>NC_092137.1:99895824-100534396 GCF_043159975.1 Macaca nemestrina
ACACTAAGCAGTTTCTCAGAAAGCTACTTTCCAGATTTCATCTGAGGATATTTCCTTTTTCACCATAGCCCTCTATGGACTTCCAAATATCACTTTGCCAATTCCACAAGAACTGTCTTAGCGAAAGGCTTCTTGAGGGGTAAGCAGTAAATCTGTGAGATGATTTCACAGAACACAAAGAAGTTTCTCAGAAAGCTTCTTTCTCTTTGGTATCGGAGGATATTTCCTTTGGCCCTATAGTCTTGCAAGGGATCCGAAATATCTGTTCTCAGATTCCACAGAAATAAGGCTAGCAAAGAGATCCACGAAATACAGATGTAACTCTGTGAGATGAATTAACAGAACACTAAGCAGTTTCTCAGAAAGCTTCTTTCCAGATTTCATCTGAGGATATTTCCTTTTTCACCATAGCCCTCTATGGGCTTCCAAATATCACTTTGCGAATTCCACAAGAACTGTCTTAACGAAATGCTTCTTGAGGGGAAAGCTGTAACTCTGTGAGATGATTTCACAGAACACAAAGAAGTTTCTCAGAAAGCTTCTTTCTCTTTGTTATCGGAGGATATTTCCTTTGGCCCTAGTGTCTTCCAAGGGATCCGAAATATCTGTTCTCAGATTCCACAGAAATAAGGCTAGCAAAGTGATCCACGAAATACAGATGTAACTCTCTGAGATGAATTAACAGAACACTGAGCAGAATCTCAGAAAGCTTCTTTCCAGATTTCATCTGAGGATATTTCCTTTTTCACGATAGCCCTCTATGGGCTTCCAAATATCACTTTTCCAATTCCACAAGAACTGTCTTAGCGAAACGCTTCTTGAGGGGAAAGCTGTAACTCTGTGAGATGATTTCACAGAACACAAAGAAGTTTCTCAGAAAGCTTCTTTCTCTTTGTTATCGGAGGATATTTCCTTTGGCCCTATAGTCTTCCAAGGATTACGAAATATCTGTTCTCACATTCCACAGAAATAAGGCTAGCAAAGAGATCCAAGAAATACAGATGTAAGTCTGTGAGATGAATTAACAGAACACTAAGCAGTTTCTCAGAAACTTTCTTTCCAGATTTCATCTGAGGATATTTCCTTTTTCACCATAGCCCTCTATGGGCTTCCAAATATCACTTTGCCAATTCCACAAGAACTGTATTAGCGAAAGGCTTCTTGAGGGGAGAACTGTAACTCTGTGAGATGATTTCACAGAACACAAAGAAGTTTCTCAGAAAGCTTCTTTCTCTTTGTTATCGGAGGACATTTCCTTTGGCCCTATATTCTTCCAAGGGGTCCGAAATATCTGTTCTCAGATTCCACAGAAATACGGCTAGCAAAGAGATCCACGAAACACAGATGTAACTCTGTGAGATGAATTAACAGAACACTAAGCAGTTTCTCAGAAAGCTTCTTTCCAGATTTCATCTGAGGATATTTCGTTTTTCACCATAGCCCTCCATGGGGTTCTAAATATCACTTTGCCAATTCCACAAGAACTGTCTTAGCGAAAGGCTTCTTGAGGGGAAAGCTGTAACTCTGTTAGATGACTTCACAGAACACAAAGAAGTTTCTCAGAAAGCTTCTTTCTCTTTGTTATCGGAGGATATCTCCTTTGGCCATATAGTCTTCCAAGGGATCCGAAATATCTGTTCTCAGATTACACAGAAATAAGGCTAGCAAAGAGATCCAAGAAATACAGATGTAACTCTGTGAGATGAATTAACAGAACACTAAGCAGTTTCTCAGAAAGCTTCTTTCCAGATTTCCTCTGAGAATATTTCCTTTTTCACCATAGCCCTCTATGGGCTTCCAAATATCACTTTGACAATTCCACAAGAACTGTCTTAGCGAAAGGCTTCTTGAGGGGAAAGCTGTAACTCTGTTAGATGACTTCACAGAACACAAAGAAGTTTCTCAGAAAGCTTCTTTCTCTTTGTTATCGGAGGATATTTCCTTTGGCCCAATAGTCTTCCAAGGGATCCGAAATATCTGTTCTCAATTCCACAGAAATAAGGCTAGCAAAGAGATCCACGAAATACAGATGTAACTCTGTGAGATGAATTAACAGAACACTAAGCAGTTTCTCAGAAAGCTACTTTCCAGATTTCATCTGAGGATATTTCCTTTTTCACAGTACCCCTCTATGGGCTTCCAAATATCACTTTGCCAATTCCACAGAACTGTCTTAGCGAAAGGCTTCTTGAGGGGAAAGCTGTAACTCTGTGAGATGATTTCACAGAACACAAAGAAGTTTCTCAGAAAGCTTCTTTCTCTTTGTTATCGGAGGATATTTCCTTTGGCCCTATAGTCTTGCAAGGGATCCGAAATATCTGTTCTCAGATTCCACAGAAATAAGGCTAGCAAAGAGATCCACGAAATAAAGATGTAACTCTGTGAGATGAATTAACAGAACACTAAGCAGTTTCTCAGAAAGCTTCTTTCCAGATTTCATGTGAGGATATTTCCTTTTTCACCATAGCCCTCTATGGGCTTCCAAATATCACTTTGCCAATTCCACAAGAACTGTCTTAGCGAAAGGCTTCATGAGGGGAAAGCTGTAACTCTGTGAGATGATTTCACAAAACACAAAGTAGTTTCTCAGAAAGCTTCTTTCTCTTTGTTATCGGAGGATATTTCCTTTGGCCCTATAGTCCTCCAAGGGATCCGAAATATCTGTTCTCAGATTCCACAGAAATAAGGCTAGCAAAGATATCCACGAAATACAAATATAATTCTGTGAGATGAATTAACAGAACACTAAGCAGTTTCTCAGAAAGCTTCTTTCCAGATTTCATCTGAGGATATTTCCTTTTTCACCATAGCCCTCTATGGGCTTCCAAATATCACTTTGCCAATTCCACAAGAACTCTCTTGGGGAAAGGCTTCTTGAGGGGAAAGCTGTAACTCTGTGAGATGATTTCACAGAACACAAAGAAGTTTCTCAGGAAGCTTCTTACTCTTTGTTATCGGAGGATATTTCCTTTGGCCCTATAGTCTTCCAAGGGATCCGAAATATCTGTTCTCAGATTCCACAGAAATGAGGCTAGCAAAGAGATCCACGAAATACAGATGTAACTCTGTGACATGAATTAACAGAACACTAAGCAGTTTCTCAGAAAGCTTCTTTCCAGATTTCATCTGAGGATATTTCCTTTTTCATCATAGCCCTCTATGGGTTTCCAAATATCATTTTGCCAATTACGCAAGAACTGGCTTAGTAAAAGGCTTCTTGAGGGGAAAGCTGAAACTCTGTGAGATGATTTCACAGAACACAAAGAAGTTTCTCAGAAACCTTTCTCTTTGTATCGGAGGATATTTCCTTTGGCCCTATAGTCTTCCAAGGGATCCGAAATATCTGTTCTCAGGTTCCACAGAAATAAGGCTAGCAAAGAGATACACGAAATACAGATGTAACTCTGTGAAATGAATTAACAGAACACTAAGCAGTTTCTCAGAAAGCTTCTTTGCAGATTTCATCTGAGGATATTTCCTTTTTTACCATAGCTCTCTAAGGGCTTCCAAATATCACTTTGCCAATTCCACAAGAACTGTCTTAGCGAAAGACTTCTGGAGGGGAAAGCTGTAACTCAGTGAGATGATTTCACAGAACACAAAGAAGTTTCTCAGAAAGCTTCTTTCTCTTTGTTATCGGAGGATATTTCCTTTGGACCTATAGTCTTGCAAGGGATCCGAAATATCTGTTCTCAGATTCCACAGAAATAAGGCTAGCAAAGAGATCCACGAAATACAGATGTAACTCTGTGAGATGAATTAACAGAACACTAAGCAGTTTCTCAGAAAGCTTCTTTCCAGATTTCCTCTGAGAATATTCCCTTTTTCACCATTGCCCTCTAAGGGCTTCCAAATATCAATTTGACAATTCCACAAGAACTGTCTTAGCGAAAGGCTTCTTGAGGGGAAAGCTGTAACTCTGTGAGATGATTTCACAGAACACAAAGAAGTTTATCAGAAAGCTTCTTTCTCTTTGTTATCGGAGGATATCTCCTTTGGCCATATAGTCTTCCAAGGGATCCGAAATATCTGTTCTCAGATTCCACAGAAATAAGGCTAGCAAAGAGATCTACGAAATACAGATGTAACTCTTTGAGATGAATTAACAGAACACTAAGCAGTTTCTCAGAAAGCTTCTTTCCAGATTTCCTCTGAGAATATTCCCTTTTTCACCATAGACCTCTATGGGCTTCCAAATATCACTTTGACAATTCCACAAGAACTGTGTTAGCGAAAGGCTTCTTGAGGGGAAAGCTGTAACTCTGTTAGATGACTTCACAGAACACAAAGAAGTTTCTCAGAAAGCTTCTTTCTCTTTGTTATCGGAGGATATTTCCTTTGGCCCTATAGTCTTCCAAGGGATCCGAAATATCTGTTCTCAATTCCACAGAAATAAGGCTAGCAAAGAGATCCACGAAATACAAATGTAACTCTGTGAGATGAATTAACAGAACACTAAGCAGTTTCTCAGAAAGCTACTTTCCAGATTTCATCTGAGGATATTTCCTTTTTCACCATAGAACTCTATGGGCATCCAAATATCACTTTACCAATTCCACAGAACTGTCTTAGCGAAAGGCTTCTTGAGGGGAAAGCTGTAACTCTGTGAGATGATTTCACAGAACACAAAGAAGATTCTCAGAAAGCTTCTTTCTCTTTGTTTCGGAGGATATTTCCTTTGGCCCTATAGTCTTCCAAGGGATCCGAAATATCTGTTCTCAGATTCCACAGAAATAAGGCTAGCAAAGAGATCCACGAAATACAGATGCAACTCTGTGAGATGAATTAACAGAACACTAAGCAGTTTCTCAGAAAGCTTCTTTCCAGATTTCATCTGAGGATATTTCCTTTTTCATCATAGCCCTCTATGGGCTTCCAAATATCATTTTGCCAATTACGCAAGAACTGTCTTAGCAAAAGGCTTCTTGAGGGGAAAGCTGAAACTCTGTGAGATGATTTCACAGAATACAAAGAAGTTTCTCAGAAACCTTTCTCTTTGTTATCGGAGGATATTTCCTTTGGCCCTATAGTCTTCCAAGGGATCCGAAATATCTGTTCTCAGGTTCCACAGAAATAAGGCTAGCAAAGAGATACACGAAATACAGATGTAACTCTGTGAGATGAATTAACAGAACACTAAGCAGTTTCTCAGAAAGCTTCTTTGCAGATTTCATCTGAGGATATTTCCTTTTTTACCATAGCTCTCTAAGGGCTTCCAAATATCACTTTGCCAATTCCACAAGAACTGTCTTAGCGAAAGGCTTCTGGAGGGGAAAGCTGTAACTCAGTGAGATGATTTCACAGAACACAACGAAGTTTCTCAGAAAGCTTCTTTCTCTTTGTAATCGGAGGATATTTCCTTTGGACCAATAGTCTTGCAAGGGATCCGAAATATCTGTTCTCAGATTCCACAGAAATAAGGCTAGCAAAGAGATCCACGAAATACAGATGTAACTCTGTGAGATGAATTAACAGAACACTAAGCAGTTTCTCAGAAAGCTTCTTTCCAGATTTCATGTGAGGATATTTCCTTTTTCACCATAGCCCTCTATGGGCTTCCAAATATCACTTTGCCAATTCCACAAGAACTGTCTTAGCGAAAGGCTTCTTGAAGGGAAAGCTGTAACTCTGTGAGATGATTTCACAGAACACAAAGAAGTTTCTCAGAAAGCTTCTTTCTCTTTGTTATCGGAGGATATTTCCTTTGGCCCTATAGTCTTCCAAGGGATCCGAAATATCTGTTCTCAGATTCCACAGAAATAAGGCTAGCAAAGAGATCCACGAAATACAGATGTTGCTCTGTGAGATGAATTAACAGAACACTAAGCAGTTTCTCAGAAAGCTTCTTTACAGATTTCATCTGAGGATATTTCCTTTTTCACCATAGCCCTCTAAGGGCTTCCAAATATCACTTTGCCAATTCCACAAGAACTGTCTTAGCGAAAGGCTTCTTGAGGCGAAAGCTGTAACTCTGTGAGATGATTTCACAGAACACAAAGAAGTTTCTCAGAAAGCTTCTTTCTCTTTGTTATCGGAGGATATCTCCTTTGGCCCTATAGTCTTGCAAGGGATCCGAAATATCTGTTCTCAGATTACACAGAATTAAGGCTAGCAAAGAGATCCACGAAATACAGATGTAACTCTGTGAGATGAATTAACAGAACACTAAGCAGTTTCTCAGAAAGCTTCTTTCCAGATTTCCTCTGAGAATATTCCCTTTTTCACCATTGCCCTCTATGGGCTTCCAAATATCACTTTGACAATTCCACAAGAACAGTCTTAGCGAAAGGCTTCTTGAGGCGAAAGCTGTAACTCTGTGAGATGATTTCACAGAACACAAAGAAGTTTCTCAGAAAGCTTCTTTCTCTTTGTTATCGGAGGATATCTCCTTTGGCCATATAGTCTTCCAAGGGATCCGAAATATCTGTTCTCAGATTCCACAGAAATAAGGCTAGCAAAGAGATCTACGAAATACAGATGTAACTCTGTGAGATGAATTAACAGAACACTAAGCAGTTTCTCAGAAAGCTTCTTTCCAGATTTCCTCTGAGAATATTCCCTTTTTCACCATAGACCTCTATGGGCTTCCAAATATCACTTTGACAATTCCACAAGAACTGTCTTAGCGAAAGGCTTCTTGAGGGGAAAGCTGTAACTCTGTTAGAAGACTTCACAGAACACAAAGAAGTTTCTCAGAAAGCTTCTTTCTCTTTGTTATCGGAGGATATTTCCTTTGGCCCTATAGTCTTCCAAGGGATCCGAAATATCTGTTCTCATTTCCACAGAAATAAGGCTAGCAAAGAGATCCACGAAATACAGATGTAACTCTGTGAGATGAATTAACAGAACACTAAGCAGTTTCTCAGAAAGCTTCTTTCCAGATTTCATGTGAGGATATTTCCTTTTTCACCATAGCCCTCTATGGGCTTCCAAATATCACTTTGCCAATTCCACAAGAAGTGTCTTAGCGAAAGGCTTCTTGAAGGGAAAGCTGTAACTCTGTGAGATGATTTCACAGAACACAAAGAAGTTTCTCAGAAAGCTTCTTTCTCTTTGTTATCGGAGGATATCTCCTTTGGCCCTATAGTCTTCCAAGGGATCCGAAATATCTGTTCTCAGATTCCACAGAAATAAGGCTAGCAAAGAGATCCACGAAATACAGATGTTACTCTGTGAGATGAATTAACAGAACACTAAGCAGTTTCTCAGAAAGCTTCTTTCCAGATTTCATCTGAGGATATTTCCTTTTTCACCATAGCCCTCTATGGGCTTCCAAATATCACTTTGCCAATTCCACAAGAACTGTCTTAGCGAAAGGCTTCTTGAGGCGAAAGCTGTAACCTTGTGAGATGATTTCACAGAACACAAAGAAGTTTGTCAGAAAGCTTCTTTCTCTTTGTTATCGGAGGATACTTCCTTTGGCCCTATAGTCTTCCAAGGGATCCGAAATATCTGTTCTCAGATTCCACAGAAATAAGGCTAGCAAAGAGATCCACGAAATACTGATGTAAGTCTGTGAGATGAATTAACAGAACACTAAGCAGTTTCTCAGAAAGCTTCTTTACTGATTTAATCTGAGGATATTTCCTTTTTCAACATAGCCCTCTATGGGCTTCCAAAGATCACTTTGCCAATTCCACAAGAACTGTATTAGCGAAAGGCTTCTTGAGGGGAGAGCTGTAACTCTGTGAGATGATTTCACAGAACACAAAGAAGTTTCTCAGAAAGCTTCTTTCTGTTTGTTATAGGAGGATATTTCCTTTGGCCCTATAGTCTTCCAAGGTGTCCGAAATATGTGTTCTCAGATTCCACAGAAATAAGGCTAGCAAAGAGATCCAGGAAATACAGATGTAACTCTGTGAGATGAATTAACAGAACACTAAGCAGTTTCTCAGAAAGCTACTTTCCAGATTTCATCTGAGGATATTTCCTTTTTCAGCATAGCCCTCTATGGGCTTCCAAATATCACTTTGCCAATTCCACAAGAACTGTCTTAGCTAAAGGGTTCTTGAGGGGAAAGCTGTAACTCTGTGAGATGATTTCACAGAACACAAAGAAGTTTCTCAGAAAGCTTCTTTCTCTTTGATATCGGAGGATATTTCCTTTGCCCTATAGTCTTAAAGGGATCCGAAATATCTGTTCTCAGATTCCTCAGAAATAAGGCTAGCAAAGAGATCCACGAAATACAGATGTTACTCTGTGAGATGAATTAACAGAACACTAAGCAGTTTCTCAGAAAGCTTCTTTCCAGATTTCATCTGAGGATATTTCCTTTTTCACCATAGCCCTCTATGGGCTTCCAAATATCACTTTGCCAATTCCACAAGAACTGTCTTAGCGAAAGGCTTCTTGAGGCGAAAGCTGTAACCTTGTGAGATGATTTCACAGAACACAAAGAAGTTTGTCAGAAAGCTTCTTTCTCTTTGTTATCGGAGGATACTTCCTTTGGCCCTATAGTCTTCCAAGGGATCCGAAATATCTGTTCTCAGATTCCACAGAAATAAGGCTAGCAAAGAGATCCACGAAATACTGATGTAAGTCTGTGAGATGAATTAACAGAACACTAAGCAGTTTCTCAGAAAGCTTCTTTACTGATTTAATCTGAGGATATTTCCTTTTTCAACATAGCCCTCTATGGGCTTCCAAAGATCACTTTGCCAATTCCACAAGAACTGTATTAGCGAAAGGCTTCTTGAGGGGAGAGCTGTAACTCTGTGAGATGATTTCACAGAACACAAAGAAGTTTCTCAGAAAGCTTCTTTCTGTTTGTTATAGGAGGATATTTCCTTTGGCCCTATAGTCTTCCAAGGTGTCCGAAATATGTGTTCTCAGATTCCACAGAAATAAGGCTAGCAAAGAGATCCACGAAATACAGATGTAACTCTGTGAGATGAATTAACAGAACACTAAGCAGTTTCTCAGAAAGCTACTTTCCAGATTTCATCTGAGGATATTTCCTTTTTCACCATAGCCCTCTATGGGCTTCCAAATATCACTTTGCCAATTCCACAAGAACTGTCTTAGCTAAAGGGTTCTTGAGGGGAAAGCTGTAACTCTGTGAGATGATTTCACAGAACACAAAGAAGTTTCTCAGAAAGCTTCTTTCTCTTTGATATCGGAGGATATTTCCTTTGCCCTATAGTCTTAAAGGGATCCGAAATATCTGTTCTCAGATTCCTCAGAAATAAGGCTAGCAAAGAGATCCACGAAATACAGATGTTACTCTGTGAGATGAATTAACAGAACACTAAGCAGTTTCTCAGAAAGCTTCTTTCCAGATTTCATCTGAGGATATTTCCTTTTTCACCATAGCCCTCTATGGGCTTCCAAATATCACTTTGCCAATCCCACAAGAACTGTCGTAGCGAAAGGCTTCATGAGGGGAAAGCTGTAACTCTGTGAGATGATTTCACAGAACACAAAGAAGTTTCTCAGAAAGCTTCTTTCTCTTTGTTATCGGAGGATATTTCCTTTGGCCCTGTAGGCTTCCAAGGGATCCGAAATATCTGTTCTCCGATTCCACAGAAATAAGGCTAGCAAAGAGATCCACGAAATACAGATGTAACTCTGTGAGATGAATTAACAGAACACTAAGCAGTTTCTCAGAAAGCTTCTTTCCAGATTTCATCTGAGGATATTTCCTTTTTCACCATAGCCCTCTCTGGGTTTCCAAATATCACTTTGCCAATTCCGCAAGAACTGTCTTAGCGAAAGGCTTCTTGGGGGGAAAGCTGTAACTCTGTGTGATTATTTCACAGACCACTAAGAAGTTTCTCAGAAAGCTTCTTTCTCTTTGATATCGGAGGATATTTCCTTTGGCCCTATAGTCTTCCAAGGGATCCGAAATATCTGTTCTCAGATTCCACAGAAATAAGGCTAGCAAAGAGATCCACGAAATACAGATGTTACTCTGTGAGATGAATTAACAGAACACTAAGCAGTTTCTCAGAAAGCTTCTTTCCAGATTTCATCTGAGGATATTTCCTTTTTCAACATAGCCCTCTATGGGCTTCCAAATATCACTTTGCCAATTCCACAAGAACTGTCTTAGCGAAAGGCTTCTTGAGGCGAAAGCTGTAACTCTGTGAGATGATTTCACAGAACACAAAGAAGTTTCTCAGAAAGCTTCTTTCTCTTTGTTATCCGAGGATATCTCCTTTGACCATATAGTCTTCCAAGGGATCCGAAATATCTGTTCTCAGATTCTACAGAAATAAGGCTAGCAAAGAGATCCAGGAAATACAGATGTAACTCTGTGAGATGAATTAACAGAACACTAAGCAGTTTCTCAGAAAGCTTCTTTCCAGATTTCCTCTGAGAATATTCCCTTTTTCACCATAGCCCTCTATGGGCTTCCAAATATCACTTTGACAATTCCACAAGAACTGTCTTAGCGAAAGGCTTCTTGAGGCGAAAGCTGTAACTCTGTGAGATGATTTCACAGAACACAAAGAAGTTTCTCAGAAAGCTTCTTTCTCTTTGTTATCGGAGGATATCTCCTTTGGCCATATAGTCTTCAAAGGGATCCGAAATATCTGTTCTCAGATTCCACAGAAATAAGGCTAGCAAAGAGATCTACGAAATACAGATGTAACTCTGTGAGATGAATTAACAGAACACTAAGCAGTTTCTCAGAAAGCTTCTTTCCAGATTTCCTCTGAGAATATTCCCTTTTTCACCATAGACCTCTATGGGCTTCCAAATATCACTTTGACAATTCCACAAGAACTGTCTTAGCGAAAGGCTTCTTGAGGGGAAAGCTGTAACTCTGTTAGATGACTTCACAGAACACAAAGAAGTTTCTCAGAAAGCTTCTTTCTCTTTGTTATCGGAGGATATTTCCTTTGGCCCTATAGTCTTCCAAGGGATCTGAAATATCTGTTCTCAATTCCACAGAAATAAGGCTAGCAAAGAGATCCACGAAATACAGATGTAACTCTGTGAGATGAATTAACAGAACACTAAGCAGTTTCTCAGAAAGCTACTTTCCAGATTTCATCTGAGGATATTTCCTTTTTCACCATAGAACTCTATGGGCATCCAAATATCACTTTGTCAATTCCACAGAACTGTCTTAGCGAAAGGCTTCTTGAGGGAAAAGCTGTAACTCTGTGAGATGATTTCACAGAACACAAAGAAGATTCTCAGAAAGCTTCTTTCTCTTTGTTATCGGAGGATATTTCCTTTGGCCCTATAGTCTTCCAAGGGATCCGAAATATCTGTTCTCAGATTCCACAGAAATAAGGCTAGCAAAGAGATCCACGAAATACAGATGTAACTCTGTGAGATGAATTAACAGAACACTAAGCAGTTTCTCAGAAAGCTTCTTTGCAGATTTCATCTGAGGATATTTCCTTTTTTACCATAGCTCTCTAAGGGCTTCCAAATATCACTTTGCCAATTCCACAAGAACTGTCTTAGCGAAAGGCTTCTGTAGGGGAAAGCTATAACTCAGTGAGATGATTTCACAGAACACAAAGAAGTTTCTCAGAAAGCTTCTTTCTCTTTGTTATCGGAGGATATTTCCTTTGGACCTATAGTCTTGCAAGGGATCCGAATTATCTGTTCTCAGATTCCACAGAAATAAGGCTAGCAAAGAGATCCACCAAATACAGATGTAACTCTGTGAGATGAATTAACAGAACACTAAGCAGTTTCTCAGAAAGCTTCTTTCCAGATTTCCTGTGAGGATATTTCCTTTTTCACCATAGCCCTCTATGGGCTTCCAAATATCACTTTGCCAATTCCACAAGAACTGTCTTAGCGAAAGGCTTCTTGAAGGGAAAGCTGTAACTCTGTGAGATGATTTCACAGAACACAAAGAAGTTTCTCAGAAAGCTTCTTTCTCTTTGTTATCGGAGGATATTTCCTTTGGCCCTATAGTCTTCCAAGGGATCCGAAATATCTGTTCTCAGATTCCACAGAAATAAGGCTAGCAAAGAGATCCACGAAATACAAATGTTACTCTGTGAGATGAATTAACAGAACACTAAGCAGTTTCTCAGAAAGCTTCTTTCCAGATTTCATCTGAGGATATTTCCTTTTTCAACATAGCCCTCTATGGGCTTCCAAATATCACTTTGCCAATTCCACAAGAACTGTCTTAGCGAAAGGCTTCTTGAGGCGAAAGCTGTAACTCTGTGAGATGATTTCACAGAACACAAAGAAGTTTCTCAGAAAGTTTCTTTATCTTTGTTATCCGAGGATATCTCCTTGGGCCATATAGTCTTCCAAGGGATCCGAAATATCTGTTCTCAGATTCCACAGAAATAAGGCTAGCAAAGAGATCCAGGAAATACAGATGTAACTCTGTGAGATGAATTAACAGAACACTAAGCAGTTTCTCAGAAAGCTTCTTTCCAGATTTCCTCTGAGAATATTCCCTTTTTCAACATAGCCCTCTATGGGCTTCCAAATATCACTTTGACAATTCCAGAAGAACTGTCTTAGCGAAAGGCTTCTTGAGGCGAAAGCTGTAACTCTGTGAGATGATTTCACAGAACACAAAGAAGTTTCTCAGAAAGCATCTTTCTCTTTGTTATCGGAGGATATCTCCTTTGGCCATATAGTCTTCAAAGGGATCCGAAATATCTGTTCTCAGATTCCACAGAAATAAGGCTAGCAAAGAGATCTACGAAATACAGATGTAACTCTGTGAGATGAATTAACAGAACACTAAGTAGTTTCTCAGAAAGCTTCTTTCCAGATTTCCTCTGAGAATATTCCCTTTTTCACCATAGACCTCTATGGGCTTCCAAATATCACTTTGACAATTCCACAAGAACTGTCTTAGCGAAAGGCTTCTTGAGGGGAAGGCTGTAACTCTGTTAGATGACTTCACAGAACACAAAGAAGTTTCTCAGAAAGCTTCTTTCTCTTTGTTATCGGAGGATATTTCCTTTGGCCCTATAGTCTTCCAAGGGATCTGAAATATCTGTTCTCAATTCCACAGAAATAAGGCTAGCAAAGAGATCCACGAAATACAGATGTAACTCTGTGAGATGAATTAACAGAACACTAAGCAGTTTCTCAGAAAGCTACTTTCCAGATTTCATCTGAGGATATTTCCTTTTTCACCATAGAACTCTATGGGCATCCAAATATCACTTTGCCAATTCCACAGAACTGTCTTAGCGAAAGGCTTCTGGAGGGGAAAGCTGTAACTCTGTGAGATGATTTCACAGAACACAAAGGAGATTCTCAGAAAGCTTCTTTCTCTTTGTTATCGGAGGATATTTCCTTAGGCCCTATAGTCTTCCAAGGGATCCGAAATATCTGTTCTCAGATTCCACAGAAATAAGGCTAGCAAAGAGATCCACGAAATACCGATGTAACTCTGTGAGATGAATTAACAGAACACTAAGCAGTTTCTCAGAAAGCTACTTTCCAGATTTCATCTGAGGATATTTCCTTTTTCACCATAGCCCTCTATGGGCTTCCAAATATCACTTTGCCAATTCCACAAGAACTGTCTTAGCGAAAGACTTCCTGAGGGGAAAGCTGTAACTCTGTGAGATGATTTCACCGAACACAAAGAAGTTTCTCAGAAACCTTTCTCTTTGTTATCGGAGGATATTTCCTTTGGCCCTATAGTCTTCCAAGGGATCCGAAATATCTGTTCTCAAGTTCCACAGAAATAAGGCTAGAAAAGAGATACACGAAATACAGATGTAACTCTGTGAGATGAATTAACAGAACACTAAGCAGTTTCTCAGAAAGCTTCTTTGCAGATTTCATCTGAGGATATTTTCTTTTTTACCATAGCTCTCTAAGGGCTTCCAAATATCACTTTGCCAATTCCACAAGAACTGTCTTAGCGAAAGGCTTCTGGAGGGGAAAGCTGTAACTCAGTGAGATGATTTCACAGAACACAAAGAAGTTTCTCAGAAAGCTTCTTTCTCTTTGTTATCGGAGGATATTTCCTTTGGACCTATAGTCTTGCAAGGGATCCGAAATATCTGTTCTCATATTCCACAGAAATAAGGCTAGCAAAGAGATCCACGAAATACAGATGTAAGTCTGTGAGATGAATTAACAGAACACTAAGCAGTTTCTCAGAAAGCTTCTTTCCAGATTTCATGTGAGGATATTTCCTTTTTCACCATAGCCCTCTATGGGCTTCCAAATATCACTTTGCCAATTCCACAAGAACTGTCTTAGCGAAAGGCTTCTTGAAGGGAAAGCTGTAACTCTGTGAGATGATTTCACAGAACACAAAGAAGTTTCTCAGAAAGCTTCTTTCTCTTTGTTATCGGAGGATATTTCCTTTGGCCCTATAGTCTTCCAAGGGATCTGAAATATCTGTTCTCAGATTCCACAGAAATAAGGCTAGCAAAGAGATCCAGGAAATACAGATGTAACTCTGTGAGATGAATTAACAGAACACTAAGCAGTTTCTCAGAAAGCTTCTTTCCAGATTTCCTCTGAGAATATTCCCTTTTTCAACATAGCCCTCTATGGGCTTCCAAATATCACTTTGACAATTCCAGAAGAACTGTCTTAGCGAAAGGCTTCTTGAGGCGAAAGCTGTAACTCTGTGAGATGATTTCACAGAACACAAAGAAGTTTCTCAGAAAGCATCTTTCTCTTTGTTATCGGAGGATATCTCCTTTGGCCATATAGTCTTCAAAGGGATCCGAAATATCTGTTCTCAGATTCCACAGAAATAAGGCTAGCAAAGAGATCTACGAAATACAGATGTAACTCTGTGAGATGAATTAACAGAACACTAAGCAGTTTCTCAGAAAGCTTCTTTCCAGATTTCCTCTGAGAATATTCCCTTTTTCACCATAGACCTCTATGGGCTTCCAAATATCACTTTGACAATTCCACAAGAACTGTCTTAGCGAAAGGCTTCTTGAGGGGAAGGCTGTAACTCTGTTAGATGACTTCACAGAACACAAAGAAGTTTCTCAGAAAGCTTCTTTCTCTTTGTTATCGGAGGATATTTCCTTTGGCCCTATAGTCTTCCAAGGGATCTGAAATATCTGTTCTCAATTCCACAGAAATAAGGCTAGCAAAGAGATCCACGAAATACAGATGTAACTCTGTGAGATGAATTAACAGAACACTTAGCAGTTTCTCAGAAAGCTACTTTCCAGATTTCATCTGAGGATATTTCCTTTTTCACCATAGAACTCTATGGGCATCCAAATATCACTTTGCCAATTCCACAGAACTGTCTTAGCGAAAGGCTTCTGGAGGGGAAAGCTGTAACTCTGTGAGATGATTTCACAGAACACAAAGGAGATTCTCAGAAAGCTTCTTTCTCTTTGTTATCGGAGGATATTTCCTTTGGCCCTATAGTCTTCCAAGGGATCCGAAATATCTGTTCTCAGATTCCACAGAAATAAGGCTAGCAAAGAGATCCACGAAATACCGATGTAACTCTGTGAGATGAATTAACAGAACACTAAGCAGTTTCTCAGAAAGCTACTTTCCAGATTTCATCTGAGGATATTTCCTTTTTCACCATAGCCCTCTAAGGGCTTCCAAATATCACTTTGCCAATTCCACAAGAACTGTCTTAGCGAAAGACTTCCTGAGGGGAAAGCTGTAACTCTGTGAGATGATTTCACAGAACACAAAGAAGTTTCTCAGAAACCTTTCTCTTTGTTATCGGAGGATATTTCCTTTGGCCCTATAGTCTTCCAAGGGATCCGAAATATCTGTTCTCAAGTTCCACAGAAATAAGGCTAGAAAAGAGATACACGAAATACAGATGTAACTCTGTGAGATGAATTAACAGAACACTAAGCAGTTTCTCAGAAAGCTTCTTTGCAGATTTCATCTGAGGATATTTTCTTTTTTACCATAGCTCTCTAAGGGCTTCCAAATATCACTTTGCCAATTCCACAAGAACTGTCTTAGCGAAAGGCTTCTGGAGGGGAAAGCTGTAACTCAGTGAGATGATTTCACAGAACACAAAGAAGTTTCTCAGAAAGCTTCTTTCTCTTTGTTATCGGAGGATATTTCCTTTGGACCTATAGTCTTGCAAGGGATCCGAAATATCTGTTCTCATATTCCACAGAAATAAGGCTAGCAAAGAGATCCACGAAATACAGATGTAAGTCTGTGAGATGAATTAACAGAACACTAAGCAGTTTCTCAGAAAGCTTCTTTCCAGATTTCATGTGAGGATATTTCCTTTTTCACCATAGCCCTCTATGGGCTTCCAAATATCACTTTGCCAATTCCACAAGAACTGTCTTAGCGAAAGGCTTCTTGAAGGGAAAGCTGTAACTCTGTGAGATGATTTCACAGAACACAAAGAAGTTTCTCAGAAAGCTTCTTTCTCTTTGTTATCGGAGGATATTTCCTTTGGCCCTATAGTCTTCCAAGGGATCTGAAATATCTGTTCTCAGATTCCACAGAAATAAGGCTAGCAAAGAGATCCACGAAATACAGATGTTACTCTGTGAGATGAATTAACAGAACACTAAGCAGTTTCTCAGAAAGCTTCTTTCCAGATTTCATCTGAGGATATTTCCTTTTTCACCATAGCCCTCTATGGGCTTCCAAATATCACTTTGCCAATTCCACAAGAACTGTCTTAGCGAAAGGCTTCTGGAGGCGAAAGCTGTAACTCTGTGAGATGATTTCACAGAACACAAAGAAGTTTCTCAGAAAGCTTCTTTCTCTTTGTTATCGGAGGATATCTCCTTTGGCCATATAGTCTTCCAAGGGATCCGAAATATCTGTTCTCAGATTCCACAGAAATAAGGCTAGCAAAGAGATCCACGAAATACAGATGTAACTCTGTGAGATGAATTAACAGAACACTAAGCAGTTTCTCAGAAAGCTTCTTTCCAGATTTCCTCTGAGAATATTCCCTTTTTCACCATAGCCCTCTATGGGCTTCCAAATATCACTTTGACAATTCCACAAGAACTGTCTTAGCGAAAGGCTTCTTGAGGGGAAAGCTGTAACTCTGTTAGATGACTTCACAGAACACAAAGAAGTTTCTCAGAAAGCTTCTTTCTCTTTGTTATCGGAGGATATTTCCTTTGGCCCTATAGTCTTCCAAGGGATCCGAAATATCTGTTCTCAATTCCACAGAAATAAGGCTAGCAAAGAGATCGACGAAATACAGATGTAACTCTGTGAGATGAATTAACAGAACACTAAGCAGTTTCTCAGAAAGCTACTTTCCAGATTTCATCTGAGGATATTTCCTTTTTCACAGTACCCCTCTATGGGCTTCCAAATATCACTTTGCCAATTCCACAGAACTGTCTTAGCGAAAGGCTTCTTGAGGGGAAAGCTGTAACTCTGTGAGATGATTTCACAGAACACAAAGAAGTTTCTCAGAAAGCTTCTTTTGTTTTGTTATCGGAGGATATTTCCTTTGGCCCTATAGTCTTGCAAGGGATCCGAAATATCTGTTCTCAGATTCCACAGAAATAAGGCTAGCACAGAGATCCACGAAATACAGATGTTACTCTGTGAGATGAATTAACAGAACACTAAGCAGTTTCTCAGAAAGCTTCTTTCCAGATTTCATGTGAGGATATTTCCTTTTTCACCATAGCCCTCTATGGGCTTCCAAATATCACTTTGCCAATTCCAAAAGAACTGTCTTAGCGAAAGGCTTCTTGAGGGGAAAGCTGTAACCTTGTGAGATGATTTCACAGAACACAAAGAAGTTTCTCAGAAAGCTTCTTTCTCTTTGTTATCAGAGGATATTTCCTTTGGCCCTATAGTCTTCCAAGGATTACGAAATATCTGTTCTCAGATTCCACAGTAATAAGGCTAGCAAAGAGATCCAAGAAATACAGATGTAAGTCTGTGAGATGAATTAACAGAACACTAAGCAGTTTCTCAGAAAGTTTCTTTCCAGATTTCATCTGAGGATATTTCCTTTTTCACCATAGCCCTCTATGGGTTTCCAAATATCACTTTGCCAATTCCACAAGAACTGTATTAGCGAAAGGCTTCTTGAGGGGAGAGCTGTAACTCTGTGAGATGATTTCACAGAACACAAAGAAGTTTCTCAGAAAGCTTCTTTCTCTTTGTTATCGGAGGATATTTCCTTTGGCCCTATAGTCTTCCAAGGGGTCCGAAATATCTGTTCTCAGATTCCACAGAAATACGGCTAGCAAAGGGATCCACGAAACACAGATGTAACTCTGTGAGATGAATTAACAGAACACTAAGCAGTTTCTCAGAAATCTACTTTCCAGATTTCATCTGAGGATATTTCCTTTTTCACCATAGCCCTCTATGGGCTTCAAAATATCACTTTGCCAATTCCACAAGAACTGTCTTAGCGAAAGTCTTCTTGAGGGGAAAGCTGTAACTCTGTGAGATGATTTCACAGAACACAAAGAAGTTTCTCAGAAAGCTTCTTTCTCTTTGTTATCGGAGGATATTTCCTTTGTCCCTATAGTCTTCCAAGGGATCCGAAATATCTGTTCTCAGATTCCACAGAAATAAGGCTAGCAAAGAGATCCACGAAATACAGATGTAACTCTGTGAGATGAATTAACAGAACACTAAGCAGTTTCTCAGAAAGCTTCTTTCCAGATTTCATGTGAGGATATTTCCTTTTTCACCATAGCCCTCTATGGGCTTCCAAATATCACTTTGCCAATTCCACAAGAACTGGCTTAGCGAAAGGCTTCTTGAGGGGAAAGCTGTAACTCTGTGAGATGATTTCACAGAACACAAAGAAGTTTCTCAGAACGCTTCTTTCTCGTTGTTATCGGAGGATATCTCCTTTGGCCCTATAGTCTTCCAAGGGATTCGAAATATCTGTTCTCAGATTCCACAGAAATAAGGCTAGCAAAGAGATCCACGAAATACAGATGTAACTCTGTGAGATGAATTAACAGAACACTAAGCAGTTTCTCAGAAAGCTACTTTCCAGATTTCATCTGAGGATATTTCCTTTTTCACCATAGCCCTCTAAGGACTTCCAAATATCACTTTGCCAATTCCACAAGAACTGTCGTATCGAAAGACTTCCTGAGGGGAAAGCTGTAACTCTGTGAGATGATTTCACAGAACACAAAGAAGTTTCTCAGAAACCTTTCTCTTTGTTATCGGAGGATATTTCCTTTGGCCCTATAGTCTTCCAAGGGATCCGAATTATCTGTTCTCAGGTTCCACAGAAATAAGGCTAGCAAAGAGATACACAAAATACAGATGTAACTCTGTGAGATGAATTAACAGTACACTAAGCAGTTTCTCAGAAAGCTTCTTTGCAGATTTCATCTGAGGATATTTCCTTTTTTACCATAGCTCTCTAAGGGCTTCCAAATATCACTTTGCCAATTCCACAAGAACTGTCTTAGCGAAAGGCTTCTGGAGGGGAAAGCTGTAACTCAGTGAGATGATTTCACAGAACACAAAGAAGTTTCTCCGAAAGCTTCTTTCTCTTTGTTATCGGAGGATATTTCCTTTGGCCCTATAGTCTTGCAAGGGATCCGAAATATCTGTTCTCAGATTCCACAGAAATAAGGCTAGCAAAGAAATCCACGAAATACAGATGTAACTCTGTGAGATGAATTAACAGAACACTAAGCAGTTTCTCAGAAAGCTACTTTCCAGATTTCATCTGAGGATATTTTCTTTTTCACCATAGCCCTCTATAGGCTTCCAAATATCACTTTGCCAATTCCACAAGAACTGTCTTAGCGAAAGGCTTCTTGAAGGGAAAGCTGTAACTCTGTGAGATGATTTCACAGAACACAAAGAAGTTTCTCAGAAAGCTTCTTTCTCTTTGTTATCGGAGCATATTTCCTTTGGCCATATAGTCTTCCAAGGGATCCGAAATATCTGTTCTCAGATTCCACAGAAATAAGGCTAGGAAAGAGATCCACGAAATACAGATGTAACTCTGTGAGATGAATTAACAGAACACTAAGCAGTTTCTCAGAAAGCTACTTTCCAGATTTCATCTGAGGATATTTCCTTTTTCACCATAGCCCTCTATGGGCTTCCAAATATCACTTTGCCAATTCCACAAGAACTGTCGTATCGAAAGACTTCCTGAGGGGAAAGCTGTAACTCTGTGAGATGATTTCACAGAACACAAAGAAGTTTCTCAGAAACCTTTCTCTTTGTTATCGGAGGATATTTCCTTTGGCCCTATAGTCTTCCAAGGGATCCGAATTATCTGTTCTCAGGTTCCACAGAAATAAGGCTAGCAAAGAGATCCACGAAATACAGATGTAACTCTGTGAGATGAATTAACAGTACACTAAGCAGTTTCTCAGAAAGCTTCTTTGCAGATTTCATCTGAGGATATTTCCTTTTTTACCATAGCTCTCTAAGGGCTTCCAAATATCACTTTGCCAATTCCACAAGAACTGTCTTAGCGAAAGGCTTCTGGAGGGGAAAGCTGTAACTCAGTGAGATGATTTCACAGAACACAAAGAAGTTACTCCGAAAGCTTCTTTCTCTTTGTTATCGGAGGATATTTCCTTTGGCCCTATAGTCTTGCAAGGGATCCGAAATATCTGTTCTCAGATTCCTCAGAAATAAGGCTAGCAAAGAGATCCACGAAATACAGATGTAACTCTGTGAGATGAATTAACAGAACACTAAGCAGTTTCTCAGCAAGCTTCTTTCCAGATTTCATGTGAGGATATTTCCTTTTTCACCATAGCCCTCTATGGGCTTCCAAATATCACTTCGCCAATTCCACAAGAACTGTCTTAGCGAAAGGCTTCTTGAAGGGAAAGCTGTAACTCTGTGAGATGATTTCACAGAACACAAAGAAGTTTCTCAGAAAGCTTCTTTCTCTTTGTTATCGGAGGATATTTCCTTTGGCCCTATAGTCTTCCAAGGGATCCGAAATATCTGTTCTCAGATTCCACAGAAATAAGGCTAGCAAAGAGATCCACGAAATACAGATGTAAGTCTGTGAGATGAATTAACAGAACACTAAGAAGTTTCTCAGAAAGCTTCTTTCCACATTTCATCTTAGGATATTTCCTTTTTCACCATAGCCCTCTATGGGCTTCCAAATATCACTTTGCCAATTCCACAAGTACTGTCTTAGCAAAGGCTTTTAGGCGAAAGCTGTAACTCTGTGAGATGATTTCACAGAACACAAAGAAGATTCTCAGAAAGCTTCTTTCTCTTTGTTATCAGAGGATATTTCCTTTGGCCCTATAGTCTTCCAAGGGATCCGAAATATCTGTTCTCAGATTCCACAAAAATAAGGCTAGCAAAGAGATCCACGAAATACAGATGTAAGTCTGTGAGATAAATTAACAGAACACTAAGCAGTTTCTCAGAAATCTCCTTTCCAGATTTGATCTGAGGATATTTCCTTTTTCACCATAGCCCTCTATGGGCTTCCAAATATCACTTTGCCAATACCACAAGAACTGTCTTAGAGAAAGGCTTCTTGAGGGAAAGCTGTAACTCTGTGAGATGATTTCACAGAACACAAAGAAGTTTCTCAGAAAGCTTCTTTCTCTTTGTTATCGGAGGATATTTCCTTTGGCCTTATAGTCTTCCAAGGGATCCGAAATATCTGTTCTCAGATTCCACAGAAATAAGGCTCGCAAAGAGATACACGAAATACAGATGTAACTCTGTGAGATGAATTAACAGAACACTAAGCAGTTTCTCAGAAAGCTTCTTTCCAGATTTCATCTGAGGATATTTCCTTTTTCACAATAGCCCTTTATGGCCTCCAAATGTTACTTTGCCAATTCCACAAGAACTGTCTTGGCGAAACGCTTCTTGAGGGGAAAGCTGTAACTCTGTGAGATGATTTCACAGAACACAAAGAAGTTTCTCAGAAAGCTCCTTTCTCTTTGTTATCGGAGGATATTTCCTTTGGCCCTGTAGTCTTCCAAGGGATCCGAAATATCTGTTCTCAATTCCACAGAAATAAGGCTAGCAAAGAGGTCCACGAAATACAGATGTAACTCTGTGAGATGAATTAACAGAACACTAAGCAGTTTCTCAGAAAGCTACTTTCCAGATTTCATCTGAGGATATTTTCTTTTTCACCATAGCCCTCTATAGGCTTCCAAATATCACTTTGCCAATTCCACAAGAACTGTGTTAGCGAAAGGCTTTTAGGGGAAAGCTGTAACTCTGTGAGATGATTTCACAGAACACAAAGAAGTTTCTCAGAAAGCTTCTTTCTCTTTGTTATCGGAGCATATTTCCTTTGGCCATATAGTCTTCCAAGGGATCCGAAATATCTGTTCTCAGATTCCACAGAAATAAGGCTAGCAAAGAGATCCACGAAATACAGATGTAACTCTGTAAGATGAATTAACAGAACACTAAGCAGTTTCTCAGAAAGCTTCTTTCCAGATTTCATCTGAGGATATTTCCTTTTTCACCATAGCCCTCTAGGGGCTTCCAAATATCACTTTGCCAATTCCACAAGAACTGTCTTAGCGAAAGGCTTCTTGAGGGGGAAGCTGTAACTTTGTGAGATGATTTCACAGAACACAAAGAAGTTTCTCAGAAAGCTTCTTTCTATTTGTTATCCGAGGATATTACCTTTGGCCCTATAGTCTTCCAAGGGATCCGAAGTATCTGTTCTCAGATTCCACAGAAATAAGGCTAGCAAAGAGATCCACGAAATACAGATGTCACTCTGTGAGATGAATTACCAGAACACTAAGCAGTTTCTCAGAAAGCTTCTTTCCAGATTTCATCAGAGGATATTTCCTTTTTCACCATAGCCCTTTATGGGCTTCCAAATATCACTTTGCCAATTCCACAAGAACTGCCTTAGCGAAAGGCTTCTTGAGGGGAAAGCTGTAACTCTGTGAGATGATTTCACAGAACACAAAGAAGTTTCTCAGAAATCTTCTTTCTCTTTGTTATCGGAGCGTATTTCCTTTGGCCATATAGTCTTCCAAGGGATCCGAAATATCTGTTCTCAGATTCCACTGATATAAGGCTAGCAAAGAGATCCACGAAATACAGATGTAACTCTGTGAGATGAACTAACAGTACACTAAGCAGTTTCTCAGAAAGCTTCTTTCCAGATTTCATCTGAGGATATTTCCTTTTTCACCATAGCCCTCTATGGGCTTCCAAATATCACTTTGCCAATTCCACAAGAACTGTCTTAGCGAAAGGCTTCTTGAGGGGAAAGCTGTAACCTTGTGAGATGATTTCACAGAACACAAAGAAGGTTCTCAGAAAGCTTCTTTCTCTTTGTTATCGGAGGATATTTCCTTTGGCCCTATAGTCTTCCAAGGGATCCGAAATGTCTGTTCTCAGATTCCACAGAAATAAGGCTAGCAAAGAGATCCATGAAACACAGATGTAACTCTGTGAGATGAATTAACAGAACACTAAGCAGTTTCTCAGAATGCTTCTTTCCAGATTTCATCTGAGGATATTTCCTTTTTCACCATAGCCCTCTAGGGGCTTCCAAATATCACTTTGCCAATTTCACAAGAACTGGCTTAGCGAAAGGCTTCTTGAGGGGAAAGCTGTAACTCTGTGAGATGATTTCACAGAACACAAAGAAGTTTCTCAGAAAGCTTCTTTCTGTTTGTTATCGGAGGATATTTCCTTTGGCCCTACAGTCTTCCAAGGGATCCGAAATATCTGTTCTCAGATTCCACAGAAATAAGGCTAGCAAAGAGATCCACGAAATACAGATGTAACTCTGTGAGATGAATTAACAGAACACTAAGCAGTTTCCCAGAAAGCTTCTTTCCAGATTTCATCTGAGGATATTTCCTTTTTCACCATAGCCCTCTATGGGCTTCCAAATGTCACTTTGCCAATTCCACAAGAACTGTCTCGGTGAAAAGCTTCTTCAGAGGAAAGCTGTAACTCTGTGAGATGGTTTCACAGAATACAAAGAAGTTTCTTAGAAAACTTCTTTCTCTTGGTTATCGGAGCATATTTCCTTTGGCCCTATAGTCTTCCAAGGGATCCGAAATATCTGTTCTCAGATTCCACAGAAATAAGGCTAGCAAAGAGATCCACGAAAAACAGATGTAACTCTGTGAGATGAATTAACAGAACACTAAGCAGTTTCTCAGAAAGCTTCTTTCCAGATTTCATGTGAGGATATTTCCTTTTTCACCATAGCCCACTAGGGGCTTCCAAATATCACTTTGCCAATTCCACAAGAACTGTCATAGCGAAAGGCTTCCTGAGGGGAAAGCTGTAACTCTGTGAGATGATTTCACAGAACACAAAGAAGTTTCTCAGAAAGATTGTTTCTCTTTGTTATCGGAGGATATTTCCTTTGGCCCTATAGTCTTCCAAGGGATCCGAAATATCTGTTCTCAGATTCCACAGAAATAAGGCTAGCAAAGAGATCCACGAAATACAGATGTAACACTGTGAGATGAATTAACAGAACATTAAGCAGTTTCTCAGAAAGCTTCTTTCCAAATTTCATCTGAGGATATTTCCTTTTTCACCCTAGCCCTCTATGGGCTTCCAAATATCACTTTGCCAATTCCACAAGAACTGTCTTAGCGAAAGGCTTCTTGAGGGGAAAGCTGTAACTCTGTGAGATGATTTCACAGAACACAAAGAAGTTTCTCAGAAAGCTTCTTTCTATTTGTTATCCGAGGATATTTCCTTTGGCCGTATAGTCTTCCAAGGGATCCGAAATATCTGTTCTCAGATTCCACAGAAATTAGGCTAGCAAAGAGATCCACGAAATACAGATGTAACTCTGTGAGATGAATTAACAGAACACTAAGCAGTTTCTCAGAAAGCTTCTTTCCAGATTTCATCTGAGGATATTTCCTTTTCCACCATAGCCCTTTATGGGCTTCCGAATATCACTTTGCCAATTCCACAAGAACTGTCATAGCGAAAGGCTTCTTGAGGGGAAAGCTGTAACTCTGTGAGATGATTTCACAGAACACAAAGAAGTTTCTCAGAAAGCTTCTTTCTCTTTGTTATCGGAGGATATTTCCTTTGGCCCTATAGTCTTCCAAGGGATCCGAAATATCTGTTCTCAGATTCCACAGAAATAAGGCTAGCAAAGAGATCCACGAAATACAGATGTAACTCTGTGAGATGAATTAACAGAACACTAAGCAATTTCTCAGAAAGCTTCTTTCCAGATTTCATCTGAGGATATTTCCTTTTTCACCATAGCCATCTATGGGCTTCCAAATATCACTTTGCCAATTCCACAAGAACTGTCTTAGCGAAAGGCTTCTTGAGGGGAAAGCTGTAACTCTGTGAGATGATTTCACAGAACACAAAGAAGTTTCTCAGAAAGCTTCTTTCTCTTTGTTATCGGAGGATATTTCCTTTGGCCCTATAGTCTTCCAAGGGATCCGAAATATCTGTTCTCAGATTCCACAGAAATAAGGCTAGCAAAGAGATCCACGAAATACAGACGTAACTCTGTGAGATGAATTAACAGAACACTAAGCAGTTTCTCAGAAAGCTACTTTCCAGAATTCATCTGAGGATATTTCCTTTTTCACAATAGACCTCTATGGGCTTCCAAATATCACTTTGCCAATTCCACAAGAACTGTCTTAGCGAAAGGCTTCTTGAGGGGAGTGCTGTAAGTCTGTGAGATCATTTCACAGAACACAAAGAAGTTTCTCAGAAAACTTCTTTCTCTTTGTTATCGGAGGATATTTCATTTGGCCCTACAGTCTTCCAAGGGATCCGAAATATCTGTTCTCAGATTCCACAGAAATAAGGCTAGCAAAGAGATCCACGAAATACAGATGTAACTCTGTGAGATGAATTAACAGAACACTAAGCAGTTTCTCAGAAAGCTTCTTTCCAGATTTCATCTGAGGATATTTCCTTTTTCACCACAGCCCTCTATGGGCTTCCAAATGTCACTTTGCCAATTCCACAAGAACTGTCTTGGTGAAAAGCTTCTTGAGGGGAAAGCTGTAACTCTGTGAGATTATTTCACAGAATAGAAAGAAGTTTCTCAGAAAACTTCTTTCTCTTGGTTATCAGAGCATATTTCCTTTGGCCCTATAGTCTTCCAAGGGATCCGAAATATCTGTTCACAGATTTCACAGAAATAAGGCTAGCAAAGAGATCCACGAAAAACAGATGTAACTCTGTGAGATGAATTAAGAGAACACTAAGCAGTTTCCCAGAAAGCTTCTTTCCAGATTTCATCTGAGGATATTTCCTTTTTCACCATAGCCCTCTAGGGGCTTCCAAATATCACTTTGCCAATTCCACAAGAACTGTCTTAGCGAAAGGCTTCTTGAGGGGGAAGCTGTAACTTTGTGAGATGATTTCACAGAACACAAAGAAGTTTCTCAGAAAGCTTCTTTCTATTTGTTATCCGAGGATATTACCTTTGGCCCTATAGTCTTCCAAGGGATCCGAAGTATCTGTTCTCAGATTCCACAGAAATAAGGCTAGCAAAGAGATCCACGAAATACAGATGTCACTCTGTGAGATGAATTACCAGAACACTAAGCAGTTTCTCAGAAAGCTTCTTTCCAGATTTCATCAGAGGATATTTCCTTTTTCACCATAGCCCTTTATGGGCTTCCAAATATCACTTTGCCAATTCCACAAGAACTGCCTTAGCGAAAGGCTTCTTGAGGGGAAAGCTGTAACTCTGTGAGATGATTTCACAGAACACAAAGATGTTTCTCAGAAATCTTCTTTCTCTTTGTTATCGGAGCGTATTTCCTTTGGCCATATAGTCTTCCAAGGGATCCGAAATATCTGTTCTCAGATTCCACTGATATAAGGCTAGCAAAGAGATCCACGAAATACAGATGTAACTCTGTGAGATGAACTAACAGTACACTAAGCAGTTTCTCAGAAAGCTTCTTTCCAGATTTCATGTGAGGATATTTCCTTTTTCACCATAGCCCTCTATGGGCTTCCAAATATCACTTTGCCAATTCCACAAGAACTGTCTTAGCGAAAGGCTTCTTGAGGGGAAAGCTGTAACCTTGTGAGATGATTTCACAGAACACAAAGAAGGTTCTCAGAAAGCTTCTTTCTCTTTGTTATCGGAGGATATTTCCTTTGGCCCTATAGTCTTCCAAGGGATCCGAAATGTCTGTTCTCAGATTCCACAGAAATAAGGCTAGCAAAGAGATCCATGAAACACAGATGTAACTCTGTGAGATGAATTAACAGAACACTAAGCAGTTTCTCAGAAAGCTTCTTTCCAGATTTCATCTGAGGATATTTCCTTTTTCACCATAGCCCTCTAGGGGCTTCCAAATATCACTTTGCCAATTTCACAAGAACTGGCGTAGCGAAAGGCTTCTTGAGGGGAAAGCTGTAACTCTGTGAGATGATTTCACAGAACACAAAGAAGTTTCTCAGAAAGCTTCTTTCTGTTTGTTATCGGAGGATATTTCCTTTGGCCCTACAGTCTTCCAAGGGATCCGAAATATCTGTTCTCAGATTCCACAGAAATAAGGCTAGCAAAGAGATCCACGAAATACAGATGTAACTCTGTGAGATGAATTAACAGAACACTAAGCAGTTTCCCAGAAAGCTTCTTTCCAGATTTCATCTGAGGATATTTCCTTTTTCACCATAGCCCTCTATGGGCTTCCAAATGTCACTTTGCCAATTCCACAAGAACTGTCTCGGTGAAAAGCTTCTTCAGAGGAAAGCTGTAACTCTGTGAGATGATTTCACAGAATACAAAGAAGTTTCTTAGAAAACTTCTTTCTCTTGGTTATCGGAGCATATTTCCTTTGGCCCTATAGTCTTCCAAGGGATCCGAAATATCTGTTCTCAGATTCCACAGAAATAAGGCTAGCAAAGAGATCCACGAAAAACAGATGTAACTCTGTGAGATGAATTAACAGAACACTAAGCAGTTTCTCAGAAAGCTTCTTTCCAGATTTCATGTGAGGATATTTCCTTTTTCACCATAGCCCACTAGGGGCTTCCAAATATCACTTTGCCAATTCCACAAGAACTGTCTTAGCGAAAGGCTTCCTGAGGGGAAAGCTGTAACTCTGTGAGATGATTTCACAGAACACAAAGAAGTTTCTCAGAAAGATTGTTTCTCTTTGTTATCGGAGGATATTTCCTTTGGCCCTATAGTCTTCCAAGGGATCCGAAATATCTGTTCTCAGATTCCACAGAAATAAGGCTAGCAAAGAGATCCACGAAATACAGATGTAACACTGTGAGATGAATTAACAGAACATTAAGCAGTTTCTCAGAAAGCTTCTTTCCAAATTTCATCTGAGGATATTTCCTTTTTCACCCTAGCCCTCTATGGGCTTCCAAATATCACTTTGCCAATTCCACAAGAACTGTCTTAGCGAAAGGCTTCTTGAGGGGAAAGCTGTAACTCTGTGAGATGATTTCACAGAACACAAAGAAGTTTCTCAGAAAGCTTCTTTCTATTTGTTATCCGAGGATATTTCCTTTGGCCGTATAGTCTTCCAAGGGATCCGAAATATCTGTTCTCAGATTCCACAGAAATTAGGCTAGCAAAGAGATCCACGAAATACAGATGTAACTCTGTGAGATGAATTAACAGAACACGAAGCAGTTTCTCAGAAAGCTTCTTTCCAGATTTCATCTGAGGATATTTCCTTTTCCACCATAGCCCTTTATGGGCTTCCAAATATCACTTTGCCAATTCCACAAGAACTGTCATAGCGAAAGGCTTCTTGAGGGGAAAGCTGTAACTCTGTGAGATGATTTCACAGAACACAAAGAAGTTTCTCAGAAAGCTTCTTTCTCTTTGTTATTGGAGGATATTTCCTTTGGCCATATAGTCTTCCAAGGGATCCGAAATATCTGTTCTCAGATTCCACAGAAATAAGGCTAGCAAAGAGATCCACGAAATACAGATGTAACTCTGTGAGATGAATTAACAGAACACTAAGCAATTTCTCAGAAAGCTTTTTTCCAGATTTCATCTGAGGATATTTCCTTTTTCACCATAGCCATCTATGGGCTTCCAAATATCACTTTGCCAATTCCACAAGAACTGTCTTAGCGAAAGGCTTCTTGAGGGGAAAGCTGTAACTCTGTGAGATGATTTCACAGAACACAAAGAAGTTTCTCAGAAAGCTTCTTTCTCTTTGTTATCGGAGGATATTTCCTTTGGCCCTATAGTCTTCCAAGGGATCCGAAATATCTGTTCTCAGATTCCACAGAAATAAGGCTAGCAAAGAGATCCACGAAATACAGATGTAACTCTGTGAGATGAATTAACAGAACACTAAGCAGTTTCTCAGAAAGCTACTTTCCAGAATTCATCTGAGGATATTTCCTTTTTCACAATAGACCTCTATGGGCTTCCAAATATCACTTTGCCAATTCCACAAGAACTGTCTTAGCGAAAGGCTTCTTGAGGGGAGTGCTGTAACTCTGTGAGATGATTTCACAGAACACAAAGAAGTTTCTCAGAAAGCTTCTTTCTCTTTGTTATCGGAGGATATTTCCTTTGGCCCTACAGTCTTCCAAGGGATCCGAAATATCTGTTCTCAGATTCCACAGAAATAAGGCTAGCAAAGAGATCCACGAAATACAGATGTAACTCTGTGAGATGAATTAACAGAACACTAAGCAGTTTCTCAGAAAGCTTCTTTCCAGATTTCATCTGAGGATATTTCCTTTTTCACCATAGCCCTCTATGGGCTTCCAAATGTCACTTTGCCAATTCCACAAGAACTGTCTTGGTGAAAAGCTTCTTGAGGGGAAAGCTGTAACTCTGTGAGATGATTTCACAGAATAGAAAGAAGTTTCTCAGAAAACTTCTTTCTCTTGGTTATCAGAGCATATTTCCTTTGGCCCTATAGTCTT
The DNA here is from genome assembly GCF_043159975.1 of Macaca nemestrina. Taxonomy (NCBI): domain Eukaryota; kingdom Metazoa; phylum Chordata; class Mammalia; order Primates; family Cercopithecidae; genus Macaca; species Macaca nemestrina. The sequence goes on from NC_092137.1 coordinate 99,925,522, forward strand.
CCAAGGGATCCGAAATATCTGTTCTCAGATTCCACAGAAATAAGGCTAGCAAAGAGATCCACGAAATACAGATGTAACTCTGTGAGATGAATTAACAGAACACTAAGCAGTTTCTCAGAAAGCTTCTTTCCAGATTTCATCTGAGGGTATTTCCTTTTTCACCATAGCTCTCTATGGGCTTCCAAATATCACTTTGCCAATTCCACAAGAACTGTCTTAGCGAAAGGCTTTTTGAGGGTAAAGCTGTAACTCTGTGAGATGATTTCACAGAACACAAAGAAGTTTCTCAGAAAGCTTCTTTCTCTTTGTTATCGCAGGATATTTCCTTTGGCCCTGTAGTCTTCCAAGGGATCCGAAATATCTGTTCTCAGATTCCACAGAAATAAGGCTAGCAAAGAGATCCACGAAATACAGATGTAAATCCTTGAGGTGAATTAACAGAACACTAAGCAGTTTCTCAGAAAGCTTCTTTCCAGTTTTCATCTGAGGATATTTCCTTTTTCACCATAGCCCTCTATGGGCTCCAAATGTCACTTTGCCAATTCCACATGAACTGTCGTGGCAAAACGCTTCTTGACGGGAAAGCTGTAACTCTGTTAGATGATTTCACAAAACACAAAGAAGTTTCTCAGAAAGCTTCTTTCTCTTTGTTATCGGAGGATATTTCCTTTGGCCTTATAGTCTTCCAAGGGATCCGAAATATCTGTTCTCAGATTCCACAGAAATAAGGCTAGCAAAGAGATCCACGAAATACCGATGTAACTCTGTGAGATGAATTAACAGAACACTAAGCAGTTTCTCAGAAAGCTTCTTTCCAGATTTCATGTGAGGATATTTCCTTTTTCACCATAGTACTCTATGGGCTTCCAAATATCACTCTGCCAATTCCACAAGAACAGTCTTAGCGAAAGGCTTCTTGAGGGGAAAGCTGTAAGTCTGTGAGATGATTTCACAGAACACAAAGAAGTTTCTCAGAAAGCTTCTTTCTCTTTGTTATCGGAGCATATTTCCTTTGGCCTTATAGTCTTCCAAGGGATCCGAAATATCTGTTCTCAGATTCCACAGAATTAAGGCTAGCAAAGAGATCCACGAAATACAGATGTAACTCTGTGAGATGAATTAACAGAACACTAAGCAGTTTCTCAGAATGCTTCTCTCCAGATTTCATCTTTGGATATTTCCTTTTTCACCATAGCCCTCTATGGGCTCCAAATGTCACTTTGCGAATTCCACAAGAACTGTCTTGGCGAAACGCTTCTTGAGGGGAAAGCTGTAACTCTGTGAGATGATTTCACAGAACACAAAGAAGTTTCTAAGAAAGCTTCTTTCCAGATTTCATCTGAGGATAATTCCTTTTTCACCATAGCCCAATATGGGCTTCCAAATATCACTTTGCCAATTCCACAAGAACTGTCTTAGCGAAAGGCTTCTTGAGGGGAAAGCTGTAACCTTGTGAGATGATTTCACAGAACACAAAGAAGTTTCTCAGAAAGCTTCTTTCTCTTTGTTATCGGAGGATATCTCCTTTGGCCCTATAGTCTTCCAAGGGATCCGAAATATCTGTTCTCAGATTCCACAGAAATAAGGCTAGCAAAGAGATCCACGAAATACTGATGTAACTCTGTGAGATGAATTAACAGAACACTAAGCAGTTTCTCAGAAAGCTTCTTTCCAGATTTCATCTGAGGATATTTCCTTTTTCACCATAGCCCTCTAAGGGCTTCCAAATATCACTTTGCCAATTCCACAAGAACTGTATTAGCGAAAGGCTTCTTGAGGGGAGAGCTGTAACTCTGTGAAATGATTTCACAGAACACAAAGAAGTTTCTCAGAAAGCTTCTTTCTCTTTGTTAAGAGGATATTTCCTTTGGCCCTATAGTCTTCCAAGGGATCCGAAATATCTGTTCTCAGATTCCACAGAAATAAGGCTAGCAAAGAGATCCACGAAATACAGATGTAACTCTCTGAGATGAATTAACAGAACACTAAGCAGTTTCTCAGAAAGCTTCTTTCCAGATTTCATCTGAGGATATTTCCTTTTTCACCATAGCCCTCTATGGGCTTCCAAATATCACCTTACCAATTCCACAAGAACTGGCTTAGCGAAAGGCTTCTTGAGGGGAAAGCTGTAACTCTGTGAGATGATTTCACAGAACACAAAGAAGTTTCTCAGAAAGCTTCTTTCTCTTTGTTATCGGAGGATATTTCCTTTGGCCCTATAGTCTTCCAAGGGATCCGAAATATCTGTTCTCAGATTCCACAGAAATAAGGCTAGCAAAGAGATCCACGAAATACAGATGTAACTCTGTGAGATGAATTAACAGAACACTAAGCAGTTTCTCAGAAAGCCTCTTTCCAGATTTCATCTGAGGATATTTCCTTTTTCACCATAGCCCTCTAAGGGCTCCAAATGTCACTTTGCCAATTCCGCCAGAACTGTCTTGGAGAAACGCTTCTTGAGGGGAAAGCTGTAACTCTGTGAGATGATTTCACAGAACACAAAGAAGTTTCTCAGAAAGCTTCTTTCTGTTTGTTATCGGAGGATAATTCCTTTGGCCCTATAGTCTTCCAAGGGATCCGAAATATCTGTTCTCAGATTCCACAGAAATAAGGCTAGCAAGGAGGTCCACGAAATACAGATGTAACTCTGTGAGATGAATTAACAGAACACTAAGCAGTTTCTCAGAAAGCTTCTTTCCAGATTTCATCTGAGGATATTTCCTTTTCCACCATAGCCCTCCATGGGCTTCCAAATATCACTTTGCCAATTCCGCAAGAACTGTCTTAGCGAAAGGCTTCTTGAGGGGAAAGCTGTAACCTTGTGAGATGATTTCACAGAACACAAAGAAGTTTCTCAGAAAGCTTCTTTCTCTTTGTTATCGGAGGATATCTCCTTTGGCCCTATAGTCTTCCAAGGGATCCGAAATATCTGTTCTCAGATTCCACAGAAATAAGGCTAGCAAAGAGATCCACGAAATACTGATGTAACTCTGTGAGATGAATTAACAGAACACTAAGCAGTTTCTCAGAAAGCTTCTTTCCAGATTTCATCTGAGGATATTTCCTTTTTCACCATAGCCCTCTATGGGCTCCAAATGTCACTTTGCCAATTCCACAAGAACTGTCTTGGCGAAACGCTTCTTGAAGGGAAAGCTGTAACTCTGTGAGATGATTTCACAGAACACAAAGAAGTTTCTCAGAAAGCTTCTTTCTGTTTGTTATCGGAGGATAATTCCTTTGGCCCTATAGTCTTCCAAGGGATCCGAAATATCTGTTCTCAGAATCCACAGAAATAAGGCTAGCAAGGAGGTCCACGAAATACAGATGTAACTCTGTGAGATGAATTAACAGAACACTAAGCAGTTTCTCAGAAAGCTTCTTTCCAGATTTCATCTGAGGATATTTCCGTTTTCACCATAGCCCTACATGGGTTTCCAAATATCACTTTGCCAATTCCGAAAGAACTGTCTTAGCGAAAGGCTTCTTGAGGGGAAAGCTCTAACTCTGTGAGATGATTTCACAGAACACAAAGAAGTTTCTCAGAAAGCTTCTTTCTCTTTGTTATCGGAGGATATTTCCTTTGGCCCTATAGTCTTCCAAGGGATCCGAAATATCTGTTCTCAGAATCCACAGAAATAAGGCTAGCAAGGAGGTCCACGAAATACAGATGTAACTCTGTGAGATGAATTAACAGAACACTAAGCAGTTTCTCAGAAAGCTTCTTTCCAGATTTCATCTGAGGATATTTCCGTTTTCACCATAGCCCTACATGGGTTTCCAAATATCACTTTGCCAATTCCGCAAGAACTGTCTTAGCGAAAGGCTTCTTGAGGGGAAAGCTGTAACTCTGTGAGATGATTTCACAGAACACAAAGAAGTTTCTCAGAAAGCTTCTTTCTCTTTGTTATCGGAGGATATTTCCTTTGGCCCTATAGTCTTGCAAGGGATCCGAAATATCTGTTCTCAGATTCCACAGAAATAAGGCTAGCAAAGAGATCCACGAAATACAGATGTAACTCTGTGAGATGAATTAACAGAACACTAAGCAGTTTCTCAGAAAGCTTCTTTCCAGATTTCATGTGAGGATATTTCCTTTTTCACAATAGCCATCTATGGGCTCCAAATATCACTCTCCCAATTCCACAAGAACTGTCTTAGCGAAAGGCTTCTTGAGGGGAAAGCTGTAACTCCGTGAGATGATTTCACAGAACACAAAGAAGTTTCTCAGAAAGCTTCTTTCTCTTTGTTATCGGAGGATATTTCCTTTGGCCCTATAGTCTTCCAAGGGATCCGAAATATCTGTTCTCAGATTCCACAGAAATAAGGCTAGCAAAGAGATCCACGAAATACAGATGTAACTCTGTGAGATGAATTAACAGAACACTAAGCAGTTTCTCAGAAAGCTACTTTCCAGAATTCATCTGAGGATATTTCCTTTTTCACAATAGACCTCTATGGGCTTCCAAATATCACTTTGCCAATTCCACAAGAACTGTCTTAGCGAAAGGCTTCTTGAGGGGAGTGCTGTAACTCTGTGAGATCATTTCACAGAACACAAAGAAGTTTCTCAGAAAACTTCTTTCTCTTTGTTATCGGAGGATATTTCATTTGGCCCTACAGTCTTCCAAGGGATCCGAAATATCTGTTCTCAGATTCCACAGAAATAAGGCTAGCAAAGAGATCCACGAAATACAGATGTAACTCTGTGAGATGAATTAACAGAACACTAAGCAGTTTCTCAGAAAGCTTCTTTCCAGATTTCATCTGAGGATATTTCCTTTTTCACCACAGCCCTCTATGGGCTTCCAAATGTCACTTTGCGAATTCCACAAGAACTGTCTTGGTGAAAAGCTTCTTGAGGGGAAAGCTGTAACTCTGTGAGATGATTTCACAGAATAGAAAGAAGTTTCTCAGAAAACTTCTTTCTCTTGGTTATCAGAGCATATTTCCTTTGGCCCTATAGTCTTCCAAGTGATCCGAAATATCTGTTCACAGATTTCACAGAAATAAGGCTAGCAAAGAGATCCACGAAAAAAAGATGTAACTCTGTGAGATGAATTAAGAGAACACTAAGCAGTTTCCCAGAAAGCTTCTTTCCAGATTTCATCTGAGGATATTTCCTTTTTCACCATAGCCCTCTAGGGGCTTCCAAATATCACTTTGCCAATTCCACAAGAACTGTCTTAGCGAAAGGCTTCTTGAGGGGGAAGCTGTAACTTTGTGAGATGATTTCACAGAACACAAAGAAGTTTCTCAGAAAGCTTCTTTCTATTTGTTATCCGAGGATATTACCTTTGGCCCTATAGTCTTCCAAGGGATCCGAAGTATCTGTTCTCAGATTCCACAGAAATAAGGCTAGCAAAGAGATCCACGAAATACAGATGTCACTCTGTGAGATGAATTACCAGAACACTAAGCAGTTTCTCAGAAAGCTTCTTTCCAGATTTCATCAGAGGATATTTCCTTTTTCACCATAGACCTTTATGGGCTTCCAAATATCACTTTGCCAATTCCACAAGAACTGCCTTAGCGAAAGGCTTCTTGAGGGGAAAGCTGTAACTCTGTGAGATGATTTCACAGAACACAAAGAAGTTTCTCAGAAATCTTCTTTCTCTTTGTTATCGGAGCGTATTTCCTTTGGCCATATAGTCTTCCAAGGGATCCGAAATATCTGTTCTCAGATTCCACTGATATAAGGCTAGCAAAGAGATCCACGAAATACAGATGTAACTCTGTGAGATGAACTAACAGTACACTAAGCAGTTTCTCAGAAAGCTTCTTTCCAGATTTCATCTGAGGATATTTCCTTTTTCACCATAGCCCTCTATGGGCTTCCAAATATCACTTTGCCAATTCCACAAGAACTGTCTTAGCGAAAGGCTTCTTGAGGGGAAAGCTGTAACCTTGTGAGATGATTTCACAGAACACAAAGAAGGTTCTCAGAAAGCTTCTTTCTCTTTGTTATCGGAGGATATTTCCTTTGGCCCTATAGTCTTCCAAGGGATCCGAAATGTCTGTTCTCAGATTCCACAGAAATAAGGCTAGCAAAGAGATCCATGAAACACAGATGTAACTCTGTGAGATGAATTAACAGAACACTAAGCAGTTTCTCAGAAAGCTTCTTTCCAGATTTCATCTGAGGATATTTCCTTTTTCACCATAGCCCTCTAGGGGCTTCCAAATATCACTTTGCCAATTTCACAAGAACTGGCTTAGCGAAAGGCTTCTTGAGGGGAAAGCTGTAACTCTGTGAGATGATTTCACAGAACACAAAGAAGTTTCTCAGAAAGCTTCTTTCTGTTTGTTATCGGAGGATATTTCCTTTGGCCCTACAGTCTTCCAAGGGATCCGAAATATCTGTTCTCAGATTCCACAGAAATAAGGCTAGCAAAGAGATCCACGAAATACAGATGTAACTCTGTGAGATGAATTAACAGAACACTAAGCAGTTTCCCAGAAAGCTTCTTTCCAGATTTCATCTGAGGATATTTCCTTTTTCACCATAGCCCTCTATGGGCTTCCAAATGTCACTTTGCCAATTCCACAAGAACTGTCTCGGTGAAAAGCTTCTTCAGAGGAAAGCTGTAACTCTGTGAGATGATTTCACAGAATACAAAGAAGTTTCTTAGAAAACTTCTTTCTCTTGGTTATCGGAGCATATTTCCTTTGGCCCTATAGTCTTCCAAGGGATCCGAAATATCTGTTCTCAGATTCCACAGAAATAAGGCTAGCAAAGAGATCCACGAAAAACAGATGTAACTCTGTGAGCTGAATTAACAGAACACTAAGCAGTTTCTCAGAAAGCTTCTTTCCAGATTTCATGTGAGGATATTTCCTTTTTCACCATAGCCCACTAGGGGCTTCCAAATATCACTTTGCCAATTCCACAAGAACTGTCATAGCGAAAGGCTTCCTGAGGGGAAAGCTGTAACTCTGTGAGATGATTTCACAGAACACAAAGAAGTTTCTCAGAAAGATTGTTTCTCTTTGTTATCGGAGGATATTTCCTTTGGCCCTATAGTCTTCCAAGGGATCCGAAATATCTGTTCTCAGATTCCACAGAAATAAGGCTAGCAAAGAGATCCACGAAATACAGATGTAACACTGTGAGATGAATTAACAGAACATTAAGCAGTTTCTCAGAAAGCTTCTTTCCAAATTTCATCTGAGGATATTTCCTTTTTCACCCTAGCCCTCTATGGGCTTCCAAATATCACTTTGCCAATTCCACAAGAACTGTCTTAGCGAAAGGCTTCTTGAGGGGAAAGCTGTAACTCTGTGAGATGATTTCACAGAACACAAAGAAGTTTCTCAGAATGCTTCTTTCTATTTGTTATCCGAGGATATTTCCTTTGGCCGTATAGTCTTCCAAGGGATCCGAAATATCTGTTCTCAGATTCCACAGAAATTAGGCTAGCAAAGAGATCCACGAAATACAGATGTAACTCTGTGAGATGAATTAACAGAACACTAAGCAGTTTCTCAGAAAGCTTCTTTCCAGATTTCATCTGAGGATATTTCCTTTTCCACCATAGCCCTTTATGGGCTTCCAAATATCACTTTGCCAATTCCACAAGAACTGTCATAGCGAAAGGCTTCTTGAGGGGAAAGCTGTAACTCTGTGAGATGATTTCACAGAACACAAAGAAGTTTCTCAGAAAGCTTCTTTCTCTTTGTTATTGGAGGATATTTCCTTTGGCCATATAGTCTTCCAAGGGATCCGAAATATCTGTTCTCAGATTCCACAGAAATAAGGCTAGCAAAGAGATCCACGAAATACAGATGTAACTCTGTGAGATGAATTAACAGAACACTAAGCAATTTCTCAGAAAGCTTCTTTCCAGATTTCATCTGAGGATATTTCCTTTTTCACCATAGCCATCTATGGGCTTCCAAATATCACTTTGCCAATTCCACAAGAACTGTCTTAGCGAAAGGCTTCTTGAGGGGAAAGCTGTAACTCTGTGAGATGATTTCACAGAACACAAAGAAGTTTCTCAGAAAGCTTCTTTCTCTTTGTTATCGGAGGATATTTCCTTTGGCCCTATAGTCTTCCAAGGGATCCGAAATATCTGTTCTCAGATTCCACAGAAATAAGGCTAGCAAAGAGATCCACGAAATACAGATGTAACTCTGTGAGATGAATTAACAGAACACTAAGCAGTTTCTCAGAAAGCTACTTTCCAGAATTCATCTGAGGATATTTCCTTTTTCACAATAGACCTCTATGGGCTTCCAAATATCACTTTGCCAATTCCACAAGAACTGTCTTAGCGAAAGGCTTCTTGAGGGGAGTGCTGTAACTCTGTGAGATGATTTCACAGAACACAAAGAAGTTTCTCAGAAAGCTTCTTTCTCTTTGTTATCGGAGGATATTTCCTTTGGCCCTACAGTCTTCCAAGGGATCCGAAATATCTGTTCTCAGATTCCACATAAATAAGGCTAGCAAAGAGATCCACGAAATACAGATGTAACTCCGTGAGATGAATTAACAGAACACTAAGCAGTTTCTCAGAAAGCTTCTTTCCAGATTTCATCTGAGGATATTTCCTTTTTCACCATAGCCCTCTATGGGCTTCGAAATGTCACTTTGCCAATTCCACAAGAACTGTCTTGGTGAAAAGCTTCTTGAGGGGAAAGCTGTAACTCTGTGAGATGATTTCACAGAATAGAAAGAAGTTTCTCAGAAAACTTCTTTCTCTTGGTTATCAGAGCATATTTCCTTTGGCCCTATAGTCTTCAAAGGGATCCGAAATATCTGTTCTCAGATTCCACAGAAATAAGGCTAGCAAAGAGATCCACGAAATACAGATGTAACTCTGTGAGATGAATTAACAGAACACTAAGCAGTTTCTCAGAAAGCTTCTTTCCAGATTTCATCTGAGGATATTTCCTTTTTCACCATAGCTCTCTATGGGCTTCCAAATATCACTTTGCCAATTCCACAAGAACTGTCTTAGCGAAAGGCTTTTTGAGGGTAAAGCTGTAACTCTGTGAGATGATTTCACAGAACACAAAGAAGTTTCTCAGAAAGCTTCTTTCTCTTTGTTATCGCAGGATATTTCCTTTGGCCCTGTAGTCTTCCAAGGGATCCGAAATATCTGTTCTCAGATTCCACAGAAATAAGGCTAGCAAAGAGATCCACGAAATACAGATGTAAATCCTTGAGGTGAATTAACAGAACACTAAGCAGTTTCTCAGAAAGCTTCTTTCCAGTTTTCATCTGAGGATATTTCCTTTTTCACCATAGCCCTCTATGGGCTCCAAATGTCACTTTGCCAATTCCACATGAACTGTCGTGGCAAAACGCTTCTTGAGGGGAAAGCTGTAACTCTGTTAGATGATTTCACAAAACACAAAGAAGTTTCTCAGAAAGCTTCTTTCTCTTTGTTATCGGAGGATATTTCCTTTGGCCTTATAGTCTTCCAAGGGATCCGAAATATCTGTTCTCAGATTCCACAGAAATAAGGCTAGCAAAGAGATCCACGAAATACCGATGTAACTCTGTGAGATGAATTAACAGAACACTAAGCAGTTTCTCAGAAAGCTTCTTTCCAGATTTCATGTGAGGATATTTCCTTTTTCACCATAGTACTCTATGAGCTTCCAAATATCACTTTGCCAATTCCACAAGAACAGTCTTAGCGAAAGGCTTCTTGAGGGGAAAGCTGTAAGTCTGTGAGATGATTTCACAGAACACAAAGAAGTTTCTCAGAAAGCTTCTTTCTCTTTGTTATCGGAGCATATTTCCTTTGGCCTTATAGTCTTCCAAGGGATCCGAAATATCTGTTCTCAGATTCCACAGAATTAAGGCTAGCAAAGAGATCCACGAAATACAGATGTAACTCTGTGAGATGAATTAACAGAACACTAAGCAGTTTCTCAGAATGCTTCTCTCCAGATTTCATCTTTGGATATTTCCTTTTTCACCATAGCCCTCTATGGGCTCCAAATGTCACTTTGCGAATTCCACAAGAACTGTCTTGGCGAAACGCTTCTTGAGGGGAAAGCTGTAACTCTGTGAGATGATTTCACAGAACACAAAGAAGTTTCTAAGAAAGCTTCTTTCCAGATTTCATCTGAGGATAATTCCTTTTTCACCATAGCCCAATATGGGCTTCCAAATATCACTTTGCCAATTCCACAAGAACTGTCTTAGCGAAAGGCTTCTTGAGGGGAAAGCTGTAACCTTGTGAGATGATTTCACAGAACACAAAGAAGTTTCTCAGAAAGCTTCTTTCTCTTTGTTATCGGAGGATATCTCCTTTGGCCCTATAGTCTTCCAAGGGATCCGAAATATCTGTTCTCAGATTCCACAGAAATAAGGCTAGCAAAGAGATCCACGAAATACTGATGTAACTCTGTGAGATGAATTAACAGAACACTAAGCAGTTTCTCAGAAAGCTTCTTTCCAGATTTCATCTGAGGATATTTCCTTTTTCACCATAGCCCTCTATGGGCTCCAAATGTCACTTTGCCAATTCCACAAGAACTGTCTTGGCGAAACGCTTCTTGAGGGGAAAGCTGTAACTCTGTGAGATGATTTCACAGAACACAAAGAAGTTTCTCAGAAAGCTTCTTTCTGTTTGTTATCGGAGGATAATTCCTTTGGCCCTATAGTCTTCCAAGGGATCCGAAATATCTGTTCTCAGAATCCACAGAAATAAGGCTAGCAAGGAGGTCCACGAAATACAGATGTAACTCTGTGAGATGAATTAACAGAACACTAACCAGTTTCTCAGAAAGCTTCTTTCCAGATTTCATGTGAGGATATTTCCGTTTTCACCATAGCCCTACATGGGTTTCCAAATATCACTTTGCCAATTCCGAAAGAACTGTCTTAGCGAAAGGCTTCTTGAGGGGAAAGCTGTAACTCTGTGAGATGATTTCACAGAACACAAAGAAGTTTCTCAGAAAGCTTCTTTCTCTTTGTTATCGGAGGATATTTCCTTTGGCCCTATAGTCTTCCACGGGATCCGAAATATCTGTTCTCAGAATCCACAGAAATAAGGCTAGCAAGGAGGTCCACGAAATACAGATGTAACTCTGTGAGATGAATTAACAGAACACTAAGCAGTTTCTCAGAAAGTTTCTTTCCAGATTTCATCTGAGGATATTTCCGTTTTCACCATAGCCCTACATGGGTTTCCAAATATCACTTTGCCAATTCCGCAAGAACTGTCTTAGCGAAAGGCTTCTTGAGGGGAAAGCTGTAACTCTGTGAGATGATTTCACAGAACACAAAGAAGTTTCTCAGAAAGCTTCTTTCTCTTTGTTATCGGAGGATATCTCCTTTGGCCCTATAGTCTTCCAAGGGATCCGAAATATCTGTTCTCAGATTCCACAGAAATAAGGCTAGCAAAGAGATCCACGAAATACAGATGTAACTCTGTGAGATGAATTAACAGAACACTAAGCAGTTTCTCAGAAAGCTTCTTTCCAGATTTCATCTGAGGATATTTCCTTTTTCACCATAGCCCTCTAAGGGCTTCCAAATATCACTTTGCCAATTCCACAAGAACTGTATTAGCGAAAGGCTTCTTGAGGGGAGAGTTGTAACTCTGTGAAATGATTTCACAGAACACAAAGAAGTTTCTCAGAAAGCTTCTTTCTCTTTGTTAGGAGGATATTTCCTTTGGCCCTATAGTCTTCCAAGGGATCCGAAATATCTGTTCTCAGATTCCACAGAAATAAGGCTAGCAAAGAGATCCACGAAATACAGATGTAACTCTCTGAGATGAATTAACAGAACACTAACCAGTTTCTCAGAAAGCTTCTTTCCAGATTTCATCTGAGGATATTTCCTTTTTCACCATAGCCCTCTATGGGCTTCCAAATATCACCTTACCAATTCCACAAGAACTGGCTTAGCGAAAGGCTTCTTGAGGGGAAAGCTGTAACTCTGTGAGATGATTACACAGAACACAAAGAAGTTTCTCAGAAAGCTTCTTTCTCTTTGTTATCGGAGGATATTTCCTTTGGCCCTATAGTCTTCCAAGGGATCCGAAATATCTGTTCTCAGATTCCACAGAAATAAGGCTAGCAAAGAGATCCACGAAATACAGATGTAACTCTGTGAGATGAATTAACAGAACACTAAGCAGTTTCTCAGAAAGCCTCTTTCCAGATTTCATCTGAGGATATTTCCTTTTTCACCATAGCCCTCTAAGGGCTCCAAATGTCACTTTGCCAATTCCGCCAGAACTGTCTTGGAGAAACGCTTCTTGAGGGGAAAGCTGTAACTCTGTGAGATGATTTCACAGAACACAAAGAAGTTTCTCAGAAAGCTTCTTTCTGTTTGTTATCGGAGGATAATTCCTTTGGCCCTATAGTCTTCCAAGGGATCCGAAATATCTGTTCTCAGATTCCACAGAAATAAGGCTAGCAAGGAGGTCCACGAAATACAGATGTAACTCTGTGAGATGAATTAACAGAACACTAAGCAGTTTCTCAGAAAGCTTCTTTCCAGATTTCATCTGAGGATATTTCCTTTTCCACCATAGCCCTCCATGGGCTTCCAAATATCACTTTGCCAATTCCGCAAGAATTGTCTTAGCGAAAGGCTTCTTGAGGGGAAAGCTGTAACCTTGTGAGATGATTTCACAGAACACAAAGAAGTTTCTCAGAAAGCTTCTTTCTCTTTGTTATCGGAGGATATCTCCTTTGGCCCTATAGTCTTCCAAGGGATCCGAAATATCTGTTCTCAGATTCCACAGAAATAAGGCTAGCAAAGAGATCCACGAAATACTGATGTAACTCTGTGAGATGAATTAACAGAACACTAAGCAGTTTCTCAGAAAGCTTCTTTCCAGATTTCATCTGAGGATATTTCCTTTTTCACCATAGCCCTCTATGGGCTCCAAATGTCACTTTGCCAATTCCACAAGAACTGTCTTGGCGAAACGCTTCTTGAGGGGAAAGCTGTAACTCTGTGAGATGATTTCACAGAACACAAAGAAGTTTCTCAGAAAGCTTCTTTCTGTTTGTTATCGGAGGATAATTCCTTTGGCCCTATAGTCTTCCAAGGGATCCGAAATATCTGTTCTCAGAATCCACAGAAATAAGGCTAGCAAGGAGGTCCACGAAATACAGATGTAACTCTGTGAGATGAATTAACAGAACACTAAGCAGTTTCTCAGAAAGCTTCTTTCCAGATTTCATCTGAGGATATTTCCGTTTTCACCATAGCCCTACATGGGTTTCCAAATATCACTTTGCCAATTCCGAAAGAACTGTCTTAGCGAAAGGCTTCTTGAGGGGAAAGCTGTAACTCTGTGAGATGATTTCACAGAACACAAAGAAGTTTCTCAGAAAGCTTCTTTCTCTTTGTTATCGGAGGATATTTCCTTTGGCCCTATAGTCTTCCAAGGGATCCGAAATATCTGTTCTCAGAATCCACAGAAATAAGGCTAGCAAGGAGGTCCACGAAATACAGATGTAACTCTGTGAGATGAATTAACAGAACACTAAGCAGTTTCTCAGAAAGCTTCTTTCCAGATTTCATCTGAGGATATTTCCGTTTTCACCATAGCCCTACATGGGTTTCCAAATATCACTTTGCCAATTCCGCAAGAACTGTCTTAGCGAAAGGCTTCTTGAGGGGAAAGCTGTAACTCTGTGAGATGATTTCACAGAACACAAAGAAGTTTCTCAGAAAGCTTCTTTCTCTTTGTTATCGGAGGATATCTCCTTTGGCCCTATAGTCTTCCAAGGGATCCGAAATATCTGTTCTCAGATTCCACAGAAATAAGGCTAGCAAAGAGATCCACGAAATACAGATGTAACTCTGTGAGATGAATTAACAGAACACTAAGCAGTTTCTCAGAAAGCTTCTTTCCAGATTTCATCTGAGGATATTTCCTTTTTCACCATAGCCCTCTAAGGGCTTCCAAATATCACTTTGCCAATTCCACAAGAACTGTATTAGCGAAAGGCTTCTTGAGGGGAGAGCTGTAACTCTGTGAAATGATTTCACAGAACACAAAGAAGTTTCTCAGAAAGCTTCTTTCTCTTTGTTAGGAGGATATTTCCTTTGGCCCTATAGTCTTCCAAGGGATCCGAAATATCTGTTCTCAGATTCCACAGAAATAAGGCTAGCAAAGAGATCCACGAAATACAGATGTAACTCTCTGAGATGAATTAACAGAACACTAAGCAGTTTCTCAGAAAGCTTCTTTCCAGATTTCATCTGAGGATATTTCCTTTTTCACCATAGCCCTCTATGGGCTTCCAAATATCACCTTACCAATTCCACAAGAACTGGCTTAGCGAAAGGCTTCTTGAGGGGAAAGCTGTAACTCTGTGAGATGATTACACAGAACACAAAGAAGTTTCTCAGAAAGCTTCTTTCTCTTTGTTATCGGAGGATATTTCCTTTGGCCCTATAGTCTTCCAAGGGATCCGAAATATCTGTTCTCAGATTCCACAGAAATAAGGCTAGCAAAGAGATCCACGAAATACAGATGTAACTCTGTGAGATGAATTAACAGAACACTAAGCAGTTTCTCAGAAAGCCTCTTTCCAGATTTCATCTGAGGATATTTCCTTTTTCACCATAGCCCTCTAAGGGCTCCAAATGTCACTTTGCCAATTCCGCCAGAACTGTCTTGGAGAAACGCTTCTTGAGGGGAAAGCTGTAACTCTGTGAGATGATTTCACAGAACACAAAGAAGTTTCTCAGAAAGCTTCTTTCTGTTTGTTATCGGAGGATAATTCCTTTGGCCCTATAGTCTTCCAAGGGATCCGAAATATCTGTTCTCAGATTCCACAGAAATAAGGCTAGCAAGGAGGTCCACGAAATACAGATGTAACTCTGTGAGATGAATTAACAGAACACTAAGCAGTTTCTCAGAAAGCTTCTTTCCAGATTTCATCTGAGGATATTTCCTTTTCCACCATAGCCCTCCATGGGCTTCCAAATATCACTTTGCCAATTCCGCAAGAACTGTCTTAGCGAAAGGCTTCTTGAGGGGAAAGCTGTAACCTTGTGAGATGATTTCACAGAACACAAAGAAGTTTCTCAGAAAGCTTCTTTCTCTTTGTTATCGGAGGATATCTCCTTTGGCCCTATAGTCTTCCAAGGGATCCGAAATATCTGTTCTCAGATTCCACAGAAATAAGGCTAGCAAAGAGATCCACGAAATACTGATGTAACTCTGTGAGATGAATTAACAGAACACTAAGCAGTTTCTCAGAAAGCTTCTTTCCAGATTTCATCTGAGGATATTTCCTTTTTCACCATAGCCCTCTATGGGCTCCAAATGTCACTTTGCCAATTCCACAAGAACTGTCTTGGCGAAACGCTTCTTGAGGGGAAAGCTGTAACTCTGTGAGATGATTTCACAGAACACAAAGAAGTTTCTCAGAAAGCTTCTTTCTGTTTGTTATCGGAGGATAATTCCTTTGGCCCTATAGTCTTCCAAGGGATCCGAAATATCTGTTCTCAGAATCCACAGAAATAAGGCTAGCAAGGAGGTCCACGAAATACAGATGTAACTCTGTGAGATGAATTAACAGAACACTAAGCAGTTTCTCAGAAAGCTTCTTTCCAGATTTCATCTGAGGATATTTCCGTTTTCACCATAGCCCTACATGGGTTTCCAAATATCACTTTGCCAATTCCGAAAGAACTGTCTTAGCGAAAGGCTTCTTGAGGGGAAAGCTGTAACTCTGTGAGATGATTTCACAGAACACAAAGAAGTTTCTCAGAAAGCTTCTTTCTCTTTGTTATCGGAGGATATTTCCTTTGGCCCTATAGTCTTCCAAGGGATCCGAAATATCTGTTCTCAGAATCCACAGAAATAAGGCTAGCAAGGAGGTCCACGAAATACAGATGTAACTCTGTGAGATGAATTAACAGAACACTAAGCAGTTTCTCAGAAAGCTTCTTTCCAGATTTCATCTGAGGATATTTCCGTTTTCACCATAGCCCTACATGGGTTTCCAAATATCACTTTGCCAATTCCGCAAGAACTGTCTTAGCGAAAGGCTTCTTGAGGGGAAAGCTGTAACTCTGTGAGATGATTTCACAGAACACAAAGAAGTTTCTCAGAAAGCTTCTTTCTCTTTGTTATCGGAGGATATCTCCTTTGGCCCTATAGTCTTCCAAGGGTTCCGAAATATCTGTTCTCAGATTCCACAGAAATAAGGCTAGCAAAGAGATCCACGAAATACAGATGTAACTCTGTGAGATGAATTAACAGAACACTAAGCAGTTTCTCAGAAAGCTTCTTACCAGATTTCATCTGAGGATATTTCCTTTTTCACCATAGCCCTCTAAGGGCTTCCAAATATCACTTTGCCAATTCCACAAGAACTGTATTAGCGAAAGGCTTCTTGAGGGGAGAGCTGTAACTCTGTGAGATGATTTCACAGAACACAAAGAAGTTTCTCAGAAAGCTTCTTTCTCTTTGTTAGGAGGATATTTCCTTTGGCCCTATAGTCTTCCAAGGGATCCGAAATATCTGTTCTCAGATTCCACAGAAATAAGGCTAGCAAAGAGATCCACGAAATACAGATGTAACTCTCTGAGATGAATTAACAGAACACTAAGCAGTTTCTCAGAAAGCTTCTTTCCAGATTTCATCTGAGGATATTTCCTTTTTCACCATAGCCCTCTATGGGCTTCCAAATATCACTTTACCAATTCCACAAGAACTGGCTTAGCGAAAGGCTTCTTGAGGGGAAAGCTGTAACTCTGTGAGATGATTTCACAGAACACAAAGAAGTTTCTCAGAAAGCTTCTTTCTCTTTGTTATCGGAGGATATTTCCTTTGGCCCTATAGTCTTGCAAGGGATCCGAAATATCTGTTCTCAGATTCCACAGAAATAAGGCTAGCAAAGAGATCCACGAAATACAGATGTAACTCTGTGAGATGAATTAACAGAACACTAAGCAGTTTCTCAGAAAGCTTCTTTCCAGATTTCATGTGAGGATATTTCCTTTTTCACAATAGCCATCTATGGGCTCCAAATATCACTCTCCCAATTCCACAAGAACTGTCTTAGCGAAAGGCTTCTTGAGGGGAAAGCTGTAACTCCGTGAGATGATTTCACAGAACACAAAGAAGTTTCTCAGAAAGCTTCTTTCTCTTTGTTATCGGAGGATATCTCCTTTGGCCCTATAGTCTTCCAAGGGATCCGAAATATCTGTTCTCAGATTCCACAGAAATAAGGCTAGCAAAGAGATCCACGAAATACAGATGTAACTCTGTGAGATGAATTAACAGAACACTAAGCAGTTTCTCAGAAAGCTTCTTTCCAGATTTCATCTGAGGATATTTCCTTTTTCACCATAGCCCTCTATGGGCTCCAAATGTCACTTTGCCAATTCCACAAGAACTGTCTTGGCGAAACGCTTCTTGAGGGGAAAGCTGTAACTCTGTGAGATGATTTCACAGAACACAAAGAAGTTTCTCAGAAAGCTTCTTTCTGTTTGTTATCGGAGGATAATTCCTTTGGCCCTATAGTCTTCCCAGGGATCCGAAATATCTGTTCTCAGAATCCACAGAAATAAGGCTAGCAAGGAGGTCCACGAAATACAGATGTAACTCTGTGAGATGAATTAACAGAACACTAAGCAGTTTCTCAGAAAGCTTCTTTCCAGATTTCATCTGAGGATATTTCCGTTTTCACCATAGCCCTACATGGGTTTCCAAATATCACTTTGCCAATTCCGCAAGAACTGTCTTAGCGAAAGGCTTCTTGAGGGGAAACTGTAACTCTGTGAGATGATTTCACAGAACACAAAGAAGTTTCTCAGAAAGCTTCTTTCTCTTTGTTATCGGAGGATATTTCCTTTGGCCCTATAGTCTTCCAAGGGATCCGAAATATCTGTTCTCAGATTCCACAGAAATAAGGCTAGCAAAGAGATCCACGAAATACAGATGTAACCCTGTGAGATGAATTAAGAGAACACTAAGCAGTTTCTCAGAAAGCTTCTTTCCAGATTTCATCTGAGCATATTCCCTTTTTTACCATAGCTCTCTAAGGGCTTCCAAATATCACTTTGCCAATTCCACAAGAACTGTCTTAGCGAAAGTCTTCTTGAGGGGAAAGCAGTAATTCTGTGAGATGATTTCACAGAACACAAAGAAGTTTCTCAGAAAGCTTCTTTCTCTTTGTTATCGGAGGATATTTCCTTTGGCCCTATAGTCTTGCAAGGGATCCGAAATATCTGTTCTCAGATTCCACAGAAATAAGGCTAGCAAAGAGATCCACGAAATACAGATGTAACTCTGTGAGATGAATTAACAGAACACTAAGCAGTTTCTCAGAAAGCCTCTTTCCAGATTTCATCTGAGGATATTTCCTTTTTCACCATAGCCCTCTAAGGGCTCCAAATGTCACTTTGCCAATTCCGCAAGAACTGTCTTGGAGAAACGCTTCTTGAGTGGAAAGCTGTAACTCTGTGAGATGATTTCACAGAACACAAAGAAGTTTCTCAGAAAGCTTCTTTCTCTTTGTTATCGGAGGATATTTCCTTTGGCCCTATAGTCTTCCAAGGGATCCGAAATATCTGTTCTCAGAATCCACAGAAATAAGGCTAGCAAGGAGGTCCACGAAATACAGATGTAACTCTGTGAGATGAATTAACAGAACACTAAGCAGTTTCTCAGAAAGCTTCTTTCCAGATTTCATCTGAGGATATTTCCGTTTTCACCATAGCCCTACATGGGTTTCCAAATATCACTTTGCCAATTCCGCAAGAACTGTCTTAGCGAAAGGCTTCTTGAGGGGAAAGCTGTAACTCTGTGAGATGATTTCACAGAACACAAAGAAGTTTCTCAGAAAGCTTCTTTCTCTTCGTTATCGGAGGATATCTCCTTTGGCCCTATAGTCTTCCAAGGGTTCCGAAATATCTGTTCTCAGATTCCACAGAAATAAGGCTAGCAAAGAGATCCACGAAATACAGATGTAACTCTGTGAGATGAATTAACAGAACACTAAGCAGTTTCTCAGAAAGCTTCTTTCCAGATTTCATCTGAGGATATTTCCTTTTTCACCATAGCCCTCTAAGGACTTCCAAATATCACTTTGCCAATTCCACAAGAACTGTATTAGCGAAAGTCTTCTTGAGGGGAGAGCTGTAACTCTGTGAGATGATTTTACAGAACACAAAGAAGTTTCTCAGAAAGCTTCTTTCTCTTTGTTAGGAGGATATTTCCTTTGGCCCTATAGTCTTCCAAGGGATCCGAAATATCTGTTCTCAGATTCCACAGAAATAAGGCTAGCAAAGAGATCCACGAAATACAGATGTAACTCTCTGAGATGAATTAACAGAACACTAAGCAGTTTCTCAGAAAGCTTCTTTCCAGATTTCATCTGAGGATATTTCCTTTTTCACCATAGCCCTCTATGGGCTTCCAAATATCACTTTACCAATTCCACAAGAACTGGCTTAGCGAAAGGCTTCTTGAGGGGAAAGCTGTAACTCTGTGAGATGATTTCACAGAACACAAAGAAGTTTCTCAGAAAGCTTCTTTCTCTTTGTTATCGGAGGATATTTCCTTTGGCCCTATAGTCTTGCAAGGGATCCGAAATATCTGTTCTCAGATTCCACAGAAATAAGGCTAGCAAAGAGATCCACGAAATACAGATGTAACTCTGTGAGATGAATTAACAGAACACTAAGCAGTTTCTCAGAAAGCTTCTTTCCAGATTTCATGTGAGGATATTTCCTTTTTCACAGTAGCCATCTATGGGCTCCAAATATCACTCTCCCAATTCCACAAGAACTGTCTTAGCGAAAGGCTTCTTGAGGGGAAAGCTGTAACTCCGTGAGATGATTTCACAGAACACAAAGAAGTTTCTCAGAAAGCTTCTTTCTCTTTGTTATCGGAGGATATCTCCTTTGGCCCTATAGTCTTCCAAGGGATCCGAAATATCTGTTCTCAGATTCCACAGAAATAAGGCTAGCAAAGAGATCCACGAAATACTGATGTAACTCTGTGAGATGAATTAACAGAACACTAAGCAGTTTCTCAGAAAGCTTCTTTCCAGATTTCATCTGAGGATATTTCCTTTTTCACCATAGCCCTCTATGGGCTCCAAATGTCACTTTGCCAATTCCACAAGAACTGTCTTGGCGAAACGCTTCTTGAGGGGAAAGCTGTAACTCTGTGAGATGATTTCACAGAACACAAAGAAGTTTCTCAGAAAGCTTCTTTCTGTTTGTTATCGGAGGATAATTCCTTTGGCCCTATAGTCTTCCCAGGGATCCGAAATATCTGTTCTCAGAATCCACAGAAATAAGGCTAGCAAGGAGGTCCACGAAATACAGATGTAACTCTGTGAGATGAATTAACAGAACACTAAGCAGTTTCTCAGAAAGCTTCTTTCCAGATTTCATCTGAGGATATTTCCGTTTTCACCATAGCCCTACATGGGTTTCCAAATATCACTTTGCCAATTCCGCAAGAACTGTCTTAGCGAAAGGCTTCTTGAGGGGAAACTGTAACTCTGTGAGATGATTTCACAGAACACAAAGAAGTTTCTCAGAAAGCTTCTTTCTCTTTGTTATCGGAGGATATTTCCTTTGGCCCTATAGTCTTCCAAGGGATCCGAAATATCTGTTCTCAGATTCCACAGAAATAAGGCTAGCAAAGAGATCCACGAAATACAGATGTAACCCTGTGAGATGAATTAACAGAACACTAAGCAGTTTCTCAGAAAGCTTCTTTCCAGATTTCATCTGAGCATATTCCCTTTTTTACCATAGCTCTCTAAGGGCTTCCAAATATCACTTTGCCAATTCCACAAGAACTGTCTTAGCGAAAGTCTTCTTGAGGGGAAAGCAGTAATTCTGTGAGATGATTTCACAGAACACAAAGAAGTTTCTCAGAAAGCTTCTTTCTCTTTGTTATCGGAGGATATTTCCTTTGGCCCTATAGTCTTGCAAGGGATCCGAAATATCTGTTCTCAGATTCCACAGAAATAAGGCTAGCAAAGAGATCCACGAAATACAGATGTAACTCTGTGAGATGAATTAACAGAACACTAAGCAGTTTCTCAGAAAGCCTCTTTCCAGATTTCATCTGAGGATATTTCCTTTTTCACCATAGCCCTCTAAGGGCTCCAAATGTCACTTTGCCAATTCCGCAAGAACTGTCTTGGAGAAACGCTTCTTGAGGGGAAAGCTGTAACTCTGTGAGATGATTTCACAGAACACAAAGAAGTTTCTCAGGAAGCTTCTTTCTCTTTGTTATCGGAGGATATCTCCTTTGGCCCTATAGACTTCCAAGGGATCCGAAATATCTGTTCTCAGATTCCACAGAAATAAGGCTAGCAAAGAGATCCACGAAATACTGATGTAACTCTGTGAGATGAATTAACAGAACACTAAGCAGTTTCTCAGAAAGCTTCTTTCCAGATTTCATCTGAGGATATTTCCTTTTTCACCATAGCCCTCTATGGGCTCCAAATGTCACTTTGCCAATTCCACAAGAACTGTCTTGGCGAAACGCTTCTTGAGGGGAAAGCTGTAACTCTGTGAGATGATTTCACAGAACACAAAGAAGTTTCTCAGAAAGCTTCTTTCTGTTTGTTATCGGAGGATAATTCCTTTGGCCCTATAGTCTTCCAAGGGATCCGAAATATCTGTTCTCAGAATCCACAGAAATAAGGCTAGCAAGGAGGTCCACGAAATACAGATGTCACTCTGTGAGATGAATTAACAGAACACTAAGCAGTTTCTCAGAAAGCTTCTTTCCAGATTTCATCTGAAGATATTTCCGTTTTCACCATAGCCCTACATGGGTTTCCAAATATAACTTTGCCAATTACGAAAGAACTGTCTTAGCGAAAGGCTTCTTGAGGGGAAAGCTGTAACTCTGTGAGATGATTTCACAGAACACAAAGAAGTTTCTCAGAAAGCTTCTTTCTCTTTGTTATCGGAGGATATTTCCTTTGGCCCTATAGTCTTCCAAGGGATCCGAAATATCTGTTCTCAGAATCCACAGAAATAAGGCTAGCAAGGAGGTCCACGAAATACAGATGTAACTCTGTGAGATGAATTAACAGAACACTAAGCAGTTTCTCAGAAAGCTTCTTTCCAGATTTCATCTGAGGATATTTCCGTTTTCACCATAGCCCTACATGGGTTTCCAAATATCACTTTGCCAATTCCGCAAGAACTGTCTTAGCGAAAGGCTTCTTGAGGGGAAAGCTGTAACTCTGTGAGATGATTTCACAGAACACAAAGAAGTTTCTCAGAAAGCTTCTTTCTCTTTGTTATCGGAGGATATCTCCTTTGGCCCTATAGTCTTCCAAGGGATCCGAAATATCTGTTCTCAGATTCCACAGAAATAAGGCTAGCAAAGAGATCCACGAAATACAGATGTAACTCTCTGAGATGAATTAACAGAACACTAAGCAGTTTCTCAGAAAGCTTCTTTCCAGATTTCATCTGAGGATATTTCCTTTTTCACCATAGCCCTCTAAGGGCTTCCAAATATCACTTTGCCAATTCCACAAGAACTGTATTAGCGAAAGGCTTCTTGAGGGGAGAGCTGTAACTCTGTGAGATGATTTCACAGAACACAAAGAAGTTTCTCAGAAAGCTTCTTTCTCTTTGTTAGGAGGATATTTCCTTTGGCCCTATAGTCTTCCAAGGGATCCGAAATATGTGTTCTCAGATTCCACAGAAATAAGGCTAGCAAAGAGATCCACGAAATACAGATGTAACTCTCTGAGATGAATTAACAGAACACTAAGCAGTTTCTCAGAAAGCTTCTTTCCAGATTTCATCTGAGGATATTTCCTTTTTCACCATAGCCCTCTATGGGCTTCCAAATATCACTTTACCAATTCCACAAGAACTGGCTTAGCGAAAGGCTTCTTGAGGGGAAAGCTGTAACTCTGTGAGATGATTTCACAGAACACAAAGAAGTTTCTCAGAAAGCTTCTTTCTCTTTGTTATCGGAGGATATTTCCTTTGGCCCTATAGTCTTGCAAGGGATCCGAAATATCTGTTCTCAGATTCCACAGAAATAAGGCTAGCAAAGAGATCCACGAAATACAGATGTAACTCTGTGAGATGAATTAACAGAACACTAAGCAGTTTCTCAGAAAGCTTCTTTCCAGATTTCATGTGAGGATATTTCCTTTTTCACAATAGCCATCTATGGGCTCCAAATATCACTCTCCCAATTCCACAAGAACTGTCTTAGCGAAAGGCTTCTTGAGGGGAAAGCTGTAACTCCGTGAGATGATTTCACAGAACACAAAGAAGTTTCTCAGAAAGCTTCTTTCTCTTTGTTATCGGAGGATATCTCCTTTGGCCCTATAGTCTTCCAAGGGATCCGAAATATCTGTTCTCAGATTCCACAGAAATAAGGCTAGCAAAGAGATCCACGAAATACTGATGTAACTCTGTGAGATGAATTAACAGAACACTAAGCAGTTTCTCAGAAAGCTTCTTTCCAGATTTCATCTGAGGATATTTCCTTTTTCACCATAGCCCTCTATGGGCTCCAAATGTCACTTTGCCAATTCCACAAGAACTGTCTTGGCGAAACGCTTCTTGAGGGGAAAGCTGTAACTCTGTGAGATGATTTCACAGAACACAAAGAAGTTTCTCAGAAAGCTTCTTTCTGTTTGTTATCGGAGGATAATTCCTTTGGCCCTATAGTCTTCCCAGGGATCCGAAATATCTGTTCTCAGAATCCACAGAAATAAGGCTAGCAAGGAGGTCCACGAAATACAGATGTAACTCTGTGAGATGAATTAACAGAACACTAAGCAGTTTCTCAGAAAGCTTCTTTCCAGATTTCATCTGAGGATATTTCCGTTTTCACCATAGCCCTACATGGGTTTCCAAATATCACTTTGCCAATTCCGCAAGAACTGTCTTAGCGAAAGGCTTCTTGAGGGGAAACTGTAACTCTGTGAGATGATTTCACAGAACACAAAGAAGTTTCTCAGAAAGCTTCTTTCTCTTTGTTATCGGAGGATATTTCCTTTGGCCCTATAGTCTTCCAAGGGATCCGAAATATCTGTTCTCAGATTCCACAGAAATAAGGCTAGCAAAGAGATCCACGAAATACAGATGTAACCCTGTGAGATGAATTAACAGAACACTAAGCAGTTTCTCAGAAAGCTTCTTTCCAGATTTCATCTGAGCATATTCCCTTTTTTACCATAGCTCTCTAAGGGCTTCCAAATATCACTTTGCCAATTCCACAAGAACTGTCTTAGCGAAAGTCTTCTTGAGGGGAAAGCAGTAATTCTGTGAGATGATTTCACAGAACACAAAGAAGTTTCTCAGAAAGCTTCTTTCTCTTTGTTATCGGAGGATATTTCCTTTGGCCCTATAGTCTTGCAAGGGATCCGAAATATCTGTTCTCAGATTCCACAGAAATAAGGCTAGCAAAGAGATCCACGAAATACAGATGTAACTCTGTGAGATGAATTAACAGAACACTAAGCAGTTTCTCAGAAAGCCTCTTTCCAGATTTCATCTGAGGATATTTCCTTTTTCACCATAGCCCTCTAAGGGCTCCAAATGTCACTTTGCCAATTCCGCAAGAACTGTCTTGGAGAAACGCTTCTTGAGGGGAAAGCTGTAACTCTGTGAGATGATTTCACAGAACACAAAGAAGTTTCTCAGAAAGCTTCTTTCTCTTTGTTATCGGAGGATATCTCCTTTGGCCCTATAGTCTTCCAAGGGATCCGAAATATCTGTTCTCAGATTCCACAGAAATAAGGCTAGCAAAGAGATCCACGAAATACTGATGTAACTCTGTGAGATGAATTAACAGAACACTAAGCAGTTTCTCAGAAAGCTTCTTTCCAGATTTCATCTGAGGATATTTCCTTTTTCACCATAGCCCTCTATGGGCTCCAAATGTCACTTTGCCAATTCCACAAGAACTGTCTTGGCGAAACGCTTCTTGAGGGGAAAGCTGTAACTCTGTGAGATGATTTCACAGAACACAAAGAAGTTTCTCAGAAAGCTTCTTTCTGTTTGTTATCGGAGGATAATTCCTTTGGCCCTATAGTCTTCCAAGGGATCCGAAATATCTGTTCTCAGAATCCACAGAAATAAGGCTAGCAAGGAGGTCCACGAAATACAGATGTCACTCTGTGAGATGAATTAACAGAACACTAAGCAGTTTCTCAGAAAGCTTCTTTCCAGATTTCATCTGAAGATATTTCCGTTTTCACCATAGCCCTACATGGGTTTCCAAATATCACTTTGCCAATTACGAAAGAACTGTCTTAGCGAAAGGCTTCTTGAGGGGAAAGCTGTAACTCTGTGAGATGATTTCACAGAACACAAAGAAGTTTCTCAGAAAGCTTCTTTCTCTTTGTTATCGGAGGATATTTCCTTTGGCCCTATAGTCTTCCAAGGGATCCGAAATATCTGTTCTCAGAATCCACAGAAATAAGGCTAGGAAGGAGGTCCACGAAATACAGATGTAACTCTGTGAGATGAATTAACAGAACACTAAGCAGTTTCTCAGAAAGCTTCTTTCCAGATTTCATCTGAGGATATTTCCGTTTTCACCATAGCCCTACATGGGTTTCCAAATATCACTTTGCCAATTCCGCAAGAACTGTCTTAGCGAAAGGCTTCTTGAGGGGAAAGCTGTAACTCTGTGAGATGATTTCACAGAACACAAAGAAGTTTCTCAGAAAGCTTCTTTCTCTTTGTTATCGGAGGATATCTCCTTTGGCCCTATAGTCTTCCAAGGGATCCGAAATATCTGTTCTCAGATTCCACAGAAATAAGGCTAGCAAAGAGATCCACGAAATACAGATGTAACTCTCTGAGATGAATTAACAGAACACTAAGCAGTTTCTCAGAAAGCTTCTTTCCAGATTTCATCTGAGGATATTTCCTTTTTCACCATAGCCCTCTAAGGGCTTCCAAATATCACTTTGCCAATTCCACAAGAACTGTATTAGCGAAAGGCTTCTTGAGGGGAGAGCTGTAACTCTGTGAGATGATTTCACAGAACACAAAGAAGTTTCTCAGAAAGCTTCTTTCTCTTTGTTAGGAGGATATTTCCTTTGGCCCTATAGTCTTCCAAGGGATCCGAAATATCTGTTCTCAGATTCCACAGAAATAAGGCTAGCAAAGAGATCCACGAAATACAGATGTAACTCTGTGAGATGAATTAACAGAACACCAAGCAGTTTCTCAGAAAGCTTCTTTCCAGATTTCATGTGAGGATATTTCCTTTTTCACAATAGCCCTCTATGGGCTCCAAATATCACTCTCCCAATTCCACAAGAACTGTCTTAGCGAAAGGCTTCTTGAGGGGAAAGCTGTAACTCCGTGAGATGATTTCACAGAACACAAAGAAGTTTCTCAGAAAGCTTCTTTCTCTTTGTTATCGGAGGATATCTCCTTTGGCCCTATAGTCTTCCAAGGGATCCGAAATATCTGTTCTCAGATTCCACAGAAATAAGGCTAGCAAAGAGATCCACGAAATACAGATGTAACTCTGTGAGATGAATTAACAGAACACTAAGCAGTTTCTCAGAAAGCTTCTTTCCAGATTTCATGTAAGGATATTTCCATTTTCACCGTAGCCCTCTATGGGCTTCCATATATCACTTTGCCAATTCCACAAGAACTGTCTTAGCGAAAGGCTTCTTGAGGGGAAAGCTGTAACTCTGTGAGATGATTTCACAGAACACAAAGAAGTTTCTCAGAAAGCTTCTTTCTCTTTGTTATCGGAGGATATTTCCTTTGGCCCTATAGTCTTCCAAGGGATCCGAAATATCTGTTCTCAATTCCACAGAAATAGGGCTAGCAAAGAGATCCACGAAATACAGATGTAACTCTGTGAGATGAATTAACAGAACACTAAGCAGTTTCTCAGAAATCTTCTTTCCAGATTTCATCTGAGGATATTTCCTTTTTCACCATAGCCCTCTAAGGGCTCCAAATGTCACTTTGCCAATTCCACAAGAACTGTCTTGGCGAAACGCTTCTTGAGGGGAAAGCTGTAACTCTGTGATATGATTTCACAGAACACAAAGAAGTTGCTCAGAAAGCTTCTTTCTCTTTGTTATCGGAGGATAATTCCTTTGGCCCTATAGTCTTCCAAGGGATCCGAAATATCTGTTCTCAGAATCCACAGAAATAAGGCTAGCAAGGAGGTCCACGAAATACAGATGTAACTCTGTGAGATGAATTAACAGAACACTAAGCAGTTTCTCAGAAAGCTTCTTTCCAGATTTCATCTGAGGATATTTCCGTTTTCACCATAGCCCTACATGGGCTTCCAAATATCACTTTGCCAATTCCGCAAGAACTGTCTTAGCGAAAGGCTTCTTGAGGGGAAAGCTGTAACTCTGTGAGATGATTTCACAGAACACAAAGAAGTTTCTCAGAAAGCTTCTTTCTCTTTGTTACCGGAGGATATTTCCTTTGGCCCTATAGTCTTCAAGAGATCCGAAATATCTGTTCTCAGATTCCACAGAAATAAGGCTAGCAAAGAGATCCACGAAATACAGATGTAACTCTGTGAGATGAATTAACAGAACACTAAGCAGTTTCTCAGAAAGCTTCTTTCCAGATTTCATGTGAGGATATTTCCTTTTTCACCATAGCCCTCTATGGGCTTCCATATATCACTTTGCCAATTCCACAAGAACTGTCTTAGCGAAAGGCTTCTTGAGGGGAAAGCTGTAACTCTGTGAGATGATTTCACAGAACACAAAGAAGTTTCTCAGAAAGCTTCTTTCTCTTTGTTATCGGAGGATATTTCCTTTGGCCCTGTAGTCTTCCAAGGGATCCGAAATATCTGTTCTCAGATTCCACAGAAATAAGGCTAGCAAAGAGATCCACGAAATACAGATGTAACTCTGTGAGATGAATTAACAGAACACTAAGCAGTTTCTCAGAAAGATTCTTTCCAGATTTCATGTGAGGATATTTCCTTTTTCACCATAGCCCTCTAAGGGCTTCCAAATATCACTTTGCCAATACCACAAGAACTGTCTTAGCGAAAGGCTTCTTGAGGGGAAAGCTGTAACCTTGTGAGAAGATTTCACAGAACACAAAGAAGTTTCTCAGAAAGCTTCTTTCTCTTTGTTATCTGAGGATATTTCCTTTGACCCTATAGTCTTCCAAGGGATCCGAAATATCTGTTCTCAGATTCCCCAGAAATAAGGCTAGCAAAGAGATCCACGATATACAGATGTAACTCTGTGAGATGAATTAACAGAACACTAAGCAGTTTCTCAGAAAGCCTCTTTCCTCATTTCATCTGAGGATATTTCCTTTTTCACCATAGCCCTCTAAGGGCTCCAAATGTCACTTTGCCAATTCCGCAAGAACTGTCTTGGAGAAACGCTTCTTGAGGGGAAAGCTGTAACTCTGTGAGATGATTTCACAGAACACAAAGAAGTTTCTCAGAAAGCTTCTTTCTGTTTGTTATCGGAGGATATTTCCTTTGGCCCTATAGTCTTCCATGGGATCCGAAATATCTGTTCTCAGATTCCACAGAAATAAGGCTAGCAAGGAGGTCCACGAAATACAGATGTAACTCTGTGAGATGGATTAACAGAACACTAAGCAGTTTCTCAGAAAGCTTCTTTCCAGATTTCATCTGAGGATATTTCCTTTTCCACCATAGCCCTCCATGGGCTTCCAAATATCACTTTGCCAATTCCGCAAGAACTGTCCTAGCGAAAGGCTTCTTGAGGGGAAAGCTGTAACCTTGTGAGATGAATTCACAGAACACAAAGAAGTTTCTCAGAAAGCTTCTTTCTCTTTGTTATCGGAGGATATCTCCTTTGGCCCTATAGTCTTCCAAGGGATCCGAAATATCTGTTCTCAGATTCCACAGAAATAAGGCTAGCAAAGAGATCCACGAAATACAGACGTCAGTCTGTGAGATGAATTAACAGAACACTAAGCAGTTTCTCAGAAAGCTTCTTTCCAGATT
Organism: Macaca nemestrina; assembly: GCF_043159975.1. Classification (NCBI taxonomy): domain Eukaryota; kingdom Metazoa; phylum Chordata; class Mammalia; order Primates; family Cercopithecidae; genus Macaca; species Macaca nemestrina. Next base: position 99,954,426 of record NC_092137.1, read on the forward strand.
TCATCTGAGGATATTTCCTTTTTCACCATAGCCCTCTAAGGGCTTCCAAATATCACTTTGCCAATTCCACAAGAACTGTATTAGCGAAAGGCTTCTTGAGGGGAGAGCTGTAACTCTGTGAGATGATTTCACAGAACACAAAGAAGTTTCTCAGAAAGCTTCTTTCTCTTTGTTAGGAGGATATTTCCTTTGGCCCTATAGTCTTCCAAGGGATACGAAATATCTGTTCTCAGATTCCACAGAAATAAGGCTAGCAAAGAGATCCACGAAATACAGATGTAACTCTGTGAGATGAATTAACAGAACACTAAGCAGTTTCTCAGAAAGCTTCTTTCCAGATTTCATGTGAGGATATTTCCTTTTTCACCATAGCCCTCTATGGGCTTCCATATATCACTTTGCCAATTCCACAAGAACTGTCTTAGCGAAAGGCTTCTTGAGGGGAAAGCTGTAACTCTGTGAGATGATTTCACAGAACACAAAGAAGTTTCTCAGAAAGCTTCTTTCTCTTTGTTATCGGAGTATATTTCCTTTGGCCCTATAGTCTTCCAAGGGATCCGAAATATCTGTTCTCAGATTCCACAGAAATAAGGCTAGCGAAGAGATACACGAAATACAGATGTAACTCTGTGAGATGAATTAACAGAACACTAAGCAGTTTCTCAGAAAGCTTCTTTCGGGATTTCATGTGAGGATATTTCCTTTTTCACCATAGCCCTCTAAGGGCTTCCAAATATCACTTTGCCAATTCCACAAGAACTGTCTTAGCGAAAGGCTTCTTGAGGGGAAAGCTGTAACCTTGTGAGAAGATTTCACAGAACACAAAGAAGTTTCTCAGAAAGCTTCTTTCTCTTTGTTATCATAGGATATTTCCTTTGACCCTATAGTCTTCCAAGGGATCCGAAATATCTGTTCTCAGATTCCACAGAAATAAGGCTAGCAAAGAGATCCACGATATACAGATGTAACTCTGTGAGATGAATTAACAGAACACTAAGCAGTTTCTCAGAAAGCTACTTTCCAGATTTCATGTGAGGATATTTCCTTTTTCACCATAGCCCTCTAAGGGCTTCCAAATATCACTTTGCCAATTCCACAAGAACTGTCTTAGCGAAAGGCTTCTTGAGGGGAAAGCTGTAACTCTGTGAGATGATTTCACAGAACACAAAGAAGATTCTCAGAAAGCTTCTTTCTCTTTGTTATCGGAGGATATTTCCTTTGGCCCTATAGTCTTCCAAGTGATCCGAAATATTTGTTCTCAGATTCCACAGAAATAAGGCTAGCAAAGAGATCCACGAAATAGAGATGTAACTCTGTGAGATGAATTAACAGAACACTAAGCAGTTTCTCAGAAATCTCCTTTCCAGATTTCATCTGAGGATATTTCCTTTTTCACCATAGCCCTCTAAGGGCTTCCAAATATCACTTTGCCAATTCCACAAGAACTGTCTTAGCGAAAGACTTCTTGAGGGGAAAGCTGTAACTCTGTGAGATGATTTCACAGAACACAAAGAAGTTTCTCAGAAATCTTCTTTCTCTTTGTTATCGGAGGATATTTCCTTTGGCCCTATAGTCTTCCAAGGGATCCGAAATATCTGTTCTCAGATTCCACAGAAATAAGGCTAGCAAAGAGATCCACGAAATACAGATGTAACCCTGTGAGATGAATTAACAGAACACTAAGCAGTTTCTCAGAAAGCTTCTTTCCAGATTTCATCTGAGGATATTCCCTTTTTTACCATAGCTCTCTATGGGCTTCCAAATATCACTTTGCCAATTCCACAAGGACTGTCTTAGCGAAAGGCTTCTTGAGGGGAAAGCAGTAATTCTGTGAGATGATTTCACAGAACACAAAGAAGTTTCTCAGAAAGCTTCTTTCTCTTTGTTATCGGAGGATATTTCCTTTGGCCCTATAGTCTTGCAAGGGATCCGAAATATCTGTTCTCAGATTCCACAGAAATGAGGCTAGCAAAGAGATCCACGAAATACAGATGTAACTCTGTGAGATGAATTAACAGAACACTAAGCAGTTTCTCAGAAAGCCTCTTTCCAGATTTCATCTGAGGATATTCCCTTTTTTACCATAGCTCTCTATGGGCTTCCAAATATCACTTTGCCAATTCCACAAGGACTGTCTTAGCGAAAGGCTTCTTGAGGGGAAAGCAGTAATTCTGTGAGATGATTTCACAGAACACAAAGAAGTTTCTCAGAAAGCTTCTTTCTGTTTGTTATCGGAGGATATTTCCTTTGGCCCTATAGTCTTCCAAGGGATCCGAAATATCTGTTCTCAGATTCCACAGAAATAAGGCTAGCAAGGAGGTCCACGAAATACAGATGTGACTCTGTGAGATGAATTAACAGAACACTAAGCAGTTTCTCAGAAAGCTTCTTTCCAGATTTCATCTGAGGATATTTCCTTTTCCACCATAGCCCTCCATGGGCTTCCAAATATCACTTTGCCAATTCCGCAAGAACTGTCTTAGCGAAAGGCTTCTTGAGGGGAAAGCTGTAACCTTGTGAGATGATTTCACAGAACACAAAGAAGTTTCTCAGAAAGCTTCTTTCTCTTTGTTATCGGAGGATATCTCCTTTGGCCCTATAGTCTTCCAAGGGATCCGAAATATCTGTTCTCAGATTCCACAGAAATAAGGCTAGCAAAGAGATCCACGAAATACAGACGTAAGTCTGTGAGATGAATTAACAGAACACTAAGCAGTTTCTCAGAAAGCTTCTTTCCAGATTTCATCTGAGGATATTTCCTTTTTCACCATAGCCCTCTAAGGGCTTCCAAATATCACTTTGCCAATTCCACAAGAACTGTATTAGCGAAAGGCTTCTTGAGGGGAGAGCTGTAACTCTGTGAGATGATTTCACAGAAAACAAAGAAGTTTCTCAGAAAGCTTCTTTCTCTTTGTTAGGAGGATATTTCCTTTGGCCCTATAGTCTTCCAAGGGATCCGAAATATCTGTTCTCAGATTCCACAGAAATAAGGCTAGCAAAGAGATCCACGAAATACAGATGTAACTCTGTGAGATGAATTAACAGAACACTAAGCAGTTTCTCAGAAAGCTTCTTTCCAGATTTCATGTGAGGATATTTCCTTTTTCACCATAGCCCTCTATGGGCTTCCAAATATCACTTTACCAATTCCACAAGAACTGGCTTAGCGAAAGGCTTCTTGAGGGGAAAGCTGTAACTCTGTGAGATGATTTCACAGAACACAAAGAAGTTTCTCAGAAAGCTTCTTTCTCTTTGTTATCGGAGGATATTTCCTTTGGCCCTATAGTCTTGCAAGGGATCCGAAATATCTGTTGTCAGATTCCACAGAAATAAGGCTAGCAAAGAGATCCACGAAATACAGATGTAACTCTGTGGGATGAATTAACAGAACACTAAGCAGTTTCTCAGAAAGCTTCTTTCCAGATTTCATGTGAGGATATTTCCTTTTTCACAATAGCCCTCTATGGGCTCCAAATATCACTCTCCCAATTCCACAAGAACTGTCTTAGCGAAAGGCTTCTTGAGGGGAAAGCTGTAACTCCGTGAGATGATTTCACAGAACACAAAGAAGTTTCTCAGAAAGCTTCTTTCTCTTTGTTATCGGAGGATATCTCCTTTGGCCCTATAGTCTTCCAAGGGATCCGAAATATCTGTTCTGAGATTCCACAGAAATAAGGCTAGCAAAGAGATCCACGAAATACAGATGTAACTCTGTGATGTGAATTAACAGAACACTAAGCAGTTTCTCAGAAAGCTTCTTTCCAGATTTCATGTAAGGATATTTCCTTTTTTACCATAGCCCTCTATGGGCTTCCATATATCAGTTTGCCAATTCCACAAGAACTGTCTTAGCGAAAGGCTTCTTGAGGGGAAAGCTGTAACTCTGTGAGATGATTTCACAGAACACAAAGAAGTTTCTCAGAAAGCTTCTTTCTCTTTGTTATCGGAGGATATTTCCTTTGGCCCTATAGTCTTCCAAGGGATCCGAAATATCTGTTCTCAATTCCACAGAAATAGGGCTAGCAAAGAGATCCACGAAATACAGATGTAACTCTGTGAGATGAATTAACAGAACACTAAGCAGTTTCTCAGAAATCTTCTTTCCAGATTTCATCTGAGGATATTTCCTTTTTCACCATAGCCCTCTAAGGGCTCCAAATGTCACTTTGCCAATTCCACAAGAACTGTCTTGGCGAAACGATTCTTGAGGGGAAAGCTGTAACTCTGTGAGATGATTTCACAGAACACAAAGAAGTTTCTCAGAAAGCTTCTTTCTCTTTGTTATCGGAGGATATTTCCTTTGGCCCTATAGTCTTCCAAGGGATCCGAAATATCTGTTCTCAGAATCCACAGAAATAAGTCTAGCAAGGAGGTCCACGAAATACAGATGTAACTCTGTGAGATGAATTAACAGAACACTAAGCAGTTTCTCAGAAAGCTTCTTTCCAGATTTCATCTGAGGATATTTCCGTTTTCACCATAGCCCTACATGGGCTTCCAAATATCACTTTGCCAATTCCGCAAGAACTGTCTTAGCGAAAGGCTTCTTGAGGGGAAAGCTGTAACTCTGTGAGATGATTTCACAGAACACAAAGAAGTTTCTCAGAAAGCTTCTTTCTCTTTGTTACCGGAGGATATTTCCTTTGGCCCTATAGTCTTCCAAGAGATCCGAAATATCTGTTCTCAGATTCCACAGAAATAAGGCTAGCAAAGAGATCCACGAAATACAGATGTAACTCTGTGAGATGAATTAACAGAACAATAAGCAGTTTCTCAGAAAGCTTCTTTCCAGATTTCATGTGAGGATATTTCCTTTTTCACCATAGCCCTCTATGAGCTTCCATATATCACTTTGCCAATTCCACAAGAACTGTCTTAGCGAAAGGCTTCTTGAGGGGAAAGCTGTAACTCTGTGAGATGATTTCACAGAACACAAAGAAGTTTCTCAGAAAGCTTCTTTCTCTTTGTTATCGGAGGATATTTCCTTTGGCCCTATAGTCTTCCAAGGGATCCGAAATATCTGTTCTCAATTCCACAGAAATAGGGCTAGCAGAGAGATCCACGAAATACAGATGTAACTCTGTGAGATGAATTAACAGAACACTAAGCAGTTTCTCAGAAAGCTTCTTTCCAGATTTCATGTGAGGATATTTCCTTTTTCACCATAGCCCTCTATGGGCTTCCATATATCACTTTGCCAATTCCACAAGAACTGTCTTAGCGAAAGGCTTCTTGAGGGGAAAGCTGTAACTCTGTGAGGTGATTTCACAGAACACAAAGAAGTTTCTCAGAAAGCTTCTTTCTCTTTGTTATCGGAGGATATTTCCTTTGGCCCTATAGTCTTCCAAGGGATCCGAAATATCTGTTCTCAGATTCCACAGAAATAAGGCTAGCAAAGAGATCCACGATATACAGATGTAACTCTGTGAGATGAATTAACAGAACACTAAGCAGTTTCTCAGAAAGCCTCTTTCCAGATTTCATCTGAGGATATTTCCTTTTTCACCATAGCCCTTTAAGGGCTCCAAATGTCACTTTGCCAATTCCGCAAGAACTGTCTTGGAGAAACGCTTCTTGAGGGGAAAGCTGTAACTCTTTGAGATGATTTCACAGAACACAAAGAAGTTTCTCAGAAAGCTTCTTTCTGTTTGTTATCTGAGGATATTTCCTTTGGCCCTATAGTCTTCCAAGGGATCCGAAATATCTGTTCTCAGATTCCACAGAAATAAGGCTAGCAAGGAGGTTCACGAAATACAGATGTAACTCTGTGAGATAGATTAACAGAACACTAAGCAGTTTCTCAGAAAGCTTCTTTCCAGATTTCATCTGAGGATATTTACTTTTCCACCATAGCCCTCCATTGGCTTCCAAATATCACTTTTCCAATTCCGCAAGAACTGTCTTAGCGAAAGGCTTCTTGAGGGGAAAGCTGTAACCTTGTGAGATGATTTCACAGAACACAAAGAAGTTTCTCAGAAAACTTCTTTCTCTTTGTTATCGGAGGATATCTCCTTTGGCCCTATAGTCTTCCAAGGGATCCGAAATATCTGTTCTCAGATTCCACAGAAATAAGGCTAGCAAAGAGATCCACGAAATACAGACGTAAGTCTGTGAGATGAATTAACAGGACACTAAGCAGTCTCTCAGAAAGCTTCTTTCCAGATTTCATCTGAGGATATTTCCTTTTTCACCATAGCCCTCTATGGGCTCCAAATGTCACTTTGCCAATTCCACAAGAACTGTCTTAGTGAATGGCTTCTTGAGGGGAAAGCTGTAACTCTGTGAGATGATTTCACAGAACACAAAGAAGTTTCTCAGAAAGCTTCTTTCTCTTTGTTATCGGAGGATATTTCCTTTGGCCCTATAGTCTTCCAAGGGATCCGAAATATCTGTTCTCAGATTCCACAGAAATAAGGCTAGCAAAGAGATCCACGAAATACAGATGTAACTCTGTGAGAGGAGTTAACAGAACACTAAGCAGTTTCTCAGAAAGCTTCTTTCCAGATTTCATCTGAGGATATTTCCTTTTTCACCATAGCCCTCTATGGGCTCCAAATGTTTCTTTGCCAATTCCACAAGAACTGTGTTGGCGAAACGTTTCTTGAGGGGAAAGCTGTAACTCTGTGAGATGATTTCACAGAACACAAAGAAGTTTCTCAGAAAGCTTCTTTCTCTTTGTTATCGGAGGATATTTCCCTTGGCCCTATAGTCTTGCAAGGGATCCGAAATATCTGTTCTCAGATTCCACAGAAATAAGGCTAGCAAAGAGATCCACGAAATACAGATGTAACTCTGTGAGATGAATTAACAGAACACTAAGCAGTTTCTCAGAAAGCTTCTTTCCAGATTTCATCTGAGGATATTTCCTTTTTCACCATAGCCCTCTAAGGGCTTCCAAATATCACTTTGCCAATTCCACAAGAACTGTCTTAGCGAAAGGCTTCTTGAGGGGAAAGCTGTAACTCTGTGAGATGATTTCACAGAACACAAAGAAGTTTCTCAGAAAGCTTCTTTCTCTTTGTTATCGGAGGATATTTCCTTTGGCCCTATAGTCTTCCAAGGGATCCGAAATATCTGTTCTCAGATTCCACAGAAATAAGGCTAGCAAAGAGATCCACGAAATACAGATGTAAATCTGTGAGATGAATTAACAGAACACTAAGCAGTTTCTCAGAAAGCTTCTTTCCAGATTTCATATGAGGATATTTCCTTTTTCACCATAGCCCTCTACGGGCTTCCAAATATCACTTTGCCAATTCCACAAGAACTGTATTAGCGAAAGGCATCTTGAGGGGAGAGCTGTAACTCTGTGAGATGATTTCACAGAACCCAAAGAAGTTTCTCAGAAAGCTTCTTTCTGTTTGTTATAGGAGGATATTTCCTTTGGCCCTATAGTCTTCCAAGGGATCCGAAATATCTGTTCTCAGACTCCACAGAAATAAGGCTAGCAAAGAGATCCACGAAATACAGATGTAACTCTGTGAGATGAATTTACAGAACACTAAGCAGTTTCTCAGAAAGCTTCTTTCCAGATTTCATCTGAGGATATTTCCTTTTTCACCATAGCCCTCCATGGGCTTCCAAATATCACTTTTCCAATTCCACAAGAACTGTCTTAGTGAAAGGCTTCTTGAGGGGAAAGCTGTAACTCTGTGAGATGATTTCACAGAACACAAAGAAGATTCTCAGAAAGCTTCTTTCTCTTTGTTATCGGAGGATATTTCCTTTGGCCCTATAGTCTTCAAAGGGATCCGAAATATCTGTTCTCAGATTCCACAGAAATAAGGCTAGCAAAGAGATCCACGAAATACAGATGTAACTCTGTGAGATGAATTAACAGAACACTAAGCAGCTTCTCAGAAAGCTTCTTTCCAGATTTCATCTGAGGATATTTCCTTTTTCACCATAGCTCTCTATGGGCTTCCAAATATCACTTTGCCAATTCCATAAGAACTGTCTTAGCGAAAGGCTTCTTGAGGGCAAAGCTGTAACTCTGTGAGATGATTTCACAGAACACAAAGAAGTTTCTCAGAAAGCTTCTTTCTCTTTGTTATCGGAGGATATTTCCTTTGGCCCTGTAGTCTTCCAAGGGATCCGAAATATCTGTTCTCAGATTCCACAGAAATAAGGCTAGCAAAGAGATCCACGAAATACAGATGTAAATCCTTGAGGTGAATTAACAGAACACTAAGCAGTTTCTCAGAAAGCTTCTTTCCAGTTTTCATCTGAGGATATTTCCTTTTTCACCATAGCCCTCTATGGGCTCCAAATGTCACTTTGCCAATTCCACAAGAACTGTCGTGGCAAAACGCTTCTTGAGGGGAAAGCTGTAACTCTGTGAGATGATTTCACAAAACACAAAGAAGTTTCTCAGAAAGCTTCTTTCTCTTTGTTATCGGAGGATATTTCCTTTGGCCCTGTAGTCTTCCAAGGGATTCGAAATATCTGTTCTCAGATTCCACAGAATTAAGGCTAGCAAAGAGATCCACGAAATACAGATGTAACTCTGTGAGATGAATTAACAGAACACTAAGCAGTTTCTCAGAAAGCTTCTTTCCAGATTTCATCTGAGGATATTTCCTTTCTCACCATAGCCCTCTATGGGCTCCAAATGTCACTTTGTGAATTCAACAAGAACTGTCTTGGCGAAACGCTTCTTGAGGGGAAAGCTGTAACTCTGTGAGATGATTTCACAGAACACAAAGAAGTTTCTCAGAAAGCTTCTTTCCAGATTTCATCTGAGGATAATTCCTTTTTCACCATAGCCCACTATGGGCTTCCAAATATCACTTTGCCAATTCCACAAGAACTGTCTTAGCGAAAGGCTTCCTGACGGGAAAGCTGTAACTCTGTGAGATGATTTCACAGAACACAAAGAAGTTTCTCAGAAAGCTTCTTTCTATTTGTTATCGGAGGATATTTCCTTTGGCCCTATAGTCTTCCAAGGGATCCGAAATATCTGTTCTCAGATTCCACAGAAATAAGGCTAGCAAAGAGATCCACGAAATACAGATGTAACTCTGTGAGATGAATTAACAGAACACTAAGCAGTTTCTCAGAAAGCTTCTTTCCAGATTTCATCTGAGGATATTTCCTTTTTCACCATAGCCCTCTATGGGCTTCCAAATATCACTTTGCCAATTCCACAAGAACTCTCTTAGCGAAACGTTTCTTGAGGGGAAAGCTGTAACTCTGTGAGATGATTTCACAAAACACAAAGAAGTTTCTCAGAAAGCTTCTTTCTCTTTGTTATCGGAGCATATTTCCTTTGGCCCTATAGTCTTCCAAGGGATCCGAAATATCTGTTCTCAGATTCCACAGAAATGAGGCTAGCAAAGAGATCCACGAAATACAGATGTAACTCTGTGAGATGAATTAACAGAACACTAAGCAGTTTCTCAGAAAGCTTCTTTCCAGATTTCATCTGAGGATATTTCCTTTTTCACCATAGCCCTCTATGGGCTTCCAAATATCACTTTGCCAATTCCACAAGAACTGTCTTAGCGAAAGGCTTCTTGAGGGGAAAGCTGTAACTCTGTGAGATGATTTCACAGAACACAAAGAAGTTTCTCAGAAAGCTTCTTTCTCTTTGTTATCGGAGGATATTTCCTTTGGCCCTATAGTCTTCCAAGATATCCGAAATATCTGTTCTCAGATTCCACAGAAATAAGGCTAGCAAAGAGATCCACGAAATACAGATGTAACACTGTGAGATGAATTAACAGAACACTAAGCAGTTTCTCAGAAAGCTTCTTTCCAGATTTCATCTGAGGATATTTCCTTTTTCACCATAGCCCTCTACGGGCTTCCAAATATCACTTTGTCAATTCCACAAGAACTGTCTTAGCGAAAGGCTTCTTGACGGGAAAGCTGTAACTCTGTGAGATGATTTCACAGAACACAAAGAAGTTTCTCAGAAAGCTTCTTTCTATTTGTTATCGGAGGATATTTCCTTTGGCCCTATAGTCTTCCAAGGGATCCGAAATATCTGTTCTCAGAGTCCACAGAAATAAGGCTAGCAAAGAGATCCACGAAATACAGATGTAAGTCTGTGAGATGAATTAAGAGAACACTAAGCAGTTTCTCAGAAATCTTCTTTCCAGATTTCATCTGAGGATATTTCCTTTTTCACCATACCCCTCTAAGGGCTCCAAATGTCACTTTGCCAATTCCACAAGAACTGTCTTGGCGAAACGCTTCTTGAGGGGAAAGCTGTAACTCTGTGAGATGATTTCACAGAACACAAAGAAGTTTCTCAGAAAGCTTCTTTCTGTTTGTTATCGGAGGATAATTCCTTTGGCCCTATAGTTTTCCAAGGGATCCGAAATATCTGTTCTCAGAATCCACAGAAATAAGGCTAGCAAGGAGGTCCACGAAATACAGATGTAACTCTGTGAGATGAATTAACAGAACACTAAGCAGTTTCTCAGAAAGCTTCTTTCCAGATTTCATCTGAGGATATTTCCGTTTTCACCGTAGCCCTACATGGGCTTCCAAATATCACTTTGCCAATTCCGCAAGAACTGTCTTAGCGAAAGGCTTCTTGAGGGGAAAGCTGTAACTCTGTGAGATGATTTCACAGAACACAAAGAAGTTTCTCAGAAATCTTCTTTCACTTTGTTATCGGAGGATATTTCCTTTGGCCCTATAGTCTTCCAAGGGATCCGAAATATCTGTTCTCAGATTCCACAGAAATAAGGCTAGCAAAGAGATCCACGAAATACAGATGTAACCCTGTGAGATGAATTAACAGAACACTAAGCAGTTTCTCAGAAAGCTTCTTTCCAGATTTCATCTGAGGATATTCCCTTTTTTACCATAGCTCTCTAAGGGCTTCCAAATATCACTTTGCCAATTCCACAAGAACTGTCTTAGCGAAAGGCTTCTTGAGGGGAAAGCAGTAATTCTGTGAGATGATTTCACAGAACACAAAGAGGTTTCTCAGAAAGCTTCTTTCTCTTTGTTATCGGAGGATATTTCCTTTCGCCCTATAGTCTTGCAAGGGATCCGAAATATCTGTTCTCAGATTCCACAGAAATAAGGCTGGCAAAGAGATCCACGAAATACAGATGTAACTCTGTGAGATGAATTAACAGAACACTAAGCAGTTTCTCAGAAAGCTTCTTTCCAGATTTCATCTGAGGATATTCCCTTTTTTACCATAGCTCTCTAAGGGCTTCCAAATATCACTTTGCCAATTCCACAAGAACTGTCTTAGCGAAAGGCTTCTTGAGGGGAAAGCAGTAATTCTGTGAGATGATTTCACAGAACACAAAGAGGTTTCTCAGAAAGCTTCTTTCTCTTTGTTATCGGAGGATATTTCCTTTCGCCCTATAGTCTTGCAAGGGATCCGAAATATCTGTTCTCAGATTCCACAGAAATAAGGCTGGCAAAGAGATCCACGAAATACAGATGTAACTCTGTGAGATGAATTAACAGAACACTAAGCAGTTTCTCAGAAAGGTTCTTTCCAGATTTCATCTGAGGATATTTCCTTTTTAACCATAGCCCTCTAAGGGCTTCCAATTATCACTTTGCCAATTCCACAAGAACTGTCTTAGTGAATGGCTTCTTGAGGGGAAAGCTGTAACTCTGTGAGATGATTTCACAGAACACAAAGAAGTTTCTCAGAAAGCTTCTTTCTCTTTGTTATCGGAGGATATTTCCTTTGGCCCTATAGTCTTCCAAGGGATCCGAAATATCTGTTCTCAGATTCCACAGAAATAAGGCTAGCAAAGAGATCCACGAAATACTGATGTAACTCTGTGAGATGAATTAACAGAACACTAAGCAGTTTCTCAGAAAGCTTCTTTCCAGATTTCATCTGAGGATATTTCCTTTTTCACCATAGCCCTCTATGGGCTCCAAATGTTTCTTTGCCAATTCCACAAGAACTGTGTTGGCGAAACGTTTCTTGAGGGGAAAGCTGTAACTCTGTGAGATGATTTCACAGAACACAAAGAAGTTTCTCAGAAAGCTTCTTTCTCTTTGTTATCGGAGGATATTTCCCTTGGCCCTATAGTCTTCCAAGGGATCCGAAATATCTGTTCTCAGATTCCACAGAAATAAGGCTAGCAAAGAGATCCACGAAATACAGATGTAAGTCTGTGAGATGAATTAACAGAACACTAAGCAGTTTCTCAGAAAGCTTCTTTCCAGATTTCATATGAGGATATTTCCTTTTTCACCATAGCCCTCTAAGGGCTTCCAAATATCACTTTGCCAATTCCACAAGAACTGTATTAGCGAAAGGCATCTTGAGGGGAGAGCTGTAACTCTGTGAGATGATTTCACAGAACCCAAAGAAGTTTCTCAGAAAGCTTCTTTCTGTTTGTTATAGGAGGATATTTCCTTTGGCCCTATAGTCTTCCAAGGGATCCAAAATATCTGTTCTCAGACTCCACAGAAATAAGGCTAGCAAAGAGATCCACGAAATACAGATGTAACTCTGTGAGATGAATTTACAGAACACTAAGCAGTTTCTCAGAAAGCTTCTTTCCAGATTTCATGTGAGTATATTTCCTTTTTCACCATAGCCCTCTATGGGCTCCAAATGTCACTTTGCCAATTCCACAAGAACTGTCTTGGCGAAAGGCTTCTTGAGGGGAAAGCTGTAACTCTGTGAGATGATTTCACAGAACACAAAGAAGTTTCTCAGAAAGCTTCTTTCTCTTTGTTATCGGAGGATATTTCCTTTGGCCCTGTAGTCTTCCAAGGGATCCGAAATATCTGTTCTCAGATTCCACAGAAATAAGGCTAGCAAAGAGATCCACGAAATACAGATGTAAATCCTTGAGGTGAATTAACAGAACACTAAGCAGTTTCTCAGAAAGCTTCTTTCCAGTTTTCATCTGAGGATATTTCCTTTTTCACCATAGCCCTCTATGGGCTCCAAATGTCAATTTGCCAATTCCACAAGAACTGTCGTGGCAAAACGCTTCTTGAGGGGAAAGCTGTAACTCTGTGAGATGATTTCACAAAACACAAAGAAGTTTCTCAGAAAGCTTCTTTCTCTTTGTTATTGGAGGATATTTCCTTTGGCCCTATAGTCTTCCAAGGGATCCGAAATATCTGTTCTCAGATTCCACAGAAATAAGGCTAGCAAAGAGATCCACGAAATACCGATGTAACTCTGTGAGATGAATTAACAGAACACTAAGCAGTTTCTCAGAAAGCTTCTTTCCAGATTTCATCTGAGGATATTTCCTTTTTCACCATAGCCCTCTATGGGCTCCAAATGTCACTTTGCGAATTCAACAAGAACTGTCTTGGCGAAACGCTTCTTGAGGGGAAAGCTGTAACTCTGTGAGATGATTTCACAGAACACAAAGAAGTTTCTCAGAAAGCTTCTTTCCAGATTTCATCTGAGGATAATTCCTTTTTCACCATAGCCCACTATGGGCTTCCAAATATCACTTTGCCAATTCCACAAGAACTGTCTTAGCGAAAGGCTTCTTGAGGGGAAAGCTGTAAATCTGTGAGATGATTTCACAGAACACAAAGAAGTTTCTCAGAAAGCTTCTTTCTATTTGTTATCGGAGGATATTTCCTTTGGCCCTATAGTCTTCCAAGGGATCCGAAATATCTGTTCTCAGATTCCACAGAAATAAGGCTAGCAAAGAGATCCACGAAATACAGATGTAACTCTGTGAGATGAATTAACAGAACACTAAGCAGTTTCTCAGAAAGCTTCTTTCCAGATTTCATCTGAGGATAATTCCTTTTTCACCATAGCCCACTATGGGCTTCCAAATATCACTTTGCCAATTCCACAAGAACTGTCTTAGCGAAAGGCTTCTTGACGGGAAAGCTGTAACTCTGTGAGATGATTTCACAGAACACAAAGAAGTTTCTCAGAAAGCTTCTTTCTATTTGTTATCGGAGGATATTTCCTTTGGCCCTATAGTCTTCCAAGGGATCCGAAATATCTGTTCTCAGATTCCACAGAAAGAAGGCTAGCAAAGAGATCCACGAAATACAGATGTAACTCTGTGAGATGAATTAACAGAACACTAAGCAGTTTCTCAGAAAGCTTCTTTCCAGATTTCATCTGAGGATATTTCCTTTTTCACCATAGCCCTCTATGGGCTTCCAAATATCACTTTGCCAATTCCACAAGAACTCTCTTAGCGAAACGTTTCTTGAGGGGAAAGCTGTAACTCTGTGAGATGATTTCACAAAACACAAAGAAGTTTCTCAGAAAGCTTCTTTCTCTTTGTTATCGGAGCATATTTCCTTTGGCCCTATAGTCTTCCAAGGGATCCGAAATATCTGTTCTCAGATTCCACAGAAATGAAGCTAGCAAAGAGATCCACGAAATACAGATGTAACTCTGTGAGATGAATTAACAGAACACTAAGCAGTTTCTCAGAAAGCTTCTTTCCAGATTTCATCTGAGGATATTTCCTTTTTCACCATAGCCCTCTATGGGCTTCCAAATATCACTTTGCCAATTCCACAAGAACTGTCTTAGCGAAAGGCTTCTTGAGGGGAAAGCTGTAACTCTGTGAGATGATTTCACAGAACACAAAGAAGTTTCTCAGAAAGCTTCTTTCTCTTTGTTATCGGAGGATATTTCCTTTGGCCCTATAGTCTTCCAAGATATCCGAAATATCTGTTCTCAGATTCCACAGAAATAAGGCTAGCAAAGAGATCCACGAAATACAGATGTAACACTGTGAGATGAATTAACAGAACACTAAGCAGTTTCTCAGAAAGCTTCTTTCCAGATTTCATCTGAGGATATTTCCTTTTTCACCATAGCCCTCTACGGGCTTCCAAATATCACTTTGTCAATTCCACAAGAACTGTCTTTGCGAAAGGCTTCTTGAGGGGATAGCTGTAACTCTGTGAGATGTTTTCACAGAACACAAAGAAGTTTCTCAGAAAGCTTCTTTCTCTTTGTTATCGGAGGATATTTCCTTTGGCCCTATAGTCTTCCAAGGGATCCGAAATATCTGTTCTCAGATTCCACAGAAATAAGGCTAGCAAAGAGATCCACGAAATACTGATGTAACTCTGTGAGATGAATTAACAGAACACTAAGCAGTTTCTCAGAAAGCTTCTTTCCAGATTTCATCTGAGGATATTTCCTTTTTCACCATAGCCCTCTATGGGCTCCAAATGTCACTTTGCCAATTCCACAAGAACTGTCTTGGCGAAACGCTTCTTGAAGGGAAAGCTGTAACTATGTGAGATGATTTCACAGAACACAAAGAAGTTTCTCAGAAAGCTTCTTTCTGTTTGTTATAGGAGGATATTTCCTTTGGCCCTGTAGTCTTCCAAGGGATCCGAAATATCTGTTCTCAGAGTCCACAGAAATAAGGCTACCAAAGAGATCCACGAAATACAGATGTAAGTCTGTGAGATGAATTAACAGAACACTAAGCAGTTTCTCAGAAATCTTCTTTCCAGATTTCATCTGAGGATATTTCCTTTTTCACCATACCCCTCTAAGGGCTCCAAATGTCAGTTTGCCAATTCCACAAGAACTGTCTTGGCGAAACGCTTCTTGAGGGGAAAGCTGTAACTCTGTGAGATGATTTCACAGAACACAAAGAAGTTTCTCAGAAAGCTTCTTTCTGTTTGTTATCGGAGGATAATTCCTTTGGCCCTATAGTTTTCCAAGGGATCCGAAATATCTGTTCTCAGAATCCACAGAAATAAGGCTAGCAAGGAGGTCCACGAAATACAGATGTAACTCTGTGAGATGAATTAACAGAACACTAAGCAGTTTCTCAGAAAGCTTCTTTCCAGATTTCATCTGAGGATATTTCCGTTTTCACCGTAGCCCTACATGGGCTTCCAAATATCACTTTGCCAATTCCGCAAGAACTGTCTTAGCGAAAGGCTTCTTGAGGGGAAAGCTGTAACTCTGTGAGATGATTTCACAGAACACAAAGAAGTTTCTCAGAAATCTTCTTTCACTTTGTTATCGGAGGATATTTCCTTTGGCCCTATAGTCTTCCAAGGGATCCGAAATATCTGTTCTCAGATTCCACAGAAATAAGGCTAGCAAAGAGATCCACGAAATACAGATGTAACCCTGTGAGATGAATTAACAGAACACTAAGCAGTTTCTCAGAAAGCTTCTTTCCAGATTTCATCTGAGGATATTCCCTTTTTTACCATAGCTCTCTAAGGGCTTCCAAATATCACTTTGCCAATTCCACAAGAACTGTCTTAGCGAAAGGCTTCTTGAGGGGAAAGCAGTAATTCTGTGAGATGATTTCACAGAACACAAAGAGGTTTCTCAGAAAGCTTCTTTCTCTTTGTTATCGGAGGATATTTCCTTTCGCCCTATAGTCTTGCAAGGGATCCGAAATATCTGTTCTCAGATTCCACAGAAATAAGGCTGGCAAAGAGATCCACGAAATACAGATGTAACTCTGTGAGATGAATTAACAGAACACTAAGCAGTTTCTCAGAAAGCTTCTTTCCAGATTTCATCTGAGGATATTCCCTTTTTTACCATAGCTCTCTAAGGGCTTCCAAATATCACTTTGCCAATTCCACAAGAACTGTCTTAGCGAAAGGCTTCTTGAGGGGAAAGCAGTAATTCTGTGAGATGATTTCACAGAACACAAAGAGGTTTCTCAGAAAGCTTCTTTCTCTTTGTTATCGGAGGATGTTTCCTTTCGCCCTATAGTCTTGCAAGGGATCCGAAATATCTGTTCTCAGATACCACAGAAATAAGGCTGGCAAAGAGATCCACGAAATACAGATGTAACTCTGTGAGATGAATTAACAGAACACTAAGCAGTTTCTCAGCAAGCTTCTTTCCAGATTTCATCTGAGGATATTTCCTTTTTCACCATAGCCCTCTAAGGGCTTCCAATTATCACTTTGCCAATTCCACAAGAACTGTCTTAGTGAATGGCTTCTTGAGGGGAAAGCTGTAACTCTGTGAGATGATTTCACAGAACACAAAGAAGTTTCTCAGAAAGCTTCTTTCTCTTTGTTATCGGAGGATATTTCCTTTGGCCCTATAGTCTTCCAAGGGATCCGAAATATCTGTTCTCAGATTCCACAGAAATAAGGCTAGCAAAGAGATCCACGAAATACTGATGTAACTCTGTGAGATGAATTAACAGAACACTAAACAGTTTCTCAGAAAGCTTCTTTCCAGATTTCATCTGAGGATATTTCCTTTTTCACCATAGCCCTCTATGGGCTCCAAATGTTTCTTTGCCAATTCCACAAGAACTGTGTTGGCGAAACGTTTCTTGAGGGGAAAGCTGTAACTCTGTGAGATGATTTCACAGAACACAAAGAAGTTTCTCAGAAAGCTTCTTTCTCTTTGTTATCGGAGGATATTTCCCTTGGCCCTATAGTCTTGCAAGGGATCCGAAATATCTGTTCTCAGATTCCACAGAAATAAGGCTAGCAAAGAGATCCACGAAATACAGATGTAACTCTGTGAGATGAATTAACAGAACACTAAGCAGTTTCTCAGAAAGCTTCTTTCCAGATTTCATCTGAGGATATTTCCTTTTTCACCATAGCCCTCTAAGGGCTTCCAAATATCACTTTGCCAATTCCACAAGAACTGTCTTAGCGAAAGGCTTCTTGAGGGGAAAGCTGTAACTCTGTGAGATGATTTCACAGAACACAAAGAAGTTTCTCAGAAAGCTTCTTTCTGTTTGTTATAGGAGGATATTTCCTTTGGCCCTATAGTCTTCCAAGGGATCCAAAATATCTGTTCTCAGACTCCACAGAAATAAGGCTAGCAAAGAGATCCACGAAATACAGATGTAACTCTGTGAGATGAATTTACAGAACACTAAGCAGTTTCTCAGAAAGCTTCTTTCCAGATTTCATGTGAGTATATTTCCTTTTTCACCATAGCCCTCTATGGGCTCCAAATGTCACTTTGCCAATTCCACAAGAACTGTATTGGCGAAAGGCTTCTTGAGGGGAAAGCTGTAACTCTGTGAGATGATTTCACAGAACACAAAGAAGTTTCTCAGAAAGCTTCTTTCTCTTTGTTATCGGACGATATTTCCTTTGGCCCTTTAGTCTTCCAAGGGATCCGAAATATCTGTTCTCAGATTCCACAGAAATAAGGCTAGCAAAGAGATCCACGAAATACAGATGTAAATCCTTGAGGTGAATTAACAGAACACTAAGCAGTTTCTCAGAAAGCTTCTTTCCAGTTTTCATCTGAGGATATTTCCTTTTTCACCATAGCCCTCTATGGGCTCCAAATGTCAATTTGCCAATTCCACAAGAACTGTCGTGGCAAAACGCTTCTTGAGGGGAAAGCTGTAACTCTGTGAGATGATTTCACAAAACACAAAGAAGTTTCTCAGAAAGCTTCTTTCTCTTTGTTATCGGAGGATATTTCCTTTGGCCCTATAGTCTTCCAAGGGATCCGAAATATCTGTTCTCAGATTCCACAGAAATAAGGCTAGCAAAGAGATCCACGAAATACCGATGTAACTCTGTGAGATGAATTAACAGAACACTAAGCAGTTTCTCGGAAAGCTTCTTTCCAGATTTCATGTGAGGATATTTCCTTTTTCACCATAGCACTCTATGGGCTTCCATATATCACTTTGCCAATTCCACAAGAACAGTCTTAGCGAAAGGCTTCTTGAGGGGAAAGCTGTAACTCTGTGAGATGATTTCACAGAACACAAAGAAGTTTCTCAGAAAGCTTCTTTCTCTTTGTTATCGGAGCATATTTCCTTTGGCCGTATAGTCTTCCAAGGGATCCGAAATATCTGATCTCAGATTCCACAGAATTAAGGCTAGCAAAGAGATCCACGAAATACAGATGTAACTCTGTGAGATGAATTAACAGAACACTAAGTAGTTTCTCAGAAAGCTTCTTTCCAGATTTCATCTGAGGATATTTCCTTTTTCACCATAGCCCTCTATTGCTCCAAATGTCACTTTGCGAATTCAACAAGAACTGTCTTGGCGAAACGCTTCTTGAGGGGAAAGCTGTAACTCTGTGAGATGATTTCACAGAACACAAAGAAGTTTCTCAGAAAGCTTCTTTCCAGATTTCATCTGAGGATAATTCCTTTTTCACCATAGCCCACTATGGGCTTCCAAATATCACTTTGCCAATTCCACAAGAACTGTCTTAGCGAAAGGCTTCTTGAGGGGAAAGCTGTAAATCTGTGAGATGATTTCACAGAACACAAAGAAGTTTCTCAGAAAGCTTCTTTCTATTTGTTATCGGAGGATATTTCCTTTGGCCCTATAGTCTTCCAAGGGATCCGAAATATCTGTTCTCAGATTCCACAGAAATAAGGCTAGCAAAGAGATCCACGAAATACAGATGTAACTCTGTGAGATGAATTAACAGAACACTAAGCAGTTTCTCAGAAAGCTTCTTTCCAGATTTCATCTGAGGATATTTCCTTTTTCACAATAGCCCTCTATGGGCTTCCAAATATCACTTTGCCAATTCCACAAGAACTCTCTTAGCGAAAGTCTTCTTGAGGGGAAAGCTGTAACTCTGTGAGATGATTTCACAAAACACAAAGAAGTTTCTCAGAAAGCTTCTTTCTCTTTGTTATCGGAGCATATTTCCTTTGGCCCTATAGTCTTCCAAGGGATCCGAAATATCTGTTCTCAGATTCCACAGAAATGAGGCTAGCAAAGAGATCCACGAAATACAGATGTAACTCTGTGAGATGAATTAACAGAACACTAAGCAGTTTCTCAGAAAGCTTCTTTCCAGATTTCATCTGAGGATATTTCCTTTTTCACCATAGCCCTCTATGGGCTTCCAAATATCACTTTGCCAATTCCACAAGAACTGTCTTAGCGAAAGGCTTCTTGAGGGGAAAGCTGTAACTCTGTGAGATGATTTCACAGAACACAAAGAAGTTTCTCAGAAAGCTTCTTTCTCTTTGTTATCGGAGGATATTTCCTTTGGCCCTATAGTCTTCCAAGATATCCGAAATATCTGTTCTCAGATTCCACAGAAATAAGGCTAGCAAAGAGATCCACGAAATACAGATGTAACACTGTGAGATGAATTAACAGAACACTAAGCAGTTTCTCAGAAAGCTTCTTTCCAGATTTCATCTGAGGATATTTCCTTTTTCACCATAGCCCTCTAGGGGCTTCCAAATATCACTTTGCAAATTCCACAAGAACTGTCTTAGCGAAAGGCTTCTTGAGGGGAAAGCTGTAACTCTGTGAGATGATTTCACAGAACACAAAGAAGATTCTCAGAAAGCTTCTTTCTCTTTGTTATCGGAGGATATTTCCTTTGGCCCTATACTCTTCCAAGGGATCCGAAATATCTGTTCTCAGATTCCACAGAAATAAGGCTTGCAAAGAGATCCACGAAATACAGATGTAACTCTGTGAGATGAATTAACAGAACACTAAGCAGGTTCTCAGAAATCTCCTTTCCAGATTTGATCTGAGGATATTTCCTTTTTCACCATAGCCCTCTATGGACTTCCAAATATCACTTTGCCAATTCCACAAGAACTGTCTTAGCGAAAGTCTTCTTGAGGGGAAAGCTGTGACTCTGTGAGATGATTTCACAGAACACAAAGAAGTTTCTCAGAAAGCTTCTTTCTCTTTGTTATCGGAGGATATTTCCTTTGGCCCTATAGTCTTCCAAGGGATCCGAAATATCTGTTCTCAGATTCCACAGAAATAAGGCTAGCAAAGAGATACACGAAATACAGATGTAACTCTGTGAGATGAATTAACAGAACACTAAGCAGTTTCTCAGAAAGCTTCTTTCCAGATTTCATCTCACGATATTTCCTTTTTTATCATAACTCTCTAAGGGCTTCCAAATATCACTTTGCCAATTCCACAAGAACTGTCTTAGCGAAAGGCTTCTTGAGGGGAAAGCTGTAACTCTGTGAGATGATTTCACAGAACACAAAGAAGTTTCTCAGAAATCTTCTTTCTCTTTGTTATCGGAGGATATCTCCTTTGGCCCTATAGTCTTCATAGGAATCCGAAATATCTGTTCTCAGATTCCACAGAAATAAGGCTAGCAAAGAGATACACGAAATACAGATGTAACTCTGTGAGATGAATTAACAGAACACTAAGCAGTTTCTCAGAAAGCTTCTTTCCAGATTTCATGTGAGGATATTTCCTTTTTCACCATAGCCCTCTATGGGCTTCCAAATATCACTTTGCCAATTCCACAAGAACTGTCTTAGCGAAAGGCTTCTTGAGGGGAAAGCTGTAACTCTGTGAGATGATTTCACAGAACACAAAGAAGTTTCTCAGAAAGCTTCTTTCTCTTTGTTATCGGAGGATATTTCCTTTGGCCCTATAGTTTTCCAAGGGATCCGAAATATCTGTTCTCAGATTCCACAGAAATAAGGCTAGCAAAGAGATCCACGAAATACAGATGTAACTCTGTGAGATGAATTAACAGAACACTAAGCAGTTTCTCAGAAAGCTACTTTCCAGATTTCATCTGAGGATATTTCCTTTTTCACCATAGCCCTCTATGGGCTTCCAAATATCACTTTGCCAATTCCACAAGAACTGTCTTAGCGAAAGGCTTCTTGAGGGAAAGCTGTAACTCTGTGAGATGATTTCACAGAACAAAGAAGTTTCTCAGAAATCTTCTTTCTCTTTGTTATCGGAGGATATTTCCTTTGGCCCTATAGTCTTCCAAGGTATCCGAAATATCTGTTCTCAGATTCCACAGAAAGAAGGCTAGCAAAGAGATCCACGAAATACAGATGTAACTCTGTGAGATGAATTAACAGAACACTAAGCAGTTTCTCAGAAAGCTTCTTTCCAGATTTCATCTGAGGATATTTCCTTTTTCACCATAGCCCTCTATGGGCTTCCAAATATCACTTTGCCAATTCCACAAGAACTCTCTTAGCGAAACGTTTCTTGAGGGGAAAGCTGTAACTCTGTGAGATGATTTCACAAAACACAAAGAAGTTTCTCAGAAAGCTTCTTTCTCTTTGTTATCGGAGCATATTTCCTTTGGCCCTATAGTCTTCCAAGGGATCCGAAATATCTGTTCTCAGATTCCACAGAAATGAAGCTAGCAAAGAGATCCACGAAATACAGATGTAACTCTGTGAGATGAATTAACAGAACACTAAGCAGTTTCTCAGAAAGCTTCTTTCCAGATTTCATCTGAGGATATTTCCTTTTTCACCATAGCCCTCTATGGGCTTCCAAATATCACTTTGCCAATTCCACAAGAACTGTCTTAGCGAAAGGCTTCTTGAGGGGAAAGCTGTAACTCTGTGAGATGATTTCACAGAACACAAAGAAGTTTCTCAGAAAGCTTCTTTCTCTTTGTTATCGGAGGATATTTCCTTTGGCCCTATAGTCTTCCAAGATATCCGAAATATCTGTTCTCAGATTCCACAGAAATAAGGCTAGCAAAGAGATCCACGAAATACAGATGTAACACTGTGAGATGAATTAACAGAACACTAAGCAGTTTCTCAGAAAGCTTCTTTCCAGATTTCATCTGAGGATATTTCCTTTTTCACCATAGCCCTCTACGGGCTTCCAAATATCACTTTGTCAATTCCACAAGAACTGTCTTTGCGAAAGGCTTCTTGAGGGGATAGCTGTAACTCTGTGAGATGTTTTCACAGAACACAAAGAAGTTTCTCAGAAAGCTTCTTTCTCTTTGTTATCGGAGGATATTTCCTTTGGCCCTATAGTCTTCCAAGGGATCCGAAATATCTGTTCTCAGATTCCACAGAAATAAGGCTAGCAAAGAGATCCACGAAATACTGATGTAACTCTGTGAGATGAATTAACAGAACACTAAGCAGTTTCTCAGAAAGCTTCTTTCCAGATTTCATCTGAGGATATTTCCTTTTTCACCATAGCCCTCTATGGGCTCCAAATGTCACTTTGCCAATTCCACAAGAACTGTCTTGGCGAAACGCTTCTTGAAGGGAAAGCTGTAACTATGTGAGATGATTTCACAGAACACAAAGAAGTTTCTCAGAAAGCTTCTTTCTGTTTGTTATAGGAGGATATTTCCTTTGGCCCTGTAGTCTTCCAAGGGATCCGAAATATCTGTTCTCAGAGTCCACAGAAATAAGGCTACCAAAGAGATCCACGAAATACAGATGTAAGTCTGTGAGATGAATTAACAGAACACTAAGCAGTTTCTCAGAAATCTTCTTTCCAGATTTCATCTGAGGATATTTCCTTTTTCACCATACCCCTCTAAGGGCTCCAAATGTCAGTTTGCCAATTCCACAAGAACTGTCTTGGCGAAACGCTTCTTGAGGGGAAAGCTGTAACTCTGTGAGATGATTTCACAGAACACAAAGAAGTTTCTCAGAAAGCTTCTTTCTGTTTGTTATCGGAGGATAATTCCTTTGGCCCTATAGTTTTCCAAGGGATCCGAAATATCTGTTCTCAGAATCCACAGAAATAAGGCTAGCAAGGAGGTCCACGAAATACAGATGTAACTCTGTGAGATGAATTAACAGAACACTAAGCAGTTTCTCAGAAAGCTTCTTTCCAGATTTCATCTGAGGATATTTCCGTTTTCACCGTAGCCCTACATGGGCTTCCAAATATCACTTTGCCAATTCCGCAAGAACTGTCTTAGCGAAAGGCTTCTTGAGGGGAAAGCTGTAACTCTGTGAGATGATTTCACAGAACACAAAGAAGTTTCTCAGAAATCTTCTTTCACTTTGTTATCGGAGGATATTTCCTTTGGCCCTATAGTCTTCCAAGGGATCCGAAATATCTGTTCTCAGATTCCACAGAAATAAGGCTAGCAAAGAGATCCACGAAATACAGATGTAACCCTGTGAGATGAATTAACAGAACACTAAGCAGTTTCTCAGAAAGCTTCTTTCCAGATTTCATCTGAGGATATTCCCTTTTTTACCATAGCTCTCTAAGGGCTTCCAAATATCACTTTGCCAATTCCACAAGAACTGTCTTAGCGAAAGGCTTCTTGAGGGGAAAGCAGTAATTCTGTGAGATGATTTCACAGAACACAAAGAGGTTTCTCAGAAAGCTTCTTTCTCTTTGTTATCGGAGGATATTTCCTTTCGCCCTATAGTCTTGCAAGGGATCCGAAATATCTGTTCTCAGATTCCACAGAAATAAGGCTGGCAAAGAGATCCACGAAATACAGATGTAACTCTGTGAGATGAATTAACAGAACACTAAGCAGTTTCTCAGAAAGCTTCTTTCCAGATTTCATCTGAGGATATTCCCTTTTTTACCATAGCTCTCTAAGGGCTTCCAAATATCACTTTGCCAATTCCACAAGAACTGTCTTAGCGAAAGGCTTCTTGAGGGGAAAGCAGTAATTCTGTGAGATGATTTCACAGAACACAAAGAGGTTTCTCAGAAAGCTTCTTTCTCTTTGTTATCGGAGGATATTTCCTTTCGCCCTATAGTCTTGCAAGGGATCCGAAATATCTGTTCTCAGATACCACAGAAATAAGGCTGGCAAAGAGATCCACGAAATACAGATGTAACTCTGTGAGATGAATTAACAGAACACTAAGCAGTTTCTCAGCAAGCTTCTTTCCAGATTTCATCTGAGGATATTTCCTTTTTCACCATAGCCCTCTAAGGGCTTCCAATTATCACTTTGCCAATTCCACAAGAACTGTCTTAGTGAATGGCTTCTTGAGGGGAAAGCTGTAACTCTGTGAGATGATTTCACAGAACACAAAGAAGTTTCTCAGAAAGCTTCTTTCTCTTTGTTATCGGAGGATATTTCCTTTGGCCCTATAGTCTTCCAAGGGATCCGAAATATCTGTTCTCAGATTCCACAGAAATAAGGCTAGCAAAGAGATCCACGAAATACTGATGTAACTCTGTGAGATGAATTAACAGAACACTAAACAGTTTCTCAGAAAGCTTCTTTCCAGATTTCATCTGAGGATATTTCCTTTTTCACCATAGCCCTCTATGGGCTCCAAATGTTTCTTTGCCAATTCCACAAGAACTGTGTTGGCGAAACGTTTCTTGAGGGGAAAGCTGTAACTCTGTGAGATGATTTCACAGAACACAAAGAAGTTTCTCAGAAAGCTTCTTTCTCTTTGTTATCGGAGGATATTTCCCTTGGCCCTATAGTCTTGCAAGGGATCCGAAATATCTGTTCTCAGATTCCACAGAAATAAGGCTAGCAAAGAGATCCACGAAATACAGATGTAACTCTGTGAGATGAATTAACAGAACACTAAGCAGTTTCTCAGAAAGCTTCTTTCCAGATTTCATCTGAGGATATTTCCTTTTTCACCATAGCCCTCTAAGGGCTTCCAAATATCACTTTGCCAATTCCACAAGAACTGTCTTAGCGAAAGGCTTCTTGAGGGGAAAGCTGTAACTCTGTGAGATGATTTCACAGAACACAAAGAAGTTTCTCAGAAAGCTTCTTTCTGTTTGTTATAGGAGGATATTTCCTTTGGCCCTATAGTCTTCCAAGGGATCCAAAATATCTGTTCTCAGACTCCACAGAAATAAGGCTAGCAAAGAGATCCACGAAATACAGATGTAACTCTGTGAGATGAATTTACAGAACACTAAGCAGTTTCTCAGAAAGCTTCTTTCCAGATTTCATGTGAGTATATTTCCTTTTTCACCATAGCCCTCTATGGGCTCCAAATGTCACTTTGCCAATTCCACAAGAACTGTATTGGCGAAAGGCTTCTTGAGGGGAAAGCTGTAACTCTGTGAGATGATTTCACAGAACACAAAGAAGTTTCTCAGAAAGCTTCTTTCTCTTTGTTATCGGACGATATTTCCTTTGGCCCTTTAGTCTTCCAAGGGATCCGAAATATCTGTTCTCAGATTCCACAGAAATAAGGCTAGCAAAGAGATCCACGAAATACAGATGTAAATCCTTGAGGTGAATTAACAGAACACTAAGCAGTTTCTCAGAAAGCTTCTTTCCAGTTTTCATCTGAGGATATTTCCTTTTTCACCATAGCCCTCTATGGGCTCCAAATGTCAGTTTGCCAATTCCACAAGAACTGTCGTGGCAAAACGCTTCTTGAGGGGAAAGCTGTAACTCTGTGAGATGATTTCACAAAACACAAAGAAGTTTCTCAGAAAGCTTCTTTCTCTTTGTTATCGGAGGATATTTCCTTTGGCCCTATAGTCTTCCAAGGGATCCGAAATATCTGTTCTCAGATTCCACAGAAATAAGGCTAGCAAAGAGATCCACGAAATACCGATGTAACTCTGTGAGATGAATTAACAGAACACTAAGCAGTTTCTCGGAAAGCTTCTTTCCAGATTTCATGTGAGGATATTTCCTTTTTCACCATAGCACTCTATGGGCTTCCATATATCACTTTGCCAATTCCACAAGAACAGTCTTAGCGAAAGGCTTCTTGAGGGGAAAGCTGTAACTCTGTGAGATGATTTCACAGAACACAAAGAAGTTTCTCAGAAAGCTTCTTTCTCTTTGTTATCGGAGCATATTTCCTTTGGCCGTATAGTCTTCCAAGGGATCCGAAATATCTGATCTCAGATTCCACAGAATTAAGGCTAGCAAAGAGATCCACGAAATACAGATGTAACTCTGTGAGATGAATTAACAGAACACTAAGTAGTTTCTCAGAAAGCTTCTTTCCAGATTTCATCTGAGGATATTTCCTTTTTCACCATAGCCCTCTATTGCTCCAAATGTCACTTTGCGAATTCAACAAGAACTGTCTTGGCGAAACGCTTCTTGAGGGGAAAGCTGTAACTCTGTGAGATGATTTCACAGAACACAAAGAAGTTTCTCAGAAAGCTTCTTTCCAGATTTCATCTGAGGATAATTCCTTTTTCACCATAGCCCACTATGGGCTTCCAAATATCACTTTGCCAATTCCACAAGAACTGTCTTAGCGAAAGGCTTCTTGAGGGGAAAGCTGTAAATCTGTGAGATGATTTCACAGAACACAAAGAAGTTTCTCAGAAAGCTTCTTTCTATTTGTTATCGGAGGATATTTCCTTTGGCCCTATAGTCTTCCAAGGGATCCGAAATATCTGTTCTCAGATTCCACAGAAATAAGGCTAGCAAAGAGATCCACGAAATACAGATGTAACTCTGTGAGATGAATTAACAGAACACTAAGCAGTTTCTCAGAAAGCTTCTTTCCAGATTTCATCTGAGGATATTTCCTTTTTCACAATAGCCCTCTATGGGCTTCCAAATATCACTTTGCCAATTCCACAAGAACTCTCTTAGCGAAAGTCTTCTTGAGGGGAAAGCTGTAACTCTGTGAGATGATTTCACAAAACACAAAGAAGTTTCTCAGAAAGCTTCTTTCTCTTTGTTATCGGAGCATATTTCCTTTGGCCCTATAGTCTTCCAAGGGATCCGAAATATCTGTTCTCAGATTCCACAGAAATGAGGCTAGCAAAGAGATCCACGAAATACAGATGTAACTCTGTGAGATGAATTAACAGAACACTAAGCAGTTTCTCAGAAAGCTTCTTTCCAGATTTCATCTGAGGATATTTCCTTTTTCACCATAGCCCTCTATGGGCTTCCAAATATCACTTTGCCAATTCCACAAGAACTGTCTTAGCGAAAGGCTTCTTGAGGGGAAAGCTGTAACTCTGTGAGATGATTTCACAGAACACAAAGAAGTTTCTCAGAAAGCTTCTTTCTCTTTGTTATCGGAGGATATTTCCTTTGGCCCTATAGTCTTCCAAGATATCCGAAATATCTGTTCTCAGATTCCACAGAAATAAGGCTAGCAAAGAGATCCACGAAATACAGATGTAACACTGTGAGATGAATTAACAGAACACTAAGCAGTTTCTCAGAAAGCTTCTTTCCAGATTTCATCTGAGGATATTTCCTTTTTCACCATAGCCCTCTAGGGGCTTCCAAATATCACTTTGCAAATTCCACAAGAACTGTCTTAGCGAAAGGCTTCTTGAGGGGAAAGCTGTAACTCTGTGAGATGATTTCACAGAACACAAAGAAGATTCTCAGAAAGCTTCTTTCTCTTTGTTATCGGAGGATATTTCCTTTGGCCCTATACTCTTCCAAGGGATCCGAAATATCTGTTCTCAGATTCCACAGAAATAAGGCTTGCAAAGAGATCCACGAAATACAGATGTAACTCTGTGAGATGAATTAACAGAACACTAAGCAGGTTCTCAGAAATCTCCTTTCCAGATTTGATCTGAGGATATTTCCTTTTTCACCATAGCCCTCTATGGACTTCCAAATATCACTTTGCCAATTCCACAAGAACTGTCTTAGCGAAAGTCTTCTTGAGGGGAAAGCTGTGACTCTGTGAGATGATTTCACAGAACACAAAGAAGTTTCTCAGAAAGCTTCTTTCTCTTTGTTATCGGAGGATATTTCCTTTGGCCCTATAGTCTTCCAAGGGATCCGAAATATCTGTTCTCAGATTCCACAGAAATAAGGCTAGCAAAGAGATACACGAAATACAGATGTAACTCTGTGAGATGAATTAACAGAACACTAAGCAGTTTCTCAGAAAACTTCTTTCCAGATTTCATCTCACGATATTTCCTTTTTTATCATAACTCTCTAAGGGCTTCCAAATATCACTTTGCCAATTCCACAAGAACTGTCTTAGCGAAAGGCTTCTTGAGGGGAAAGCTGTAACTCTGTGAGATGATTTCACAGAACACAAAGAAGTTTCTCAGAAATCTTCTTTCTCTTTGTTATCGGAGGATATCTCCTTTGGCCCTATAGTCTTCATAGGAATCCGAAATATCTGTTCTCAGATTCCACAGAAATAAGGCTAGCAAAGAGATACACGAAATACAGATGTAACTCTGTGAGATGAATTAACAGAACACTAAGCAGTTTCTCAGAAAGCTTCTTTCCAGATTTCATGTGAGGATATTTCCTTTTTCACCATAGCCCTCTATGGGCTTCCAAATATCACTTTGCCAATTCCACAAGAACTGTCTTAGCGAAAGGCTTCTTGAGGGGAAAGCTGTAACTCTGTGAGATGATTTCACAGAACACAAAGAAGTTTCTCAGAAAGCTTCTTTCTCTTTGTTATCGGAGGATATTTCCTTTGGCCCTATAGTTTTCCAAGGGATCCGAAATATCTGTTCTCAGATTCCACAGAAATAAGGCTAGCAAAGAGATCCACGAAATACAGATGTAACTCTGTGAGATGAATTAACAGAACACTAAGCAGTTTCTCAGAAAGCTACTTTCCAGATTTCATCTGAGGATATTTCCTTTTTCACCATAGCCCTCTATGGGCTTCCAAATATCACTTTGCCAATTCCACAAGAACTGTCTTAGCGAAAGGCTTCTTGAGGGAAAGCTGTAACTCTGTGAGATGATTTCACAGAACAAAGAAGTTTCTCAGAAATCTTCTTTCTCTTTGTTATCGGAGGATATTTCCTTTGGCCCTATAGTCTTCCAAGGTATCCGAAATATCTGTTCTCAGATTCCACAGAAATAAGGCTAGCAAAGAGATACACGAAATACAGATGTATCTCTGTGAGATGAATTAACAGAACACTAAGCAGTTTCTCAGAAAGCTTCTTTCCAGATTTCATCTGAGGATATTTCCTTTTTTACCATAGCTCTCTAAGGGCTTCCAAATATCACTTTGCCAATTCCACAAGAACTGTCTTGGTGAAACGCTTCTTGAGGGGAAAGCTGTAACTCTGTGAGATGATTTCACAGAACACAAAGAAGTTTCTCAGAAAGCTTCTTTCTCTTTGTTATCAGAGGATATTTCCTTTGGCCCTATAGTCTTGCAAGGGATCCGAAATATCTCTTCTCAGATTCCACAGAAATAAGGCTAGCAAAGAGATCCACGAAATACAGATGTAACTCTGTGAGATGAATTAACAGAACACTAAGCAGTTTCTCAGCAAGCTTCTTTCCAGATTTCATCTGAGGATATTTCCTTTTTCACCATAGCCCTCTATGGGCTTCCAAATATCACTTTGCCAATTCCACAAGAACTGTCTTAGCGAAAGGCTTCTTGAGGGGAAAGCTGTAACTCTGTGAGATGATTTCACAGAACACAAAGAAGTTTCTCAGAAAGCTTCTTTCTCTTTGTTATCGGAGGATATTTCCTTTGGCCCTATAGTTTTCCAAGGGATCCGAAATATCTGTTCTCAGATTCCACAGAAATAAGGCTAGCAAAGAGATCCACGAAATACAGATGAAACTCTGTGAGATGAATTAACAGAACACTAAGCAGTTTCTCAGAAAGCTTCTTTCCAGATTTCATCTGAGGATATTTCCTTTTTCACCGTAGCCCTCTATGGGTTTCTAAATATCACTTTGCCAATTCCACAAGAACTGTCTTAGCGAAAGGCTTCTTGAAGGGAAAGCTATAACTCTGTGAGATGATTTCACAGAACACAAAGAAGTTTCTCAGAAAGCTTCTTTCTCTTTGTTATCGGAGGATATTTCCTTTGGCCCTATAGTCTTCCAAGGGATCCGTAATATCTGTTCTCAGATTCCACAGAAATAAGGCTAGGAAAGAGATCCACGAAATACAGATGTAACTCTGTGAGATGAATTAACAGAACACTAAGCAGTTTCTCAGAAAGCTTCCTTCCAGATTTCATCTGAGGATATTTCCTTTTTCACCATAGCCCTCTAAGGCCTCCAAATGTTACTTTGCCAATTCCACAAGAACTGTCTTGGCGAAACGCTTCTTGAGGGGAAAGCTGTAACTCTGTGAGATGATTTCACAGAACACAAAGAAGTTTCTCAGAAAGCTTCTTTCTCTTTGTTATCGGAGGATATCTCCTTTGGCCCTATAGTCTTCCAAGGGATCCGAAATATCTATTCTCAGATTCCACAGAAATAAAGCTAGCAAAGAGATCCACGAAATACAGATGTAACTCTGTGAGATGAATTAACAGAACACTAAGCAGTTTCTCAGAAAGCTTCCTTCCAGATTTCATCTGAGGATGTTTCCTTTTTCATCATAGACCTCTATGGGCTTCCAAATATCACTTTGCCTATTCCACAAGAACTGTCTTAGCGAAAGGCTTCTTGAGGGAAAAGCTGTAACTCTGTGAGATGATTTCACAGAACACAAAGAAGATTCTCAGAAAGCTTCTTTCTCTTTGTTATCGGAGGATATTTCCTTTGGCCCTATAGTCTTCCAAGGGATCCGAAATATCTGTTCTCAGATTCCACAAAAATAAGGCTAGCAAAGAGATCCACGAAATACAGATGTAACTCTGTGAGATGAATTAAGAGAACACTAAGCAGTTTCTCAGAAATCTCCTTTCCTGATTTGATCTGAGGATATTTCCTTTTTCACCATAGCCCTCTATGGGCTTCCAAATATCACTTTGCCAATTCCACAAGAACTGTCTTAGCGAAAGGCTTCTTGAGGGAAAGCTGTAACTCTGTGAGATGATTTCACAGAACACAAAGAAGTTTCTCAGAAATCTTCTTTCTCTTTGTTATCGGAGGATATCTCCTTTGGCCCTATAGTCTACCAAGGGATCCGAAATATCTGTTCTCAGATTCCACAGAAATAAGGCTAGCAAAGAGATCCACGAAATACAGATGTAACTCTGTGAGATGAATTAACAGAACACTAAGCAGTTTCTCAGAAAGCTTCTTTCCAGATTTCATCTGAGGATATTTCCTTTTTCACCATAGCCCTCTATGGCCTCCAAATGTTACTTTGCCAATTCCACAAGAACTGTCTTGGCGAAACGATTCTTGAGGGGAAAGCAGTAACTCTGTGAGATGATTTAACAGAACACAAAGAAGTTTCTCAGAAAGCTTCTTTCTCTTTGTTATCGGAGGATATTTCCTTTGGCCCTATAGTCTTGCAAGGGATCCGAAATATCTGTTCTCAGATTCCACAGAAATAAGGCTAGCAAAGAGATCCACGAAATACAGATGTAACTCTGTGAGATGAATTAACAGAACTCTAAGAAGTTTCTCAGAAAGCTTCTTTCCAGATTTCATCTGAGGATATTTCCTTTTTCACCATAGCCCTCTATGGGCTTCCAAATATCACTTTGCCAATTCCACAAGAACTGTCTTGGTGAAAAGCTTCTTGAGGGGAAAGCTGTAACTCTGTGAGATGATTTCACAGAACACAAAGAAGTTTCTCAGAAAGCTTCTTTCCTTTGTTATCGGAGGATATTTCCTTTGGCCCTATAGTCTTGCAAGGGATCCGAAATATCTGTTCTCAGATTCCACAGAAATAAGGCTAGCAAAGAGATCCACGAAATACAGATGTAACTCTGTGAGATGAATTAACAGAACACGAAGCAGTTTCTCAGAAAGCTTCTTTCCATTTTTCATCTGAGGATATTTGCTTTTTCACGATAGCCCTCTAGGGGCTTCCAAATATCACTTTGCCAATTCCACAAGAACTGTCTTAGCGAAAGGCTTCTTGAGGGGAAAGCAGTAACTCTGTGAGATGATTTCACAGAACACAAAGAAGTTTCTCAGAAAGCTTCTTTCTATTTGTTATCCGAGGATATTTCCTTAGGCCCTATAGTCTTCCAAGGGATCCGAAATATCTGTTCTCAGATTCCACAGAAATAAGGGTAGCAAAGAGATACACGAAATACAGATGTAACTCTGTGAGATGAATTAACAGAACACTAAGCAGCTTCTCAGAAAGCTTCTTTCCAGATTTCATCTGAGGATATTTCTTTTTTCACCGTAGACCACTATGGGCTCCAAATGTCACTTTGCCAATTCCACAAGAACTGTCTTGGCGAAACGCTTCTTGAGGGGAAAGCTGTAACTCTGTGAGATGATTTCACAGAACACAAAGAAGTTTCTCAGAAAGCTTCTTTCTCTTTGTTATCGGAGGATATTTCCTTTGGCCCTATAGTCTTCCAAGGGATCCGAAATATCTGTTCTCAGATTCCACAGAAATAAGGCTAGCAAAGAGATCCACGAAATACAGATGTAACTCTGTGAGATGAATTAACAGAACACTAAGCAGTTTCTCAGAAAGCTTCTTTCCAGATTTCATCTGAGGATATTTCCTTTTTCACCATAGCCCTCTATGGGCTTCCAAATATCACTTTGCCAATTCCACAAGAACTGTCTTAGCGAAAGGCTTCTTGAGGGGAAAGCTGTAACTCTGTGAGATGATTTCACAGAACACAAAGAAGTTTCTCAGAAAGCTTCTTTCTCTTTGTTATCGGAGGATATTTCCTTTGGCCCTATAGTCTTCCAAGGGATCCGAAATATCTGTTCTCAGATTCCACAGAAATAAGGCTAGCAAAGAGATCCACGAAATACAGATGAAACTCTGTGAGATGAATTAACAGAACACTAAGTAGTTTCTCAGAAAGCTTCTTTCCAGATTTCATGTGAGGATATTTCCTTTTTCACCATAGCCCTCTATGGGCTTTCAAATATCACTTTGCCAATTCCACAAGAACTGTCTTAGCGAAAGGCTTCTTGAGGGGAAAGCTGTAACCTTGTGAGATGATATCACAGAACACAAAGAAGTTTCTCAGAAAGCTTCTTTCTCTTTGTTATCGGAGGATATTTCCTTTGGCCCTATAGTCTTGCAAGGGATCCGAAATATCTGTTCTCAGATTCCACAGAAATAAGGCTAGCAAAGAGATCCACGAAATACAGATGTAACTCTGTGAGATGTATTAACAGAACACTAAGCAGTTTCTCAGAAAGCTTCTTTCCATTTTTCATCTGAGGATATTTCCTTTTTCACCATAGCCCTCTAGGGGCTTCCAAATATCACTTTGCCAATTCCACAAGAACTGTCTTAGCGAAAAGCTTCTTGAGGGGAAAGCTGTAACTCTGTGAGATGATTTCACAGAACACAAAGAAATTTCTCAGAGAGCTTCTTTCTCTTTGTTGTCGGAGGATATTTCATTTGGCCCTATAGTCTTCCTAGGGATCCGAAATATCTGTTCTCAGATTCCACAGAAATAAGGCTAGCAAAGAGATCCACGAAATACAGATGTAACTCTGTGAGATGAATTAACAGAACACTAAGAAGTTTCTCAGAAAGCTTCTTTCCAGATTTCATCTGAGGATATTTCCTTTTTCACCATAGCCCTCTATGGGCTTCCAAATATCACTTTGCCAATTCCACAAGAACTGTCTTGTGGAAAAGCTTCTTGAGGGGAAAGCTGTAACTCTGTGAGAAGATTTCACAGAATACAAAGAAGATTCTAAGAAAACTTCTTTCTCTTGGTTATCGGAGCATATTTCCTTTGGCCCTATAGTCTTCCAAGGGATCCGAAATATCTGTTCTCAGATTCCACAGAAATAAGGCTAGCAAAGAGATCCACGAAATACAGATGTAACTCTGTGAGATGAATTAACAGAACACTAAGCAGTTTCTCAGAAAGCTTCTTTCCAGATTTCATGTGAGGATATTTCCTTTTTCACCATAGCCCTCTATGGGCTTTCAAATATCACTTTGCCAATTCCACAAGAACTGTCTTAGCGAAAGGCTTCTTGAGGGGAAAGCTGTAACCTTGTGAGATGATTTCACAGAACACAAAGAAGTTTCTCAGAAAGCTTCTTTCTCTTTGTTATCGGAGGATATTTCCTTTGGCCCTATAGTCTTGCAAGGGATCCGAAATATCTGTTCTCAGATTCCACAGAAATAAGGCTAGCAAAGAGATACACGAAATACAGATGTAACTCTGTGAGATGTATTAACAGAACACTAAGCAGTTTCTTAGAAAGCTTCTTTCCATTTTTCATCTGAGGATATTTCCTTTTTCACCATAGCCCTCTAGGGGCTTCCAAATATCACTTTGCCAATTCCACAAGAACTGTCTTAGCGAAAAGCTTCTTGAGGGGAAAGCTGTAACTCTGTGAGATGATTTC
This sequence comes from Macaca nemestrina, assembly GCF_043159975.1. NCBI lineage: Eukaryota > Metazoa > Chordata > Mammalia > Primates > Cercopithecidae > Macaca > Macaca nemestrina. The sequence goes on from NC_092137.1 coordinate 99,989,158, forward strand.
ACAGAACACAAAGAAATTTCTCAGAGAGCTTCTTTCTCTTTGTTATCGGAGGATATTTCATTTGGCCCTATAGTCTTCCAAGGCATCCGAAATATCTGTTCTCAGATTCCACAGAAATAAGGCTAGCAAAGAGATCCACGAAATACAGATGTAACTCTGTGAGATGAATTAACAGAACACTAAGCAGTTTCTCAGAAAGCTTCTTTCCAGAATTCATCTGAGGATATTTCCTTTTTCACCGTAGCCCTCTATGGGCTTCTAAATATCACTTTGCCAATTCCACAAGAACTGTCTTAGCGAAAGGCTTCTTGAAGGGAAAGCTGTAACTCTGTGAGATGATTTCACAGAACACAAAGAAGTTTCTCAGAAAGCTTCTTTCTCTTTGTTATCGGAGGCTATTTCCTTTGGCCCTATAGTCTTTCAAGGGATCCGTAATATCTGTTCTCAGATTCCACAGAAATAAGGCTAGGAAAGAGATCCACGAAATACAGATGTAACTCTGTGAGATGAATTAACAGAACACTAAGCAGTTTCTCAGAAAGCTTCTTTCCAGATTTCATCTGAGGATATTTCCTTTTTCACCATAGCCCTCTATGGCCTCCAAATGTTACTTTGCCAATTCCACAAGAACTATCTTGGCGAAACGCTTCTTGAGGGGAAAGCAGTAACTCTGTGAGATGATTTCACAGAACACAAAGAAGTTTCTCAGAAAGCTTCTTTCTCTGTGTTTTCGGAGCATATCTCCTTTGGCCCTATAGTCTTCCAAGGGATCCGAAATATCTATTCTCAGATTCCACAGAAATAAGGCTAGCAAAGAGATCCACGAAATACAGATGTAACTCTGTGAGATTAATTAACAGAACACTAAGCAGTTTCTCAGAAAGCTTCCTTCCAGATTTCATCTGAGGATATTTCCTTTTTCATCATAGACCTCTATGGGCTTCCAAATATCACTTTGCCAATTCCACAAGAACTGTCTTAGCGAAAGGCTTCTTGAGGGGAAAGCTGTAACTCTGTGAGATGATTTCACAGAACACAAAGAAGTTTCTCAGAAAGCTTCTTTCTCTTTGTTATCGGAGGATATTTCCTTTGGCCCTATAGTCTTCCAAGGGATCCGAAATATCTGTTCTCAATTCCACAGAAATAAGGCTAGCAAAGAGATCCACGACATACAGATGTAACTCTGTGAGATGAATTAACAGAACATTAAGCAGTTTCTCAGGAAGCTTCTTTCCAGATTTCATCTGAGGATATTTCCTTTTTCACCATAGCCCTCTATGGGCTTCCAAATATCACTTTGCCAATTCCACAAGAACTGTCTTAGCGAAAGGCTTCTTGAGGGAAAAGCTGTAACTCTGTGAGATGATTTCACAGAACACAAAGAAGATTCTCAGAAAGCTTCTTTCTCTTTGTTATCGGAGGATATTTCCTTTGGCCCTATAGTCTTCCAAGGGATCCGAAATATCTGTTCTCAGATTCCACAAAAATAAGGCTAGCAAAGAGATCCACGAAATACAGATGTAACTCTGTGAGATGAATTAAGAGAACACTAAGCAGTTTCTCAGAAATCTCCTTTCCTGATTTGATCTGAGGATATTTCCTTTTTCACCATAGCCCTCTATGGGCTTCCAAATATCACTTTGCCAATTCCACAAGAACTGTCTTAGCGAAAGGCTTCTTGAGGGAAAGCTGTAACTCTGTGAGATGATTTCACAGAACACAAAGAAGTTTCTCAGAAATCTTCTTTCTCTTTGTTATCGGAGGATATCTCCTTTGGCCCTATAGTCTTCCAAGGGATCCGAAATATCTGTTCTCAGATTCCACAGAAATAAGGCTAGCAAAGAGATCCACGAAATACAGATGTAACTCTGTGAGATGAATTAACAGAACACTAAGCAGTTTCTCAGAAAGGTTCTTTCCAGATTTCATCTGAGGATATTTCCTTTTTCACCATAGCCCTCTATGGCCTCCAAATGTTACTTTGCCAATTCCACAAGAACTGTCTTGGAGAAACGATTCTTGAGGGGAAAGCTGTAACTCTGTGAGATGATTTCACAGAACACAAAGAAGTTTCTCAGAAAGATTCTTTCTCTTTGTTATTGGAGGATGTTTCCTTTGGCCCTATAGTCTTCCAAGGGATATGAAATATCTGTTCTCAGATTCCACAGAAATAAGGCTAGCAAAGAGATCGACGAAATACAGATGTCACTCTGTGAGATGAATTAACAGAACACTAAGCAGTTTCTCAGAAAGCTTCTTTCCAGATTTCATCTGAGGATATTTCCTTTTTCACCATAGATCTCTATGGGCTTCCAAATATCACTTTGCCAATTCCACAAGAACTGTCTTAGCGAAAGGCTTCTTGAGGGGAAAGCTGTAACTCTGTGAGATGATTTCACAGAACACAAAGAAGATTCTCAGAAAGCTTCTTTCTCTTTGTTATCGGAGGATATTTCCTTTGGCCCTATAGTCTTCCAAGGGATCCGAAACATCTGTTCTCAGATTCCACAAAAATAAGGCTAGCAAAGAGATCCACGAAACACAGATGTAACTCTGTGAGATGAATCAACAGAACACTAAGCAGTTTCTCAGAAAGCTTCTTTCCAGATTTCATCTGAGGATATTTCCTTTTTCACCATAGCCCTCTATGGCCTCCAAATGTTACTTTGCCAATTCCACAAGAACTGTCTTGGCGAAACGCTTCTTGAGGGGAAAGCTGTAACTCTGTGAGATGATTTCACAGAACACAAAGAAGTTTCTCAGAAAGCTTCTTTCTCTTTGTTATCAGAGGATATCTCCTTTGGCCGTATAGTCTTCCAAGGGATCCGAAATATCTATTCTCAGATTCCACAGAAATAAGGCTAGCAAAGAGATCCACGAAATACAGATGTAACCCTGTGAGATGAATTAACAGAACACTAAGCAGTTTCTCAGGAAGCTTCTTTCCAGATTTCATCTGAGGATATTTCCTTTTTCATCTTAGTCCTCTACGGGCTTCCAAATGTCACTTTGCCAATTCCACAAGAACTGTCTTGGGGAAAGGCTTCTTGAGGGGAAAGCTGTAACTCTGTGAGATGATTTCACAGAACATAAACAAGTTTCTCAGAAAGCTTCTTTCTCTTTGTTATCGGAGCATATTTCCTTTGGCCCTACAGTCTTCCAAGGGATCCCAAGTATCTGTTCTCAGATTCCACAGAAATAAGGCTAGCAAAGAGATCCACGAAATGGAGATGTAACTCGGTGAGATGAATTAACAGAACACTAAGCAGTTTCTCAGAAAGCTTCTTTCCAGATTTCATCTGAGGATATTTCCTTTTTTACCATAGCCCTCTATGGGCTTCCAAATATCACTTTGCCAATTCCACAAGAACTGTCTTAGCGAAAGACTTCCTGAGGGGAAAGCTGTAACTCAGGGAGATGATTTCACAGAACACAAAGAAGTTTCTCAGAAAGCTTCTTTCTCTTTGTTATCGGAGGATATTTCCTTTGTCCCTATAGTCTTCCAAGGGAACCGAAATATCTGTTCTCAGATTCCTCAGAAATAAGGGTAGCAAAGAGATCCACGAAATACAGATGTAACTCTGTGAGATGAATTAACAGAACACTAAGCAGTTTCTCAGAAAGCTTCTTTCCAGATTTCATCTGAGGATACTTCCTTTTTCATCTTTGCCCTCTACGGGCTTCCAAATGTCTCTTTGCCAATTCCACAAGAACTGTCTTGTGGAAAGGCTTCTTGAGGGGAAAGCTGTAACTCTGTGAGATGATTTCACAGAACATAAACACGTTTCTCAGAAAGCTTCTTTCTCTTTGTTATCGGAGGATATTTCCTTTGGCCCTATAGTTTTCCAAGGGATCCGAAATATCTGTTCTCAGATTCCACAGAAATAAGGCTAGCAAAGAGATCCACGAAATACAGATGAAACTCTGTGAGATGAATTAACAGAACACTAAGCAGTTTCTCAGAAAGCTTCTTTCCAGATTTCATCTGAGGATATTTCCTTTTTCACCGTAGCCCTCTATGGGTTTCTAAATATCACTTTGCCAATTCCACAAGAACTGTCTTAGCGAAAGGCTTCTTGAAGGGAAAGCTATAACTCTGTGAGATGATTTCACAGAACACAAAGAAGTTTCTCAGAAAGCTTCTTTCTCTTTGTTATCGGAGGATATTTCCTTTGGCCCTATAGTCTTCCAAGGGATCCGTAATATCTGTTCTCAGATTCCACAGAAATAAGGCTAGGAAAGAGATCCACGAAATACAGATGTAACTCTGTGAGATGAATTAACAGAACACTAAGCAGTTTCTCAGAAAGCTTCCTTCCAGATTTCATCTGAGGATATTTCCTTTTTCACCATAGCCCTCTAAGGCCTCCAAATGTTACTTTGCCAATTCCACAAGAACTGTCTTGGCGAAACGCTTCTTGAGGGGAAAGCTGTAACTCTGTGAGATGATTTCACAGAACACAAAGAAGTTTCTCAGAAAGCTTCTTTCTCTTTGTTATCGGAGGATATCTCCTTTGGCCCTATAGTCTTCCAAGGGATCCGAAATATCTATTCTCAGATTCCACAGAAATAAAGCTAGCAAAGAGATCCACGAAATACAGATGTAACTCTGTGAGATGAATTAACAGAACACTAAGCAGTTTCTCAGAAAGCTTCCTTCCAGATTTCATCTGAGGATGTTTCCTTTTTCATCATAGACCTCTATGGGCTTCCAAATATCACTTTGCCTATTCCACAAGAACTGTCTTAGCGAAAGGCTTCTTGAGGGAAAAGCTGTAACTCTGTGAGATGATTTCACAGAACACAAAGAAGATTCTCAGAAAGCTTCTTTCTCTTTGTTATCGGAGGATATTTCCTTTGGCCCTATAGTCTTCCAAGGGATCCGAAATATCTGTTCTCAGATTCCACAAAAATAAGGCTAGCAAAGAGATCCACGAAATACAGATGTAACTCTGTGAGATGAATTAAGAGAACACTAAGCAGTTTCTCAGAAATCTCCTTTCCTGATTTGATCTGAGGATATTTCCTTTTTCACCATAGCCCTCTATGGGCTTCCAAATATCACTTTGCCAATTCCACAAGAACTGTCTTAGCGAAAGGCTTCTTGAGGGAAAGCTGTAACTCTGTGAGATGATTTCACAGAACACAAAGAAGTTTCTCAGAAATCTTCTTTCTCTTTGTTATCGGAGGATATCTCCTTTGGCCCTATAGTCTACCAAGGGATCCGAAATATCTGTTCTCAGATTCCACAGAAATAAGGCTAGCAAAGAGATCCACGAAATACAGATGTAACTCTGTGAGATGAATTAACAGAACACTAAGCAGTTTCTCAGAAAGCTTCTTTCCAGATTTCATCTGAGGATATTTCCTTTTTCACCATAGCCCTCTATGGCCTCCAAATGTTACTTTGCCAATTCCACAAGAACTGTCTTGGCGAAACGATTCTTGAGGGGAAAGCAGTAACTCTGTGAGATGATTTAACAGAACACAAAGAAGTTTCTCAGAAAGCTTCTTTCTCTTTGTTATCGGAGGATATTTCCTTTGGCCCTATAGTCTTGCAAGGGATCCGAAATATCTGTTCTCAGATTCCACAGAAATAAGGCTAGCAAAGAGATCCACGAAATACAGATGTAACTCTGTGAGATGAATTAACAGAACTCTAAGAAGTTTCTCAGAAAGCTTCTTTCCAGATTTCATCTGAGGATATTTCCTTTTTCACCATAGCCCTCTATGGGCTTCCAAATATCACTTTGCCAATTCCACAAGAACTGTCTTGGTGAAAAGCTTCTTGAGGGGAAAGCTGTAACTCTGTGAGATGATTTCACAGAACACAAAGAAGTTTCTCCGAAAGCTTCTTTCCTTTGTTATCGGAGGATATTTCCTTTGGCCCTATAGTCTTGCAAGGGATCCGAAATATCTGTTCTCAGATTCCACAGAAATAAGGCTAGCAAAGAGATCCACGAAATACAGATGTAACTCTGTGAGATGAATTAACAGAACACGAAGCAGTTTCTCAGAAAGCTTCTTTCCATTTTTCATCTGAGGATATTTGCTTTTTCACGATAGCCCTCTAGGGGCTTCCAAATATCACTTTGCCAATTCCACAAGAACTGTCTTAGCGAAAGGCTTCTTGAGGGGAAAGCAGTAACTCTGTGAGATGATTTCACAGAACACAAAGAAGTTTCTCAGAAAGCTTCTTTCTATTTGTTATCCGAGGATATTTCCTTAGGCCCTATAGTCTTCCAAGGGATCCGAAATATCTGTTCTCAGATTCCACAGAAATAAGGGTAGCAAAGAGATACACGAAATACAGATGTAACTCTGTGAGATGAATTAACAGAACACTAAGCAGCTTCTCAGAAAGCTTCTTTCCAGATTTCATCTGAGGATATTTCTTTTTTCACCGTAGACCACTATGGGCTCCAAATGTCACTTTGCCAATTCCACAAGAACTGTCTTGGCGAAACGCTTCTTGAGGGGAAAGCTGTAACTCTGTGAGATGATTTCACAGAACACAAAGAAGTTTCTCAGAAAGCTTCTTTCTCTTTGTTATCGGAGGATATTTCCTTTGGCCCTATAGTCTTCCAAGGGATCCGAAATATCTGTTCTCAGATTCCACAGAAATAAGGCTAGCAAAGAGATCCACGAAATACAGATGTAACTCTGTGAGATGAATTAACAGAACACTAAGCAGTTTCTCAGAAAGCTTCTTTCCAGATTTCATGTGAGGATATTTCCTTTTTCACCATAGCCCTCTATGGGCTTCCAAATATCACTTTGCCAATTCCACAAGAACTGTCTTAGCGAAAGGCTTCTTGAGGGGAAAGCTGTAACTCTGTGAGATGATTTCACAGAACACAAAGAAGTTTCTCAGAAAGCTTCTTTCTCTTTGTTATCGGAGGATATTTCCTTTGGCCCTATAGTCTTCCAAGGGATCCGAAATATCTGTTCTCAGATTCCACAGAAATAAGGCTAGCAAAGAGATCCACGAAATACAGATGAAACTCTGTGAGATGAATTAACAGAACACTAAGTAGTTTCTCAGAAAGCTTCTTTCCAGATTTCATGTGAGGATATTTCCTTTTTCACCATAGCCCTCTATGGGCTTTCAAATATCACTTTGCCAATTCCACAAGAACTGTCTTAGCGAAAGGCTTCTTGAGGGGAAAGCTGTAACCTTGTGAGATGATATCACAGAACACAAAGAAGTTTCTCAGAAAGCTTCTTTCTCTTTGTTATCGGAGGATATTTCCTTTGGCCCTATAGTCTTGCAAGGGATCCGAAATATCTGTTCTCAGATTCCACAGAAATAAGGCTAGCAAAGAGATCCACGAAATACAGATGTAACTCTGTGAGATGTATTAACAGAACACTAAGCAGTTTCTCAGAAAGCTTCTTTCCATTTTTCATCTGAGGATATTTCCTTTTTCACCATAGCCCTCTAGGGGCTTCCAAATATCACTTTGCCAATTCCACAAGAACTGTCTTAGCGAAAAGCTTCTTGAGGGGAAAGCTGTAACTCTGTGAGATGATTTCACAGAACACAAAGAAATTTCTCAGAGAGCTTCTTTCTCTTTGTTGTCGGAGGATATTTCATTTGGCCCTATAGTCTTCCTAGGGATCCGAAATATCTGTTCTCAGATTCCACAGAAATAAGGCTAGCAAAGAGATCCACGAAATACAGATGTAACTCTGTGAGATGAATTAACAGAACACTAAGAAGTTTCTCAGAAAGCTTCTTTCCAGATTTCATCTGAGGATATTTCCTTTTTCACCATAGCCCTCTATGGGCTTCCAAATATCACTTTGCCAATTCCACAAGAACTGTCTTGTGGAAAAGCTTCTTGAGGGGAAAGCTGTAACTCTGTGAGAAGATTTCACAGAATACAAAGAAGATTCTAAGAAAACTTCTTTCTCTTGGTTATCGGAGCATATTTCCTTTGGCCCTATAGTCTTCCAAGGGATCCGAAATATCTGTTCTCAGATTCCACAGAAATAAGGCTAGCAAAGAGATCCACGAAATACAGATGTAACTCTGTGAGATGAATTAACAGAACACTAAGCAGTTTCTCAGAAAGCTTCTTTCCAGATTTCATGTGAGGATATTTCCTTTTTCACCATAGCCCTCTATGGGCTTTCAAATATCACTTTGCCAATTCCACAAGAACTGTCTTAGCGAAAGGCTTCTTGAGGGGAAAGCTGTAACCTTGTGAGATGATTTCACAGAACACAAAGAAGTTTCTCAGAAAGCTTCTTTCTCTTTGTTATCGGAGGATATTTCCTTTGGCCCTATAGTCTTGCAAGGGATCCGAAATATCTGTTCTCAGATTCCACAGAAATAAGGCTAGCAAAGAGATACACGAAATACAGATGTAACTCTGTGAGATGTATTAACAGAACACTAAGCAGTTTCTTAGAAAGCTTCTTTCCATTTTTCATCTGAGGATATTTCCTTTTTCACCATAGCCCTCTAGGGGCTTCCAAATATCACTTTGCCAATTCCACAAGAACTGTCTTAGCGAAAAGCTTCTTGAGGGGAAAGCTGTAACTCTGTGAGATGATTTCACAGAACACAAAGAAATTTCTCAGAGAGCTTCTTTCTCTTTGTTATCGGAGGATATTTCATTTGGCCCTATAGTCTTCCAAGGCATCCGAAATATCTGTTCTCAGATTCCACAGAAATAAGGCTAGCAAAGAGATCCACGAAATACAGATGTAACTCTGTGAGATGAATTAACAGAACACTAAGCAGTTTCTCAGAAAGCTTCTTTCCAGAATTCATCTGAGGATATTTCCTTTTTCACCGTAGCCCTCTATGGGCTTCTAAATATCACTTTGCCAATTCCACAAGAACTGTCTTAGCGAAAGGCTTCTTGAAGGGAAAGCTGTAACTCTGTGAGATGATTTCACAGAACACAAAGAAGTTTCTCAGAAAGCTTCTTTCTCTTTGTTATCGGAGGCTATTTCCTTTGGCCCTATAGTCTTTCAAGGGATCCGTAATATCTGTTCTCAGATTCCACAGAAATAAGGCTAGGAAAGAGATCCACGAAATACAGATGTAACTCTGTGAGATGAATTAACAGAACACTAAGCAGTTTCTCAGAAAGCTTCTTTCCAGATTTCATCTGAGGATATTTCCTTTTTCACCATAGCCCTCTATGGCCTCCAAATGTTACTTTGCCAATTCCACAAGAACTATCTTGGCGAAACGCTTCTTGAGGGGAAAGCAGTAACTCTGTGAGATGATTTCACAGAACACAAAGAAGTTTCTCAGAAAGCTTCTTTCTCTGTGTTTTCGGAGCATATCTCCTTTGGCCCTATAGTCTTCCAAGGGATCCGAAATATCTATTCTCAGATTCCACAGAAATAAGGCTAGCAAAGAGATCCACGAAATACAGATGTAACTCTGTGAGATTAATTAACAGAACACTAAGCAGTTTCTCAGAAAGCTTCCTTCCAGATTTCATCTGAGGATATTTCCTTTTTCATCATAGACCTCTATGGGCTTCCAAATATCACTTTGCCAATTCCACAAGAACTGTCTTAGCGAAAGGCTTCTTGAGGGGAAAGCTGTAACTCTGTGAGATGATTTCACAGAACACAAAGAAGTTTCTCAGAAAGCTTCTTTCTCTTTGTTATCGGAGGATATTTCCTTTGGCCCTATAGTCTTCCAAGGGATCCGAAATATCTGTTCTCAATTCCACAGAAATAAGGCTAGCAAAGAGATCCACGACATACAGATGTAACTCTGTGAGATGAATTAACAGAACATTAAGCAGTTTCTCAGGAAGCTTCTTTCCAGATTTCATCTGAGGATATTTCCTTTTTCACCATAGCCCTCTATGGGCTTCCAAATATCACTTTGCCAATTCCACAAGAACTGTCTTAGCGAAAGGCTTCTTGAGGGAAAAGCTGTAACTCTGTGAGATGATTTCACAGAACACAAAGAAGATTCTCAGAAAGCTTCTTTCTCTTTGTTATCGGAGGATATTTCCTTTGGCCCTATAGTCTTCCAAGGGATCCGAAATATCTGTTCTCAGATTCCACAAAAATAAGGCTAGCAAAGAGATCCACGAAATACAGATGTAACTCTGTGAGATGAATTAAGAGAACACTAAGCAGTTTCTCAGAAATCTCCTTTCCTGATTTGATCTGAGGATATTTCCTTTTTCACCATAGCCCTCTATGGGCTTCCAAATATCACTTTGCCAATTCCACAAGAACTGTCTTAGCGAAAGGCTTCTTGAGGGAAAGCTGTAACTCTGTGAGATGATTTCACAGAACACAAAGAAGTTTCTCAGAAATCTTCTTTCTCTTTGTTATCGGAGGATATCTCCTTTGGCCCTATAGTCTTCCAAGGGATCCGAAATATCTGTTCTCAGATTCCACAGAAATAAGGCTAGCAAAGAGATCCACGAAATACAGATGTAACTCTGTGAGATGAATTAACAGAACACTAAGCAGTTTCTCAGAAAGGTTCTTTCCAGATTTCATCTGAGGATATTTCCTTTTTCACCATAGCCCTCTATGGCCTCCAAATGTTACTTTGCCAATTCCACAAGAACTGTCTTGGAGAAACGATTCTTGAGGGGAAAGCTGTAACTCTGTGAGATGATTTCACAGAACACAAAGAAGTTTCTCAGAAAGATTCTTTCTCTTTGTTATTGGAGGATGTTTCCTTTGGCCCTATAGTCTTCCAAGGGATATGAAATATCTGTTCTCAGATTCCACAGAAATAAGGCTAGCAAAGAGATCGACGAAATACAGATGTCACTCTGTGAGATGAATTAACAGAACACTAAGCAGTTTCTCAGAAAGCTTCTTTCCAGATTTCATCTGAGGATATTTCCTTTTTCACCATAGATCTCTATGGGCTTCCAAATATCACTTTGCCAATTCCACAAGAACTGTCTTAGCGAAAGGCTTCTTGAGGGGAAAGCTGTAACTCTGTGAGATGATTTCACAGAACACAAAGAAGATTCTCAGAAAGCTTCTTTCTCTTTGTTATCGGAGGATATTTCCTTTGGCCCTATAGTCTTCCAAGGGATCCGAAACATCTGTTCTCAGATTCCACAAAAATAAGGCTAGCAAAGAGATCCACGAAACACAGATGTAACTCTGTGAGATGAATCAACAGAACACTAAGCAGTTTCTCAGAAAGCTTCTTTCCAGATTTCATCTGAGGATATTTCCTTTTTCACCATAGCCCTCTATGGCCTCCAAATGTTACTTTGCCAATTCCACAAGAACTGTCTTGGCGAAACGCTTCTTGAGGGGAAAGCTGTAACTCTGTGAGATGATTTCACAGAACACAAAGAAGTTTCTCAGAAAGCTTCTTTCTCTTTGTTATCAGAGGATATCTCCTTTGGCCGTATAGTCTTCCAAGGGATCCGAAATATCTATTCTCAGATTCCACAGAAATAAGGCTAGCAAAGAGATCCACGAAATACAGATGTAACCCTGTGAGATGAATTAACAGAACACTAAGCAGTTTCTCAGGAAGCTTCTTTCCAGATTTCATCTGAGGATATTTCCTTTTTCATCTTAGTCCTCTACGGGCTTCCAAATGTCACTTTGCCAATTCCACAAGAACTGTCTTGGGGAAAGGCTTCTTGAGGGGAAAGCTGTAACTCTGTGAGATGATTTCACAGAACATAAACAAGTTTCTCAGAAAGCTTCTTTCTCTTTGTTATCGGAGCATATTTCCTTTGGCCCTACAGTCTTCCAAGGGATCCCAAGTATCTGTTCTCAGATTCCACAGAAATAAGGCTAGCAAAGAGATCCACGAAATGGAGATGTAACTCGGTGAGATGAATTAACAGAACACTAAGCAGTTTCTCAGAAAGCTTCTTTCCAGATTTCATCTGAGGATATTTCCTTTTTTACCATAGCCCTCTATGGGCTTCCAAATATCACTTTGCCAATTCCACAAGAACTGTCTTAGCGAAAGACTTCCTGAGGGGAAAGCTGTAACTCAGGGAGATGATTTCACAGAACACAAAGAAGTTTCTCAGAAAGCTTCTTTCTCTTTGTTATCGGAGGATATTTCCTTTGTCCCTATAGTCTTCCAAGGGAACCGAAATATCTGTTCTCAGATTCCTCAGAAATAAGGGTAGCAAAGAGATCCACGAAATACAGATGTAACTCTGTGAGATGAATTAACAGAACACTAAGCAGTTTCTCAGAAAGCTTCTTTCCAGATTTCATCTGAGGATACTTCCTTTTTCATCTTTGCCCTCTACGGGCTTCCAAATGTCTCTTTGCCAATTCCACAAGAACTGTCTTGTGGAAAGGCTTCTTGAGGGGAAAGCTGTAACTCTGTGAGATGATTTCACAGAACATAAACACGTTTCTCAGAAAGCTTCTTTCTCTTTGTTATCGGAGGATATTTCCTTTGGCCCTATAGTCTTCCAAGGGATCCGAAATATCTGTTCTCAGATTCCACAGAAATAAGGCTAGCAAAGAGATCCACGAAATACAGATGTAACTCTGTGAGATGAATTAACAGAACACTAAGCAGTTTCTCAGAAAGCTTCTTCCCAGATTTCATCTGAGGATATTTCCTTTTTCATCTTAGCCCTCTACGGGCTTCCAAATGTCACTTTGCCAATTCCACAAGAACTCTCTTGGGGAAAGGCTTATTGAGGGGAAAGCTGTAACTCTGTGAGATGATTTCACAGAACATAAACAAGTTTCTCAGAAAGCTTCTTTCTCTTTTTTATCGGAGGATATTTCCTTTGGCCCTATAGTCTTCCAAGGGATCCGAAATATCTGTTCTCAGATTCCACAGAAATAAGGCTAGCAAAGAGAGCGACGAAATACAGATGTAACTCTGTGAGATGAATTAACAGAACACTAAGCAGTTTCTCAGAAAGCTTCTTTCCAGATTTCATCTGAGGATATTTCCGTTTTCACCATAGCCCTCTATGGGCTTCCAAATATCACTTTGCCAATTCCACAAGAACTGTCTTTGCGAAAGGCTTCTTGAGGGGAAAGGTGTAATTCTGTGAGATGATTTCACAGAACACAAAGAAGTTTCTCAGAAAGCTTCTTTCTCCTTGTTGTCGGAGGATATTTCCTTTGGCCCTATAGTCTTCCAAGGGATCCGAAATATCTGTTCTCAGGTTCCACAGAAATAAGGCTAGCAAAGATATCCACGAAATACAGATGTAACTCTGTGAGATGAATTATCAGAACACAAAGCACTTTCACAGAAAGCTTCGTTCCAGATTTCATCTGAGGATATTTCCTTTTTCACCATAGCCCTCTATGGGCTTCCAAATATCACTTTGCCAATTCCACAAGAACTCTCTTAGCGAAAGGCTTCCTGAGGGGAATGCTGCAACTCTGGGAGATGATTTCACAGAACACAAAGAAGTTTCTCAGAAAGCTTCTTTCTCTTTGTTATCGGAGGATATTTCCTTTGGCCCTATAGTCTTCCAAGGGATCCGAAGTATCTGTTCTCAGATTCCACAGAAATAAGGATAGGAAAGAGATCCACGAAATGCAGATGTAACTGTGTGAGATGAATTAACAGAACACTAAGCAGTTTCTCAGAAAGCTTCTTTCCACATTTCATCTGAAGATATTTCCTTTTTCACCATAGCCCTCTATGGGCTTCCAAATATCACTTTGCCAATTCCACAAGAACTGTCTTGGGGAACGGCTTCTTGAGAGGAAAGCTGTTCCTCTGTGAGATGATTTCAAAGAAGACAAAGAAGTTTCTCAGAAAGCTTCTTTCTCTTTGTTATCGGAGGATATTTCCTTTGGCCCTATAGTCTTCCAAGGGATCCGAAATATCTGTTGTCAGATTCCACAGAAATAAGGCTAGCAAAGAGATCCACGAAATACAGATGTAACTCTGTGAGATGAATTAACAGAACACTAAGCAGTTTCTCAGAAAGCTTCTTTCCAGATTTCATCTGAGGATATTTCCTTTTTCACCATAGCCCACTATGGGCTTCAAAATATCACTTTGCCAATTCAAGAAGAACTGTCTTAGCGAAAGGCTTCTTGAGGGGAAAGCTGTAACTCTGTGAGATGATTTCACAGAACACAAAGAAGTTTCTCAGAAAGCTTCTTTCTCTTTGTTATCGGAGGATATTTCCTTTGGCCCTATAGTCTTCCAAGGGATCAGAAATATCTGTTCTCAGATTCCACAGAAATAAGGCTAGCAAAGACATTCACGAAATACAGATGTAACTCTGTGAGATGAATTAACAGAACACTAAGCAGTTTCTCAGAAAGCTTCTTTCCAGATTTCATCTGAGGATATTTCCTTTTTCACCATAGCCCTCTAAGGGCTTCCTAATATCACTTTGCCAATTCCCCAAGAACTGTCTTACGGAAAGGCTTCTTGACGGGAAAGCTGTAACTCTGTGAGATGATTTCACAGAACACAAAGAAGTTTCTCAGAAAGCTTCTTTCTCTTTATTATCGGAGGACATTTCCTTTGGCCCTATAGTCTTCCAAGGGATCCGAAATATCTGTTCTCAGATTCCACAGAAATAAGGCTAGCAAAGAGATCCACGAAATACAGATGTAACTCTGTGAGATGAATTAACAGAACACTAAGAAGTTTCTCAGAAAGCCTCTTTCCAGATTTCATCTGAGGATATTTCCTTTTTCACCGTAGCCCTCTATGGGCTTCCAAATATCACTTTGCCAATTCCACAAGAACTGTCTTATCGAAAGGCTTCTTGAGGGGAAAGCTGTAACTCTGTGAGATGATTTCACAGAACACAAAGAAGTTTCTCAGAAAGCTTCTTTCTCTTTGTTATCGGAGGATATTTCCTTTGGTCCTATAGTCTTCCAAGGGAACCGAAATATCTGTTCTCAGATTCCACAGAAATAAGGCAGGCAAAGACATCCACGAAATACAGATGTAACTCTGTGAGAGGAATTAACAGAACACTAAGCAGTTTCTCAGAAAGCTTCTTTCCAGATTTCATCTGAGGATATTTCCTTTTTCACCATAGCCCTCTATGGGCTTCCAAATATCACTTTGCCAATTCCACAAGAACTGTCTTAGCGAAAGGCTTCTTGAGGGGAAAGCCTAACTCTGTGAGATGATTTCACAGAACACAAAGAAGTTTCTCAGAAAGCTTCTTTCTCTTTGTTATCGGAGGATATTTCCTTTGGCCCTCTATTCTTCCAAGGGATCCGAAATATCTGTTCTCAGATTCCACAGAAATAAGGCTAGCAAAGAGATCCACGAAATACAGATGAAACTCTGTGAGATGAATTAACAGAACACTAAGTAGTTTCTCAGAAAGCTTCTTTCCAGATTTCATGTGAGGATATTTCCTTTTTCACCATAGCCCTCTATGGGCTTTCAAATATCACTTTGCCAATTCCACAAGAACTGTCTTAGCGAAAGGCTTCTTGAGGGGAAAGCTGTAACCTTGTGAGATGATTTCACAGAACACAAAGAAGTTTCTCAGAAAGCTTCTTTCTCTTTGTTATCGGAGGATGTTTCCTTTGGCCCTATAGTCTTGCAAGGGATCCGAAATATCTGTTCTCAGATTCCACAGAAATAAGGCTAGCAAAGAGATCCACGAAATACAGATGTAACTCTGTGAGATGTATTAGCAGAACACTAAGCAGTTTCTCAGAAATCTTCTTTCCATTTTTCATCTGAGGATATTTCCTTTTTCACCATAGCCCTCTAGGGGCTTCCAAATATCACTTTGCCAATTCCACAAGAACTGTCTTAGCGAAAGGCTTCTTGAGGGGAAAGCTGTAACTCTGTGAGATGATTTCACAGAACACAAAGAAATTTCTCAGAGAGCTTCTTTCTCTTTGTTATCGGAGGATATTTCATTTGGCCCTATAGTCTTCCAAGGGATCCGAAATATCTGTTCTCAGATTCCACAGAAATAAGGCTAGCAAAGAGATCCACGAAATACAGATGTAACTCTGTGAGATGAATTAACAGAACACTAAGCAGTTTCTCAGAAAGCTTCTTTCCAGATTTCATCTGAGGATATTTCCTTCTTCACCGTAGCCCTCTATGGGCTTCTAAATATCACTTTGCCAATTCCACAAGAACTGTCTTAGCGAAAGTCTTCTTGAAGGGAAAGCTGTAACTCTGTGAGATGATTTCACAGAACACAAAGAAGTTTCTCAGAAAGCTTCTTTCTCTTTGTTATCGGAGGATATTTCCTTTGGCCCTATAGTCTTCCAAGGGATCCGTAATATCTGTTCTCAGATTCCACAGAAATAAGGCTAGGAAAGAGATCCACGAAATACAGATGTAACTCTGTGAGATGAATTAACAGAACACTAAGCAGTTTCTCAGAAAGCTTCTTTCCAGATTTCATCTGAGGATATTTCCTTTTTCACCATAGCCCTCTATGGCCTCCAAATGTTACTTTGCCAATTCCACAAGAACTATCTTGGCGAAACGCTTCTTGAGGGGAAAGCTGTAACTCTGTGAGATGATTTCACAGAACACAAAGAAGTTTCTCAGAAAGCTTCTTTCTCTTTGTTTTCGGAGGATATCTCCTTTGGCCCTATAGTCTTCCAAGGGATCCGAAATATCTATTCTCAGATTCCACAGAAATAAGGCTAGCAAAGAGAACCACGAAATACAGATGTAACTCTGTGAGATGAATTAACAGAACACTAAGCAGTTTCTCAGAAAGCTTCCTTCCATATTTCATCTGAGGATATTTCCTTTTTCATCATAGACCTCTATGGGCTTCCAAATATCACTTTGCCAATTCCACAAGAACTGTCTTAGTGAAAGGCTTCTTGAGGGGAAAGCTGTAACTCTGTGAGATGATTTCACAGAACACAAAGAAGTTTCTCAGAAAGCTTCTTTCTCTTTGTTATCGGAGGATATTTCCTTTGGCCCTATAGTCTTCCAAGGGATCCGAAATATCTGTTCTCAATTCCACAGAAATAAGGCTAGCAAAGAGATCCACGATATACAGATGTAACTCTGTGAGATGAATTAAGAGAATACTAAGCAGTTTCTCAGGAAGCTTCTTTCCAGATTTCATCTGAGGATATTTCCTTTTTCACCATAGCCCTCTATGGGCTTCCAAATATCACTTTGCCAATTCCACAAGAACTGTCTTAGCGAAAGGCTTCTTGAGGGAAAAGCTGTAACTCTGTGAGATGATTTCACAGAACACAAAGAAGATTCTCAGAAAGCTTCTTTCTCTTTGTTATCGGAGGATATTTCCTTTGGCCCTATAGTCTTCCAAGGGATCCGAAATATCTGTTCTCAGATTCCACAAAAATAAGGCTAGCAAAGAGATCCACGAAATACAGATGTAACTCTGTGAGATGAATTAAGAGAACACTAAGCAGTTTCTCAGAAATCTCCTTTCCTGATTTGATCTGAGGATATTTCCTTTTTCACCATAGCCCTCTATGGGCTTCCAAATATCACTTTGCCAATTCCACAAGAACTGTCTTAGCGAAAGGCTTCTTGAGGGAAAGCTGTAACTCTGTGAGATGATTTCACAGAACACAAAGAAGTTTCTCAGAAATCTTCTTTCTCTTTGTTATCGGAGGATATCTCCTTTGGCCCTATAGTCTGCCAAGGGATCCGAAATATCTGTTCTCAGATTCCACAGAAATAAGGCTAGGAAAGAGATCCACGAAATACAGATGTAACTCTGTGAGATGAATTAACAGAACACTAAGCAGTTTCTCAGAAAGGTTCTTTCCAGATTTCATCTGAGGATATTTCCTTTTTCACCATAGCCCTCTATGGCCTCCAAATGTTACTTTGCCAATTCCACAAGGACTGTCTTGGCGAAACGATTCTTGAGGCGAAAGCTGTAACTCTGTGAGATGATTTCACAGAACACAAAGAAGTTTCTCAGAAAGATTCTTTCTCTTTGTTATTGGAGGATATTTCCTTTGGCCCTATAGTCTTCCAAGGGATATGAAATATCTGTTCTCAGATTCCACAGAAATAAGGCTAGCAAAGAGATCGACGAAATACAGATGTCACTCTGTGAGATGAATTAACATAACACTAAGCAGTTTCTCAGAAAGCTTCTTTCCAGATTTCATCTGAGGATATTTCCTTTTTCACCATAGACCTCTATGGGCTTCCAAATATCACTTTGCCAATTCCACAAGAACTGTCTTAGCGAAAGGCTTCTTGAGGGGAAAGCTGTAACTCTGTGAGATGATTTCACAGAACACAAAGAAGTTTCTCAGAAAGCTTCTTTCTCTTTGTTATCGGAGGATATTTCCTTTGGCCGTATATTCTTGCAAGGGATCCGAAATATCTGTTCTCAGATTCCACAGAAATAAGGCTAGCAAAGAGATCCACGAAATACAGATGTAACTCTGTGAGATGAATTAACAGAACACGAAGCAGTTTCTCAGAAAGCTTCTTTCCATTTTTCATCTGAGGATGTTTCCTTTTTCACGATAGCCCTCTAGGGGCTTCCAAATATCACTTTGCCAATTCCACAAGAACTGTCTTAGCGAAAGGCTTCTTGAGGGGAAAGCTGTAACTCTGTGAGATGATTTCACAGAACACAAAGAAGTTTCTCAGAATGCTTCTTTCTCTTTGTTATGGGAGGATATTTCCTTTGGCCCTATAGTCTTCCAAGGGATCCGAAATATCTGTTCTCAGATTCCACAGAAATAAGGCTAGCAAAGAGATCCACGAAATACAGATGTAACTCTGTGAGATGAATTAACAGAACACTAAGCAGTTTCTCAGAAAGCTTCTTTCCTGATTTCATCTGAGGATATTTCCTTTTTCACCATAGACCTCTAAGGGCTCCAAATGTCACTTTGCCAATTCCACAAGAACTGTCTTGGCGAAAGGCTTCTTGACGGGAAAGCTGTAACTCTGTGAGATGATTTCACAGAACACAAAGAAGTTTCTCAGAAAGCTTCTTTCTCTTTGTTATCGGAGGATATTTCCTTTGGCCCTATAGTCTTCCAAGGGATATGAAATATCTGTTCTCAGATTCCACAGAAATAAGGCTAGCAAAGAGATCCACGAAATACAGATGTAACCCTGTGAGATGAATTAACAGAACACTAAGCAGTTTCTCAGAAAGCTACTTTCCAGATTTCATCTGAGGATATTTCCTTTTTCACCATAGCCCTCTATGGGCTTCCAAATATCACTTTGCCAATTCCACAAGAACTGTCTTAGCGAAAGGCTTCTTGAGGGGAAAGCTGTAACTCTGTGAGATGATTTCACAGAACACAAAGAAGATTCTCAGAAAGCTTCTTTCTCTTTGTTATCGGAGGATATTTCCTTTGGCCCTATAGTCTTCCAAGGGATCCGAAACATCTGTTCTCAGATTCCACAAAAATAAGGCTAGCAAAGAGATCCACGAAACACAGATGTAACTCTGTGAGATGAATCAACAGAACACTAAGCAGTTTCTCAGAAAGCTTCTTTCCAGATTTCATCTGAGGATATTTCCTTTTTCACCATAGCCCTCTATGGCCTCCAAGTGTTACTTTGCCAATTCCTCAAGAACTGTCTTGGCGAAACGCTTCTTGAGGGGAAAGCTGTAACTCTGTGAGATGATTTCACAGAACACAAAGAAGTTTCTCAGAAAGCTTCTTTCTCTTTGTTATCAGAGGATATCTCCTTTGGCCCTATAGTCTTCCAAGGGACCCGAAATATCTATTCTCAGATTCCACAGAAATAAGGCTAGCAAAGAGATCCACGAAATACAGATGTAACTCTCTGAGATGAATTAACAGAACACTAAGCAGTTTCTCAGGAAGCTTCTTTCCAGATTTCATCTGAGGATATTTCCTTTTTCATCTTAGTCCTCTACGAGCTTCCAAATGTCACTTTGCCAATTCCACAAGAACTGTCTTGGGGAAAGGCTTCTTGAGGGGAAAGCTGTAACTCTGTGAGATGATTTCACAGAACATAAACAAGTTTCTCACAAAGCTTCTTTCTCTTTGTTTTCGGAGCATATTTCCTTTGGCCCTACAGTCTTCCAAGGGATCCCAAGTATCTGTTCTCAGATTCCACAGAAATAAGGCTAGCAAAGAGATCCACGAAATACAGATGTAACTCGGTGAGATGAATTAACAGAACACTAAGCAGTTTCTCAGAAAGCTTCTTTCCAGATTTCATCTGAGGATATTTCCTTTTTCACCGTAGCCCTCTATGGGCTTCCAAATATCACTTTGCCAATTCCACAAGAACTGTCTTAGCTAAAGGCTTCTTGAGGGGAAAGCTGTAACTCTGTGAGATGATTTCACAGAACACAAAGAAGTTTCTCAGAAAGCTTCTTTCTCTTTGTTATCGGAGGATATTTCCTTTGGCCCTATAGTCTTCCAAGGGTTCCGAAATATCTGTTCTCAGATTCCACAGAAATAAGGCTAGCAAAGAGATTCACGAAATACAGATGTAAATCTGTGAGATGAATTAACAGAACACTAAGCAGTTTCTCAGAAAGCTTCTTTCCAGATTTCATCTGAGGATATTTCCTTTTTCACCATAGCCCTCTATGGGCATCCTAATATCACTTTGCCAATTCCCCAAGAACTGTCTTACAGAAAGGATTCTTGAGGGGAAAGCTGTAACTCTGTGAGATGATTTCACAGAACACAAAGAAGTTTCTCAGAAAGCTTCTTTCTCTTTGTTATCGGAGAATATTTCCTTTGGCCCTATAGTCTTCCAAGGGATCCGAAATATCTGTTCTCAGATTCCACAGAAATAAGGCTAGCAAAGAGATCCACGAAATACAGATGTAACTCTGTGAGATGTATTAACAGGACACCAAGCAGTTTCTCAGAAAGCCTCTTTCCAGATTTCATCTGAGGATATTTCCTTTTTCACCATAGCCCTCTATGGGCTTAAAAATATCACTTTGCCAATTCCACAAGAACTGTCTTAGCGAAAGGCTTCTTGAGGGGAAAGCTGTAACTCTGTGAGATGATTTCACAGAACACAAAGAAGTTTCTCAGAAAGCTTCTTTCTCTTTGTTTTCGGAGGATATTTCCTTTGGTCCTATAGTCTTCCTAGGGAAACGAAATATCTGTTCTCAGATTCCACAGAAATAAGGCAAGCAAAGAGATCCACGAAATACAGATGTAACTCTGTGAGAGGAATTAACAGAACACTAAGCAGTTTCTAAGAAAGCTTCTTTCCAGATTTCATCTGAGGATATTTCCTTTTTCATCTTAGCCCTCTACGGGCTTCCAAATGTCACTTTGCCAATTCCACAAGAACTGACTTAGGGAAAGGCTTCTTGAGGGGAAAGCTGTAACTCTGTGAGATGATTTCACAGAACATAAACAAGTTTCTCAGAAAGCTTCTTTCTCTTTGTTATCGGAGCATATTTCCTTTGGCCCTACAGTCTTCCAAGGGATTCCAAATATCTGTTCTCAGATTCCACAGAAATAAGGCTAGCAAAGAGATCCACGAAATACAGATGTAACTCTGTGAGATGAATTAACAGAACACTAAGCAGTTTCTCAGAAAGCTTCTTTCCAGATTTCATCTGAGGATATTTCCTTTTTCACCATAGCCCTGTATGGGCTTCCAAATATCACTTTGCCAATTCCACAAGAACTGTCTTAGCGAAAGACTTCTTGAGGGGAAAGCTGTAACTCTGTGAGATGATTTCACAGAACACAAAGAAGTTTCTCAGAAAGCTTCTTTCTCTTTGTTATCGGAGGATATTTCCTTTGTCCCTATAGTCTTCCAAGGGAACCGAAATATCTGTTCTCAGAATCCACAGAAATAAGGCTAGCAAAGAGATCCACGAAATACAGATGTAACTCTGTGAGAGCAATTAACAGAACACTAAGCAGTTTCTCAGAAAGATTCTTTCCAGATTTCATCTGAGGATATTTCCGTTTTCATCTTAGCCCTCTATGGGCTTCCAAATGTCACTTTGCCAATTGCACAAGAACTGTCTTGTGGAAAGGCTTCTTGAGGGGAAAGCTGTAACTCTGTGAGATGATTTCACAGAACTTAAACAAGTTTCTCAGAAAGCTTCTTTCTCTTTGTTATCGGAGGATATTTCCTTTGGCCCTATAGTCTTCCAAGGGATCCGAAATATCTGTTGTCAGATTCCACAGAAATAAGGCTAGCAAAGAGATCCACGAAATACAGATGTAACTCTGTGAGATGAATTAACAGAACACTAAGCAGTTTCTCAGAAAGCTTCTTCCCAGATTTCATCTGAGGATATTTCCTTTTTCATCTTAGCCCTCTACGGGCTTCCAAATGTCACTTTGCCAATTCCACAAGAGCTGTCTTGGGGAAAGGCTTCTTGAGGGGAAAGCTGTAACTCTGTGAGATGATTTCACAGAAAACAAAGAAGTTTCTCAGAAAGCTTCTTTCTCTTTGTTATCGGAGGATATTTCCTTTGTCCCTATAGTCTTCCAAGGGATCCGAAATATCTGTTCTCAGATTCCACAGAAATAAGTCCAGCAAAGAGATCCACGAAATACAGATGTAACGCTGTGAGATGTATTAATAGAACACTAAGCAGTTTCTCAGAAAGCCTCTTTCCAGATTTCATCTGAGGATATTTCCTTTTTCACCATAGCCCTCTATGGGCTTCCAAATATCACTTTGCCAAATCCACAAGAACTGTCTTAGCTAAAGTCTTCTTGAGGGGAAAGCTGTAACTCTGTGAGATGATTTCACAGAACACAAAGAAGTTTCTCAGAAAGCTTCTTTCTCTTTGTTATCGGAGGATATTTCCTTTGGCCCTATAGTCTTCCAAGGGATCCGAAATATCTGTTCTCAGATTCCACAGAAATAAGGCTAGCAAAGAGATTCACGAAATACAGATGTAAATCTGTGAGATGAATTAACAGAACACTAAGCAGTTTCTCAGAAAGCTTCTTTCCAGATTTCATGTGAGGATATTTCCTTTTTCACCATAGCCCTCTATGGGCATCCTAATATCACTTTGCCTATTCCCCAAGAACTGTCTTACAGAAAGGATTCTTGAGGGGAAAGCTGTAACTCTGTCAGATGATTTCACAGAACACAAAGAAGTTTCTCAGAAAGCTTCTTTCTCTTTGTTATCGGAGAATATTTCCTTTGGCCCTATAGTCTTCCAAGGGATCCGAAATATCTGTTCTCAGATTCCACAGAAATAAGGCTAGCAAAGAGATCCACGAAATACAGATGTAACTCTCTGAGATGTATTATCAGAACACCAAGCAGTTTCTCAGAAAGCCTCTTTCCAGAGTTCATCTGAGGATATTTCGTTTTTCACCATAGCCCTCTATGGGCTTAAAAATATCACTTTGCCAATTCCACAAGAACTGTCTTAGCGAAAGGCTTCTTGAGGGGAAAGCTGTAACTCTGTGAGATGATTTCACAGAACACAAAGACGTTTCTCAGAAAGCTTCTTTCTCTTTGTTTTCGGAGGATATTTCCTTTGGTCCTATAGTCTTCCTAGGGAAACGAAATATCTGTTCTCAGATTCCACAGAAATAAGGCTAGCAAAGAGATCCACGAAATACAGATGTAACTCTGTGAGAGCAATTAACAGAACACTGAGCAGTTTCTCAGAAACATTCTTTCCAGATTTCATCTGAGGATATTTCCGTTTTCATCTTAGCCCTCTATGGGCTTCCAAATGTCACTTTGCCAATTGCACAAGAACTGTCTTGTGGAAAGGCTTCTTGAGGGGAAAGCTGTAACTCTGTGAGATGATTTCACAGAACATAAACAAGTTTCTCAGAAAGCTTCTTTCTCTTTGTTATCGGAGGATATTTCCTTTGGCCCTATAGTCTTCCAAGGGATCCGAAATATCTGTTGTCAGATTCCACAGAAATAAGGCTAGCAAAGAGATCCACGAAATACAGATGTAACTCTGTGAGATGAATTAACAGAACACTAAGCAGTTTCTCAGAAAGCTTCTTCCCAGATTTCATCTGAGGATATTTCCTTTTTCATCTTAGCCCTCTACGGGCTTCCAAATGTCACTTTGCCAATTCCACAAGAGCTGTCTTGGGGAAAGGCTTCTTGAGGGGAAAGCTGTAACTCTGTGAGATGATTTCACAGAAAACAAAGAAGTTTCTCAGAAAGCTTCTTTCTCTTTGTTATCGGAGGATATTTCCTTTGTCCCTATAGTCTTCCAAGGGATCCGAAATATCTGTTCTCAGATTCCACAGAAATAAGTCCAGCAAAGAGATCCACGAAATACAGATGTAACGCTGTGAGATGTATTAATAGAACACTAAGCAGTTTCTCAGAAAGCCTCTTTCCAGATTTCATCTGAGGATATTTCCTTTTTCACCATAGCCCTCTATGGGCTTCCAAATATCACTTTGCCAATTCCACAAGAACTGTCTTAGCTAAAGTCTTCTTGAGGGGAAAGATGTAACTCTGTGAGATGATTTCACAGAACACAAAGAAGTTTCTCAGAAAGCTTCTTTCTCTTTGTTATCGGAGGATATTTCCTTTGGCCCTATAGTCTTCCAAGGGTTCCGAAATATCTGTTCTCAGATTCCACAGAAATAAGGCTAGCAAAGAGATTCACGAAATACAGATGTAAATCTGTGAGATGAATTAACAGAACACTAAGCAGTTTCTCAGAAAGCTTCTTTCCAGATTTCATCTGAGGATATTTCCTTTTTCACCATAGCCCTCTATGGGCATCCTAATATCACTTTGCCAATTCCCCAAGAACTGTCTTACAGAAAGGATTCTTGAGGGGAAAGCTGTAACTCTGTGAGATGATTTCACAGAACACAAAGAAGTTTCTCAGAAAGCTTCTTTCTCTTTGTTATCGGAGAATATTTCCTTTGGCCCTATAGTCTTCCAAGGGATCCGAAATATCTGTTCTCAGATTCCACAGAAATAAGGCTAGCAAAGAGATCCACGAAATACAGATGTAACTCTGTGAGATGTATTAACAGGACACCAAGCAGTTTCTCAGAAAGCCTCTTTCCAGATTTCATCTGAGGATATTTCCTTTTTCACCATAGCCCTCTATGGGCTTAAAAATATCACTTTGCCAATTCCACAAGAACTGTCTTAGCGAAAGGCTTCTTGAGGGGAAAGCTGTAACTCTGTGAGATGATTTCACAGAACACAAAGAAGTTTCTCAGAAAGCTTCTTTCTCTTTGTTTTCGGAGGATATTTCCTTTGGTCCTATAGTCTTCCTAGGGAAACGAAATATCTGTTCTCAGATTCCACAGAAATAAGGCAAGCAAAGAGATCCACGAAATACAGATGTAACTCTGTGAGAGGAATTAACAGAACACTAAGCAGTTTCTAAGAAAGCTTCTTTCCAGATTTCATCTGAGGATATTTCCTTTTTCATCTTAGCCCTCTACGGGCTTCCAAATGTCACTTTGCCAATTCCACAAGAACTGACTTAGGGAAAGGCTTCTTGAGGGGAAAGCTGTAACTCTGTGAGATGATTTCACAGAACATAAACAAGTTTCTCAGAAAGCTTCTTTCTCTTTGTTATCGGAGCATATTTCCTTTGGCCCTACAGTCTTCCAAGGGATTCCAAATATCTGTTCTCAGATTCCACAGAAATAAGGCTAGCAAAGAGATCCACGAAATACAGATGTAACTCTGTGAGATGAATTAACAGAACACTAAGCAGTTTCTCAGAAAGCTTCTTTCCAGATTTCATCTGAGGATATTTCCTTTTTCACCATAGCCCTGTATGGGCTTCCAAATATCACTTTGCCAATTCCACAAGAACTGTCTTAGCGAAAGACTTCTTGAGGGGAAAGCTGTAACTCTGTGAGATGATTTCACAGAACACAAAGAAGTTTCTCAGAAAGCTTCTTTCTCTTTGTTATCGGAGGATATTTCCTTTGTCCCTATAGTCTTCCAAGGGAACCGAAATATCTGTTCTCAGAATCCACAGAAATAAGGCTAGCAAAGAGATCCACGAAATACAGATGTAACTCTGTGAGAGCAATTAACAGAACACTAAGCAGTTTCTCAGAAAGATTCTTTCCAGATTTCATCTGAGGATATTTCCGTTTTCATCTTAGCCCTCTATGGGCTTCCAAATGTCACTTTGCCAATTGCACAAGAACTGTCTTGTGGAAAGGCTTCTTGAGGGGAAAGCTGTAACTCTGTGAGATGATTTCACAGAACTTAAACAAGTTTCTCAGAAAGCTTCTTTCTCTTTGTTATCGGAGGATATTTCCTTTGGCCCTATAGTCTTCCAAGGGATCCGAAATATCTGTTGTCAGATTCCACAGAAATAAGGCTAGCAAAGAGATCCACGAAATACAGATGTAACTCTGTGAGATGAATTAACAGAACACTAAGCAGTTTCTCAGAAAGCTTCTTCCCAGATTTCATCTGAGGATATTTCCTTTTTCATCTTAGCCCTCTACGGGCTTCCAAATGTCACTTTGCCAATTCCACAAGAGCTGTCTTGGGGAAAGGCTTCTTGAGGGGAAAGCTGTAACTCTGTGAGATGATTTCACAGAAAACAAAGAAGTTTCTCAGAAAGCTTCTTTCTCTTTGTTATCGGAGGATATTTCCTTTGTCCCTATAGTCTTCCAAGGGATCCGAAATATCTGTTCTCAGATTCCACAGAAATAAGTCCAGCAAAGAGATCCACGAAATACAGATGTAACGCTGTGAGATGTATTAATAGAACACTAAGCAGTTTCTCAGAAAGCCTCTTTCCAGATTTCATCTGAGGATATTTCCTTTTTCACCATAGCCCTCTATGGGCTTCCAAATATCACTTTGCCAAATCCACAAGAACTGTCTTAGCTAAAGTCTTCTTGAGGGGAAAGCTGTAACTCTGTGAGATGATTTCACAGAACACAAAGAAGTTTCTCAGAAAGCTTCTTTCTCTTTGTTATCGGAGGATATTTCCTTTGGCCCTATAGTCTTCCAAGGGATCCGAAATATCTGTTCTCAGATTCCACAGAAATAAGGCTAGCAAAGAGATTCACGAAATACAGATGTAAATCTGTGAGATGAATTAACAGAACACTAAGCAGTTTCTCAGAAAGCTTCTTTCCAGATTTCATGTGAGGATATTTCCTTTTTCACCATAGCCCTCTATGGGCATCCTAATATCACTTTGCCTATTCCCCAAGAACTGTCTTACAGAAAGGATTCTTGAGGGGAAAGCTGTAACTCTGTCAGATGATTTCACAGAACACAAAGAAGTTTCTCAGAAAGCTTCTTTCTCTTTGTTATCGGAGAATATTTCCTTTGGCCCTATAGTCTTCCAAGGGATCCGAAATATCTGTTCTCAGATTCCACAGAAATAAGGCTAGCAAAGAGATCCACGAAATACAGATGTAACTCTCTGAGATGTATTATCAGAACACCAAGCAGTTTCTCAGAAAGCCTCTTTCCAGAGTTCATCTGAGGATATTTCGTTTTTCACCATAGCCCTCTATGGGCTTAAAAATATCACTTTGCCAATTCCACAAGAACTGTCTTAGCGAAAGGCTTCTTGAGGGGAAAGCTGTAACTCTGTGAGATGATTTCACAGAACACAAAGACGTTTCTCAGAAAGCTTCTTTCTCTTTGTTTTCGGAGGATATTTCCTTTGGTCCTATAGTCTTCCTAGGGAAACGAAATATCTGTTCTCAGATTCCACAGAAATAAGGCTAGCAAAGAGATCCACGAAATACAGATGTAACTCTGTGAGAGCAATTAACAGAACACTGAGCAGTTTCTCAGAAACATTCTTTCCAGATTTCATCTGAGGATATTTCCGTTTTCATCTTAGCCCTCTATGGGCTTCCAAATGTCACTTTGCCAATTGCACAAGAACTGTCTTGTGGAAAGGCTTCTTGAGGGGAAAGCTGTAACTCTGTGAGATGATTTCACAGAACATAAACAAGTTTCTCAGAAAGCTTCTTTCTCTTTGTTATCGGAGGATATTTCCTTTGGCCCTATAGTCTTCCAAGGGATCCGAAATATCTGTTGTCAGATTCCACAGAAATAAGGCTAGCAAAGAGATCCACGAAATACAGATGTAACTCTGTGAGATGAATTAACAGAACACTAAGCAGTTTCTCAGAAAGCTTCTTCCCAGATTTCATCTGAGGATATTTCCTTTTTCATCTTAGCCCTCTACGGGCTTCCAAATGTCACTTTGCCAATTCCACAAGAGCTGTCTTGGGGAAAGGCTTCTTGAGGGGAAAGCTGTAACTCTGTGAGATGATTTCACAGAAAACAAAGAAGTTTCTCAGAAAGCTTCTTTCTCTTTGTTATCGGAGGATATTTCCTTTGTCCCTATAGTCTTCCAAGGGATCCGAAATATCTGTTCTCAGATTCCACAGAAATAAGTCCAGCAAAGAGATCCACGAAATACAGATGTAACGCTGTGAGATGTATTAATAGAACACTAAGCAGTTTCTCAGAAAGCCTCTTTCCAGATTTCATCTGAGGATATTTCCTTTTTCACCATAGCCCTCTATGGGCTTCCAAATATCACTTTGCCAATTCCACAAGAACTGTCTTAGCTAAAGTCTTCTTGAGGGGAAAGATGTAACTCTGTGAGATGATTTCACAGAACACAAAGAAGTTTCTCAGAAAGCTTCTTTCTCTTTGTTATCGGAGGATATTTCCTTTGGCCCTATAGTCTTCCAAGGGTTCCGAAATATCTGTTCTCAGATTCCACAGAAATAAGGCTAGCAAAGAGATTCACGAAATACAGATGTAAATCTGTGAGATGAATTAACAGAACACTAAGCAGTTTCTCAGAAAGCTTCTTTCCAGATTTCATCTGAGGATATTTCCTTTTTCACCATAGCCCTCTATGGGCATCCTAATATCACTTTGCCAATTCCCCAAGAACTGTCTTACAGAAAGGATTCTTGAGGGGAAAGCTGTAACTCTGTGAGATGATTTCACAGAACACAAAGAAGTTTCTCAGAAAGCTTCTTTCTCTTTGTTATCGGAGAATATTTCCTTTGGCCCTATAGTCTTCCAAGGGATCCGAAATATCTGTTCTCAGATTCCACAGAAATAAGGCTAGCAAAGAGATCCACGAAATACAGATGTAACTCTGTGAGATGTATTAACAGGACACCAAGCAGTTTCTCAGAAAGCCTCTTTCCAGATTTCATCTGAGGATATTTCCTTTTTCACCATAGCCCTCTATGGGCTTAAAAATATCACTTTGCCAATTCCACAAGAACTGTCTTAGCGAAAGGCTTCTTGAGGGGAAAGCTGTAACTCTGTGAGATGATTTCACAGAACACAAAGAAGTTTCTCAGAAAGCTTCTTTCTCTTTGTTTTCGGAGGATATTTCCTTTGGTCCTATAGTCTTCCTAGGGAAACGAAATATCTGTTCTCAGATTCCACAGAAATAAGGCAAGCAAAGAGATCCACGAAATACAGATGTAACTCTGTGAGAGGAATTAACAGAACACTAAGCAGTTTCTAAGAAAGCTTCTTTCCAGATTTCATCTGAGGATATTTCCTTTTTCATCTTAGCCCTCTACGGGCTTCCAAATGTCACTTTGCCAATTCCACAAGAACTGACTTAGGGAAAGGCTTCTTGAGGGGAAAGCTGTAACTCTGTGAGATGATTTCACAGAACATAAACAAGTTTCTCAGAAAGCTTCTTTCTCTTTGTTATCGGAGCATATTTCCTTTGGCCCTACAGTCTTCCAAGGGATTCCAAATATCTGTTCTCAGATTCCACAGAAATAAGGCTAGCAAAGAGATCCACGAAATACAGATGTAACTCTGTGAGATGAATTAACAGAACACTAAGCAGTTTCTCAGAAAGCTTCTTTCCAGATTTCATCTGAGGATATTTCCTTTTTCACCATAGCCCTGTATGGGCTTCCAAATATCACTTTGCCAATTCCACAAGAACTGTCTTAGCGAAAGACTTCTTGAGGGGAAAGCTGTAACTCTGTGAGATGATTTCACAGAACACAAAGAAGTTTCTCAGAAAGCTTCTTTCTCTTTGTTATCGGAGGATATTTCCTTTGTCCCTATAGTCTTCCAAGGGAACCGAAATATCTGTTCTCAGAATCCACAGAAATAAGGCTAGCAAAGAGATCCACGAAATACAGATGTAACTCTGTGAGAGCAATTAACAGAACACTAAGCAGTTTCTCAGAAAGATTCTTTCCAGATTTCATCTGAGGATATTTCCGTTTTCATCTTAGCCCTCTATGGGCTTCCAAATGTCACTTTGCCAATTGCACAAGAACTGTCTTGTGGAAAGGCTTCTTGAGGGGAAAGCTGTAACTCTGTGAGATGATTTCACAGAACTTAAACAAGTTTCTCAGAAAGCTTCTTTCTCTTTGTTATCGGAGGATATTTCCTTTGGCCCTATAGTCTTCCAAGGGATCCGAAATATCTGTTGTCAGATTCCACAGAAATAAGGCTAGCAAAGAGATCCACGAAATACAGATGTAACTCTGTGAGATGAATTAACAGAACACTAAGCAGTTTCTCAGAAAGCTTCTTCCCAGATTTCATCTGAGGATATTTCCTTTTTCATCTTAGCCCTCTACGGGCTTCCAAATGTCACTTTGCCAATTCCACAAGAGCTGTCTTGGGGAAAGGCTTCTTGAGGGGAAAGCTGTAACTCTGTGAGATGATTTCACAGAAAACAAAGAAGTTTCTCAGAAAGCTTCTTTCTCTTTGTTATCGGAGGATATTTCCTTTGTCCCTATAGTCTTCCAAGGGATCCGAAATATCTGTTCTCAGATTCCACAGAAATAAGTCCAGCAAAGAGATCCACGAAATACAGATGTAACGCTGTGAGATGTATTAATAGAACACTAAGCAGTTTCTCAGAAAGCCTCTTTCCAGATTTCATCTGAGGATATTTCCTTTTTCACCATAGCCCTCTATGGGCTTCCAAATATCACTTTGCAAATCCACAAGAACTGTCTTAGCTAAAGTCTTCTTGAGGGGAAAGCTGTAACTCTGTGAGATGATTTCACAGAACACAAAGAAGTTTCTCAGAAAGCTTCTTTCTCTTTGTTATCGGAGGATATTTCCTTTGGCCCTATAGTCTTCCAAGGGATCCGAAATATCTGTTCTCAGATTCCACAGAAATAAGGCTAGCAAAGAGATTCACGAAATACAGATGTAAATCTGTGAGATGAATTAACAGAACACTAAGCAGTTTCTCAGAAAGCTTCTTTCCAGATTTCATGTGAGGATATTTCCTTTTTCACCATAGCCCTCTATGGGCATCCTAATATCACTTTGCCTATTCCCCAAGAACTGTCTTACAGAAAGGATTCTTGAGGGGAAAGCTGTAACTCTGTCAGATGATTTCACAGAACACAAAGAAGTTTCTCAGAAAGCTTCTTTCTCTTTGTTATCGGAGAATATTTCCTTTGGCCCTATAGTCTTCCAAGGGATCCGAAATATCTGTTCTCAGATTCCACAGAAATAAGGCTAGCAAAGAGATCCACGAAATACAGATGTAACTCTCTGAGATGTATTATCAGAACACCAAGCAGTTTCTCAGAAAGCCTCTTTCCAGAGTTCATCTGAGGATATTTCGTTTTTCACCATAGCCCTCTATGGGCTTAAAAATATCACTTTGCCAATTCCACAAGAACTGTCTTAGCGAAAGGCTTCTTGAGGGGAAAGCTGTAACTCTGTGAGATGATTTCACAGAACACAAAGACGTTTCTCAGAAAGCTTCTTTCTCTTTGTTTTCGGAGGATATTTCCTTTGGTCCTATAGTCTTCCTAGGGAAACGAAATATCTGTTCTCAGATTCCACAGAAATAAGGCTAGCAAAGAGATCCACGAAATACAGATGTAACTCTGTGAGAGCAATTAACAGAACACTGAGCAGTTTCTCAGAAACATTCTTTCCAGATTTCATCTGAGGATATTTCCGTTTTCATCTTAGCCCTCTATGGGCTTCCAAATGTCACTTTGCCAATTGCACAAGAACTGTCTTGTGGAAAGGCTTCTTGAGGGGAAAGCTGTAACTCTGTGAGATGATTTCACAGAACATAAACAAGTTTCTCAGAAAGCTTCTTTCTCTTTGTTATCGGAGGATATTTCCTTTGGCCCTATAGTCTTCCAAGGGATCCGAAATATCTGTTGTCAGATTCCACAGAAATAAGGCTAGCAAAGAGATCCACGAAATACAGATGTAACTCTGTGAGATGAATTAACAGAACACTAAGCAGTTTCTCAGAAAGCTTCTTCCCAGATTTCATCTGAGGATATTTCCTTTTTCATCTTAGCCCTCTACGGGCTTCCAAATGTCACTTTGCCAATTCCACAAGAGCTGTCTTGGGGAAAGGCTTCTTGAGGGGAAAGCTGTAACTCTGTGAGATGATTTCACAGAAAACAAAGAAGTTTCTCAGAAAGCTTCTTTCTCTTTGTTATCGGAGGATATTTCCTTTGTCCCTATAGTCTTCCAAGGGATCCGAAATATCTGTTCTCAGATTCCACAGAAATAAGTCCAGCAAAGAGATCCACGAAATACAGATGTAACGCTGTGAGATGTATTAATAGAACACTAAGCAGTTTCTCAGAAAGCCTCTTTCCAGATTTCATCTGAGGATATTTCCTTTTTCACCATAGCCCTCTATGGGCTTCCAAATATCACTTTGCCAATTCCACAAGAACTGTCTTAGCTAAAGTCTTCTTGAGGGGAAAGATGTAACTCTGTGAGATGATTTCACAGAACACAAAGAAGTTTCTCAGAAAGCTTCTTTCTCTTTGTTATCGGAGGATATTTCCTTTGGCCCTATAGTCTTCCAAGGGATCCGAAATATCTGTTCTCAGATTCCACAGAAATAAGGCTAGCAAAGAGATTCACGAAATACAGATGTAAATCTGTGAGATGAATTAACAGAACACTAAGCAGTTTCTCAGAAAGCTTCTTTCCAGATTTCATGTGAGGATATTTCCTTTTTCACCATAGCCCTCTATGGGCATCCTAATATCACTTTGCCTATTCCCCAAGAACTGTCTTACAGAAAGGATTCTTGAGGGGAAAGCTGTAACTCTGTCAGATGATTTCACAGAACACAAAGAAGTTTCTCAGAAAGCTTCTTTCTCTTTGTTATCGGAGAATATTTCCTTTGGCCCTATAGTCTTCCAAGGGATCCGAAATATCTGTTCTCAGATTCCACAGAAATAAGGCTAGCAAAGAGATCCACGAAATACAGATGTAACTCTCTGAGATGTATTATCAGAACACCAAGCAGTTTCTCAGAAAGCCTCTTTCCAGAGTTCATCTGAGGATATTTCGTTTTTCACCATAGCCCTCTATGGGCTTAAAAATATCACTTTGCCAATTCCACAAGAACTGTCTTAGCGAAAGGCTTCTTGAGGGGAAAGCTGTAACTCTGTGAGATGATTTCACAGAACACAAAGACGTTTCTCAGAAAGCTTCTTTCTCTTTGTTTTCGGAGGATATTTCCTTTGGTCCTATAGTCTTCCTAGGGAAACGAAATATCTGTTCTCAGATTCCACAGAAATAAGGCTAGCAAAGAGATCCACGAAATACAGATGTAACTCTGTGAGAGCAATTAACAGAACACTGAGCAGTTTCTCAGAAACATTCTTTCCAGATTTCATCTGAGGATATTTCCGTTTTCATCTTAGCCCTCTATGGGCTTCCAAATGTCACTTTGCCAATTGCACAAGAACTGTCTTGTGGAAAGGCTTCTTGAGGGGAAAGCTGTAACTCTGTGAGATGATTTCACAGAACATAAACAAGTTTCTCAGAAAGCTTCTTTCTCTTTGTTATCGGAGGATATTTCCTTTGGCCCTATAGTCTTCCAAGGGATCCGAAATATCTGTTGTCAGATTCCACAGAAATAAGGCTAGCAAAGAGATCCACGAAATACAGATGTAACTCTGTGAGATGAATTAACAGAACACTAAGCAGTTTCTCAGAAAGCTTCTTCCCAGATTTCATCTGAGGATATTTCCTTTTTCATCTTAGCCCTCTACGGGCTTCCAAATGTCACTTTGCCAATTCCACAAGAGCTGTCTTGGGGAAAGGCTTCTTGAGGGGAAAGCTGTAACTCTGTGAGATGATTTCACAGAAAACAAAGAAGTTTCTCAGAAAGCTTCTTTCTCTTTGTTATCGGAGGATATTTCCTTTGTCCCTATAGTCTTCCAAGGGATCCGAAATATCTGTTCTCAGATTCCACAGAAATAAGTCCAGCAAAGAGATCCACGAAATACAGATGTAACGCTGTGAGATGTATTAATAGAACACTAAGCAGTTTCTCAGAAAGCCTCTTTCCAGATTTCATCTGAGGATATTTCCTTTTTCACCATAGCCCTCTATGGGCTTCCAAATATCACTTTGCCAATTCCACAAGAACTGTCTTAGCTAAAGTCTTCTTGAGGGGAAAGATGTAACTCTGTGAGATGATTTCACAGAACACAAAGAAGTTTCTCAGAAAGCTTCTTTCTCTTTGTTATCGGAGGATATTTCCTTTGGCCCTATAGTCTTCCAAGGGATCCGAAATATCTGTTCTCAGATTCCACAGAAATAAGGCTAGCAAAGAGATTCACGAAATACAGATGTAAATCTGTGAGATGAATTAACAGAACACTAAGCAGTTTCTCAGAAAGCTTCTTTCCAGATTTCATGTGAGGATATTTCCTTTTTCACCATAGCCCTCTATGGGCATCCTAATATCACTTTGCCTATTCCCCAAGAACTGTCTTACAGAAAGGATTCTTGAGGGGAAAGCTGTAACTCTGTCAGATGATTTCACAGAACACAAAGAAGTTTCTCAGAAAGCTTCTTTCTCTTTGTTATCGGAGAATATTTCCTTTGGCCCTATAGTCTTCCAAGGGATCCGAAATATCTGTTCTCAGATTCCACAGAAATAAGGCTAGCAAAGAGATCCACGAAATACAGATGTAACTCTGTGAGATGTATTATCAGAACACCAAGCAGTTTCTCAGAAAGCCTCTTTCCAGAGTTCATCTGAGGATATTTCGTTTTTCACCATAGCCCTCTATGGGCTTAAAAATATCACTTTGCCAATTCCACAAGAACTGTCTTAGCGAAAGGCTTCTTGAGGGGAAAGCTGTAACTCTGTGAGATGATTTCACAGAACACAAAGACGTTTCTCAGAAAGCTTCTTTCTCTTTGTTTTCGGAGGATATTTCCTTTGGTCCTATAGTCTTCCTAGGGAAACGAAATATCTGTTCTCATATTCCACAGAAATAAGGCAAGCAAAGAGATCCACGAAATACAGATGTAACTCTGTGAGAGGAATTAACAGAACACTAAGCAGTTTCTAAGAAAGCTTCTTTCCAGATTTCATCTGAGGATATTTCCATTTTCATCTTAGCCCTCTACGGGCTTCCAAATGTCACTTTGTCAATTCCACAAGAACTGTCTTGGGGAAAGGCTTCTTGAGGGGAAAGCTGTAACTCTGTGATATGATTTCACAGAACATAAACAAGTTTCTCAGAAAGCTTCTTTCTCTTTGTTATCGGAGCATATTTCCTTTGGCCCTACAGTCTTCCAAGGGATTCCAAATATCTGTTCTCAGATTCCACAGAAATAAGGCTAGCAAAGAGATCCACGAAATACAGATGTAACTCTGTGAGATGAATTAACAGAACACTAAGCAGTTTCTCAGAAAGCTTCTTTCCAGATTTCATCTGAGGATATTTCCTTTTTCACCATAGCCCTGTATGGGCTTCCAAATATCACTTTGCCAATTCCACAAGAACTGTCTTAGCGAAAGACTTCCTGAGGGGAAAGCTGTAACTCTGGGAGATGATTTCACAGAACACAAAGAAGTTTCTCAGAAAGCTTCTTTCTCTTTGTTATCGGAGGATATTTCCTTTGTCCCTATAGTCTTCCAAGGGAACCGAAATATCTGTTCTCAGATTCCACAGAAATAAGTCTAGCAAAGAGATCCACGAAATACAGATGTAACTCTGTGAGATGTATTAACAGGACACCAAGCAGTTTCTCAGAAAGCCTCTTTCCAGATTTCATCTGAGGATATTTCCTTTTTCACCATAGCCCTCTATGGGCTTAAAAATATCACTTTGCCAATTCCACAAGAACTGTCTTAGCGAAAGGCTTCTTGAGGGGAAAGCTGTAACTCTGTGAGATGATTTCACAGAACACAAAGAAGTTTCTCAGAAAGCTTCTTTCTCTTTGTTTTCAGAGGATATTTCCTTTGGTCCTATAGTCTTCCTAGGGAAACGAAATATCTGTTCTCAGATTCCACAGAAATAAGGCTAGCAAAGAGATCCACGAAATACAGATGTAACTCTGTGAGAGCAATTAACAGAACACTAAGCAGTTTCTCAGAAAGATTCTTTCCAGATTTCATCTGAGGATATTTCCTTTTTCATCTTAGCCCTCTACGGGCTTCCAAATGTCACTTTGCCAATTGCACAAGAACTGTCTTGTGGAAAGGCTTCTTGAGGGGAAAGCTGTAACTCTGTGAGATGATTTCACAGAACATAAACAAGTTTCTCAGAAAGCTTCTTTCTCTTTGTTATCGGAGGATATTTCCTTTGGCCCTATAGTCTTCCAAGGGATCCGAAATATCTGTTCTCAGATTCCACAGAAATAAGGCTAGCAAAGAGATCCACGAAATACAGATGTAACTCTGTGAGATGAATTAACAGAACACTAAGCAGTTTCTCAGAAAGCTTCTTCCCAGATTTCATCTGAGGATATTTCCTTTTTCATCTTAGCCCTCTACGGGCTTCCAAATGTCACTTTGCCAATTCCACAAGAACTGTCTTGGGGAAAGGCTTCTTGAGGGGAAAGCTGTAACTCTGTGAGATGATTTCACAGAACACAAAGAAGTTTCTCAGAAAGCTTCTTTCTCTTTGTTATCGGAGGATATTTCCTTTGTCCCTACAGTCTTCCAAGGGATCCGAAATATCTGTTCTCAGATTCCACAGAAATAACTCCAGCAAAGAGATCCACGAAATACAGATGTAACTCTGTGAGATGTATTAAGAGAACACTAAGCAGATTCTCAGAAAGCCTCTTTCCAGATTTCATCTGAGGATATTTCCTTTTTCACCATAGCCCTCTAAGGGCTTCCAAATATCACTTTGCCAATTCCACAAGAACTGTCTTAGCGAAAGACTTCTTGAGGGGAAAGCTGTAACTCTGTGAGATGATTTCACAGAACACAAAGAAGTTTCTCAGAAAGCTTCTTTCTCTTTGTTATCGGAGGATATTTCCTTTGGTCCTATAGTCTTCCAAGGGAACCGAAATATCTGTTCTCAGATTCCACAGAAATAAGGCTAGCAAAGAGATCCACGAAATACAGATGTAACTCTGTGAGAGGAGTTAACAGAACACTAAGCAGTTTCTAAGAAAGCTTCTTTCCAGATTTCATCTGAGGATATTTCCTTTTTCATCTTAGCCCTCTACGGGCTTCCAAATGTCACTTTGCCAATTCCAAAAGAACTGTCTTGGGGAAAGGCTTCTTGAGGGGAAAGCTGTAACTCTGTGAGATGATTTCACAGAACATAAACAAGTTTCTCAGAAAGCTTCTTTCTCTTTGTTATCGGAGGATATTTCCTTTGGTCCTACAGTCTTCCAAGGGATCCCAAATATCTGTTCTCAGATTCCACAGAAATAAGGCTAGCAAAGAGATCCACGAAATACAGATGTAACTCTGTGAGATGAATTAACAGAACACTAAGCAGTTTCTCAGAAAGTTTCTTCCCAGATTTCATCTGAGGATATTTCCTTTTTCATCTTAGCCCTCTACGGGCTTCCAAATGTCACTTTGCCAATTCCACAAGAACTGTCTTAGCTAAAGTCTTCTTGAGGGGAAAGCTGTAACTCTGTGAGATGATTTCACAGAACACAAAGAAGTTTCTCAGAAAGCTTCTTTCTCTTTGTTATCGGAGGATATTTCCTTTGGCCCTATAGTCTTCCAAGGGATCCGAAATATCTGTTCTCAGATTCCACAGAAATAAGGCTAGCAAAGAGATTCACGAAATACAGATGTAAATCTGTGAGATGAATTAACAGAACACTAAGCAGTTTCTCAGAAAGCTTCTTCCCAGATTTCATCTGAGGATATTTCCTTTTTCACCATAGCCCTCTATGGGCATCCTAATATCACTTTGCCTATTCCCCAAGAACTGTCTTACAGAAAGGATTCTTGAGGGGAAAGCTGTAACTCTGTCAGATGATTTCACAGAACACAAAGAAGTTTCTCAGAAAGCTTCTTTCTCTTTGTTATCGGAGAATATTTCCTTTGGCCCTATATTCTTCCAAGGGATCCGAAATATCTGTTCTCAGATTCCACAGAAATAAGGCTAGCAAAGAGATCCACGAAATACAGATGTAACTCTGTGAGATGAATTAACAGAACACTAAGCAGTTTCTCAGAAAGCTTCTTTCCAGATTTCATCTGAGGATATTTCCTTTTTCACCATAGCCCTGTATGGGCTTCCAAATATCACTTTGCCAATTCCACAAGAACTGTCTTAGCGAAAGACTTCCTGAGGGGAAAGCTGTAACTCTGGGAGATGATTTCACAGAACACAAAGAAGTTTCTCAGAAAGCTTCTTTCTCTTTGTTATCGGAGGATATTTCCTTTGTCCCTATAGTCTTCCAAGGGAACCGAAATATCTGTTCTCAGATTCCACAGAAATAAGGCTAGCAAAGAGATCCACGAAATACAGATGTAACTCTGTGAGATGTATTAACAGGACACCAAGCAGTTTCTCAGAAAACCTCTTTCCAGATTTCATCTGAGGATATTTCCTTTTTCACCATAGCCCTCTATGGGCTTAAAAATATCACTTTGCCAATTCCACAAGAACTGTCTTAGCGAAAGGCTTCTTGAGGGGAAAGCTGTAACTCTGTGAGATGATTTCACAGAACACAAAGAAGTTTCTCAGAAAGCTTCTTTCTCTTTGTTTTCGGAGGATATTTCCTTTGGTCCTATAGTCTTCCTAGGGAAACGAAATATCTGTTCTCAGATTCCACAGAAATAAGGCAAGCAAAGAGATCCACGAAATACAGATGTAACTCTGTGAGAGGAATTAACAGAACACTAAGCAGTTTCTAAGAAAGCTTCTTTCCAGATTTCATCTGAGGATATTTCCTTTTTCATCTTAGCCCTCTACGGGCTTCCAAATGTCACTTTGCCAATTCCACAAGAACTGTCTTGGGGAAAGGCTTCTTGAGGGGAAAGCTGTAACTCTGTGAGATGATTTCACAGAACATAAACAAGTTTCTCAGAAAGCTTCTTTCTCTTTGTTATCGGAGCATATTTCCTTTGGCCCTACAGTCTTCCAAGGGATTCCAAATATCTGTTCTCAGATTCCACAGAAATAAGGCTAGCAAAGAGATCCACGAAATACAGATGTAACTCTGTGAGATGAATTAACAGAACACTAAGCAGTTTCTCAGAAAGCTTCTTTCTAGATTTCATCTGAGGATATTTCCTTTTTCACCATAGCCCTGTATGGGCTTCCAAATATCACTTTGCCAATTCCACAAGAACTGTCTTAGCGAAAGACTTCTTGAGGGGAAAGCTGTAACTCTGGGAGATGATTTCACAGAACACAAAGAAGTTTCTCAGAAAGCTTCTTTCTCTTTGTTATCGGAGGATATTTCCTTTGTCCCTATAGTCTTCCAAGGGAACCGAAATATCTGTTCTCAGATTCCACAGAAATAAGGCTAGCAAAGAGATCCACGAAATACAGATGTAACTCTGTGAGAGGAATTAACAGAACACTAAGCAGTTTCTAAGAAAGCTTCTTTCCAGATTTCATCTGAGGATATTTCCTTTTTCATCTTAGCCCTCTACGGGCTTCCAAATGTCACTTTGCCAATTGCACAAGTACTGTCTTGTGGAAAGCCTTTTTGAGGGGAAAGCTGTAACTCTGTGAGATGATTTCACAGAACATAAACAAGTTTCTCAGAAAGCTTCTTTCTCTTTGTTATCGGAGGATATTTCCTTTGGCCCTATAGTCTTCCAAGGGATCCGAAATATCTGTTGTCAGATTCCACAGAAATAAGGCTAGCAAAGAGATCCACCAAATACAGATGTAACTCTGTGAGATGAATTAACAGAACACTAAGCAGTTTCTCAGAAAGCTTCTTCCCAGATTTCATCTGAGGATATTTCCTTTTTCATCTTAGCCCTCTACGGGCTTCCAAATGTCACTTTGCCAATTCCACAAGAACTGTCTTGGGGAAAGGCTTCTTGAGGGGAAAGCTGTAACTCTGTGAGATGATTTCACAGAACACAAAGAAGTTTCTCAGAAAGCTTCTTTCTCTTTGTTATCGGAGGATATTTCCTTTGTCCCTATAGTCTTCCAAGGGATCCGAAATATCTGTTCTCAGATTCCACAGAAATAACTCCAGCAAAGAGATCCACGAAATACAGATGTAACTCTGTGAGATGTATTAACAGAACACTAAGCAGTTTCTCAGAAAGCCTCTTTCCAGATTTCATCTGAGGATATTTCCTTTTTCACCATAGCCCTCTAAGGGCTTCCAAATATCACTTTGCCAATTCCACAAGAACTGTCCTAGCGAAAGACTTCTTGAGGGGAAAGCTGTAACTCTGTGAGATGATTTCACAGAACATAAACAAGTTTCTCAGAAAGCTTCTTTCTCTTTGTTATCGGAGGATATTTCCTTTGGCCCTATAGTCTTCCAAGGGATCCGAAATATCTGTTGTCAGATTCCACAGAAATAAGGCTAGCAAAGAGATCCACGAAATACAGATGTAACTCTGTGAGATGAATCAACAGAACACTAAGCAGTTTCTCAGAAAGCTTCTTCCCAGATTTCATCTGAGGATATTTCCTTTTTCATCTTAGCCCTCTACGGGCTTCCAAATGTCACTTTGCCAATTCCACAAGAACTGTCTTGGGGAAAGGCTTCTTGAGGGGAAAGCTGTAACTCGGTGAGATGATTTCACAGAACACAAAGAAGTTTCTCAGAAAGCTTCTTTCTCTTTGTTATCGGAGGATATTTCCTTTGTCCCTATAGTCTTCCAAGGGATCCGAAATATCTGTTCTCAGATTCCACAGAAATAACTCCAGCAAAGAGATCCACGAAATACAGATGTAACTCTGTGAGATGTATTAACAGAACACTAAGCAGTTTCTCAGAAAGCCTCTTTCCAGATTTCATCTGAGGATATTTCCTTTTTCACCATAGCCCTCTAAGGGCTTCCAAATATCACTTTGCCAATTCCACAAGAACTGTCTTAGCGAAAGACTTCTTGAGGGGAAAGCTGTAACTCTGGGAGATGATTTCACAGAACACAAAGAAGTTTCTCAGAAAGCTTCTTTCTCTTTGTTATCGGAGGATATTTCCTTTGGTCCTATAGTCTTCCAAGGGAACCGAAATATCTGTTCTCAGATTCCACAGAAATAAGGCTAGCAAAGAGATCCACGAAATACAGATGTAACTCTGTGAGAGGAGTTAACAGAACACTAAGCAGTTTCTCAGAAAGCTTCTTTCCACATTTCATCTGAAGATATTTCCTTTTTCACCATAGCCCTCTATGGGCTTCCAAATATCACTTTGCCAATTCCACAAGAACTGTCTTAGCGAAAGGCTTCTTGAGGGTAAGCTGTTCCTCTGTGAGATGATTTCACAGAAGACAACGAAGTTTCTCAGAAAGCTTCTTTCTCTTTGTTATCGGAGGATATTTCCTATGGCCCTATAGTCTTCCAAGGGATCCGAAATATCTGTTGTCAGATTCCACAGAAATAAGGCTAGCAAAGAGATCCACGAAATACAGATGTAACTCTGTGAGATGAATTAACAGAACACTAAGCAGTTTCTCAGAAA
Source organism: Macaca nemestrina (assembly GCF_043159975.1). Lineage (NCBI taxonomy): Eukaryota > Metazoa > Chordata > Mammalia > Primates > Cercopithecidae > Macaca > Macaca nemestrina. Next base: position 100,030,835 of record NC_092137.1, read on the forward strand.
GCTTCTTTCCAGATTTCATCTGAGGATATTTCCTTTTTCACCGTAGCCCTCTATGGGCTTCCAAATATCACTTTGCCAATTCCACAAGAACTGTCTTAGCTAAAGGCTTCTTGAGGGGAAAGCTGTAACTCTGTGAGATGATTTCACAGAACACAAAGAAGTTTCTCAGAAAGCTTCTTTCTCTTTGTTATCGGAGGATATTTCCTTTGGCCCTATAGTCTTCCAAGGGATCCGAAATATCTGTTCTCAGATTCCACAGAAATAAGGCTAGCAAAGAGATTCACGAAATACAGATGTAACTCTGTGAGATGAATTAACAGAACACTAAGCAGTTTCTCAGAAAGCTTCTTTCCAGATTTCATCTGAGGATATTTCCTTTTTCACCATAGCCCTCTATGGGCATCCTAATATCACTTTGCCAATTCCCCAAGAACTGTCTTACAGAAAGGATTCTTGAGGGGAAAGCTGTAACTCTGTGAGATGATTTCACAGAACACAAAGAAGTTTCTCAGAAAGCTTCTTTCTCTTTGTTATCGGAGAATATTTCCTTTGGCACTATAGTCTTCCAAGGGATCCGAAATATCTGTTCTCAGATTCCACAGAAATAAGGCTAGCAAAGAGATCCACGAAATACAGATGTAACTCTGTGAGATGTATTAACAGGACACCAAGCAGTTTCTCAGAAAGCCTCTTTCCAGATTTCATCTGAGGATATTTCCTTTTTCACCATAGCCCTCTATGGGCTTAAAAATATCACTTTGCCAATTCCACAAGAACTGTCTTAGCGAAAGGCTTCTTGAGGGGAAAGCTGTAACTCTGTGAGATGATTTCACAGAACACAAAGAAGTTTCTCAGAAAGCTTCTTTCTCTTTGTTTTCGGAGGATATTTCCTTTGGTCCTATAGTCTTCCTAGGGAAACGAAATATCTGTTCTCAGATTCCACAGAAATAAGGCAAGCAAAGAGATCCACGAAATACAGATGTAACTCTGTGAGAGGAATTAACAGAACACTAAGCAGTTTCTAAGAAAGCTTCTTTCCAGATTTCATCTGAGGATATTTCCTTTTTCATCTTAGCCCTCTACGGGCTTCCAAATGTCACTTTGCCAATTCCACAAGAACTGTCTTGGGGAAAGGCTTCTTGAGGGGAAAGCTGTAACTCTGTGAGATGATTTCACAGAACATAAACAAGTTTCTCAGAAAGCTTCTTTCTCTTTGTTATCGGAGCATATTTCCTTTGGCCCTACAGTCTTCCAAGGGATTCCAAATATCTGTTCTCAGATTCCACAGAAATAAGGCTAGCAAAGAGATCCACGAAATACAGATGTAACTCTGTGAGATGAATTAACAGAACACTAAGCAGTTTCTCAGAAAGCTTCTTTCCAGATTTCATCTGAGGATATTTCCTTTTTCACCATAGCCCTGTATGGGCTTCCAAATATCACTTTGCCAATTCCACAAGAACTGTCTTAGCGAAAGACTTCTTGAGGGGAAAGCTGTAACTCTGTGAGATGATTTCACAGAACACAAAGAAGTTTCTCAGAAAGCTTCTTTCTCTTTATTATCGGAGGATATTTCCTTTGGTCCTATAGTCTTCCAAGGGAACCGAAATATCTGTTCTCAGATTCCACAGAAATAAGGCTAGCAAAGAGATCCACGAAATACAGATGTAACTCTGTGAGAGGAGTTAACAGAACACTAAGCAGTTTCTCAGAAAGCTTCTTTCCACATTTCATCTGAAGATATTTCCTTTTTCACCATAGCCCTCTATGGGCTTCCAAATATCACTTTGCCAATTCCACAAGAACTGTCTTAGCGAAAGGCTTCTTGAGGGTAAGCTGTTCCTCTGTGAGATGATTTCACAGAAGACAACGAAGTTTCTCAGAAACCTTCTTTCTCTTTGTTATCGGAGGATATTTCCTATGGCCCTATAGTCTTCCAAGGGATCCGAAATATCTGTTGTCAGATTCCACAGAAATAAGGCTAGCAAAGAGATCCACGAAATACAGATGTAACTCTGTGAGATGAATTAACAGAACACTAAGCAGTTTCTCAGAAAGCTTCTTTCCAGATTTCATCTGAGGATATTTCCTTTTTCACCGTAGCCCTCTATGGGCTTCCAAATATCACTTTGCCAATTCCACAAGAACTGTCTTAGCTAAAGGCTTCTTGAGGGGAAAGCTGTAACTCTGTGAGATGATTTCACAGAACACAAAGAAGTTTCTCAGAAAGCTTCTTTCTCTTTGTTATCGGAGGATATTTCCTTTGGCCCTATAGTCTTCCAAGGGATCCGAAATATCTGTTCTCAGATTCCACAGAAATAAGGCTAGCAAAGAGATTCACGAAATACAGATGTAAATCTGTGAGATGAATTAACAGAACACTAAGCAGTTTCTCAGAAAGCTTCTTTCCAGATTTCATCTGAGGATATTTCCTTTTTCACCATAGCCCTCTATGGGCATCCTAATATCACTTTGCCAATTCCCCAAGAACTGTCTTACAGAAAGGATTCTTGAGGGGAAAGCTGTAACTCTGTCAGATGATTTCACAGAACACAAAGAAGTTTCTCAGAAAGCTTCTTTCTCTTTGTTATCGGAGAATATTTCCTTTGGCACTATAGTCTTCCAAGGGATCCGAAATATCTGTTCTCAGATTACACAGAAATAAGGCTAGCAAAGAGATCCACGAAATACAGATGTAACTCTGTGAGATGTATTAACAGGACACCAAGCAGTTTCTCAGAAAGCCTCTTTCCAGATTTCATCTGAGGATATTTCCTTTTTCACCATAGCCCTCTATGGGCTTAAAAATATCACTTTGCCAATTCCACAAGAACTGTCTTAGCGAAAGGCTTCTTGAGGGGAAAGCTGTAACTCTGTGAGATGATTTCACAGAACACAAAGAAGTTTCTCAGAAAGCTTCTTTCTCTTTGTTTTCGGAGGATATTTCCTTTGGTCCTATAGTCTTCCTAGGGAAACGAAATATCTGTTCTCAGATTCCACAGAAATAAGGCAAGCAAAGAGATCCACGAAATACAGATGTAACTCTGTGAGAGGAATTAACAGAACACTAAGCAGTTTCTAAGAAAGCTTCTTTCCAGATTTCATCTGAGGATATTTCCTTTTTCATCTTAGCCCTCTACGGGCTTCCAAATGTCACTTTGCCAATTCCACAAGAACTGTCTTGGGGAAAGGCTTCTTGAGGGGAAAGCTGTAACTCTGTGAGATGATTTCACAGAACATAAACAAGTTTCTCAGAAAGCTTCTTTCTCTTTGTTATCGGAGCATATTTCCTTTGGCCCTACAGTCTTCCAAGGGATTCCAAATATCTATTCTCAGATTCCACAGAAATAAGGCTAGCAAAGAGATCCACGAAATACAGATGTAACTCTGTGAGATGAATTAACAGAACACTAAGCAGTTTCTCAGAAAGCTTCTTTCCAGATTTCATCTGAGGATATTTCCTTTTTCACCATAGCCCTGTATGGGCTTCCAAATATCACTTTGCCAATTCCACAAGAACTGTCTTAGCGAAAGACTTCTTGAGGGGAAAGCTGTAACTCTGTGAGATGATTTCACAGAACACAAAGAAGTTTCTCAGAAAGCTTCTTTCTCTTTGTTATCGGAGGATATTTCCTTTGGTCCTATAGTCTTCCAAGGGAACCGAAATATCTGTTCTCAGATTCCACAGAAATAAGGCTAGCAAAGAGATCCACGAAATACAGATGTAACTCTGTGAGAGGAGTTAACAGAACACTAAGCAGTTTCTCAGAAAGCTTCTTTCCACATTTCATCTGAAGATATTTCCTTTTTCACCATAGCCCTCTATGGGCTTCCAAATATCACTTTGCCAATTCCACAAGAACTGTCTTAGCGAAAGGCTTCTTGAGGGTAAGCTGTTCCTCTGTGAGATGATTTCACAGAAGACAACGAAGTTTCTCAGAAACCTTCTTTCTCTTTGTTATCGGAGGATATTTCCTATGGCCCTATAGTCTTCCAAGGGATCCGAAATATCTGTTGTCAGATTCCACAGAAATAAGGCTAGCAAAGAGATCCACGAAATACAGATGTAACTCTGTGAGATGAATTAACAGAACACTAAGCAGTTTCTCAGAAAGCTTCTTTCCAGATTTCATCTGAGGATATTTCCTTTTTCACCGTAGCCCTCTATGGGCTTCCAAATATCACTTTGCCAATTCCACAAGAACTGTCTTAGCTAAAGGCTTCTTGAGGGGAAAGCTGTAACTCTGTGAGATGATTTCACAGAACACAAAGAAGTTTCTCAGAAAGCTTCTTTCTCTTTGTTATCGGAGGATATTTCCTTTGGCCCTATAGTCTTCCAAGGGATCCGAAATATCTGTTCTCAGATTCCACAGAAATAAGGCTAGCAAAGAGATTCACGAAATACAGATGTAAATCTGTGAGATGAATTAACAGAACACTAAGCAGTTTCTCAGAAAGCTTCTTTCCAGATTTCATCTGAGGATATTTCCTTTTTCACCATAGCCCTCTATGGGCATCCTAATATCACTTTGCCAATTCCCCAAGAACTGTCTTACAGAAAGGATTCTTGAGGGGAAAGCTGTAACTCTGTGAGATGATTTCACAGAACACAAAGAAGTTTCTCAGAAAGCTTCTTTCTCTTTGTTATCGGAGAATATTTCCTTTGGCACTATAGTCTTCCAAGGGATCCGAAATATCTGTTCTCAGATTACACAGAAATAAGGCTAGCAAAGAGATCCACGAAATACAGATGTAACTCTGTGAGATGTATTAACAGGACACCAAGCAGTTTCTCAGAAAGCCTCTTTCCAGATTTCATCTGAGGATATTTCCTTTTTCACCATAGCCCTCTATGGGCTTAAAAATATCACTTTGCCAATTCCACAAGAACTGTCTTAGCGAAAGGCTTCTTGAGGGGAAAGCTGTAACTCTGTGAGATGATTTCACAGAACACAAAGAAGTTTCTCAGAAAGCTTCTTTCTCTTTGTTTTCGGAGGATATTTCCTTTGGTCCTATAGTCTTCCTAGGGAAACGAAATATCTGTTCTCAGATTCCACAGAAATAAGGCAAGCAAAGAGATCCACGAAATACAGATGTAACTCTGTGAGAGGAATTAACAGAACACTAAGCAGTTTCTAAGAAAGCTTCTTTCCAGATTTCATCTGAGGATATTTCCTTTTTCATCTTAGCCCTCTACGGGCTTCCAAATGTCACTTTGCCAATTCCACAAGAACTGTCTTGGGGAAAGGCTTCTTGAGGGGAAAGCTGCAACTCTGTGAGATGATTTCACAGAACATAAACAAGTTTCTCAGAAAGCTTCTTTCTCTTTGTTATCGGAGGATAATTCCTTTGGCCCTACAGTCTTCCAAGGGATTCCAAATATCTGTTCTCAGATTCCACAGAAATAAGGCTAGCAAAGAGATCCACGAAATACAGATGTAACTCTGTGAGATGAATTAACAGAACACTAAGCAGTTTCTCAGAAAGCTTCTTTCCAGATTTCATCTGAGGATATTTCCTTTTTCACCATAGCCCTGTATGGGCTTCCAAATATCACTTTGCCAATTCCACAAGAACTGTCTTAGCGAAAGACTTCTTGAGGGGAAAGCTGTAACTCTGGGAGATGATTTCACAGAACACAAAGAAGTTTCTCAGAAAGCTTCTTTCTCTTTGTTATCGGAGGATATTTCCTTTGTCCCTATAGTCTTCCAAGGGAACCGAAATATCTGTTCTCAGATTCCACAGAAATAAGGCTAGCAAAGAGATCCACGAAATACAGATGTAACTCTGTGAGAGGAATTAACAGAACACTTAGCAGTTTCTCAGAAAGCTTCTTTCCAGATTTCATCTGAGGATATTTCCTTTTTCATCTTAGCCCTCTACGGGCTTCCAAGTGTCACTTTGCCAATTGCACAAGAACTGTCTTGTGGAAAGGCTTCTTGAGGGGAAAGCTGTAACTCTGTGAGATGATTTCACAGAACATAAACAAGTTTCTCAGAAAGCTTCTTTCTCTTTGTTATCGGAGGATATTTCCTTTGGCCCTATAGTCTTCCAAGGGATCCGAAATATCTGTTGTCAGATTCCACAGAAATAAGGCTAGCAAAGAGATCCACGAAATACAGATGTAACTCTGTGAGATGAATTAACAGAACACTAAGCAGTTTCTCAGAAAGCTTCTTCCCAGATTTCATCTGAGGATATTTCCTTTTTCATCTTAGCCCTCTACGGGCTTCCAAATGTCACTTTGCCAATTCCACAAGAACTGTCTTGGGGAAAGGCTTCTTGAGGGGAAAGCTGTAACTCTGTGAGATGATTTCACAGAACACAAAGAAGTTTCTCAGAAAGTTTCTTTCTCTTTGTTATCGGAGGATATTTCCTTTGTCCCTATAGTCTTCCAAGGGATCCGAAATATCTTTTCTCAGATTCCACAGAAATAACTCCAGCAAAGAGATCCACGAAATACAGATGTAACTCTGTGAGATGTATTAACAGAACACTAAGCAGTTTCTCAGAAAGCCTCTTTCCAGATTTCATCTGAGGATATTTCCTTTTTCACCATAGCCCTCTAAGGGCTTCCAAATATCACTTTGCCAATTCCACAAGAACTGTCTTACCGAAAGACTTCTTGAGGGGAAAGCTGTAACTCTGTGAGATGATTTCACAGAACACAAAGAAGTTTCTCAGAAAGCTTCTTTCTCTTTGTTATCGGAGGATATTTTCTTTGGTCCTATAGTCTTCCAAGGGAACCGAAATATCTGTTCTCAGATTCCACAGAAATAAGGCTAGCAAAGAGATCCACGAAATACAGATGTAACTCTGTGAGAGGAGTTAACAGAACACTAAGCAGTTTCTCAGAAAGCTTCTTTCCACATTTCATCTGAAGATATTTCCTTTTTCACCATAGCCCTCTATGGGCTTCCAAATATCACTTTGCCAATTCCACAAGAACTGTCTTAGCGAAAGGCTTCTTGAGGGTAAGCTGTTCCTCTGTGAGATGATTTCACAGAAGACAACGAAGTTTCTCGGAAACCTTCTTTCTCTTTGTTATCGGAGGATATTTCCTATGGCCCTATAGTCTTCCAAGGGATCCGAAATATCTGTTCTCAGATTCCACAGAAATAAGGCTAGCAAAAAGATCCACGAAATACAGATGTAACTCTGTGAGATGAATTAACAGAACACTAAGCAGTTTCTCAGAAAGCTTCTTTCCAGATTTCATCTGAGGATATTTCCTTTTTCACCGTAGCCCTCTATGGGCTTCCAAATATCACTTTGCCAATTCCACAAGAAATGTCTTAGCTAAAGGCTTCTTGATGGGAAAGCTGTAAGTCTGTGAGATGATTTCACAGAACACAAAGAAGTTTCTCAGAAAGCTTCTTTCTCTTTGTTATCGGAGGATATTTCCTTTGGCCCTATAGTCTTCCAAGGGTTCCGAAATATCTGTTCTCAGATTCCACAGAAATAAGGCTAGCAAAGAGATTCACGAAATACAGATGTAAATCTGTGAGATGAATTAACAGAACACTAAGCAGTTTCTCAGAAAGCTTCTTTCCAGATTTCATCTGAGGATATTTCCTTTTTCACCATAGCCCTCTATGGGCATCCTAATATCACTTTGCCAATTCCCCAAGAACTGTCTTACAGAAAGGATTCTTGAGGGGAAAGCTGTAACTCTGTGAGATGATTTCACAGAACACAAAGAAGTTTCTCAGAAAGCTTCTTTCTCTTTGTTATCGGAGAATATTTCCTTTGGCCCTATAGTCTTCCAAGGGATCCGAAATATCTGTTCTCAGATTCCACAGAAATAAGGCTAGCAAAGAGATCCACGAAATACAGATGTAACTCTGTGAGATGTATTAACAGGACACCAAGCAGTTTCTCAGAAAGCCTCTTTCCAGATTTCATCTGAGGATATTTCCTTTTTCACCATAGCCCTCTATGGGCTTAAAAATATCACTTTGCCAATTCCACAAGAACTGTCTTAGCGAAAGGCTTCTTGAGGGGAAAGCTGTAACTCTGTGAGATGATTTCACAGAACACAAAGAAGTTTCTCAGAAAGCTTCTTTCTCTTTGTTTTCGGAGGATATTTCCTTTGGTCCTATAGTCTTCCTAGGGAAACGAAATATCTGTTCTCAGATTCCACAGAAATAAGGCAAGCAAAGAGATCCACGAAATACAGATGTAACTCTGTGAGAGGAATTAACAGAACACTAAGCAGTTTCTAAGAAAGCTTCTTTCCAGATTTCATCTGAGGATATTTCCTTTTTCATCTTAGCCCTCTACGGGCTTCCAAATGTCACTTTGCCAATTCCACAAGAACTGTCTTGGGGAAAGGCTTCTTGAGGGGAAAGCTGTAACTCTGTGAGATGATTTCACAGAACATAAACAAGTTTGTCAGAAAGCTTCTTTCTCTTTGTTATCGGAGCATATTTCCTTTGGCCCTACAGTCTTCCAAGGGATTCCAAATATCTGTTCTCAGATTCCACAGAAATAAGGCTAGCAAAGAGATCCACGAAATACAGATGTAACTCTGTGAGATGAATTAACAGAACACTAAGCAGTTTCTCAGAAAGCTTCTTTCCAGATTTCATCTGAGGATATTTCCTTTTTCACCATAGCCCTGTATGGGCTTCCAAATATCACTTTGCCAATTCCACAAGAACTGTCTTAGCGAAAGACTTCTTGAGGGGAAAGCTGTAACTCTGGGAGATGATTTCACAGAACACAAAGAAGTTTCTCAGAAAGCTTCTTTCTCTTTGTTATCGGAGGATATTTCCTTTGTCCCTGTAGTCTTCCAAGGGAACCGAAATATCTGTTCTCAGATTCCACAGAAATAAGGCTAGCAAAGAGATCCACGAAATACAGATGTAACTCTGTGAGAGGAATTAACAGAACACTAAGCAGTTTCTCAGAAAGCTTCTTTCCAGATTTCATCTGAGGATATTTCCTTTTTCATCTTAGCCCTCTTCGGTCTTCCAAATGTCACTTTGCCAATTGCACAAGAACTGTCTTGTGGAAAGGCTTCTTGAGGGGAAAGCTGTAACTCTGTGAGATGATTTCACAGAACATAAACAAGTTTCTCAGAAAGCTTCTTTCTCTTTGTTATCGGAGGATATTTCCTTTGGCCCTATAGTCTTCCAAGGGATCCGAAATATCTGTTGTCAGATTCCACAGAAATAAGGCTAGCAAAGAGATCCACGAAATACAGATGTAACTCTGTGAGATGAATTAACAGAACACTAAGCAGTTTCTCAGAAAGCTTCTTCCCAGATTTCATCTGAGGATATTTCCTTTTTCATCGTAGCCCTCTACGGGCTTCCAAATGTCACTTTGCCAATTCCACAAGAACTGTCTTGGGGAAAGGCTTCTTGAGGGGAAAGCTGTAACTCTGTGAGATGATTTCACAGAACACAAAGAAGTTTCTCAGAAAGCTTCTTTCTCTTTGTTATCGGAGGATATTTCCTTTGTCCCTATAGTCTTCCAAGGGATCCGAAATATCTGTTCTCAGATTCCACAGAAATAACTCCAGCAAAGAGATCCACGAAATACAGATGTAACTCTGTGAGATGTATTAACAGAACACTAAGCAGTTTCTCAGAAAGCCTCTTTCCAGATTTCATCTGAGGATATTTCCTTTTTCACCATAGCCCTCTAAGGGCTTCCAAATATCACTTTGCCAATTCCACAAGAACTGTCTTAGCGAAAGACTTCTTGAGGGGAAAGCTGTAACTCTGTGAGATGATTTCACAGAACACAAAGAAGTTTCTCAGAAAGCTTCTTTCTCTTTGTTATCGGAGGATATTTCCTTTGGTCCTATAGTCTTCCAAGGGAACCGAAATATCTGTTCTCAGATTCCACAGAAATTAGGCTAGCAAAGAGATCCACGAAATACAGATGTAACTCTGTGAGAGGAGTTAACAGAACACTAAGCAGTTTCTAAGAAAGCTTCTTTCCAGATTTCATCTGAGGATATTTCCTTTTTCATCTTAGCCCTCTACGGGCTTCCAAATGTCACTTTGCCAATTCCACAAGAACTCTCTTGGGGAAAGGCTTCTTGAGGGGAAAGCTGTAACTCTGTGAGATGATTTCACAGAACATAAACAAGTTTCTCAGAAAGCTTCTTTCTCTTTGTTATCGGAGGATATTTCCTTTGGTCCTACAGTCTTCCAAGGGATCCGAAATATCTGTTGTCAGATTCCACAGAAATAAGGCTAGCAAAGAGATCCACGAAATACAGATGTAACTCTGTGAGATGAATTAACAGAACACTAAGCAGTTTCTCAGAAAGCTTCTTCCCAGATTTCATCTGAGGATATTTCCTTTTTCATCTTAGCCCTCTACGGGCTTCCAAATGTCACTTTGCCAATTCCACAAGAACTGTCTTGGGGAAAGGCTTCTTGAGGGGAAAGCTGTAACTCTGTGAGATGATTTCACAGAACACAAAGAAGTTTCTCAGAAAGTTTCTTTCTCTTTGTTATCGGAGGATATTTCCTTTGTCCCTATAGTCTTCCAAGGGATCCGAAATATCTTTTCTCAGATTCCACAGAAATAACTCCAGCAAAGAGATCCACGAAATACAGATGTAACTCTGTGAGATGTATTAACAGAACACTAAGCAGTTTCTCAGAAAGCCTCTTTCCAGATTTCATCTGAGGATATTTCCTTTTTCACCATAGCCCTCTAAGGGCTTCCAAATATCACTTTGCCAATTCCACAAGAACTGTCTTAGCGAAAGACTTCTTGAGGGGAAAGCTGTAACTCTGTGAGATGATTTCACAGAACACAAAGAAGTTTCTCAGAAAGCTTCTTTCTCTTTGTTATCGGAGGATATTTTCTTTGGTCCTATAGTCTTCCAAGGGAACCGAAATATCTGTTCTCAGATTCCACAGAAATAAGGCTAGCAAAGAGATCCACGAAATACAGATGTAACTCTGTGAGAGGAGTTAACAGAACACTAAGCAGTTTCTCAGAAAGCTTCTTTCCACATTTCATCTGAAGATATTTCCTTTTTCACCATAGCCCTCTATGGGCTTCCAAATATCACTTTGCCAATTCCACAAGAACTGTCTTAGCGAAAGGCTTCTTGAGGGTAAGCTGTTCCTCTGTGAGATGATTTCACAGAAGACAACGAAGTTTCTCGGAAACCTTCTTTCTCTTTGTTATCGGAGGATATTTCCTATGGCCCTATAGTCTTCCAAGGGATCCGAAATATCTGTTCTCAGATTCCACAGAAATAAGGCTAGCAAAAAGATCCACGAAATACAGATGTAACTCTGTGAGATGAATTAACAGAACACTAAGCAGTTTCTCAGAAAGCTTCTTTCCAGATTTCATCTGAGGATATTTCCTTTTTCACCGTAGCCCTCTATGGGTTTCCAAATATCACTTTGCCAATTCCACAAGAAATGTCTTAGCTAAAGGCTTCTTGATGGGAAAGCTGTAAGTCTGTGAGATGATTTCACAGAACACAAAGAAGTTTCTCAGAAAGCTTCTTTCTCTTTGTTATCGGAGGATATTTCCTTTGGCCCTATAGTCTTCCAAGGGTTCCGAAATATCTGTTCTCAGATTCCACAGAAATAAGGCTAGCAAAGAGATTCACGAAATACAGATGTAAATCTGTGAGATGAATTAACAGAACACTAAGCAGTTTCTCAGAAAGCTTCTTTCCAGATTTCATCTGAGGATATTTCCTTTTTCACCATAGCCCTCTATGGGCATCCTAATATCACTTTGCCAATTCCCCAAGAACTGTCTTACAGAAAGGATTCTTGAGGGGAAAGCTGTAACTCTGTGAGATGATTTCACAGAACACAAAGAAGTTTCTCAGAAAGCTTCTTTCTCTTTGTTATCGGAGAATATTTCCTTTGGCCCTATAGTCTTCCAAGGGATCCGAAATATCTGTTCTCAGATTCCACAGAAATAAGGCTAGCAAAGAGATCCACGAAATACAGATGTAACTCTGTGAGATGTATTAACAGGACACCAAGCAGTTTCTCAGAAAGCCTCTTTCCAGATTTCATCTGAGGATATTTCCTTTTTCACCATAGCCCTCTATGGGCTTAAAAATATCACTTTGCCAATTCCACAAGAACTGTCTTAGCGAAAGGCTTCTTGAGGGGAAAGCTGTAACTCTGTGAGATGATTTCACAGAACACAAAGAAGTTTCTCAGAAAGCTTCTTTCTCTTTGTTTTCGGAGGATATTTCCTTTGGTCCTATAGTCTTCCTAGGGAAACGAAATATCTGTTCTCAGATTCCACAGAAATAAGGCAAGCAAAGAGATCCACGAAATACAGATGTAACTCTGTGAGAGGAATTAACAGAACACTAAGCAGTTTCTAAGAAAGCTTCTTTCCAGATTTCATCTGAGGATATTTCCTTTTTCATCTTAGCCCTCTACGGGCTTCCAAATGTCACTTTGCCAATTCCACAAGAACTGTCTTGGGGAAAGGCTTCTTGAGGGGAAAGCTGTAACTCTGTGAGATGATTTCACAGAACATAAACAAGTTTGTCAGAAAGCTTCTTTCTCTTTGTTATCGGAGCATATTTCCTTTGGCCCTACAGTCTTCCAAGGGATTCCAAATATCTGTTCTCAGATTCCACAGAAATAAGGCTAGCAAAGAGATCCACGAAATACAGATGTAACTCTGTGAGATGAATTAACAGAACACTAAGCAGTTTCTCAGAAAGCTTCTTTCCAGATTTCATCTGAGGATATTTCCTTTTTCACCATAGCCCTGTATGGGCTTCCAAATATCACTTTGCCAATTCCACAAGAACTGTCTTAGCGAAAGACTTCTTGAGGGGAAAGCTGTAACTCTGGGAGATGATTTCACAGAACACAAAGAAGTTTCTCAGAAAGCTTCTTTCTCTTTGTTATCGGAGGATATTTCCTTTGTCCCTGTAGTCTTCCAAGGGAACCGAAATATCTGTTCTCAGATTCCACAGAAATAAGGCTAGCAAAGAGATCCACGAAATACAGATGTAACTCTGTGAGAGGAATTAACAGAACACTAAGCAGTTTCTCAGAAATCTTCTTTCCAGATTTCATCTGAGGATATTTCCTTTTTCATCTTAGCCCTCTTCGGTCTTCCAAATGTCACTTTGCCAATTGCACAAGAACTGTCTTGTGGAAAGGCTTCTTGAGGGGAAAGCTGTAACTCTGTGAGATGATTTCACAGAACATAAACAAGTTTCTCAGAAAGCTTCTTTCTCTTTGTTATCGGAGGATATTTCCTTTGGCCCTATAGTCTTCCAAGGGATCCGAAATATCTGTTGTCAGATTCCACAGAAATAAGGCTAGCAAAGAGATCCACGAAATACAGATGTAACTCTGTGAGATGAATTAACAGAACACTAAGCAGTTTCTCAGAAAGCTTCTTCCCAGATTTCATCTGAGGATATTTCCTTTTTCATCGTAGCCCTCTACGGGCTTCCAAATGTCACTTTGCCAATTCCACAAGAACTGTCTTGGGGAAAGGCTTCTTGAGGGGAAAGCTGTAACTCTGTGAGATGATTTCACAGAACACAAAGAAGTTTCTCAGAAAGCTTCTTTCTCTTTGTTATCGGAGGATATTTCCTTTGTCCCTATAGTCTTCCAAGGGATCCGAAATATCTGTTCTCAGATTCCACAGAAATAACTCCAGCAAAGAGATCCACGAAATACAGATGTAACTCTGTGAGATGTATTAACAGATCACTAAGCAGTTTCTCAGAAAGCCTCTTTCCAGATTTCATCTGAGGATATTTCCTTTTTCACCATAGCCCTCTAAGGGCTTCCAAATATCACTTTGCCAATTCCACAAGAACTGTCTTAGCGAAAGACTTCTTGAGGGGAAAGCTGTAACTCTGTGAGATGATTTCACAGAACACAAAGAAGTTTCTCAGAAAGCTTCTTTCTCTTTGTTATCGGAGGATATTTCCTTTGGTCCTATAGTCTTCCAAGGGAACCGAAATATCTGTTCTCAGATTCCACAGAAATTAGGCTAGCAAAGAGATCCACGAAATACAGATGTAACTCTGTGAGAGGAGTTAACAGAACACTAAGCAGTTTCTAAGAAAGCTTCTTTCCAGATTTCATCTGAGGATATTTCCTTTTTCATCTTAGCCCTCTACGGGCTTCCAAATGTCACTTTGCCAATTCCACAAGAACTCTCTTGGGGAAAGGCTTCTTGAGGGGAAAGCTGTAACTCTGTGAGATGATTTCACAGAACATAAACAAGTTTCTCAGAAAGCTTCTTTCTCTTTGTTATCGGAGGATATTTCCTTTGGTCCTACAGTCTTCCAAGGGATCCCAAATATCTGTTCTCAGATTCCACAGAAATAAGGTTAGCAAAGAGATCCACGAAATACAGATGTAACTCTGTGAGATGAATTAACAGAACACTAAGCAGTTTCTCAGAAAGCTTCTTCCCAGATTTCATCTGAGGATATTTCCTTTTTCATCTTAGCCCTCTACGGGCTTCCAAATGTCACTTTGCCAATTCCACAAGAACTGTCTTGGGGAAAGGCTTTTTGAGGGGAAAGCTGTAACTCTGTGAGATGATTTCACAGAAAACAAAGAAGTTTCTCAGAAAGCTTCTTTCTCTTTGTTATCGGAGGATATTTCCTTTGTCCCTATAGTCTTCCAAGGGATCCGAAATATCTGTTCTCAGATTCCACAGAAATAAGTCCAGCAAAGAGATCCACGAAATACAGATGTAACGCTGTGAGATGTATTAATAGAACACTAAGCAGTTTCTCAGAAAGCCTCTTCCCAGATTTCATCTGAGGATATTTCCTTTTTCACCATAGCCCTCTATGGGCTTCCAAATATCACTTTGCCAATTCCACAAGAACTGTCTTAGCTAAAGTCTTCTTGAGGGGAAAGCTGTAACTCTGTGAGATGATTTCACAGAACACAAAGAAGTTTCTCAGAAAGCTTCTTTCTCTTTGTTATCGGAGGATATTTCCTTTGGCCCTATAGTCTTCCAAGGGATCCGAAATATCTGTTCTCAGATTCCACAGAAATAAGGCTAGCAAAGAGATTCACGAAATACAGATGTAAATCTGTGAGATGAATTAACAGAACACTAAGCAGTTTCTCAGAAAGCTTCTTTCCAGATTTCATCTGAGGATATTTCCTTTTTCACCATAGCCCTCTATGGGCATCCTAATATCACTTTGCCTATTCCCCAAGAACTGTCTTACAGAAAGGATTCTTGAGGGGAAAGCTGTAACTCTGTCAGATGATTTCACAGAACACAAAGAAGTTTCTCAGAAAGCTTCTTTCTCTTTGTTATCGGAGAATATTTCCTTTGGCCCTATAGTCTTCCAAGGGATCCGAAATATCTGTTCTCAGATTCCACAGAAATAAGGCTAGCAAAGAGATCCACGAAATACAGATGTAACTCTGTGAGATGTATTATCAGAACACCAAGCAGTTTCTCAGAAAGCCTCTTTCCAGAGTTCATCTGAGGATATTTCCTTTTTCACCATAGCCCTCTATGGGCTTAAAAATATCACTTTGCCAATTCCACAAGAACTGTCTTAGCGAAAGGCTTCTTGAGGGGAAAGCTGTAACTCTGTGAGATGATTTCAGAGAACACAAAGACGTTTCTCAGAAAGCTTCTTTCTCTTTGTTATCGGAGGATATTTCCTTTGGTCCTATAGTCTTCCTAGGGAAACGAAATATCTGTTCTCAGATTCCACAGAAATAAGGCAAGCAAAGAGATTCACGAAATACAGATGTAACTCTGTGAGAGGAATTAACAGAACACTAAGCAGTTTCTAAGAAAGCTTCTTTCCAGATTTCATCTGAGGATATTTCCATTTTCATCTTAGCCCTCTACGGGCTTCCAAATGTCACTTTGCCAATTCCACAAGAACTGTCTTGGGGAAAGGCTTCTTGAGGGGAAAGCTGTAACTCTGTGATATGATTTCACAGAACATAAACAAGTTTCTCAGAAAGCTTCTTTCTCTTTGTTATCGGAGGATATTTCCTTTGGCCCTACAGTCTTCCAAGGGATTCCAAATATCTGTTCTCAGATTCCACAGAAATAAGGCTAGCAAAGAGATCCACGAAATACAGATGTAACTCTGTGAGATGAATTAACAGAACACTAAGCAGTTTCTCAGAAAGCTTCTTTCCAGATTTCATCTGAGGATATTTCCTTTTTCACCATAGCCCTGTATGGGCTTCCAAATATCACTTTGCCAATTCCACAAGAACTGTCTTAGCGAAAGACTTCCTGAGGGGAAAGCTGTAACTCTGGGAGATGATTTCACAGAACACAAAGAAGTTTCTCAGAAAGCATCTTTCTCTTTGTTATCGGAGGATATTTCCTTTGTCCCTATAGTCTTCCAAGGGAACCGAAATATCTGTTCTCAGATTACACAGAAATAAGTCTAGCAAAGAGATCCACGAAATACAGATGTAACTCTGTGAGATGTATTAACAGGACACCAAGCAGTTTCTCAGAAAGCCTCTTTCCAGATTTCATCTGAGGATATTTCCTTTTTCACCATAGCCCTCTATGGGCTTAAAAATATCACCTTGCCAATTCCACAAGAACTGTCTTAGCGAAAGGCTTCTTGAGGGGAAAGCTGTAACTCTGTGAGATGATTTCACAGAACACAAAGAAGTTTCTCAGAAAGCTTCTTTCTCTTTGTTTTCGGAGGATATTTCCTTTGGTCCTATAGTCTTCCTAGGGAAACGAAATATCTGTTCTCAGATTCCACAGAAATAAGGCTAGCAAAGAGATCCACGAAATACAGATGTAACTCTGTGAGAGCAATTAACAGAACACTAAGCAGTTTCTCAGAAAGCTTCTTTCTAGATTTCATCTGAGGATATTTCCTTTTTCATCTTAGCCCTCTACGGGCTTACAAATGTCACTTTGCCAATTGCACAAGAACTGTCTTGTGGAAAGGCTTCTTGAGGGGAAAGCTGTAACTCTGTGAGATGATTTCACAGAACATAAACAAGTTTCTCAGAAAGCTTCTTTCTCTTTGTTATCGGAGGATATTTCCTTTGGCCCTATAGTCTTCCAAGGGATCCGAAATATCTGTTCTCAGATTCCACAGAAATAAGGCTAGCAAAGAGATCCACGAAATACAGATGTAACTCTGTGAGATGAATTAACAGAACACTAAGCAGTTTCTCAGAAAGCTTCTTCCCAGATTTCATCTGAGGATATTTCCTTTTTCATCTTAGCCCTCTACGGGCTTCCAAATGTCACTTTGCCAATTCCACAAGAACTGTCTTGGGGAAAGGCTTCTTGAGGGGAAAGCTGTAACTCTGTGAGATGATTTCACAGAATACAAAGAAGTTTCTCAGAAAGCTTCTTTCTCTTTGTTATCGGAGGATATTTCCTTTGTCCCTATAGTCTTCCAAGGGATCCGAAATATCTGTTCTCAGATTCCACAGAAATAACTCCAGCAAAGAGATCCACGAAATACAGATGTAACTCTGTGAGATGTATTAAGAGAACACTAAGCAGTTTCTCAGAAAGCCTCTTTCCAGATTTCATCTGAGGATATTTCCTTTTTCACCATAGCCCTCTAAGGGCTTCCAAATATCACTTTGCCAATTCCACAAGAACTGTCTTAGCGAAAGACTTCTTGAGGGGAAAGCTGTAACTCTGTGAGATGATTTCACAGAACACAAAGAAGTTTCTCAGAAAGCTTCTTTCTCTTTGTTATCGGAGGATATTTCCTTTGGTCCTATAGTCTTCCAAGGGAACCGAAATATCTGTTCTCAGATTCCACAGAAATAAGGCTAGCAAAGAGATCCACGAAATACAGATGTAACTCTGTGAGAGGAGTTAACAGAACACTAAGCAGTTTCTAAGAAAGCTTCTTTCCAGATTTCATCTGAGGATATTTCCTTTTTCATCTTAGCCCTCTACGGGCTTCCAAATGTCACTTTGCCAATTCCAAAAGAACTGTCTTGGGGAAAGGCTTCTTGAGGGGAAAGCTGTAACTCTGTGAGATGATTTCACAGAACATAAACAAGTTTCTCAGAAAGCTTCTTTCTCTTTGTTATCGGAGGATATTTCCTTTGGTCCTACAGTCTTCCAAGGGATCCCAAATATCTGTTCTCAGATTCCACAGAAATAAGGCTAGCAAAGAGATCCACGAAATACAGATGTAACTCTGTGAGATGAATTAACAGAACACTAAGCAGTTTCTCAGAAAGCTTCTTCCCAGATTTCATCTGAGGATATTTCCTTTTTCATCTTAGCCCTCTACGGGCTTCCAAATGTCACTTTCCCAATTCCACAAGAACTGTCTTGGGGAAAGGCTTCTTGAGGGGAAAGCTGTAACTCTGTGAGATGATTTCACAGAAAACAAAGAAGTTTCTCAGAAAGCTTCTTTCTCTTTGTTATCGGAGGATATTTCCTTTGTCCCTATAGTCTTCCAAGGGATCCGAAATATCTGTTCTCAGATTCCACAGAAATAAGTCCAGCAAAGAGATCCACGAAATACAGATGTAACGCTGTGAGATGTATTAATAGAACACTAAGCAGTTTCTCAGAAAGCCTCTTTCCAGATTTCATCTGAGGATATTTCCTTTTTCACCATAGCCCTCTATGGGCTTCCAAATATCACTTTGCCAATTCCACAAGAACTGTCTTAGCTAAAGTCTTCTTGAGGGGAAAGCTGTAACTCTGTGAGATGATTTCACAGAACACAAAGAAGTTTCTCAGAAAGCTTCTTTCTCTTTGTTATCGGAGGATATTTCCTTTGGCCCTATAGTCTTCCAAGGGATCCGAAATATCTGTTCTCAGATTCCACAGAAATAAGGCTAGCAAAGAGATTCACGAAATACAGATGTAAATCTGTGAGATGAATTAACAGAACACTAAGCAGTTTCTCAGAAAGCTTCTTTCCAGATTTCATCTGAGGATATTTCCTTTTTCACCATAGCCCTCTATGGGCATCCTAATATCACTTTGCCTATTCCCCAAGAACTGTCTTACAGAAAGGATTCTTGAGGGGAAAGCTGTAACTCTGTCAGATGATTTCACAGAACACAAAGAAGTTTCTCAGAAAGCTTCTTTCTCTTTGTTATCGGAGAATATTTCCTTTGGCCCTATAGTCTTCCAAGGGATCCGAAATATCTGTTCTCAGATTCCACAGAAATAAGGCTAGCAAAGAGATCCATGAAATACAGATGTAACTCTGTGAGATGTATTAACAGGACACCAAGCAGTTTCTCAGAAAGCCTCTTTCCAGAGTTCATCTGAGGATATTTCCTTTTTCACCATAGCCCTCTATGGGCTTAAAAATATCACTTTGCCAATTCCACAAGAACTGTCTTAGCGAAAGGCTTCTTGAGGGGAAAGCTGTAACTCTGTGAGATGATTTCACAGAACACAAAGACGTTTCTCAGAAAGCTTCTTTCTCTTTGTTTTCGGAGGATATTTCCTTTGGTCCTATAGTCTTCCTAGGGAAACGAAATATCTGTTCTCATATTCCACAGAAATAAGGCAAGCAAAGAGATCCACGAAATACAGATGTAACTCTGTGAGAGGAATTAACAGAACACTAAGCAGTTTCTAAGAAAGCTTCTTTCCAGATTTCATCTGAGGATATTTCCATTTTCATCTTAGCCCTCTACGGGCTTCCAAATGTCACTTTGCCAATTCCACAAGAACTGTCTTGGGGAAAGGCTTCTTGAGGGGAAAGCTGTAACTCTGTGATATGATTTCACAGAACATAAACAAGTTTCTCAGAAAGCTTCTTTCTCTTTGTTATCGGAGCATATTTCCTTTGGCCCTACAGTCTTCCAAGGGATTCCAAATATCTGTTCTCAGATTCCACAGAAATAAGGCTAGCAAAGAGATCCACGAAATACATATGTAACTCTGTGAGATGAATTAACAGAACACTAAGCAGTTTCTCAGAAAGCTTCTTTCCAGATTTCATCTGAGGATATTTCCTTTTTCACCATAGCCCTCTATGGGCTTCCAAATATCACTTTGCCAATTCCACAAGAACTGTCTTAGCGAAAGACTTCCTGAGGGGAAAGCTGTAACTCTGGGAGATGATTTCACAGAACACAAAGAAGTTTCTCAGAAAGCTTCTTTCTCTTTGTTATCGGAGGATATTTCCTTTGTCCCTATAGTCTTCCAAGGGAACCGAAATATCTGTTCTCAGATTCCACAGAAATAAGGCTAGCAAAGAGATCCACGAAATACAGATGTAACTCTGTGAGATGTATTAACAGGACACCAAGCAGTTTCTCAGAAAGCCTCTTTCCAGATTTCATCTGAGGATATTTCCTTTTTCACCATAGCCCTCTATGGGCTTAAAAATATCACTTTGCCAATTCCACAAGAACTGTCTTAGCGAAAGGCTTCTTGAGGGGAAAGCTGTAACTCTGTGAGATGATTTCACAGAACACAAAGAAGTTTCTCAGAAAGCTTCTTTCTCTTTGTTTTCGGAGGATATTTCCTTTGGTCCTATAGTCTTCCTAGGGAAACGAAATATCTGTTCTCAGATTCCACAGAAATAAGGCAAGCAAAGAGATCCACGAAATACAGATGTAACTCTGTGAGAGGAATTAACAGAACACTAAGCAGTTTCTAAGAAAGCTTCTTTCCAGATTTCATCTGAGGATATTTCCTTTTTCATCTTAGCCCTCTACGGGCTTCCAAATGTCACTTTGCCAATTCCACAAGAACTGTCTTGGGGAAAGGCTTCTTGAGGGGAAAGCTGTAACTCTGTGAGATGATTTCACAGAACATAAACAAGTTTCTCAGAAAGCTTCTTTCTCTTTGTTATCGGAGCATATTTCCTTTGGCCCTACAGTCTTCCAAGGGATTCCAAATATCTGTTCTCAGATTCCACAGAAATAAGGCTAGCAAAGAGATCCACGAAATACAGATGTAACTCTGTGAGATGAATTAACAGAACACTAAGCAGTTTCTCAGAAAGCTTCTTTCCAGATTTCATCTGAGGATATTTCCTTTTTCACCATAGCCCTGTATGGGCTTCCAAATATCACTTTGCCAATTCCACAAGAACTGTCTTAGCGAAAGACTTCTTGAGGGGAAAGCTGTAACTCTGGGAGATGATTTCACAGAACACAAAGAAGTTTCTCAGAAAGCTTCTTTCTCTTTGTTATCGGAGGATATTTCCTTTGTCCCTATAGTCTTCCAAGGGAACCGAAATATCTGTTCTCAGATTCCACAGAAATAAGGCTAGCAAAGAGATCCACGAAATACAGATGTAACTCTGTGAGAGCAATTAACAGAACACTAAGCAGTTTCTCAGAAAGCTTCTTTCCAGATTTCATCTGAGGATATTTCCTTTTTCATCTTAGCCCTCTACGGGCTTCCAAATGTCACTTTGCCAATTGCACAAGAACTGTCTTGTGGAAAGGCTTCTTGAGGAGAAAGCTGTAACTCTGTGAGATGATTTCACAGAACATAAACAAGTTTCTCAGAAAGCTTCTTTCTCTTTGTTATCGGAGGATATTTCCTTTGGCCCTATAGTCTTCCAAGGGATCCGAAATATCTGTTGTCAGATTCCACAGAAATAAGGCTAGCAAAGAGATCCACGAAATACAGATGTAACTCTGTGAGATGAATTAACAGAACACTAAGCAGTTTCTCAGAAAGCTTCTTCCCAGATTTCATCTGAGGATATTTCCTTTTTCATCTTAGCCCTCTACGGGCTTCCAAATGTCACTTTGCCAATTCCACAAGAACTGTCTTGGGGAAAGGCTTCTTGAGGGGAAAGCTGTAACTCTGTGAGATGATTTCACAGAACACAAAGAAGTTTCTCAGAAAGCTTCTTTCTCTTTGTTATCGGAGGATATTTCCTGTGTCCCTATAGTCTTCCAAGGGATCCGAAATATCTGTTCTCAGATTCCACAGAAATAACTCCAGCAAAGAGATCCACGAAATACAGATGTAACTCTGTGAGATGTATTAACAGAACACTAAGCAGTTTCTCAGAAACCCTCTTTCCAGATTTCATCTGAGGATATTTCCTTTTTCACCATAGCCCTCTAAGGGCTTCCAAATATCACTTTGCCAATTCCACAAGAACTGTCTTAGCGAAAGACTTCTTGAGGGGAAAGCTGTAACTCTGTGAGATGATTTCACAGAACACAAAGAAGTTTCTCAGAAAGCTTCTTTCTCTTTGTTATCGGAGGATATTTCCTTTGGTCCTATAGTCTTCCAAGGGAACCGAAATATCTGTTCTCAGATTCCACAGAAATAAGGCTAGCAAAGAGATCCACGAAATACAGATGTAACTCTGTGAGAGGAGTTAACAGAACACTAAGCAGTTTCTCAGAAAGCTTCTTTACATATTTCATCTGAAGATATTTCCTTTTTCACCATAGCCCTCTATGGGCTTCCAAATATCACTTTGCCAATTCCACAAGAACTGTCTTAGCGAAAGGCTTCTTGAGGGTAAGCTGTTCCTCTGTGAGATGATTTCACAGAAGACAACGAAGTTTCTCAGAAACCTTCTTTCTCTTTGTTATCGGAGGATATTTCCTATGGCCCTATAGTCTTCCAAGGGATCCGAAATATCTGTTGTCAGATTCCACAGAAATAAGGCTAGCAAAGAGATCCACGAAATACAGATGTAACTCTGTGAGATGAATTAACAGAACACTAAGCAGTTTCTCAGAAAGCTTCTTTCCAGATTTCATCTGAGGATATTTCCTTTTTCACCGTAGCCCTCTATGGGCTTCCAAATATCACTTTGCCAATTCCACAAGAACTGTCTTAGCTAAAGGCTTCTTGAGGGGAAAGCTGTAACTCTGTGAGATGATTTCACAGAACACAAAGAAGTTTCTCAGAAAGCTTCTTTCTCTTTGTTATCGGAGGATATTTCCTTTGGCCCTATAGTCTTCCAAGGGATCCGAAATATCTGTTCTCAGATTCCACAGAAATAAGGCTAGCAAAGAGATTCACGAAATACAGATGTAAATCTGTGAGATGAATTAACAGAACACTAAGCAGTTTCTCAGAAAGCTTCTTTCCAGATTTCATCTGAGGATATTTCCTTTTTCACCATAGCCCTCAATGGGCATCCTAATATCACTTTGCCAATTCCCCAAGAACTGTCTTACAGAAAGGATTCTTGAGGGGAAAGCTGTAACTCTGTGAGATGATTTCACAGAACACAAAGAAGTTTCTCAGAAAGCTTCTTTCTCTTTGTTATCGGAGAATATTTCCTTTGGCCCTATAGTCTTCCAAGGGATCCGAAATATCTGTTCTCAGATTCCACAGAAATAAGGCTAGCAAAGAGATCCACGAAATACAGATGTAACTCTGTGAGATGTATTAACAGGACACCAAGCAGTTTCTCAGAGAGCCTCTTTCCAGATTTCATCTGAGGACATTTCCTTTTTCACCATAGCCCTCTATGGGCTTAAAAATATCACTTTGCCAATTCCACAAGAACTGTCTTAGCGTAAGGCTTCTTGAGGGGAAAGCTGTAACTCTGTGAGATGATTTCACAGAACACAAAGAAGTTTCTCAGAAAGCTTCTTTCTCTTTGTTTTCGGAGGATATTTCCTTTGGTCCTATAGTCTTCCTAGGGAAACGAAATATCTGTTCTCAGATTCCACAGAAATAAGGCAAGCAAAGAGATCCACGAAATACAGATGTAACTCTGTGAGAGGAATTAACAGAACACTAAGCAGTTTCTAAGAAAGCTTCTTTCCAGATTTCATCTGAGGATATTTCCTTTTTCATCTTAGCCCTCTACGGGCTTCCAAATGTCACTTTGCCAATTCCACAAGAACTGCCTTGGGTAAAGGCTTCTTGAGGGGAAAGCTGTAACTCTGTGAGATGATTTCACAGAACATAAACAAGTTTGTCAGAAAGCTTCTTTCTCTTTGTTATCGGAGCATATTTCCTTTGGCCCTACAGTCTTCCAAGGGATTCCAAATATCTGTTCTCAGATTCCACAGAAATAAGGCTAGCAAAGAGATCCACGAAATACAGATGTAACTCTGTGAGATGAATTAACAGAACACTAAGCAGTTTCTCAGAAAGCTTCTTTCCAGATTTCATCTGAGGATATTTCCTTTTTCACCATAGCCCTGTATGGGCTTCCAAATATCACTTTGCCAATTCCACAAGAACTGTCTTAGCGAAAGACTTCTTGAGGGGAAAGCTGTAACTCTGGGAGATGATTTCACAGAACACAAAGAAGTTTCTCAGAAAGCTTCTTTCTCTTTGTTATCGGAGGATATTTCCTTTGTCCCTATAGTCTTCCAAGGGAACCGAAATATCTGTTCTCAGATTCCACAGAAATAAGGCTAGCAAAGAGATCCACGAAATACAGATGTAACTCTGTGAGAGCAATTAACAGAACACTAAGCAGTTTCTCAGAAAGCTTCTTTCCAGATTTCATCTGAGGATATTTCCTTTTTCATCTTAGCCCTCTACGGGCTTCCAAATGTCACTTTGCCAATTCCACAAGAACTGTCTTGGGGAAAGGCTTCTTGAGGGGAAAGCTGTAACTCTGTGAGATGATTTCACAGAACACAAAGAAGTTTCTCAGAAAGCTTCTTTCTCTTTGTTATCGGAGGATATTTCCTTTGTCCCTATAGTCTTCCAAGGGATCCGAAATATCTGTTCTCAGATTCCACAGAAATAACTCCAGCAAAGAGATCCACGAAATACAGATGTAACTCTGTGAGATGTATTAACAGAACACTAAGCAGTTTCTCAGAAAGCCTCTTTCCAGATTTCATCTGAGGATATTTCCTTTTTCACCATAGCCCTCTAAGGGCTTCCAAATATCACTTTGCCAATTCCACAAGAACTGTCTTAGCGAAAGACTTCTTGAGGGGAAAGCTGTAACTCTGTGAGATGATTTCACAGAACACAAAGAAGTTTCTCAGAAAGCTTCTTTCTCTTTGTTATCGGAGGATATTTCCTTTGGTCCTATAGTCTTCCTAGGGAACCGAAATATCTGTTCTCAGATTCCACAGAAATAAGGCTAGCAAAGAGATCCACGAAATACAGATGTAACTCTGTGAGAGGAGTTAACAGAACACTAAGCAGTTTCTCAGAAAGCTTCTTCCCAGATTTCATCTGAGGATATTTCCTTTTTCATCTTAGCCCTCTACGGGCTTCCAAATGTCACTTTGCCAATTCCACAAGAACTGTCTTGGGGAAAGGCTTCTTGAGGGGAAAGCTGTAACTCTGTGAGATGATTTCACAGAAAACAAAGAAGTTTCTCAGAAAGCTTCTTTCTCTTTGTTATCGGAGGATATTTCCTTTGACCCTATAGTCTTCCAAGGGATCCGAAACATCTGTTCTCAGATTCCACAGAAATAAGTCCAGCAAAGAGATCCACGAAATACAGATGTAACGCTGTGAGATGTATTAATAGAACACTAAGCAGTTTCTCAGAAAGCCTCTTTCCAGATTTCATCTGAGGATATTTCCTTTTTCACCATAGCCCTCTATGGGCTTCCAAATAATACTTTGCCAATTCCACAAGAACTGTCTTAGCTAAAGTCTTCTTGAGGGGAAAGCTGTAACTCTGTGAGATGATTTCACAGAACACAAAGAAGTTTCTCAGAAAGCTTCTTTCTCTTTGTTATCGGAGGATATTTCTTTTGGCCCTATAGTCTTCCAAGGGATCCGAAATATCTGTTCTCAGATTCCACAGAAATAAGGCTAGCAAAGAGATTCACGAAATACAGATGTAAATCTGTGAGATGAATTAACAGAACACTAAGCAGTTTCTCAGAAAGCTTCTTTCCAGATTTCATCTGAGGATATTTCCTTTTTCACCATAGCCCTCTATGGGCATCCTAATATCACTTTGCCTATTCCCCAAGAACTGTCTTACAGAAAGGATTCTTGAGGGGAAAGCTGTAACTCTGTCAGATGATTTCACAGAACACAAAGAAGTTTCTCAGAAAGCTTCTTTCTCTTTGTTATCGGAGAATATTTCCTTTGGCCCTATAGTCTTCCAAGGGATCCGAAATATCTGTTCTCAGATTCCACAGAAATAAGGCTAGCAAAGAGATCCACGAAATACAGATGTAACTCTGTGAGATGTATTAACAGAACGCCAAGCAGTTTCTCAGAAAGCCTCTTTCCAGAGTTCATCTGAGGATATTTCCTTTTTCACCATAGCCCTCTATGGGCTTAAAAATATCACTTTGCCAATTCCACAAGAACTGTTTTAGCGAAAGGCTTCTTGAGGGGAAAGCTGTAACTCTGTGAGATGATTTCAGAGAACACAAAGACGTTTCTCAGAAAGCTTCTTTCTCTTTGTTTTCGGAGGATATTTCCTTTGGTCCTATAGTCTTCCTAGGGAAACGAAATATCTGTTCTCAGATTCCACAGAAATAAGGCAAGCAAAGAGATCCACGAAATACAGATGTAACTCTGTGAGAGGAATTAACAGAACACTAAGCAGTTTCTCAGAAAGCTTCTTTCCAGATTTCATCTGAGGATATTTCCATTTTCATCTTAGCCCGCTACGGGCTTCCAAATGTCACTTTGCCAATTCCACAAGAACTGTCTTGGGGAAAGGCTTCTTGAGGGGAAAGCTGTAACTCTGTGATATGATTTCACAGAACATAAACAAGTTTCTCAGAAAGCTTCTTTCTCTTTGTTATCGGAGCATATTTCCTTGGGCCCTACAGTCTTCCAAGGGATTCCAAATATCTGTTCTCAGATTCCACAGAAATAAGGCTAGCAAAGAGATCCACGAAATACAGATGTAACTCTTTGAGATGAATTAACAGAACACTAAGCAGTTTCTCAGAAAGCTTCTTTCCAGATTTCATCTGAGGATATTTCCTTTTTCACCATAGCCCTGTATGGGCTTCCAAATATCACTTTGCCAATTCCACAAGAACTGTCTTAGCGAAAGACTTCCTGAGGGGAAAGCTGTAACTCTGGGAGAAGATTTCACAGAACACAAAGAAGTTTCTCAGAAAGCTTCTTTCTCTTTGTTATCGGAGGATATTTCCTTTGTCCCTATAGTCTTCCAAGGGAACCGAAATATCTGTTCTCAGATTCCACAGAAATAAGGCTAGCAAAGAGATCCACGAAATACAGATGTAACTCTGTGAGAGGAATTAACAGAACACTAAGCAGTTTCTCAGAAAGCTTCTTTCCAGATTTCATCTGAGGATATTTCCTTTTTCATCTTAGCCCTCTACGGGCTTCCAAATGTCACTTTGCCTTTGCACAAGAACTGTCTTGTGGAAAGGCTTCTTGAGGGGAAAGCTGTAACTCTGTGAGATGATTTCACAGAACATAAACAAGTTTCTCAGAAAGCTTCTTTCTCTTTGTTATCGGAGGATATTTCCTTTGGCCCTACAGTCTTCCAAGGTATCCCAAGTATCTGTTCTCAGATTCCACAGAAATAAGGCTAGCAAAGAGATCCACGAAATACAGATGTAACTCTGTGAGATGAATTAACAGAATACTAAGCAGTTTCTCAGAAAGCTTCTTTCCAGATTTCATCTGAGGATATTTCCTTTTTCACCATAGCCCTCTATGGGCTTCCAAATATCACTTTGCCAATTGCACAAGAACTGTCTTAGCGAAAGACTTCCTGAGGGGAAAGCTGTAACTCTGGGAGATGATTTCACAGAACACAAAGAAGTTTCTCAGAAAGCTTCTTTCTCTTTGTTATCGGAGGATATTTCCTTTGTCCCTATAGTCTTCCAAGGGAACCGAAATATCTGTTCTCAGATTCCACAGAAATAAGGCTAGCAAAGAGATCCACGAAATACAGATGTAACTCTGTGAGATGAATTAACAGAACACTAAGCAGTTTCTCAGAAAGCTTCTTTCCAGATTTCATCTGAGGATATTTCCTTTTTCATCTTAGACCTCTACGGGCTTCCAAATGTCACTTTGCCAATTCCACAAGAACTGTCTTAGCGAAAGCGTTCTTGAGGGGAAAGCTGTAACTCTGTGAGATGATTTCACAGAACATAAACAAGTTTCTCAGAAAGCTTCTTTCTCTTTGTTATCGGAGGATATTTCCTTTGGCCCTATAGTCTTACAAGGGATCCGAAATATCTGTTGTCAGATTCCACAGAAATAAGGCTAGCAAAGAGATCCACGAAATACAGATGTAACTCTGTGAGATGAATTAACAGAACACTAAACAGTTTCTCAGAAAGCTTCTTTCCAGATTTCATCTGAGGATATTTCCTTTTTCATCTTAGCCCTCTACGGGCTTCCAAATGTCACTTTGCCAATTCCATAAGAACTGTCTTGGGGAAAGGCTTCTTGAGGGGAAAGCTGTAACTCTGTGAGATGATTTCACAGAACATAAACAAGTTTCTCAGAAAGCTTCTTTCTCTTTGTTATCGGAGGATATTTCCTTTGGCCCTATAGTCTTCCAAGGGATCCGAAATATCTGTTCTCAGATTCCACAGAAATAAGGCTAGCAAAGAGAGCGACGAAATACAGATGTAACTCTGTGAGATGAATTAACAGAACACAAAGCAGTTTCACAGAAAGCTTCTTTCCAGATTTCATCTGAGGATATTTCCTTTTTCAACATAGCCCTCTAAGGGCTTCCAAATATCACTTTGGCAATTCCACAAGAACTGTCTTAGCGAAAGGCTTCCTGAGGGGAAAGCTGTAACTCTGGGAGATGATTTCACAGAACACAAAGAAGTTTCTCAGAAAACTTCTTTCTCTTTGTTATCGGAGGATATTTCCTTTGTCCCTATAGTCTTCCAAGGGATCCGAAATATCTGTTGTCAGATTCCACAGAAATAAGGCTAGCAAAGAGATCCACGAAATACAGATGTAACTCTGTTAGATGAATTAACAGAACACTAAGCAGTTTCTCAGAAAGCTTCTTCCCAGATTTCATCTGAGGATATTCCTTTTTCATCTTAGCCCTCTACGGGCTTCCAAATGTCACTTTGCCAATTCCACAAGAACTGTCTTGGGGAAAGGCTTCTTGAGTGGAAAGCTGTAACTCTGTGAGATGATTTCACAGAACACAAAGAAGTTTCTCAGAAAGCTTCTTTCTCTTTGTTATCGGAGGATATTTCCTTTGTCCCTATAGTCTTCCAAGGGATCCGAAATATCTGTTCTCAGATTCCACAGAAATAAGTCCAGCAAAGAGATCCACGAAATACAGATGTAACTCTGTGAGATGTATTAGCAGAACACTAAGAAGTTTCTCAGAAAGCCTCTTTCCAGATTTCATCTGAGGATATTTCCTTTTTCACCATAGCCCTCTATGGGCTTCCAAATATCACTTTGCCAATTCCACAAGAACTGTCTTAGCGAAAGGCTTCTTGAGGGGAAAGCTGTAACTCTGTGAGATGATTTCACAGAACACAAAGAAGTTTCTCAGAAAGCTTCTTTCTCTAGTTATCGGAGGATATTTCCTTTGGTCCTATAGTCTTCCAAGGGAACCGAAATATCTGTTCTCAGATTCCACAGAAATAAGGCTAGCAAAGAGATCCACGAAATACAGATGTAACTCTGTGAGAGGAATTAACAGAACACTAAGCAGTTTCTCAGAAAGCTTCTTTCCAGATTTCATCTGAGGATATTTCCTTTTTCATCTTAGCCCTCTACGGGCTTCCAAATGTCACTTTGCCTTTGCACAAGAACAGTCTTGTGGAAAGGCTTCTTGAGGGGAAAGCTGTAACTCTGTGAGATGATTTCACAGAACATAAACAAGTTTCTCAGAAAGCTTCTTTCTCTTTGTTATCGGAGGATATTTCCTTTGGCCCTACAGTCTTCCAAGGTATCCCAAGTATCTGTTCTCAGATTCCACAGAAATAAGGCTAGCAAAGAGATCCACGAAATACAGATGTAACTCTGTGAGATGAATTAACAGAATACTAAGCAGTTTCTCAGAAAGCTTCTTTCCAGATTTCATCTGAGGATATTTCCTTTTTCACCATAGCCCTCTATGGGCTTCCAAATATCACTTTGCCAATTGCACAAGAACTGTCTTAGCGAAAGACTTCCTGAGGGGAAAGCTGTAACTCTGGGAGATGATTTCACAGAACACAAAGAAGTTTCTCAGAAAGCTTCTTTCTCTTTGTTATCGGAGGATATTTCCTTTGTCCCTATAGTCTTCCAAGGGAACCGAAATATCTGTTCTCAGATTCCACAGAAATAAGGCTAGCAAAGAGATCCACGAAATACAGATGTAACTCTGTGAGATGAATTAACAGATCACTAAGCAGTTTCTCAGAAAGCTTCTTTCCAGATTTCATCTGAGGATATTTCCTTTTTCATCTTAGCCCTCTACGGGCTTCCAAATGTCACTTTGCCAATTCCACAAGAACTGTCTTAGCGAAAGCGTTCTTGAGGGGAAAGCTGTAACTCTGTGAGATGATTTCACAGAACATAAACAAGTTTCTCAGAAAGCTTCTTTCTCTTTGTTATCGGAGGATATTTCCTTTGGCCCTATAGTCTTACAAGGGATCCGAAATATCTGTTGTCAGATTCCACAGAAATAAGGCTAGCAAAGAGATCCACGAAATACAGATGTAACTCTGTGAGATGAATTAACAGAACACTAAACAGTTTCTCAGAAAGCTTCTTTCCAGATTTCATCTGAGGATATTTCCTTTTTCATCTTAGCCCTCTACGGTCTTCCAAATGTCACTTTGCCAATTCCATAAGAACTGTCTTGGGGAAAGGCTTCTTGAGGGGAAAGCTGTAACTCTGTGAGATGATTTCACAGAACATAAACAAGTTTCTCAGAAAGCTTCTTTCTCTTTGTTATCGGAGGATATTTCCTTTGGCCCTATAGTCTTCCAAGGGATCCGAAATATCTGTTCTCAGATTCCACAGAAATAAGGCTAGCAAAGAGAGCGACGAAATACAGATGTAACTCTGTGAGATGAATTAACAGAACACTAAGCAGTTTCTCAGAAAGCTTCTTTCCAGATTTCATCTGAGGATATTTCCTTTTTCACCATAGCCCTCTATGGGCTTCCAAATATCACTTTGCCAATTCCACAAGAACTGTCTTTGCGAAAGTCTTCTTGAGGGGAAAGCTGTAACTCTGTGAGATGATTTCACAGAACACAAAGAAGTTTCTCAGAAAGCTTCTTTCTCCTTGTTGTCGGAGGATATTTCCTTTGGTCCTATAGTCTTCCAAGGGATCCGAAATATCTGTTCTCAGATTCTACAGAAATAAGGCTAGCAAAGATATCCACGAAATACAGATGTAACTCTGTGGGATGAATTAACAGAACACAAAGCAGTTTCACAGAAAGCTTCTTTCCAGATTTCATCTGAGGATATTTCCTTTTTCAACATAGCCCTCTAAGGGCTTCCAAATATCACTTTGCCAATTCCACAAGAACTGTCTTAGCGAAAGGCTTCCTGAGGGGAAAGCTGTAACTCTGGGAGATGATTTCACAGAACACAAAGAAGTTTCTCAGAAAACTTCTTTCTCTTTGTTATCGGAGGATATTTCCTTTGTCCCTATAGTCTTCCAAGGGATCCGAAATATCTGTTGTCAGATTCCACAGAAATAAGGCTAGCAAAGAGATCCACGAAATACAGATGTAACTCTGTTAGATGAATTAACAGAACACTAAGCAGTTTCTCAGAAAGCTTCTTCCCAGATTTCATCTGAGGATATTCCTTTTTCATCTTAGCCCTCTACGGGCTTCCAAATGTCACTTTGCCAATTCCACAAGAACTGTCTTGGGGAAAGGCTTCTTGAGTGGAAAGCTGTAACTCTGTGAGATGATTTCACAGAACACAAAGAAGTTTCTCAGAAAGCTTCTTTCTCTTTGTTATCGGAGGATATTTCCTTTGTCCCTATAGTCTTCCAAGGGATCCGAAATATCTGTTCTCAGATTCCACAGAAATAAGTCCAGCAAAGAGATCCACGAAATACAGATGTAACTCTGTGAGATGTATTAGCAGAACACTAAGAAGTTTCTCAGAAAGCCTCTTTCCAGATTTCATCTGAGGATATTTCCTTTTTCACCATAGCCCTCTATGGGCTTCCAAATATCACTTTGCCAATTCCACAAGAACTGGCTTAGCCAAAGGCTTCTTGAGGGGAAAGCTGTAACTCTGTGAGATGATTTCACAGAACACAAAGAAGTTTCTCAGAAAGCTTCTTTCTCTTTGTTATCGGAGGATATTTCCTTTGGTCCTATAGTCTTCCAAGGGAACCGAAATATCTGTTCTCAGATTCCACAGAAATAAGGCTAGCAAAGAGATCCACGAAATACAGATGTAACTCTGTGAGATGAATTAACAGAACACTAAGCAGTTTCTCAGAAAGCTTCTTTCCAGATTTCATCTGAGGATATTTCCTTTTTCATCTTAGCCCTCTACGGGCTTCCAAATGTCACTTTGCCAATTCCACAAGAACTGTCTTAGCGAAAGCCTTCTTGAGGGGAAAGCTGTAACTCTGTGAGATGATTTCACAGAACATAAAGAAGTTTCTCAGAAAGCTTCTTTCTCTTTGTTATCGGAGGATATTTCCTTTGTCCCTATAGTCTTCCAAGGGATCCCAAATATCTGTTCTCAGATTCCACAGAAACAAGGCTAGCAAAGAGATCCACGAAATACAGATGTAACTCTGTGAGATGAATTAACAGAACACTAAGCAGTTTCTCAGAAAGCTTCTTTCCAGATTTCATCTGAGGATATTTCCTTTTTCACCATAGCCCTCTATGGGCTTCCAAATATCACTTTTCCAATTCCACAAGAACTGTCTTAGCGAAAGGCTTCCTGAGGGGAAAGCTGTTACTCTGGGAGATGATTTCACAGAACACAAAGAAGTTTCTCAGAAAGCTTCTTTCTCTTTGTTATCGGAGGATATTTCCTTTGTCCCTATAGTCTTCCAAGTTAACTGAAATATCTGTACTCAGATTCCACAGAAATAAGGTAGCAAAGAGATCCACGAAATACAGATGTAACTCTGTGAGATGAATTAACAGAACACTAAGCAGTTTCTCAGAAAGCTTCTTTCCAGATTTCATCTGAGGATATTTCCTTTTTCACCATAGCCCTCTATGGGCTTCCAAATATCACTTTGCCAATTCCACAAGAACTGTCTTAGCGAAAGGCGTCTTGAGGAGAAAGCTGTAACTCTGTGAGATGATTTCAAAGAACACAAAGAAGTTTCTCAGAAAGCTCTTTCTCTTTGTTATCGGAGGATATTTCCTTTGGCCCTATAGTCTTCCAAGGGATCCGAAATATCTCTTCTCAGATTCCACAGAAATAAGGCTAGCAAAGAGATCCACGAAATACAGATGTAACTCTGTGAGATTAATTAACAGAACACTAAGCAGTTTCTAAGAAAGCTTCTTTCGAGATTTCATCTGAGGATATTTCCTTTTTCACCATAGCCCTCTATGGGCTTCCAAATATCACTTTGCCAATTCCACAAGAACTGTCTTAGCGAAAGGCTTCTTGAGGGGAAAGCTGTAACTCTGGGAGATGATTTCACAGAACACAAAGAAGTTTCTCAGAAAGCTTCTTTCTCTTTGTTATCGGAGGATATTTCCTTTGTCCCTATAGTCTTCCAAGGGAACCGAAATATCTGTTCTCAGATTCCACAGAAATAAGGCTAGCAAAGAGATCCACGAAATACAGATGTAACTCTGTGAGATGAATTAACAGAACACTAAGCAGTTTCTCAGAAAGCTTCTTTCCAGATTTCATCTGAGGATATTTCCTTTTTCATCTTAGCCCTCTACGGGCTTCCAAATGTCACTTTGCCAATTCCACAAGAACTGTCTTAGCGAAAGCCTTCTTGAGGGGAAAGCTGTAACTCTGTGAGATGATTTCACAGAACATAAACAAGTTTCTCAGAAAGCTTCTTTCTCTTTGTTATCGGAGGATATTTCCTTTGGCCCTATAGTCTTCCAAGGGATCCGAAATATCTGTTGTCAGATTCCACAGAAATAAGACTAGCAAAGAGATCCACGAAATACAGATGTAACTCTATGAGATGAATTATCAGAACACTAAGCAGTTTCTCAGAAAGCTTCTTTTCAGATTTCATCTGAGGATATTTCCTTTTTCACCATAGCCCTCTATGGGCTTCCAAATATCACTTTGCCAATTCCACAAGAACTGTCTTAGCGAAAGGCTTCTTGAGGGGAAAGCTGTAACTCTGTGAGATGATTTCACAGAACACAAAGAAGTTTCTCAGAAAGCTTCTTTCTCTTTGTTATCGGAGGATATTTCCTTTGTCCCTATAGTCTTCCAAGGGATCCGAAATATCTGTTCTCAGATTCCACAGAAATAAGTCTAGCAAAGAGATCCACGAAATACAGATGTAACTCTGTGTGATGAATTAACAGAACACTAAGCAGTTTCTAAGAAAGCTTCTTTCCAGATTTCATCTGAGGATATTTCCTTTTTCATCTTAGCCCTCTACGGGCTTCCAAATGTCACTTTGCCAATTCCACAAGAACTGTCTTGGGGAAAGGCTTCTTGAGGGGAAAGCTGTAACTCTGTTAGATGATTTCACAGAACATAAACAAGTTTCTCAGAAAGCTTCTTTCTCTTTGTTATCGGAGGATATTTCCTTTGGCCCTATAGTCTTCCAAGGGATCCGAAATATCTGTTCTCAGATTCCACAGAAATAAGGCTAGCAAAGAGATCCACGAAATACAGATGTAACTCTGTGAGATGAATTAACAGAACACTAAGCAGTTTCTAAGAAAGCTTCTTTCCAGATTTCATCTGAGGATATTTCCTTTTTCACCATAGCCCTCTAGGGGCTTCCAAATATCACTTTGCCAATTCCACAAGAACTGTCTTAGCGAAAGGCTTCTTGAGGGGAAAGCTGTAACTCTGTGAGATGATTTCACAGAACACAAAGAAGTTTCTCAGAAAGCTTCTTTCTTTTTGTTATCGGAGGATATTTCCTTTGGCCCTATAGTCTTCCAAGGGATCCGAAATATCTGTTCTCAGATTCCACAGAAATAAGGCTAGCAAGGAGATCCACGAAATACAAATGTAACTCTGTGAGATGTATTATCAGAACACTAAGCAGTTTCTCAGAAAGCCTCTTTCCAGATTTCATCTGAGGATATTTCCTTTTTCACCATAGCCCTCTATGGGCTTCCAAATATCACTATGCCAATTCCACAAGAACTGTCTTAGCGAAAGGCTTCTTGAGGGGAAAGCTGTAACTCTGTGAGATGATTTCACAGAACACAAAGAAGTTTCTCAGAAAGCTTCTTTCTCTTTGTTATCGGAGGATATTTCCTTTGGTCCTATAGTCTTCCAAGGGAACCGAAATATCTGTTCTCAGATTCCACAGAAATAAGGCTAGCAAAGAGATCCACGAAATACAGATGTAACTCTGTGAGAGGAATTAACAGAACACTAAGCAGTTTCTAAGAAAGCTTCTTTCCAGATTTCATCTGAGGATATTTCCTTTTTCATCTTAGCCCTCTACGGGCTTCCAAATGTCACTTTGCCAATTCCACAAGAACTGTCTTGGGGAAAGGCTTCTTGAGGGGAAAGCTGTAACTCTGTCAGATGATTTCACAGAACATAAACAAGTTTCTCAGAAAGCTTCTTTCTCTTTGTTATCGGAGGATATTTCCTTTGGCCCTATAGTCTTCCAAGGGATCCCAAATATCTGTTCTCAGATTCCACAGAAATAAGGCTAGCAAAGAGATCCACGAAATACAGATGTAACTCTGTGAGATGAATTAGCAGAACACTAAGCAGTTTCTCAGAAAGCTTCTTTCCAGATTTCATCTGAGGATATTTCCTTTTTCACCATAGCCCTCTATGGGCTTGCAAATATCACTTTGCCAATTCCACAAGAACTGTCTTAGCGAAAGGCTTCCTGAGGGGAAAGCTGTAACTCTGGGAGATGATTTCACAGAACACAAAGAAGTTTCTCAGAAAGCTTCTTTCTCTTTGTTATCGGAGGATATTTCCTTTGTCCCTATAGTCTTCCAAGGGAACCGAAATATCTGTTCTCAGATTCCACAGAAATAAGGCTAGCAAAGAGATCCACGAAATACAGATGTAACTCTGTGAGTTGAATTAAGAGAACACTAAGCAGTTTCTCAGAAAGCCTCTTTCCAGATTTCATCTGAGGATATTTCCTTTTTCACCATAGCCCTGTATGGGCTTCCAAATATCACTTTGCCAATTCCACAAGAACTGTCTTAGCGAAAAACTTCCTGAGGGGAAAGCTGTAACTCTGGGAGATGATTTCACAGAACACAAAGAAGTTTCTCAGAAAGCTTCTTTCTCTTTGTTATCGGAGGATATTTCCTTTGTCCCTATAGTCTTCCAAGGGAACCGAAATATCTGTTCTCAGATTCCACAGAAATAAGGCTAGCAAAGAGATCCACGAAATACAGATGTAACTCTGTGAGAGGAATTAACAGAACACTAAGGAGTTTCTCAGAAAGCTTCTTTCCAGATTTCATCTGAGGATATTTCCTTTTTCATCTTAGCCCTCTACGGGCTTCCAAATGTCACTTTGCCAATTGCACAAGAACTGTCTTGTGGAAAGGCTTCCTGAGGGGAAAGCTGTAACTCTGTGAGATGATTTCACAGAACACAAAAAAGTTTCTCAGAAAGCTTCTTTCTCTTTGTTATCAGAGGATATTTCCTTTGGTCCTATAGTCTTCCAAGGGAACCGAAATATCTGTTCTCAGATTCCACAGAAATAAGGCTAGCAAAGAGATCCACGAAATACAGATGTAACTCTGTGAGAGGAATTAACAGAACACTAAGCAGTTTCTAAGAAAGCTTCTTTCCAGATTTCATCTGAGGATATTTCCTTTTTCATCTTAGCCCTCTACGGGCTTCCAAATGTCACTTTGCCTATTCCACAAGAACTGTCTTGGGGAAAGGCTTCTTGAGGGGAAAGCTGTAACTCTGTGAGATGATTTCACAGAACATAAACAAGTTTCTCAGAAAGCTTCTTTCTCTTTGTTATCGGAGGATATTTCCTTTGGCCCTACAGTCTTCCAAGGGATCCCAAGTATCTGTTCTCAGATTCCACAGAAATAAGGCTAGCAAAGAGATCCACGAAATACAGATGTAACTCTGTGAGATGAATTAACAGAACACTAAGCAGTTTCTCAGAAAGCTTCTTTCCAGATTTCATCTGAGGATATTTCCTTTTTCACCATAGCCCTCTATGGGCTTCCAAATATCACTTTGCCAATTCCACAAGAACTGTCTTAGCGGAAGACTTCCTGAGGGGAAAGCTGTAACTCTGGGAGATGATTTCACAGAACACAAAGAAGTTTATCAGAAAGCTTCTTTCTCTTTGTTATCGGAGGATATTTCCTTTGTCCCTATAGTCTTCCAAGGGAACCGAAATATCTGTTCTCAGATTCCACAGAAATAAGGCTAGCAAAGAGATCCACGAAATACAGATGTAACTCTGTGAGATGAATTAACAGAACACTAAGCAGTTTCTCAGAAAGCTTCTTTCCAGATTTCATCTGAGGATATTTCCTTTTTCATCTTAGCCCTCTACGGGCTTCCAAATGTCACTTTGCCAATTCCACAAGAACTGTCTTAGCGAAAGCCTTCTTGAGGGGAAAGCTGTAACTCTGTGAGATGATTTCACAGAACATAAACAAGTTTCTCAGAAAGCTTCTTTCTCTTTGTTATCAGAGGATATTTCCTTTGGCCCTATAGTCTTCCAAGGGATCCGAAATATCTGTTGTCAGATTCCACAGAAATAAGGCTAGCAAAGAGATCCACGAAATACAGATGTAACTCTGTGAGATGAATTAACAGAAAACTAAACAGTTTCTCAGAAAGCTTCTATCCAGATTTCAACTGAGGATATTTCCTTTTTCATCTTAGCCCTCTACGGGCTTCCAAATGTCACTTTGCCAATTCCATAAGAACTGTCTTGGGGAAAGGCTTCTTGAGGGGAAAGCTGTAACTCTGTGAGATGAT
The DNA here is from genome assembly GCF_043159975.1 of Macaca nemestrina. Classification (NCBI taxonomy): domain Eukaryota; kingdom Metazoa; phylum Chordata; class Mammalia; order Primates; family Cercopithecidae; genus Macaca; species Macaca nemestrina. The sequence continues at coordinate 100,068,695 of NC_092137.1, forward strand.
TTCACAGAACATAAACAAGTTTCTCAGAAAGCTTCTTTCTCTTTGTTATCGGAGGATATTTCCTTTGGCCCTATAGTCTTCCAAGGGATCCGAAATATCTGTTCTCAGATTCCACAGAAATAAGGCTAGCAAAGAGAGCGACGAAATACAGATGTAACTCTGTGAGATGAATTAACAGAACACTAAGCATTTTCTCAGAAAGCTTCTTTCCAGATTTCATCTGAGGATATTTCCTTTTTCACCATAGCCCTCTATGGGCTTCCAAATATCACTTTGCCAATTCCACAAGAACTGTCTTTGAGAAAGGCTTCTTGAGGGGAAAGCTGTAACTCTGTGAGATGATTTCACAGAACACAAAGAAGTTTCTCAGAAAGCTTCTTTCTCCTTGTTGTCGGAGGATATTTCCTTTGGTCCTATAGTCTTCCAAGGGATCCGAAATATCTGTTCTCAGATTCTACAGAAATAAGGCTAGCAAAGATATCCACGAAATACAGATGTAACTCTGTGGGATGAAATAACAGAACACAAAGCAGTTTCACAGAAAGCTTCTTTCCAGATTTCATCTGAGGATATTTCCTTTTTCAACATAGCCCTCTATGGGCTTCCAAATATCACTTTGCCAATTCCACAAGAACTGTCTTAGCGAAAGGCTTCCTGAGGGGAAAGCTGTAACTCTGGGAGATGATTTCACAGAACACAAAGAAGTTTCTCAGAAAACTTCTTTCTCTTTGTTATCGGAGGATATTTCCTTTGGCCCTATAGTCTTCCAAGGGATCCGAAATATCTGTTGTCAGATTCCACAGAAATAAGGCTAGCAAAGAGATCCACGAAATACAGATGTAACTCTGTGAGATGAATTAACAGAACACTAAGCAGTTTCTCAGAAAGCTTCTTCCCAGATTTCATCTGAGGATATTTCCTTTTTCATCTTAGCCCTCTACGGGCTTCCAAATGTCACTTTGCCAATTCCACAAGAACTGTCTTGGGGAAAGGCTTCTTTAGTGGAAAGCTGTAGCTCTGTGAGATGGTTTCACAGAACACAAAGAAGTTTCTCAGAAAGCTTCTTTCTCTTTGTTATCGGAGGATATTTCCTTTGGCCCTATAGTCTTCCAAGGGATCCGAAATATCTGTTCTCAGATTCCACAGAAATAAGTCCAGCAAAGAGATCCACGAAATACAGATGTAACTCTGTGAGATGTATTAGCAGAACACTAAGCAGTTTCTCAGAAAGCTTCTTTCCAGATTTCATCTGAGGATATTTCCTTTTTCACCATAGCCCTCTATGGGCTTCCAAATATCAATTTGCCAATTCCACAAGAACTGTCTTAGGGAAAGGCGTCTTGAGGAGAAAGCTGTAACTCTGTGAGATGATTTCAAAGAACACAAAGAAGTTTCTCAGAAAGCTCTTTCTCTCTGTTATCGGAGGATATTTCCTTTGGCCCTATAGTCTTCCAAGGGATCCGAAATATCTCTTCTCAGATTCCACAGAAATAAGGCTAGCAAAGAGATCCACGAAATACAGATGTAACTCTGTGAGATTAATTAACAGAACACTAAGCAGTTTCTCAGAAAGCTTCTTTCCAGATTTCATCTGAGGATATTTCCTTTTTCACCATAGCCCTCTATGGGCTTCCAAATATCACCTTGCCAATTCCACAAGAACTGTCTTAGCGAAAGGCTTCTTGAGGGGAAAGCTGTAACTCTGTGAGATGATTTCACAGAACACAAAGAAGTTTCTCAGAAAGCTTCTTTCTCTTTCTTTTCGGAGGATATTTCCTTTGGCCCTATAGTCTTACAAGGGATCCGAAATATCTGTTCTCAGATTCCACAGAAATAAGTCTAGCAAAGAGATCCACGAAATACAGATGTAACTCTGTGAGATGAATTAACAGAACACTAAGCAGTTTCTCAGAAAGCTTCTTTCCACATTTCTTCTGAGGATATTTCCTTTTTCATCTTAGCCCTCTACGGGCTTCCAAATGTCACTTTGCCAATTGCACAAGAACTGTCTTGGGGAAAGGCTTCTTGAGGGGAAAGCTGTAACTCTGTGAGATGATTTCACAGAACATAAACAAGTTTCTCAGAAAGCTTCTTTCTCTTTGTTATCGGAGGATATTTCCTTTGGCCCTATAGTCTTCCAAGGGATCCGAAATATCTGTTCTCAGATTCCACAGAAATAAGGCTAGCAAAGAGATACACGAAATACAGATGTAACTCTGTGAGATGAATTAACAGAACACTAAGCAGTTTCTCAGAAAGATTCTTCCCATATTTCATCTTAGGATATTTCCTTTTTCATCTTAGCCCTCTACGGGCTTCCAAATGTCACTTTGCCAATTCCACAAGAACTGTCTTGGGGAAAGGCTTCTTGAGGGGAAAGCTGTAACTCTGTGAGATGATTTCCAAGAACATAAACAAGTTTCTCAGAAAGCTTCTTTCTCTTTGTTATCGGAGGATATTTCCTTTGGCCCTACAGTCTTCCAAGGGATCCGAAATATCTGTTCTCAGATTCCACAGAAATAAGGCTAGCAAAGAGATCCACGAAATACAGATGTAACTCTGTGAGATGAATTAACAGAACACTAAGCAGTTTCTCAGACAGCTTCTTTCCAGATTTCATCTGAGGATATTTCCTTTTTCACCATAGCCCTCTATGGGTTTCCAAATATCACTTTGCCAATTCCACAAGAACTGTCTTAGCGAAAGGCTTCCTGAGGTGAAAGCTGTAACTCTGGGAGATGATTTCACAGAACACAAAGAAGTTTCTCAGAAAGCTTCTTTCTCTTTGTTATCGAAGGATATTTCCTTTGGCCCTATAGTCTTCCAAGGGATCCGAAGTATCTGTTCTCAGATTCCACAGAAATAAGGCTAGCAAAGAGATCCACGAAATACAGATGTAACAGTGTGAGACGAATTAACAGAACACTAAGCAGTTTCTCAGAAAGTTTCTTTCCACATTTCATCTGAAGATATTTCCTTTTTCACCATAGCCCTCTATGGGCTTCCAAGTATCACTTTGCCAATTCCACAAGAACTGTCTTGGGGAACGGCTTCTTGAGGGGAAAGCTGTTCCTCTGTGAGATGATTTCACAGAAGACAAAGAAGTTTCTCAGAAACCTTCTTTCTCTTTGTTATCGGAGGATATTTTCTTTGGCCCTATAGTCTTCCAAGGGATCGGAAATATCTGTTCTCAGATTCCACAGAAATAAGGCTAGCAAAGAGATCCACGAAATACAGATGTAACTCTATGAGATGAATTATCAGAACACTAAGCAGTTTCTCAGAAAGCTTCTTTTCAGATTTCATCTGAGGATATTTCCTTTTTCACCATAGCCCTCTATGGGCTTCCAAATATCACTTTGCCAATTCCACAAGAACTGTCTTAGCGAAAGGCTTCTTGAGGGGAAAGCTGTAACTCTGTGAGATGATTTCACAGAACACAAAGAAGTTTCTCAGAAAGCTTCTTTCTCTTTGTTATCGGAGGATATTTCCTTTGGTCCTATAGTCTTCCAAGGGAACCGAAATATCTGTTCTCAGATTCCACAGAAATAAGGCTAGCAAAGAGATCCACGAAATACAGATGTAACTCTTTGAGAGGAATTAGCAGAACACTAAGCAGTTTCTCAGAAAGCTTCTTTCCAGATTTCATCTGAGGATATTTCCTTTTTCACCATAGCCCTCTATGGGCTTGCAAATATCACTTTGCCAATTCCACAAGAACTGTCTTAGCGAAAGGCTTCCTGAGGGGAAAGCTGTAACTCTGGGAGATGATTTCACAGAACACAAAGAAGTTTCTCAGAAAACTTCTTTCTCTTTCTTATCGGAGGATATTTCCTTTGGCCCTATAGTCTTCCAAGGGATCCGAAATATCTGTTGTCAGATTCCACAGAAATAAGGCTAGCAAAGAGATCCACGAAATACAGATGTAACTCTGTGAGATGAATTAACAGAACACTAAGCAGTTTCTCAGAAAGCTTCTTCCCAGATTTCATCTGAGGATATTTCCTTTTTCATCTTAGCCCTCTACGGGCTTCCAAATGTCACTTTGCCAATTCCACAAGAACTGTCTTGGGGAAAGGCTTCTTGAGTGGAAAGCTGTAACTCTGTGAGATGATTTCACAGAACACAAAGAAGTTTCTCAGAAAGCTTCTTTCTCTTTGTTATCGGAGGATATTTCCTTTGTCCCTATAGTCTTCCAAGGGATCCGAAATATCTGTTCTCAGATTCCACAGAAATAAGTCCAGCAAAGAGATCCACGAAATACAGATGTAACTCTGTGAGATGTATTAGCAGAACACTAAGCAGTTTCTCAGAAAGCCTCTTTCCAGATTTCATCTGAGGATATTTCCTTTTTCATCTTAGCCCTCTACGGGCTTCCAAATGTCACTTTGCCAATTCCACAAGAACTGTCTTAGTGAAAGCCTTCTTGAGGGGAAAGCTGTAACTCTGTGAGATGATTTCACAGAACACAAAGAAGTTTCTCAGAAAGCTTCTTTCTCTTTGTTATCGGAGGATATTTCCTTTGTCCCTATAGTCTTCCAAGGGATCCCAAATATCTGTTCTCAGATTCCACAGAAATAAGGCTAGCAAAGAGATCCACGAAATACAGATGTAACTCTGTGAGATGAATTAACAGAACACTAAGCAGTTTCTCAGAAAGCTTCTTTCCAGATTTCATCTTAGGATATTTCCTTTTTCACCATAGCCCTCTATGGGCCTCCAAATATCACTTTTCCAATTCCACAAGAACTGTCTTAGCGAAAGGCTTCCTGAGGGGAAAGCTGTTACTCTGGGAGATGATTTCACAGAACACAAAGAAGTTTCTCAGAAAGCTTCTTTCTCTTTCTTATCGGAGGATATTTCCTTTGTCCCTATAGTCTTCCAAGGGAACCGAAATATCTGTTCTCAGATTCCACAGAAATAAGGTAGCAAAGAGATCCACGAAATACAGATGTAACTCTGTGAGATGAATTAACAGAACACTAAGCAGTTTCTCAGAAAGCTTCTTTCCAGATTTCATCTGAGGATATTTCCTTTTTCACCATAGCCCTCTATGGGCTTCCAAATATCACTTTGCCAATTCCACAAGAACTGTCTTAGCGAAAGGCGTCTTGAGGAGAAAGCTGTAACTCTGTGAGATGATTTCAAAGAACACAAAGAAGTTTCTCAGAAAGCTCTTTCTCTTTGTTATCGGAGGATATTTCCTTTGGCCCTATAGTCTTCCAAGGGATCCGAAATATCTCTTCTCAGATTCCACAGAAATAAGGCTAGCAAAGAGATCCACGAAATACAGATGTAACTCTGTGAGATTAATTAACAGAACACTAAGCAGTTTCTCAGAAAGCTTCTTTCCAGATTTCATCTGAGGATATTTCCTTTTTCACCATAGCCCTCTATGGGCTTCCAAATATCACCTTGCCAATTCCACAAGAACTGTCTTAGCGAAAGGCTTCTTTAGGGGAAAGCTGTAACTCTGTGAGATGATTTCACAGAACACAAAGAAGTTTCTCAGAAAGCTTCTTTCTCTTTGTTATCGGAGGATATTTCCTTTGGCCCTATAGTCTTACAAGGGATCCGAAATATCTGTTCTCAGATTCCACAGAAATAGGTCTAGCAAAGAGATCCACGAAATACAGATGTAACTCTGTGAGATGAATTAACAGAACACTAAGCAGTTTCTCAGAAAGCTTCTTTCCACATTTCATCTGAGGATATTTCCTTTTTCATCTTAGCCCTCTACGGGCTTCCAAATGTCACTTTGCCAATTCCACAAGAACTGTCTTGGGGAAAGGCTTCTTGAGGGGAACGCTGTAACTCTGTGAGATGATTTCACAGAACATAAACAAGTTTCTCAGAAAGCTTCTTTCTCTTTGTTATCGGAGGATATTTCCTTTGGCCCTATAGTCTTCCAAGGGATCCGAAATATCTGTTCTCAGATTCCACAGAAATAAGGCTAGCAAAGAGATCCACGAAATACAGATGTAACTCTGTGAGAGGAATTAACAGAACACTAAGCAGTTTCTAAGAAAGCTTCTTTCCAGATTTCATCTGAGGATATTTCCTTTTTCATCTTAGCCCTCTACGGGCTTCCAAATGTCACTTTGCCAATTCCACAAGAACTGTCTTGGGGAAAGGCTTCTTGAGGGGAAAGCTGTAACTCTGTCAGATGATTTCACAGAACATAAACAAGTTTCTCAGAAAGCTTCTTTCTCTTTGTTATCGGAGGATATTTCCTTTGGCCCTATAGTCTTCCAAGGGATCCCAAATATCTGTTCTCAGATTCCACAGAAATAAGGCTAGCAAAGAGATCCACGAAATACAGATGTAACTCTGTGAGATGAATTAGCAGAACACTAAGCAGTTTCTCAGAAAGCTTCTTTCCAGATTTCATGTGAGGATATTTCCTTTTTCACCATAGCCCTCTATGGGCTTGCAAATATCACTTTGCCAATTCCACAAGAACTGTCTTAGCGAAAGGCTTCCTGAGGGGAAAGCTGTAACTCTGGGAGATGATTTCACAGAACACAAAGAAGTTTCTCAGAAAGCTTCTTTCTCTTTGTTATCGGAGGATATTTCCTTTGTCCCTATAGTCTTCCAAGGGAACCGAAATATCTGTTCTCAGATTCCACAGAAATAAGGCTAGCAAAGAAATCCACGAAATACAGATGTAACTCTGTGAGTTGAATTAAGAGAACACTAAGCAGTTTCTCAGAAAGCTTCTTTCCAGATTTCATCTGAGGATATTTCCTTTTTCATCTTAGCCCTCTACGGGCTTCCAAATGTCACTTTGCCAATTCCACAAGAACTGTCTTGGGGAAAGGCTTCTTGAGGGGAAAGCTGTAACTCTGTGAGATGATTTCACAGAACGTTAACATGTTTCTCAGAAAGCTTCATTCTCTTTGTTATCGGAGGATATTTCCTTTGGCCCTATAGTCTTCCAAGGGATCCGAAATATCTGTTCTCAGATTCCACAGAAATAAGGCTAGCAAAGAGATCCACGAAATACAGATGTAACTCTGTGAGATGAATTAACAGAACACTAAGCAGTTTCTCAGAAAGCTTCTTTCCAGATTTCATCTGAGGATATTTCCTTTTTCACCATAGCCCTCTATGGGTTTCCAAATATCACTTTGCCAATTCTACAAGAACTGTCTTAGCGAAAGGCTTCCTGAGGGGAAAGCTGTAACTCTGGGAGATGATTTCACAGAACACAAAGAAGTTTCTCAGAAAGCTTCTTTCTCTTTGTTATCGAAGGATATTTCCTTTGGCCCTATAGTCTTCCAAGGGATCCGAAGTATCTGTTCTCAGATTCCACAGAAATAAGGCTAGCAAAGAGATCCACGAAATACAGATGTAACTGTGTGAGACGAATTAACAGAACACTAAGCAGTTTCTCAGAAAGCTTCTTTCCACATTTCATCTGAAGATATTTCCTTTTTCACCATAGCCCTCTATGGGCTTCCAAGTATCACTTTGCCAATTCCACAAGAACTGTCTTGGGGAACGGCTTCCTGAGGGGAAAGCTGTTCCTCTGTGAGATGATTTCACAGAAGACAAAGAAGTTTCTCAGAAACCTTCTTTCTCTTTGTTATCGGAGGATATTTCCTTTGTCCCTATAGTCTTCCAAGGGAACCGAAATATCTGTTCTCAGATTCCACAGAAATAAGGCTAGCAAAGAAATCCACGAAATACAGATGTAACTCTGTGAGTTGAATTAAGAGAACACTAAGCAGTTTCTCAGAAAGCTTCTTTCCAGATTTCATCTGAGGATATTTCCTTTTTCATCTTAGCCCTCTGCGGGGTTCCAAATGTCACTTTGCCAATTCCACAAGAACTGTCTTGGGGAAAGGCTTCTTGAGGGGAAAGCTGTAACTCTGTTAGATGATTTCACAGAACATAAACAAGTTTCTCAGAAAGCTTCTTTCTCTTTGTTATCGGAGGATATTTCCTTTGGCCCTATAGTCTTCCAAGGGATCCGAAATATCTGTTCTCAGATTCCACAGAAATAAGGCTAGCAAAGAGATCCACGAAATACAGATGTAACTCTGTGAGATGAATTTACAGAACACTAAGCAGTTTCTCAGAAAGCTTCTTTCCAGATTTCATCTGAGGATATTTCCTTTTTCACCATAGCCCTCTATGGGCTTCCAAATATCACTTTGGCAATTCCACAAGAACTGTCTTAGCGAAAGGCTTCTTGAGGGGAAAGCTGTAACTCTGTGAGATGATTTCACAGAACACAAAGAAGTTTCTCAGAAAGCTTCTTTCTTTTTGTTATCGGAGGATATTTCCTTTGGCCCTATAGTCTTCCAAGGGATCCGAAATATCTGTTCTCAGATTCCACAGAAATAAGGCTAGCAAGGAGATCCACGAAATACAAATGTAACTCTCTGAGATGTATTATCAGAACACTAAGCAGTTTCTCAGAATGCCTCTTTCCAGATTTCATCTGAGGATATTTCCTTTTTCACCATAGCCCTCTATGGGCTTCCAAATATCACTATGCCAATTCCACAAGAACTGTCTTAGCGAAAGGCTTCTTGAGGGGAAAGCTGTAACTCTGTGAGATGATTTCACAGAACACAAAGAAGTTTCTCAGAAAGCTTCTTTCTCTTTGTTATCGGAGGATATTTCCTTTGGTCCTATAGTCTTCCAAGGGAACCGAAATATCTGTTCTCAGATTCCACAGAAATAAGGCTAGCAAAGAGATCCACGAAATACAGATGTAACTCTGTGAGAGGAATTAACAGAACACTAAGCAGTTTCTAAGAAAGCTTCTTTCGAGATTTCATCTGAGGATATTTCCTTTTTCATCTTAGCCCTCTACGGGCTTCCAAATGTCACTTTGCCAATTCCACAAGAACTGTCTTGGGGAAAGGCTCCTTGAGGGGAAAGCTGTAACTCTGTCAGATGATTTCACAGAACATAAACAAGTTTCTCAGAAAGCTTCTTTCTCTTTGTTATCGGAGGATATTTCCTTTGGCCCTATAGTCTTCCAAGGGATCCAAAATATCTGTTCTCAGATTTCACAGAAATAAGGCTAGCAAAGAGATCCACGAAATACAGATGTAACTCTGTGAGATGAATTAACAGAACACTAAGCAGTTTCTCAGAAAGCTTCTTCCCATATTTCATCTGAGGATATTTCCTTTTTCATCTTAGCCCTCTACGGGCTTCCAAATGTCACTTTGCCAATTCCACAAGAACTGTCTTGGGGAAAGGCTTCTTGAGGGGAAAGCTGTAACTCTGTGAGATGATTTCACAGAACATGAACAAGTTTCTCAGAAAGCTTCTTTCTCTTTGTTATCCGAGGATATTTCCTTTGGCCCTATAGTCTTCCAAGGGATCCGAAATATCTGTTCTCAGATTCCACAGAAATAAGGCTAGCAAAGAGATCCACGAAATACAGATGTAACTCTGTGAGATGAATTAACAGAACCCTAAGCAGTTTCTCAGAAAGCTTCTTTCCAGATTTCATCTGAGGATATTTCCTTTTTCACCATAGCCCTCTATGGGTTTCCAAATATCACTTTGCCAATTCCACAAGAACTGTCTTAGCGAAAGGCTTCCTGAGGGGAAAGCTGTAACTCTGGGAGATGATTTCCCAGAACACAAAGAAGTTTCTCAGAAAGCTTCTTTCTCTTTGTTATCGAAGGATATTTCCTTTGGCCCTATAGTCTTCCAAGGGATCCGAAGTATCTGTTCTCAGATTCCACAGAAATAAGGCTAGCAAAGAGATCCACGAAATACAGATGTAACTGTGTGAGACGAATTAACAGAACACTAAGCAGTTTCTCAGAAAGCTTCTTTCCACATTTCATTTGAAGATATTTCCTTTTTCACCATAGCCCTCTATGGGCTTCCAAGTATCACTTTGCCAATTCCACAAGAACTGTCTTGGGGAACGGCTTCTTGAGGGGAAAGCTGTTCCTCTGTGAGATGATTTCACAGAAGACAAAGAAGTTTCTCAGAAACCTTCTTTCTCTTTGTTATCGGAGGATATTTCCTTTGGCCCTATAGTCTTCCAAGGGATCGGAAATATCTGTTCTCAGATTCCACAGAAATAAGGCTAGCAAAGAGATCCACGAAATACAGATGTAACTCTATGAGATGAATTATCAGAACACTAAGCAGTTTCTCAGAAAGCTTCTTCCCATATTTCATCTGAGGATATTTCCTTTTTCATCTTAGCCCTCTACGGGCTTCCAAATGTCACTTTGCCAATTCCACAAGAACTGTCTTGGGGAAAGGCTTCTTGAGGGGAAAGCTGTAACTCTGTGAGATGATTTCACAGAACATAAACAAGTTTCTCAGAAAGCTTCTTTCTCTTTGTTATCGGAGGATATTTCCTTTGGTCCTATAGTCTTCCAAGGGAACCGAAATATCTGTTCTCAGATTCCACAGAAATAAGGCTAGCAAAGAGATCCACGAAATACAGATGTAACCCTGTGAGAGGAATTAACAGAACACTAAGCAGTTTCTAAGAAAGCTTCTTTCCAGATTTCATCTGAGGATATTTCCTTTTTCATCTTAGCCCTCTACGGGCTTCCAAATGTCACTTTGCCTATTCCACAAGAACTGTCTTGGGGAAAGGCTTCTTGAGGGGAAAGCTGTAACTCTGTGAGATGATTTCACAGAACATAAACAAGTTTCTCAGAAAGCTTCTTTCTCTTTGTTATCGGAGGATATTTCCTTTGGCCCTACAGTCTTCCAAGGGATCCCAAGTATCTGTTCTCAGATTCCACAGAAATAATGCTAGCAAAGAGATCCACGAAATACAGATGTAACTCTGTGAGATGAATTAACAGAACACTAAGCAGTTTCTCAGAAAGCTTCTTTCCAGATTTCATCTGAGGATATTTCCTTTTTCATCTTAGCCCTCTACGGGCTTCCAAATGTCACTTTGCCAATTCCACAAGAACTGTCTTAGCGAAAGCCTTCTTGAGGGGAAAGCTGTAACTCTGTGAGATGATTTCACAGAACATAAACAAGTTTCTCAGAAAGCTTCTTTCTCTTTGTTATCGGAGGATATTTCCTTTGGCCCTATAGTCTTCCAAGGGAACCGAAATATCTGTTCTCAGATTCCACAGAAATAAGGCTAGCAAAGAAATCCACGAAATACAGATGTAACTCTGTGAGTTGAATTAAGAGAACACTAAGCAGTTTCTCAGAAAGCTTCTTTCCAGATTTCATCTGAGGATATTTCCTTTTTCATCTTAGCCCTCTACGGGCTTCCAAATGTCACTTTGCCAATTCCACAAGAACTGTCTTGGGGAAAGGCTTCTTGAGGGGAAAGCTGTAACTCTGTGAGATGATTTCACAGAACGTTAACATGTTTCTCAGAAAGCTTCTTTCTCTTTGTTATCGGCGGATATTTCCTTTGGCCCTATAGTCTTCCAAGGGATCCGAAATATCTGTTCTCAGATTCCACAGAAATAAGGCTAGCAAAGAGATCCACGAAATACAGATGTAACTCTGTGAGATGAATTAACAGAACACTAAGCAGTTTCTCAGAAAGCTTCTTTCCAGATTTCATCTGAGGATATTTCCTTTTTCACCATAGCACTCTATGGGCTTCCAAATATCACTTTGCCAATTCCACAAGAACTGTCTTAGCGAAAGGCTTCCTGAGGGGAAAGCTGTAACTCTGGGAGATGATTTCACAGAACACAAAGAAGTTTCTCAGAAAGCTTCTTTCTCTTTGTTATCGAAGGATATTTCCTTTGGCCCTATAGTCTTCCAAGGGATCCGAAGTATCTGTTCTCAGATTCCACAGAAATAAGGCTAGCAAAGAGATCCACGAAATACAGATGTAACTGTGTGAGACGAATTAACAGAACACTAAGCAGTTTCTCAGAAAGCTTCTTTCCACATTTCATCTGAAGATATTTCCTTTTTCACCATAGCCCTCTATGGGCTTCCAAGTATCACTTTGCCAATTCCACAAGAACTGTCTTGGGGAACGGCTTCCTGAGGGGAAAGCTGTTCCTCTGTGAGATGATTTCACAGAAGACAAAGAAGTTTCTCAGAAACCTTCTTTCTCTTTGTTATCGGAGGATATTTCCTTTGGCCCTATAGTCTTCCAAGGGATCGGAAATATCTGTTCTCAGATTCCACAGAAATAAGGCTAGCAAAGAGATCCACGAAATACAGATGTAACTCTATGAGATGAATTATCAGAACACTAAGCAGTTTCTCAGAAAGCTTCTTTTCAGATTTCATCTGAGGATATTTCCTTTTTCACCATAGCCCTCTATGGGCTTCCAAATATCACTTTGCCAATTCCACAAGAACTGTCTTAGCGAAAGGCTTCTTGAGGGGAAAGCTGTAACTCTGTGAGATGATTTCACAGAACACAAAGAAGTTTCTCAGAAAGCTTCTTTCTCTTTGTTATCGGAGGATATTTCCTTTGTCCTTATAGTCTTCCAAGGGATCCGAAATATCTGTTCTCAGATTCCACAGAAATAAGTCTAGCAAAGAGATCCACGAAATACAGATGTAACTCTGTGTGATGAATTAACAGAACACTAAGCAGTTTCTAAGAAAGCTTCTTTCCAGATTTCATCTGAGGATATTTCCTTTTTCATCTTAGCCCTCTGCGGGGTTCCAAATGTCACTTTGCCAATTCCACAAGAACTGTCTTGGGGAAAGGCTTCTTGAGGGGAAAGCTGTAACTCTGTTAGATGATTTCACAGAACATAAACAAGTTTCTCAGAAAGCTTCTTTCTCTTTGTTATCGGAGGATATTTCCTTTGGCCCTATAGTCTTCCAAGGGATCCGAAATATCTGTTCTCAGATTCCACAGAAATAAGGCTAGCAAAGAGATCCACGAAATACAGATGTAACTCTGTGAGATGAATTAACAGAACACTAAGCAGTTTCTCAGAAAGCTTCTTTCCAGATTTCATCTGAGGATATTTCCTTTTTCACCATAGCCCTCTATGGGCTTCCAAATATCACTTTGGCAATTCCACAAGAACTGTCTTAGCGAAAGGCTTCTTGAGGGGAAAGCTGTAACTCTGTGAGATGATTTCACAGAACACAAAGAAGTTTCTCAGAAAGCTTCTTTCTTTTTGTTATCGGAGGATATTTCCTTTGGCCCTATAGTCTTCCAAGGGATCCGAAATATCTGTTCTCAGATTCCACAGAAATAAGGCTAGCAAGGAGATCCACGAAATACAAATGTAACTCTCTGAGATGTATTATCAGAACACTAAGCAGTTTCTCAGAAAGCCTCTTTCCAGATTTCATCTGAGGATATTTCCTTTTTCACCATAGCCCTCTATGGGCTTCCAAATATCACTATGCCAATTCCACAAGAACTGTCTTAGCGAAAGGCTTCTTGAGGGGAAAGCTGTAACTCTGTGAGATGATTTCACAGAACACAAAGAAGTTTCTCAGAAAGCTTCTTTCTCTTTGTTATCGGAGGATATTTCCTTTGGTCCTATAGTCTTCCAAGGGAACCGAAATATCTGTTCTCAGATTCCACAGAAATAAGGCTAGCAAAGAGATCCACGAAATACAGATGTAACTCTGTGAGAGGAATTAACAGAACACTAAGCAGTTTCTAAGAAAGCTTCTTTCGAGATTTCATCTGAGGATATTTCCTTTTTCATCTTAGCCCTCTACGGGCTTCCAAATGTCACTTTGCCAATTCCACAAGAACTGTCTTGGGGAAAGGCTCCTTGAGGGGAAAGCTGTAACTCTGTGAGATGATTTCACAGAACATAAACAAGTTTCTCAGAAAGCTTCTTTCTCTTTGTTATCGGAGGATATTTCCTTTGGCCCTATAGTCTTCCAAGGGATCCGAAATATCTGTTCTCAGATTTCACAGAAATAAGGCTAGCAAAGAGATCCACGAAATACAGATGTAACTCTGTGAGATGAATTAACAGAACACTAAGCAGTTTCTCAGAAAGCTTCTTCCCATATTTCATCTGAGGATATTTCCTTTTTCATCTTAGCCCTCTACGGGCTTCCAAATGTCACTTTGCCAATTCCACAAGAACTGTCTTGGGGAAAGGCTTCTTGAGGGGAAAGCTGTAACTCTGTGAGATGATTTCACAGAACATGAACAAGTTTCTCAGAAAGCTTCTTTCTCTTTGTTATCGGAGGATATTTCCTTTGGCCCTATAGTCTTCCAAGGGATCCGAAATATCTGTTTTCAGATTCCACAGAAATAAGGCTAGCAAAGAGATCCACGAAATACAGATGTAACTCTGTGAGATGAATTAACAGAACCCTAAGCAGTTTCTCAGAAAGCTTCTTTCCAGATTTCATCTGAGGATATTTCCTTTTTCACCATAGCCCTCTATGGGTTTCCAAATATCACTTTGCCAATTCCACAAGAACTGTCTTAGCGAAAGGCTTCCTGAGGTGAAAGCTGTAACTCTGGGAGATGATTTCACAGAACACAAAGAAGTTTCTCAGAAAGCTTCTTTCTCTTTGTTATCGGAGGATATTTCCTTTGGCCCTATAGTCTTCCAAGGCATCGGAAATATCTGTTCTCAGATTCCACAGAAATAAGGCTAGCAAAGAGATCCACGAAATACAGATGTAACTCTATGAGATGAATTATCAGAACACTAAGCAGTTTCTCAGAAAGCTTCTTCCCATATTTCATCTGAGGATATTTCCTTTTTCATCTTAGCCCTCTACGGGCTTCCAAATGTCACTTTGCCAATTCCACAAGAACTGTCTTGGGGAAAGGCTTCTTGAGGGGAAAGCTGTAACTCTGTGAGATGATTTCACAGAACATAAACAAGTTTCTCAGAAAGCTTCTTTCTCTTTGTTATCGGAGGATATTTCCTTTGGTCCTATAGTCTTCCAAGGGAACCGAAATATCTGTTCTCAGATTCCACAGAAATAAGGCTAGCAAAGAGATCCACGAAATACAGATGTAACCCTGTGAGAGGAATTAACAGAACACTAAGCAGTTTCTAAGAAAGCTTCTTTCCAGATTTCATCTGAGGATATTTCCTTTTTCATCTTAGCCCTCTACGGGCTTCCAAATGTCACTTTGCCTATTCCACAAGAACTGTCTTGGGGAAAGGCTTCTTGAGGGGAAAGCTGTAACTCTGTGAGATGATTTCACAGAACATAAACAAGTTTCTCAGAAAGCTTCTTTCTCTTTGTTATCGGAGGATATTTCCTTTGGCCCTACAGTCTTCCAAGGGATCCCAAGTATCTGTTCTCAGATTCCACAGAAATAAGGCTAGCAAAGAGATCCACGAAATACAGATGTAACTCTGTGAGATGAATTAACAGAACACTAAGCAGTTTCATAGAAAGCTTCTTTACAGATTTCATCTGAGGATATTTCCTTTTTCAACATAGCCCTCTATGGGCTTCCAAATATCACTTTGCCAATTCCACAAGAACTGTCTTAGCGAAAGGCTTCTTGAGGGGAAAGCTGTAACTCTGTGAGATGATTTCACAGAACACAAAGAAGTTTCTCAGAAAGCTTCTTTCTCTTTGTTATCGGAGGATATTTCCTTTGGTCCTATAGTCTTCCAAGGGAACCGAAATATCTGTTCTCAGATTCCACAGAAATAAGGCTAGCAAAGAGATCCACGAAATACAGATGTAACTCTGTGAGATGAATTAACAGAACACTAAGCAGTTTCTCAGAAAGCTTCTTTCCAGATTTCATCTGAGGATATTTCCTTTTTCATCTTAGCCCTCTACGGGCTTCCAAATGTCACTTTGCCAATTCCACAAGAACTGTCTTAGCGAAAGCCTTCTTGAGGGGAAAGCTGTAACTCTGTGAGATGATTTCACAGAACATAAAGAAGTTTCTCAGAAAGCTTCTTTCTCTTTGTTATCGGAGGATATTTCCTTTGGCCCTATAGTCTTCCAAGGGATCCCAAATATCTGTTCTCAGATTCCACAGAAATAAGGCTAGCAAAGAGATCCACGAAATACAGATGTAACTCTGTGAGATGAATTAACAGAACACTAAGCAGTTAATCAGAAAGCTTCTTTCCAGATTTCATCTGAGGATATTTCCTTTTTCACCATAGCCCTCTATGGGCTCCCAAATATCACTTTTCCAATTCCACAAGAACTGTCTTAGCGAAAGGCTTCCTGAGGGGAAAGCTGTTACTCTGGGAGATGATTTCACAGAACACAAAGAAGTTTCTCAGAAAGCTTCTTTCTCTTTGTTATCGGAGGATATTTCCTTTGTCCCTATAGTCTTCCAAGGGAACCGAAATATCTGTTCTCAGATTCCACAGAAATAAGGTAGCAAAGAGATCCACGAAATACAGATGTAACTCTGTGAGATGAATTAACAGAACACTAAGCAGTTTCTCAGAAAGCTTCTTTCCAGATTTCATCTGAGGATATTTCCTTTTTCACCATAGCCCTCTATGGGCTTCCAAATATCACTTTGCCAATTCCACAAGAACTGTCTTAGCGAAAGGCGTCTTGAGGAGAAAGCTGTAACTCTGTGAGATGATTTCAAAGAACACAAAGAAGTTTCTCAGAAAGCTCTTTCTCTTTGTTATCGGAGGATATTTCCTTTGGCCCTATAGTCTTCCAAGGGATCCGAAATATCTCTTCTCAGATTCCACAGAAATAAGGCTAGCAAAGAGATCCACGAAATACAGATGTAACTCTGTGAGATTAATTAACAGAACACTAAGCAGTTTCTCAGAAAGCTTCTTTCCAGATTTCATCTGAGGATATTTCCTTTTTCACCATAGCCCTCTATGGGCATCCAAATATCACCTTGCCAATTCCACAAGAACTGTCTTGGGGAAAGGCTTCTTGAGGGGAAAGCTGTAACTCTGTGAGATGAATTCACAGAACATAAACAAGTTTCTCAGAAAGCTTCTTTCTCTTTGTTATCGTAGGATATTTCCTTTGGCCCTATAGTCTTCCAAGGGATCCGAAATATCTGTTCTCAGATTCCACAGAAATAAGGCTAGCAAAGAGATCCACGAAATACAGATGTAACTCTGTGAGATGAATTAACAGAACACTAAGCAGTTTCTCAGAAAGCTTCTTCCCAGATTTCATCTGAGGATATTTCCTTTTTCATCTTAGCCCTCTACGGGCTTCCAAATGTCACTTTGCCAATTCCACAAGAACTGTCTTGGGGAAAGGCTTCTTGAGGGGAAAGCTGTAACTCTGTGAGATGATTTCACAGAACGTTAACATGTTTCTCAGAAAGCTTCTTTCTCTTTGTTATCGGCGGATATTTCCTTTGGCCCTATAGTCTTCCAAGGGATCCGAAATATCTGTTCTCAGATTCCACAGAAATAAGGCTAGCAAAGAGATCCACGAAATACAGATGTAACTCTGTGAGATGAATTAACAGAACACTAAGCAGTTTCTCAGAAAGCTTCTTTCCATATTTCATCTGAGGATATTTCCTTTTTCACCATAGCCCTCTATGGGTTTCCAAATATCACTTTGCCAATTCCACAAGAACTGTCTTAGCGAAAGGCTTCCTGAGGTGAAAGCTGTAACTCTGGGAGATGATTTCACAGAACACAAAGAAGTTTCTCAGAAAGCTTCTTTCTCTTTGTTATCGAAGGATATTTCCTTTGGCCCTATAGTCTTCCAAGGGATCCGAAGTATCTGTTCTCAGATTCCACAGAAATAAGGCTAGCAAAGAGATCCACGAAATACAGATGTAACTGTGTGAGACGAATTAACAGAACACTAAGCAGTTTCTCAGAAAGCTTCTTTCCACATTTCATCTGAAGATATTTCCTTTTTCACCATAGCCCTCTATGGGCTTCCAAGTATCACTTTGCCAATTCCACAAGAACTGTCTTGGGGAACGGCTTCCTGAGGGGAAAGCTGTTCCTCTGTGAGATGATTTCACAGAAGACAAAGAAGTTTCTCAGAAACCTTCTTTCTCTTTGTTATCGGAGGATATTTCCTTTGGCCCTATAGTCTTCCAAGGGATCGGAAATATCTGTTCTCAGATTCCACAGAAATAAGGCTAGCAAAGAGATCCACGAAATACAGATGTAACTCTATGAGATGAATTATCAGAACACTAAGCAGTTTCTCAGAAAGCTTCTTTTCAGATTTCATCTGAGGATATTTCCTTTTTCACCATAGCCCTCTATGGGCTTCCAAATATCACTTTGCCAATTCCACAAGAACTGTCTTAGCGCAAGGCTTCTTGAGGGGAAAGCTGTAACTCTGTGAGATGATTTCACTGAACACAAAGAAGTTTCTCAGAAAGCTTCTTTCTCTTTGTTATCGGAGGATATTTCCTTTGTCCCTATAGTCTTCCAAGGGATCCGAAATATCTGTTCTCAGATTCCACAGAAATAAGTCTAGCAAAGAGATCCACGAAATACAGATGTAACTCTGTGTGATGAATTAACAGATCACTAAGCAGTTTCTAAGAAAGCTTCTTTCCATATTTCATCTGAGGATATTTCCTTTTTCATCTTAGCCCTCTGCGGGGTTCCAAATGTCACTTTGCCAATTCCACAAGAACTGTCTTGGGGAAAGGCTTCTTGAGGGGAAAGCTGTAACTCTGTTAGATGATTTCACAGAACATAAACAAGTTTCTCAGAAAGCTTCTTTCTCTTTGTTATCGGAGGATATTTCCTTTGGCCCTATAGTCTTCCAAGGGATCCGAAATATCTGTTCTCAGATTCCACAGAAATAAGGCTAGCAAAGAGATCCACGAAATACAGATGTAACTCTGTGAGATGAATTAACAGAACACTAAGCAGTTTCTCAGAAAGCTTCTTTCCAGATTTCATCTGAGGATATTTCCTTTTTCAACATAGCCCTCTATGGGCTTCCAAATATCACTTTGGCAATTCCACAAGAACTGTCTTAGCGAAAGGCTTCTTGAGGGGAAAGCTGTAACTCTGTGAGATGATTTCACAGAACACAAAGAAGTTTCTCAGAAAGCTTCTTTCTTTTTGTTATCGGAGGATATTTCCTTTGGCCCTATAGTCTTCCAAGGGATCCGAAATATCTGTTCTCAGATTCCACAGAAATAAGGCTAGCAAGGAGATCCACGAAATACAAATGTAACTCTGTGAGATGTATTATCAGAACACTAAGCAGTTTCTCAGAAAGCCTCTTTCCAGATTTCATCTGAGGATATTTCCTTTTTCACCATAGCCCTCTATGGGCTTCCAAACATCACTATGCCAATTCCACAAGAACTGTCTTAGCGAAAGGCTTCTTGAGAGGAAAGCTGTAACTCTGTGAGATGATTTCACAGAACACAAAGAAGTTTCTCAGAAAGCTTCTTTCTCTTTGTTATCGGAGGATATTTCCTTTGGTCCTATAGTCTTCCAAGGGAACCGAAATATCTGTTCTCAGATTCCACAGAAATAAGGCTAGCAAAGAGATCCACGAAATACAGATGTAACTCTGTGAGAGGAATTAACAGAACACTAAGCAGTTTCTAAGAAAGCTTCTTTCGAGATTTCATCTGAGGATATTTCCTTTTCCATCTTAGCCCTCTACGGGCTACCAAATGTCACTTTGCCAATTCCACAAGAACTGTCTTGGGGAAAGGCTCCTTGAGGGGAAAGCTGTAACTCTGTGAGATGATTTCACAGAACATAAACAAGTTTCTCAGAAAGCTTCTTTCTCTTTGTTATCGGAGGATATTTCCTTTGGCCCTATAGTCTTCCAAGGGTTCCGAAATATCTGTTCTCAGATTTCACAGAAATAAGGCTAGCAAAGAGATCCACGAAATACAGATGTAACTCTGTGAGATGAATTAACAGAACACTAAGCAGTTTCTCAGAAAGCTTCTTCCCATATTTCATCTGAGGATATTTCCTTTTTCATCTTAGCCCTCTACGGGCTTCCAAATGTCACTTTGCCAATTCCACAAGAACTGTCTTGGGGAAAGGCTTCTTGAGGGGAAAGCTGTAACTCTGTGAGATGATTTCACAGAACATGAACAAGTTTCTCAGAAAGCTTCTTTCTCTTTGTTATCGGAGGATATTTCCTTTGGCCCTATAGTCTTCCAAGGGATCCGAAATATCTGTTCTCAGATTCCACAGAAATAAGGCTAGCAAAGAGATCCACGAAATACAGATGTAACTCTGTGAGATGAATTAACAGAACCCTAAGCAGTTTCTCAGAAAGCTTCTTTCCAGATTTCATCTGAGGATATTTCCTTTTTCACCATAGCCCTCTATGGGTTTCCAAATATCACTTTGCCAATTCCACAAGAACTGTCTTAGCGAAAGGCTTCCTGAGGTGAAAGCTGTAACTCTGGGAGATGATTTCACAGAACACAAAGAAGTTTCTCAGAAAGCTTCTTTCTCTTTGTTATCGAAGGATATTTCCTTTGGCCCTATAGTCTTCCAAGGGATCCGAAGTATCTGTTCTCAGATTCCACAGAAATAAGGCTAGCAAAGAGATCCACGAAATACAGATGTAACTGTGTGAGACGAATTAACAGAACACTAAGCAGTTTCTCAGAAAGCTTCTTTCCACATTTCATCTGAAGATATTTCCTTTTTCACCATAGCCCTCTATGGGCTTCCAAGTATCACTTTGCCAATTCCACAAGAACTGTCTTGGGGAACGGCTTCTTGAGGGGAAAGCTGTTCCTCTGTGAGATGATTTCAGAGAAGACAAAGAAGTTTCTCAGAAACCTTCTTTCTCTTTGTTATCGGAGGATATTTCCTTTGGCCCTATAGTCTTCCAAGGGATCGGAAATATCTGTTCTCAGATTCCACAGAAATAAGGCTAGCAAAGAGATCCACGAAATACAGATGTAACTCTATGAGATGAATTATCAGAACACTAAGCAGTTTCTCAGAAAGCTTCTTCCCATATTTCATCTGAGGATATTTCCTTTTTCATCTTAGCCCTCTACGGGCTTCCAAATGTCACTTTGCCAATTCCACAAGAACTGTCTTGGGGAAAGGCTTCTTGAGGGGAAAGCTGTAACTCTGTGAGATGATTTCACAGAACATAAACAAGTTTCTCAGAAAGCTTCTTTCTCTTTGTTATCGGAGGATATTTCCTTTGGCCCTATAGTCTTCCAAGGGATCCGAAATATCTGTTCTCAGATTCCACAGAAATAAGGCTAGCAAAGAGATCCACGAAATACAGATGTAACTCTGTGAGATGAATTAACAGAACACTAAGCAGTTTCTCAGAAAGCTTCTTTCCAGATTTCATCTGAGGATATTTCCTTTTTCACCATAGCCCTCTATGGGTTTCCAAATATCACTTTGCCAATTCCACAAGAACTGTCTTAGCGAAAGGCTTCCTGAGGTGAAAGCTGTAACTCTGGGAGATGATTTCACAGAACACAAAGAAGTTTCTCAGAAAGCTTCCTTCTCTTTGTTATCGAAGGATATTTCCTTTGGCCCTATAGTCTTCCAAGGGATCCGAAGTATCTGTTCTCAGATTCCACAGAAATAAGGCTAGCAAAGAGATCCACGAAATACAGATGTAACTGTGTGAGACGAAATAACAGAACACTAAGCAGTTTCTCAGAAAGCTTCTTTCTCTTTGTTATCGGAGGATATTTCCTTTGTCCCTATAGTCTTCCAAGGGATCCGAAATATCTGTTCTCAGATTCCACAGAAATAAGTCTAGCAAAGAGATCCACGAAATACAGATGTAACTCTGTGTGATGAATTAACAGAACACTAAGCAGTTTCTAAGAAAGCTTCTTTCGAGATTTCATCTGAGGATATTTCCTTTTTCATCTTAGCCCTCTGCGGGGTTCCAAATGTCACTTTGCCAATTCCACAAGAACTGTCTTGGGGAAAGGCTTCTTGAGGGGAAAGCTGTAACTCTGTTAGATGATTTCACAGAACATAAACAAGTTTCTCAGAAAGCTTCTTTCTCTTTGTTATCGGAGGATATTTCCTTTGGCCCAATAGTCTTCCAAGGGATCCGAAATATCTGTTCTCAGATTCCACAGAAATAAGGCTAGCAAAGAGATCCACGAAATACAGATGTAACTCGGTGAGATGAATTAACAGAACACTAAGCAGTTTCTCAGAAAGCTTCTTTCCAGATTTCATCTGAGGATATTTCCTTTTTCACCATAGCCCTCTATGGACTTCCAAATATCACTTTGGCAATTCCACAAGAACTGTCTTAGCGAAAGGCTTCTTGAGGGGAAAGCTGTAACTCTGTGAGATGATTTCACAGAACACAAAGAAGTTTCTCAGAAAGCTTCTTTCTTTTTGTTATCGGAGGATATTTCCTTTGGCCCTATAGTCTTCCAAGGGATCCGAAATATCTGTTCTCAGATTCCACAGAAATAAGCCTAGCAAGGAGATCCACGAAATACAAATGTAACTCTGTGAGATGTATTATCAGAACACTAAGCAGTTTCTCAGAAAGCCTCTTTCCAGATTTCATCTGAGGATATTTCCTTTTTCACCATAGCCCTCTATGGGCTTCCAAATATCACTATGCCAATTTCACAAGAACTGTCTTAGCGAAAAGCTTCTTGAGGGGAAAGCTGTAACTCTGTGAGATGATTTCACAGAACACAAAGAAGTTTCTCAGAAAGCTTCTTTCTCTTTGTTATCGGAGGATATTTCCTTTGGTCCTATAGTCTTCCAAGGGAACCGAAATATCTGTTCTCAGATTCCACAGAAATAAGGCTAGCAAAGAGATCCACGAAATACAGATGTAACTCTGTGAGAGGAATTAACAGAACACTAAGCAGTTTCTAAGAAAGCTTCTTTCCAGATTTCATCTGAGGATATTTCCTTTTTCATCTTAGCCCTCTACGGGCTTCCAAATGTCACTTTGCCAATTCCACAAGAACTGTCTTGGGGAAAGGCTTCTTGAGGGGAAAGCTGTAACTCTGTCAGATGATTTCACAGAACATAAACAAGTTTCTCAGAAAGCTTCTTTCTCTTTGTTATCGGAGGATATTTCCTTTGGCCCTATAGTCTTCCAAGGGATCCCAAATATCTGTTCTCAGATTCCACAGAAATAAGGCTAGCAAAGAGATCCACGAAATACAGATGTAACTCTGTGAGATGAATTAACAGAACACTAAGCAGTTTCTCAGAAAGCTTCTTTCCAGATTTCATCTGAGGATATTTCCTTTTTCACCATAGCCCTCTATGGGCTTGCAAATATCACTTTGCCAATTCCACAAGAACTGTCTTAGCGAAAGGCTTCCTGAGGGGAAAGCTGTAACTCTGGGAGATGATTTCACAGAACACAAAGAAGTTTCTCAGAAAGCTTCTTTCTCTTTGTTATCGGAGGATATTTCCTTTGTCCCTATAGTCTTCCAAGGGAACCGAAATATCTGTTCTCAGATTCCACAGAAATAAGGCTAGCAAAGAGATCCACGAAATACAGATGTAACTCTGTGAGATGAATTAAGAGAACACTAAGCAGTTTCTCAGAAAGCTTCTTTCCAGATTTCATCTGAGGATATTTCCTTTTTCATCTTAGCCCTCTACGGGCTTCCAAATGTCACTTTGCCAATTCCACAAGAACTGTCTTGGGGAAAGGCTTCTTGAGGGGAAAGCTGTAACTCTGTGAGATGATTTCACAGAACATAAACAAGTTTCTTAGAAAGCTTCTTTCTCTTTGTTATCGGAGGATATTTCCTTTGGCCCTATAGTCTTCCAAGGGATCCGAAATATCTGTTCTCAGATTCCACAGAAATAAGGCTAGCAAAGAGATCCACGAAATACAGATGTAACTCTGTGAGATGAATTAACAGAACACTAAGCAGTTTCTCAGAAAGCTTCTTCCCAGATTTCATCTGAGGATATTTCCTTCTTCATCTTAGCCCTCTACGGGCTTCCAAATGTCACTTTGCCAATTCCACAAGAACTGTCTTGGGGAAAGGCTTCTTGAGGGGAAAGCTGTAACTCTGTGAGATGATTTCACAGAACATAAACATGTTTCTCAGAAAGCTTCTTTCTCTTTGTTATCGGCGGATATTTCCTTTGGCCCTATAGTCTTCCAAGGGATCCGAAATATCTGTTCTCAGATTCCACAGAAATAAGGCTAGCAAAGAGATCCACGAAATACAGATGTAACTCTGTGAGAGGAATTAAGAGAACACTAAGCAGTTTCTCAGAAAGCTTCTTTCCAGATTTCATCTGAGGATATTTCCTTTTTCACCATAGCCCTCTATGGGTTTCCAAATATCACTTTGCCAATTCCACAAGAACTGTCTTAGCGAAAGGCTTCCTGAGGTGAAAGCTGTAACTCTGGGAGATGATTTCACGGAACACAAAGAAGTTTCTCAGAAAGCTTCTTTCTCTTTGTTATCGAAGGATATTTCCTTTGGCCCTATAGTCTTCCAAGGGATCCCAAATATCTGTTCTCAGATTCCACAGAAATAAGGCTAGCAAAGAGATCCACGAAATACAGATGTAACTGAGTGAGACGAATTAACAGAACACTAAGCAGTTTCTCAGAAAGCTTCTTTCCACATTTCATCTGAAGATATTTCCTTTTTCACCATAGCCCTCTATGGGCTTCCAAGTATCACTTTGCCAATTCCACAAGAACTGTCTTGGGGAACGGCTTCCTGAGGGGAAAGCTGTTCCTCTGTGAGATGATTTCACAGAAGACAAAGAAGTTTCTCAGAAACCTTCTTTCTCTTTGTTATCGGAGGATATTTCCTTTGGCCCTATAGTCTTCCAAGGGATCGGAAATATCTGTTCTCAGATTCCACAGAAATAAGGCTAGCAAAGAGATCCACGAAATACAGATGTAACTCTATGAGATGAATTATCAGAACACTAAGCAGTTTCTCAGAAAGCTTCTTTTCAGATTTCATCTGAGGATATTTCCTTTTTCACCATAGCCCTCTATGGGCTTCCAAATATCACTTTGCCAATTCCACAAGAACTGTCTTAGCGAAAGGCTTCTTGAGGGGAAAGCTGTAACTCTGTGAGATGATTTCACAGAACACAAAGAAGTTTCTCAGAAAGCTTCTTTCTCTTTGTTATCGGAGGATATTTCCTTTGTCCCTATAGTCTTCCAAGGGATCCGAAATATCTGTTCTCAGATTCCACAGAAATAAGGCTAGCAAAGAGATCCACGAAATACAGATGTAACTCTGTGTGATGAATTAACAGATCACTAAGCAGTTTCTAAGAAAGCTTCTTTCCAGATTTCATCTGAGGATATTTCCTTTTTCATCTTAGCCCTCTGCGGGGTTCCAAATGTCACTTTGCCAATTCCACAAGAACTGTCTTGTGGAAAGGCTTCTTGAGGGGAAAGCTGTAACTCTGTTAGATGATTTCACAGAACATAAACAAGTTTCTCAGAAAGCTTCTTTCTCTTTGTTATCGGAGGATATTTCCTTTGGCCCTATAGTCTTCCAAGGGATCCGAAATATCTGTTCTCAGATTCCACAGAAATAAGGCTAGCAAAGAGATCCACGAAATACAGATGTAACTCTGTGAGATGAATTAACAGAACACTAAGCAGTTTCTCAGAAAGCTTCTTTCCAGATTTCATCTGAGGATATTTCCTTTTTCAACATAGCCCTCTATGGGCTTCCAAATATCACTTTGGCAATTCCACAAGAACTGTCTTAGCGAAAGGCTTCTTGAGGGGAAAGCTGTAACTCTGTGAGATGATTTCACAGAACACAAAGAAGTTTCTCAGAAAGCTTCTTTCTTTTTGTTATCGGAGGATATTTCCTTTGGCCCTATAGTCTTCCAAGGGATCCGAAATATCTGTTCTCAGATTCCACAGAAATAAGGCTAGCAAGGAGATCCACGAAATACAAATGTAACTCTGTGAGATGTATTATCAGAACACTAAGCAGTTTCTCAGAAAGCCTCTTTCCAGATTTCATCTGAGGATATTTCCTTTTTCACCATAGCCCTCTATGGGCTTCCAAACATCACTATGCCAATTCCACAAGAACTGTCTTAGCGAAAGGCTTCTTGAGAGGAAAGCTGTAACTCTGTGAGATGATTTCACAGAACACAAAGAAGTTTCTCAGAAAGCTTCTTTCTCTTTGTTATCGGAGGATATTTCCTTTGGTCCTATAGTCTTCCAAGGGAACCGAAATATCTGTTCTCAGATTCCACAGAAATAAGGCTAGCAAAGAGATCCACGAAATACAGATGTAACTCTGTGAGAGGAATTAACAGAACACTAAGCAGTTTCTAAGAAAGCTTCTTTCGAGATTTCATCTGAGGATATTTCCTTTTCCATCTTAGCCCTCTACGGGCTACCAAATGTCACTTTGCCAATTCCACAAGAACTGTCTTGGGGAAAGGCTCCTTGAGGGGAAAGCTGTAACTCTGTGAGATGATTTCACAGAACATAAACAAGTTTCTCAGAAAGCTTCTTTCTCTTTGTTATCGGAGGATATTTCCTTTGGCCCTATAGTCTTCCAAGGGTTCCGAAATATCTGTTCTCAGATTTCAGAGAAATAAGGCTAGCAAAGAGATCCACGAAATACAGATGTAACTCTGTGAGATGAATTAACAGAACACTAAGCAGTTTCTCAGAAAGCTTCTTCCCATATTTCATCTGAGGATATTTCCTTTTTCATCTTAGCCCTCTACGGGCTTCCAAATGTCACTTTGCCAATTCCACAAGAACTGTCTTGGGGAAAGGCTTCTTGAGGGGAAAGCTGTAACTCTGTGAGATGATTTCACAGAACATGAACAAGTTTCTCAGAAAGCTTCTTTCTCTTTGTTATCGGAGGATATTTCCTTTGGCCCTATAGTCTTCCAAGGGATCCGAAATATCTGTTCTCAGATTCCACAGAAATAAGGCTAGCAAAGAGATCCACGAAATACAGATGTAACTCTGTGAGATGAATTAACAGAACCCTAAGCAGTTTCTCAGAAAGCTTCTTTCCAGATTTCATCTGAGGATATTTCCTTTTTCACCATAGCCCTCTATGGGTTTCCAAATATCACTTTGCCAATTCCACAAGAACTGTCTTAGCGAAAGGCTTCCTGAGGTGAAAGCTGTAACTCTGGGAGATGATTTCACAGAACACAAAGAAGTTTCTCAGAAAGCTTCTTTCTCTTTGTTATCGAAGGATATTTCCTTTGGCCCTATAGTCTTCCAAGGGATCCGAAGTATCTGTTCTCAGATTCCACAGAAATAAGGCTAGCAAAGAGATCCACGAAATACAGATGTAACTGTGTGAGACGAATTAACAGAACACTAAGCAGTTTCTCAGAAAGCTTCTTTCCACATTTCATCTGAAGATATTTCCTTTTTCACCATAGCCCTCTATGGGCTTCCAAGTATCACTTTGCCAATTCCACAAGAACTGTCTTGGGGAACGGCTTCTTGAGGGGAAAGCTGTTCCTCTGTGAGATGATTTCAGAGAAGACAAAGAAGTTTCTCAGAAACCTTCTTTCTCTTTGTTATCGGAGGATATTTCCTTTGGCCCTATAGTCTTCCAAGGGATCGGAAATATCTGTTCTCAGATTCCACAGAAATAAGGCTAGCAAAGAGATCCACGAAATACAGATGTAACTCTATGAGATGAATTATCAGAACACTAAGCAGTTTCTCAGAAAGCTTCTTCCCATATTTCATCTGAGGATATTTCCTTTTTCATCTTAGCCCTCTACGGGCTTCCAAATGTCACTTTGCCAATTCCACAAGAACTGTCTTGGGGAAAGGCTTCTTGAGGGGAAAGCTGTAACTCTGTGAGATGATTTCACAGAACATAAACAAGTTTCTCAGAAAGCTTCTTTCTCTTTGTTATCGGAGGATATTTCCTTTGGCCCTATAGTCTTCCAAGGGATCCGAAATATCTGTTCTCAGATTCCACAGAAATAAGGCTAGCAAAGAGATCCACGAAATACAGATGTAACTCTGTGAGATGAATTAACAGAACACTAAGCAGTTTCTCAGAAAGCTTCTTTCCAGATTTCATCTGAGGATATTTCCTTTTTCACCATAGCCCTCTATGGGTTTCCAAATATCACTTTGCCAATTCCACAAGAACTGTCTTAGCGAAAGGCTTCCTGAGGTGAAAGCTGTAACTCTGGGAGATGATTTCACAGAACACAAAGAAGTTTCTCAGAAAGCTTCCTTCTCTTTGTTATCGAAGGATATTTCCTTTGGCCCTATAGTCTTCCAAGGGATCCGAAGTATCTGTTCTCAGATTCCACAGAAATAAGGCTAGCAAAGAGATCCACGAAATACAGATGTAACTGTGTGAGACGAAATAACAGAACACTAAGCAGTTTCTCAGAAAGCTTCTTTCCAGATTTCATCTGAGGATATTTCCTTTTTCACCATAGCCCTCTATGGGCTTCCAAGTATCACTTTGCCAATTCCACAAGAACTGTCTTGGGGAACGGCTTCTTGAGGGGAAAGCTGTTCCTCTGTGAGATGATTTCACAGAAGACAAAGAAGTTTCTCAGAAACCTTCTTTCTCTTTGTTATCGGAGGATATTTCCTTTGGCCGTATAGTCTTCCAAGGGATCGGAAATATCTGTTCTCAGATTCCACAGAAATAAGGCTAGCAAAGAGATCCACGAAATACAGATGTAACTCTATGAGATGAATTATCAGAACACTAAGCAGTTTCTCAGAAAGCTTCTTTTCAGATTTCATCTGAGGATATTTCCTTTTTTACCATAGCCCTCTATGGGCTTCCAAATATCACTTTGCCAATTCCACAAGAACTGTCTTAGCGAAAGGCTTCTTGAGGGGAAAGCTGTAACTCTGTGAGATGATTTCACAGAACACAAAGAAGTTTCTCAGAAAGCTTCTTTCTCTTTGTTATCGGAGGATATTTCCTTTGTCCCTATAGTCTTCCAAGGGAACCGAAATATCTGTTCTCAGATTCCACAGAAATAAGGCTAGCAAAGAGATCCACGAAATACAGATGTAACTCTGTGAGAGGAATTAACAGAACACTAAGCAGTTTCTAAGAAAGCTTCTTTCCAGATTTCATCTGAGGATATTTCCTTTTTCATCTAAGCCCTCTACGGGCTTCCAAATGTCACTTTGCCAATTCCACAAGAACTGTCTTGGGGAAAGGCTTCTTGAGGGGAAAGCTGTAACTCTGTCAGATGATTTCACAGAACATAAACAAGTTTCTCAGAAAGCTTCTTTCTCTTTGTTATCGGAGGATATTTCCTTTGGCCCTATAGTCTTCCAAGGGATCCCAAATATCTGTTCTCAGATTCCACAGAAATAAGGCTAGCAAAGAGATCCACGAAATACAGATGTAACTCTGTGAGATGAATTAACAGAACACTAAGCAGTTTCTCAGAAAGCTTCTTTCCAGATTTCATCTGAGGATATTTCCTTTTTCACCATAGCCCTCTATGGGCTTGCAAATATCACTTTGCCAATTCCACAAGAACTGTCTTAGCGAAAGGCTTCCTGAGGGGAAAGCTGTAACTCTGAGAGATGATTTCACAGAACACAAAGAAGTTTCTCAGAAAGCTTCTTTCTCTTTGTTATCGGAGGATATTTCCTTTGTCCCTATAGTCTTCCAAGGGAACCGAAATATCTGTTCTCAGATTCCACAGAAATAAGGCTAGCAAAGAGATCCACGAAATACAGATGTAACTCTGTGAGATGAATTAAGAGAACACTAAGCAGTTTCTCAGAAAGCTTCTTTCCAGATTTCATCTGAGGATATTTCCTTTTTCATCTTAGCCCTCTACGGGCTTCCAAATGTCACTTTGCCAATTCCACAAGAACTGTCATGGGGAAAGGCTTCTTGAGGGGAAAGCTGTAACTCTGTGAGATGATTTCACAGAACATAAACAAGTTTCTCAGAAAGCTTCTTTCTCTTTGTTATCGGAGGATATTTCCTTTGGCCCTATAGTCTTCCAAGGGATCCGAAATATCTGTTCTCAGATTCCACAGAAATAAGGCTAGCAAAGAGATCCACGAAATACAGATGTAACTCTGTGAGATGAATTAACAGAACACTAAGCAGTTTCTCAGAAAGCTTCTTCCCAGATTTCATCTGAGGATATTTCCTTCTTCATCTTAGCCCTCTACGGGCTTCCAAATGTCACTTTGCCAATTCCACAAGAACTGTCTTGGGGAAAGGCTTCTTGAGGGGAAAGCTGTAACTCTGTGAGATGATTTCACAGAACATAAACATGTTTCTCAGAAAGCTTCTTTCTCTTTGTTATCGGCGGATATTTCCTTTGGCCCTATAGTCTTCCAAGGGATCCGAAATATCTGTTCTCAGATTCCACAGAAATAAGGCTAGCAAAGAGATCCACGAAATACAGATGTAACTCTGTGAGATGAATTAAGAGAACACTAAGCAGTTTCTCAGAAAGCTTCTTTCCAGATTTCATCTGAGGATATTTCCTTTTTCACCATAGCCCTCTATGGGTTTCCAAATATCACTTTGCCAATTCCACAAGAACTGTCTTAGCGAAAGGCTTCCTGAGGTGAAAGCTGTAACTCTGGGAGATGATTTCACGGAACACAAAGAAGTTTCTCAGAAAGCTTCTTTCTCTTTGTTATCGAAGGATATTTCCTTTGGCCCTATAGTCTTCCAAGGGATCCGAAGTATCTGTTCTCAGATTCCACAGAAATAAGGCTAGCAAAGAGATCCACGAAATACAGATGTAACTGTGTGAGACGAACTAACAGAACACTAAGCAGTTTCTCAGAAATCTTCTTTCCACATTTCATCTGAAGATATTTCCTTTTTCACCATAGCCCTCTATGGGATTCCAAGTATCACTTTGCCAATTCCACAAGAACTGTCTTGGGGAACGGCTTCTTGAGGGGAAAGCTGTTCCTCTGTGAGATGATTTCACAGAAGACAAAGAAGTTTCTCAGAAACCTTCTTTCTCTTTGTTATCGGAGGATATTTCCTTTGGCCCTATAGTCTTCCAAGGGATCGGAAATATCTGTTCTGAGATTCCACAGAAATAAGGCTAGCAAAGAGATCCACGAAATACAGATGTAACTCTGTGAGATGAATTAACAGAACACTAAGCAGTTTCTCAGAAAGCTTCTTTCCAGATTTCATCTGAGGATATTTCCTTTTTCACCATAGCCCTCTATGGGCTTCCAAATATCACTTTGCCAATGCCACAAGAACTGTCTTAGCGAAAGGCTTCTTGAGGGGAAAGCTGTAACTCTGTGAGATGATTTCACAGAACACAAAGAAGTTTCTCAGAAAGCTTCTTTCTTTTTGTTATCGGAGGATATTTCCTTTGGCCCTATAGTCTTCCAAGGGATCCGAAATATCTGTTCTCAGATTCCACAGAAATAAGGCTAGCAAGGAGATCCACGAAATACAAATGTAACTCTGTGAGATGTATTATCAGAACACTAAGCAGTTTCTCAGAAAGCCTCTTTCCAGATTTCATGTGAGGATATTTCCTTTTTCACCATAGCCCTCTAAGGGCTTCCAAATATCACTATGCCAATTCCACAAGAACTGTCTTAGCGAAAGGCTTCTTGAGGGGAAAGCTGTAACTCTGGGAGATGATTTCACAGAACACAAAGAAGTTTCTCAGAAAGCTTCTTTCTCTTTGTTATCGGAGGATATTTCCTTTGGTCCTATAGTCTTCCAAGGGAACCGAAATATCTGTTCTCAGATTCCACAGAAATAAGGCTAGCAAAGAGATCCACGAAATACAGATGTAACTCTGTGAGAGGAATTAACAGAACACTAAGCAGTTTCTAAGAAAGCTTCTTTCCAGATTTCATCTGAGGATATTTCCTTTTTCATCTTAGCCCTCTACGGGCTTCCAAATGTCACTTTGCCAATTCCACAAGAACTGTCTTGGGGAAAGTCTTCTTGAGGGGAAAGCTGTAACTCTGTCAGATGATTTCACAGAACATAAACAAGTTTCTCAGAAAGCTTCATTCTCTTTGTTATCGGAGGATATTTCCTTTGGCCCTATAGTCTTCCAAGGGATCCCAAATATCTGTTCTCAGATTCCACAGAAATAAGGCTAGCAAAGAGATCCACGAAATACAGATGTAACTCTGTGAGATGAATTAACAGAACACTAAGCAGTTTCTCAGAAAGCTTCTTTCCAGATTTCATCTGAGGATATTTCCTTTTTCACCATAGCCCTCTATGGGCTTGCAAATATCACTTTGCCAATTCCACAAGAACTGTCTTAGCGAAAGGCTTCCTGAGGGGACAGCTGTAACTCTGGGAGATGATTTCACAGAACACAAAGAAGTTTCTCAGAAAGCTTCTTTCTCTTTGTTATCGGAGGATATTTCCTTTGTCCCTATAGTCTTCCAAGGGAACCGAAATATCTGTTCTCAGATTCCACAGAAATAAGGCTAGCAAAGGGATCCACGAAATACAGATGTAACTCTGTGAGATGAATTAAGAGAACACTAAGCAGTTTCTCAGAAAGCTTCTTTCCAGATTTCATCTGAGGATATTTCCTTTTTCATCTTAGCCCTCTACGGGCTTCCAAATGTCACTTTGCCAATTACACAAGAACTGTCTTGGGGAAAGGCTTCTTGAGGGGAAAGCTGTAACTCTGTGAGATGATTTCACAGAACATAAGCAAGTTTCTCCGAAAGCTTCTTTCTCTTTGTTATCGGAGGATATTTCCTTTGGCCCTATAGTCTTCCAAGGGATCCGAAATATCTTTTCTCAGATTCCACAGAAATAAGGCTAGCAAAGAGATCCACGAAATACAGATGTAACTCTGTGAGATGAATTAACAGAACACTAAGCAGTTTCTCAGAAAGCTTCTTCCCAGATTTCATCTGAGGATATTTCCTTTTTCACCTTAGCCCTCTACGGGCTTCCAAATGTCACTTTGCCAATTCCACAAGAACTGTCTTGGGGAAAGGCTTCTTGAGGGGAAAGCTGTAACTCTGTGAGATGATTTCACAGAAAATAAACATGTTTCTCAGAAAGCTTCTTTCTCTTTGTTATCAGCGGATATTTCCTTTGGCCCTATAGTCTTCCAAGGGATCCGAAATATCTGTTCTCAGATTCCACAGAAATAAGGCTAGCAAAGAGATTCACGAAATACAGATGTAACTCTGTGAGATGAATTAACAGAACACTAAGCAGTTTCTCAGAAAGCTTCTTTCCAGATTTCATCTGAGGATATTTCCTTTTTCACCATAGCCCTCTATGGGCTTCCTAATATCACTTTGCCAATTCCCCAAGAACTGCCTTACAGAAAGGCTTCTTGAGGGGAAAGCTGTAACTCTTTGAGATGATTTCACAGAACACAAAGAAGTTTCTCAGAAAGCTTCTTTCTCTTTGTTATCGGAGGATATTTCCTTTGGCCCTATAGTCTTCCAAGGGATCCGAAATATCTGTTCTCAGATTCCACAGAAATAAGGCTAGCAAAGAGATCCACGAAATACAGATGTAACTCTGTGAGATGTATTAACAGAACACTAAGCAGTTTCTCAGAAAGCCTCTATCCAGATTTCATCTGAGGATATTTCCTTTTTCACCGTAGCCCTCTATGGGCTTAAAAATATCACTTTGCCAATTCCACAAGAACTGTCTTAGCGAAAGGCTTCTTGAGGGGAAAGCTCTAACTCTGTGAGATGATTCCAAAGAACACGAAGAAGTTTCTCAGAAAGCTTCTTTCTCTTTGTTATCGGAGGATATTTCCTTTGGCCCTATAGTCTTCCAAGGTTTCAGAAGTATCTGTTCTCAGATTCCACAGAAATAAGGATAGGAAAGAGATCCACGAAATACAGATGTAACTGTGTGAGATGAATTAACAGAACACTAAGCAGTTTCTCAGAAAGCTTCTTTCCAAATTTTATCTGAAGATATTTCCTTTTTCACCATAGCCCTCTATGGGCTTCCAAATATCACTTTGCCAATTCCACAAGAACTGTCTTGGGGAACGGCTTCATGAGGGGAAAGCTGTTCCTCTGTGAGATGATTTCACAGAAGACAAAGAAGTTTCTCAGAAACCTTCTTTCTCTTTGTTATCGGAGGATATTTCCTATGGCCCTATAGTCTTCCAAGGAATCCGAAATATCTGTACTCAGATTCCACAGAAATAAGGATAGCAAAGAGATCCACGAAATACAGATGTAACTCTGTGAGATGAATTAACAGAACACTAAGCAGTTTCTCAGAAAGCTTCTTTCCAGATTTCATCTGAGGATATTTCCTTTTTCACCATAGCCCTCTATGGGCTTCCAAATATCACTTTGCCAATTCCACAAGAACTGTCTTAGCGAAAGGCTTCTTGAGGTGAAAGCTGTAACTCTGTGAGATGATTTCACAGAACACAAAGAAGTTTCTCAGAAAGCTTCTTTCTCTTTGTTATCGGAGGATATATCCTTTGTCCCCGTAGTCTTCCAAGGGATCCGAAATATCTGTTCTCAGATTCCACAGAAATAAGTCTAGCAAAGAGATCCACGAAATACAGATGTAACTCTGTGTGATGAATTAACAGAACACTAAGCAGTTTCTAAGAAAGCTTCTTTCCAGATTTCATCTGGGGATATTTCCTTTTTCATCTTAGCCCTCTGCGGGGTTCCAAATGTCACTTTGCCAATTCCACAAGAACTGTCTTGGGGAAAGGTTTCTTGAGGGGAAAGCTGTAACTCTGTGAGATGATTTCACAGAACATAAACAAGTTTCTCAGAAAGCTTCTTTCTCTTTGTTATCGGAGGATATTTCCTTTGGCCCTATAGTCTTCCAAGGGATCCGAAATATCTGTTCTCAGATTCCACAGAAATAAGGCTAGCAAAGAGATCCAGGAAATACAGATGTAACTCTGTGAGATGAATTAACAGAACACTAAGCAGTTTCTCAGAAAGCTTCTTTCCAGATTTCATCTGAGGATATTTCCTTTTTCACCATAGCCCTCTATGGGCTTCCAAATATCACTTTGGCAATTCCACAAGAACTGTCTTAGCGAAAGGCTTCTTGAGGGGAAAGCTGTAACTCTGTGAGATGATTTCACAGAACACAAAGAAGTTTCTCAGAAAGCTTCTTTCTTTTTATTATCGGAGGATATTTCCTTTGGCCCTATAGTCTTCCAAGGGATCCGAAATATCTGTTCTCAGATTCCACAGAAATAATGCTAGCAAAGAGAACCACGAAATACAGATGTAACTCTGTGAGATGAATTAACAGAACACTAAGCAGTTTCTCAGAAAGCTTCTTTCCAGATTTCATCTGAGGATATTTCCTTTTCACCGTAGCCCACTATGGGCTTCCAAATATCACTTTGGTAATTCCACTAGAACTGTCTTAGCGAAAGGCTTCTTGAGGGGAAAGCTGTAATTCTGCTGAGATGATTTCACAGAACATAAAGAAGTTTCTCAGAAAGCTTCTTTCTCTTTGTTATCGGAGGTTATTTCCTTTGGCCCTATAGTCTTCCAAGGGATCCGAAATATCTGTTCTCAGATTCCACAGAAATAAGGCTAGCAAAGAGATTCACGAAATACAGATGTAACTCTGTGAGATGAATTAACAGAACACTAAGCAGTTTCTCAGAAAGCTTCTTTCCAGATTTCATCTGAGGATATTTCCTTTTTCACCATAGGCCTCTATGGGCTTCCTAATATCACTTTGCCAATTCCCCAAGAACTGCCTTACAGAAAGGCTTCTTGAGGGGAAAGCTGTAACTCTTTGAGATGATTTCACAGAACACAAAGAAGTTTCTCAGAAAGCTTCTTTCTCTTTGTTATCGGAGGATATTTCCTTTGGCCCTATAGTCTTCCAAGGGATCCGAAATATCTGTTCTCAGATTCCACAGAAATAAGGCTAGCAAAGAGATCCACGAAATACAGATGTAACTCTGTGAGATGTATTAACAGAACACTAAGCAGTTTCTCAGAAAGCCTCTATCCAGATTTCATCTGAGGATATTTCCTTTTTCACCGTAGCCCTCTATGGGCTTCCAAATATCACTTTACCAATTCCACAAGAACTGTCTTAGCGAAAGGCTTCTTGAGGGGAAAGCTCTAACTCTGTGAGATGATTTCAAAGAACACGAAGAAGTTTCTCAGAAAGCTTCTTTCTCTTTGTTATCGGAGGATATTTCCTTTGGCCCTATAGTCTTCCAAGGGAACCGAAATATCTGTTCTCAGATTCCACAGAAATAAGGTAGCAAAGAGATCCACGAAATACAGATGTAACTCTGTGAGATGAATTAACAGAACACTAAGCAGTTTCTCAGAAAGCTTCTTTCCAGATTTCATCTGAGGATATTTCCTTTTTCACCATCGCCCTCTATGGGCTTCCAAATATCACTTTGCCAATTCCACAAGAACTGTCTTAGCGAAAGGCGTCTTGAGGGGAAAGCTGTAACTCTATGAGATGATTTCAAAGAACACAAAGAAGTTTCTCAGAAAGCTTCTTTCTCTTTGTTATCGGAGGATATTTCCTTTGGCCCTATAGTCTTCCAAGGGATCCGAAATATCTCTTCTCAGATTCCACAGAAATAAGGCTAGCAAAGAGATCCATGAAATACAGATGTAACTCTGTGAGATGAATTAACAGAACTCTAAGCAGTTTCTCAGAAAGCTTCTTTCCAGATTTCATCTGAGGATATTTCCTTTTTCACCATAGCCCTCTATGGGCTTCCAAATATCACTTTGCCAATTCCACAAGAACTGTCTTAGCGAAAGGCTTCCTGAGGGGAAAGCTGTAACTCTGGGAGATGATTTCACAGAACACAAAGAAGTTTCTCAGAAAGCTTCTTTCTCTTTGTTATCGGAGGATATTTCCTTTGGCCCTATAGTCTTCCAAGGGATCCGAAGTATCTGTTCTCAGATTCCACAGAAATAAGGCTAGCAAAGAGATCCACGAAATACAGATGTAACTGTGTGAGACGAATTAACAGAACACTAAGCAGTTTCTCAGAAAGCTTCTTTCCACATTTCATCTGAAGATATTTCCTTTTTAACCATAGCCCTCTATGGGCTTCCAAATATCACTTTGCCAATTCCACAAGAACTGTCTTTGCGAAAGGCTTCTTGAGGGGAAAGCTGTTCCTCTGTGAGATGATTTCACAGAAGACAAAGAAGTTTCTCAGAAAGCTTCTTTCTCATTGTTATCGGAGGATATTTCCTTTGGCCCTATAGTCTTCCAAGGGATCCGAAATATCTGTTCTCAGATTCTACAGAAATAAGGCTAGCAAAGAGATCCACGAAATACAGATGTAACTCTGTGAGATGAATTAACAGAACACTAAGCAGTTACACAGAAAGCTTCTTTCCAGATTTCATCTGAGGATATTTGCTTTTTCACCATAGCCCTCTATGGGCTTCCAAATATCACTTTGCCAATTCCACTACAACTGTCTTAGCGAAAGGCTTCTTGAGGGGAAAGCTGTAACTCTGGGAGATGATTTCACAGAACACAAAGAAGTTTCTCAGAAAGCTTCTCTCTCTTTGTTATCGGAGGATATTTCCTTTGGCCCTATAGTCTTCCAAGGGATCCGAAATATCTGTTCTCAGGTTCTACAGAAATAAGGATAGGAAAGAGATCCACGAAATACAGATGTAACTGTGTGAGACGAATTAACAGAACACTAAACAGTTTCTCAGAAAACTTCTTTCCAGATTTCATCTGAGGATATTTCCTCTTTAAACATAGCCCTCTATGGGCTTCCAAATATCACTTTGCCAATTCCCCAAGAACTGTCTTAGCGAAAGGCTTCCTGAGGAGAAAGCTGTAACTCTGGGAGATGATTTCACAGAACACAAAGAAGTTTCTCAGAAACCTTCTTTCTCTTTGTTATCGGAGGATATTTCCTATGGCCCTATAGTCTTCCAAGGGATCCGAAATATCTGTTCTCAGATTCCACAGAAATAAGGCTAGCAAAGAGAACCACGAAATACAGATGTAACTCTGTGAGATGAATTAACAGAACACTAAGCAGTTTCTCAGAAAGCTTCTTTCCAGATTTCATCTGAGGATATTTCCTTTTCACCGTAGCCCACTATGGGCTTCCAAATATCACTTTGCTAATTCCACAAGAACTGTCTTAGCGAAAGGCTTCTTGAGGGGAAAGCTGTAATTCTGCTGAGATGATTTCACAGAACATAAAGAAGTTTCTCAGAAAGCTTCTTTCTCTTTGTTATCGGAGGATATTTCCTTTGGCCCTATAGTCTTCCAAGGGATCCGAAATATCTGTTCTCAGATTCCACAGAAATAAGGCTAGCAAAGAGATTCACGAAATACAGATGTAACTCTGTGAGATGAATTAACAGAACACTAAGCAGTTTCTCAGAAAGCTTCTTTCCAGATTTCATCTGAGGATATTTCCTTTTTCACCATAGCCCTCTATGGGCTTCCTAATATCACTTTGCCAATTCCCCAAGAACTGCCTTACAGAAAGGCTTCTTGAGGGGAAAGCTGTAACTCTTTGAGATGATTTCACAGAACACAAAGAAGTTTCTCAGAAAGCTTCTTTCTCTTTGTTATCGGAGGATATTTCCTTTGGCCCTATAGTCTTCCAAGGGATCCGAAATATCTGTTCTCAGATTCCACAGAAATAAGGCTAGCAAAGAGATCCACGAAATACAGATGTAACTCTGTGAGATGTATTAACAGAACACTAAGCAGTTTCTCAGAAAGCCTCTATCCAGTATTCATCTGAGGATATTTCCTTTTTCACCGTAGCCCTCTATGGGCTTAAAAACATCACTTTGCCAATTCCACAAGAACTGTCTTAGCGAAAGGCTTCTTGAGGGGAAAGCTCTAACTCTGTGAGATGATTTCAAAGAACACGAAGAAGTTTCTCAGAAAGCTTCTTTCTCTTTGTTATCGGAGGATATTTCCTTTGGCCCTATAGTCTTCCAAGGGATCCGAAATATCTGTTCTCAGATTCCACAGAAATAAGGCTAGCAAAGAGATCCACGAAATACAGATGTAACTCTGTGAGATGAATTAACAGAACTCTAAGCAGTTTCTCAGAAAGCTTCTTTCCAGATTTCATCTGAGGATATTTCCTTTTTCACCATAGCCCTCTATGGGCTTCCAAATATCACTTTGCCAATTCCCCAAGAACTGTCTTAGCGAAAGGCTTCCTGAGGGGAAAGCTGTATCTCTGGGAGATGATTTCACAGAACACAAAGAAGTTTCTCAGAAACCTTCTTTCTCTTTGTTATCGGAGGATATTTCCTATGGCCCTATAGTCTTCCAAGGGATCCGAAATATCTGTTCTCAGATTCCACAGAAATAAGGCTAGCAAAGAGAACCACGAAATACAGATGTAACTCTGTGAGATGAATTAACAGAACACTAAGCAGTTTCTCAGAAAGCTTCTTTCCAGATTTCATCTGAGGATATTTCCTTTTCACCGTAGCCCACTATGGGCTTCCAAATATCACTTTGTTAATTCCACAAGAACTGTCTTAGCGAAAGGCTTCTTGAGGGGAAAGCTGTAATTCTGCTGAGATGGTTTCACAGAACATAAAGAAGTTTCTCAGAAAGCTTCTTTCTCTTTGTTATCGGAGGATATTTCCTTTGGCCCTATAGTCTTCCAAGGGATCCGAAATATCTGTTCTCAGATTCCACAGAA
The DNA here is from genome assembly GCF_043159975.1 of Macaca nemestrina. Classification (NCBI taxonomy): domain Eukaryota; kingdom Metazoa; phylum Chordata; class Mammalia; order Primates; family Cercopithecidae; genus Macaca; species Macaca nemestrina. The sequence continues at coordinate 100,108,081 of NC_092137.1, forward strand.
ATAAGGCTAGCAAAGAGATTCACGAAATACAGATGTAACTCTGTGAGATGAATTAACAGAACACTAAGCAGTTTCTCAGAAAGCTTCTTTCCAGATTTCATCTGAGGATATTTCCTTTTTCACCATAGCCCTCTATGGGCTTCCTAATATCACTTTGCCAATTCCCCAAGAACTGCCTTACAGAAAGGCTTCTTGAGGGGAAAGCTGTAACTCTTTGAGATGATTTCACAGAACACAAAGAAGTTTCTCAGAAAGCTTCTTTCTCTTTGTTATCGGAGGATATTTCCTTTGGCCCTATAGTCTTCCAAGGGATCCGAAATATCTGTTCTCAGATTCCACAGAAATAAGGCTAGCAAAGAGATCCACGAAATACAGATGTAACTCTGTGAGATGTATTAACAGAACACTAAGCAGTTTCTCAGAAAGCCTCTATCCAGATTTCATCTGAGGATATTTCCTTTTTCACCGTAGCCCTCTATGGGCTTAAAAATATCACTTTTCAATTCCACAAGAACTGTCTTAGCGAAAGGCTTCTTGAGGGGAAAGCTCTAACTCTGTGACATGATTTCAAAGAACACGAAGAAGTTTCTCAGAAAGCTTCTTTCTCTTTGTTATCGGAGGATATTTCCTTTGGCCCTATAGTCTTCCAAGGGTTCAGAAGTATCTGTTCTCAGATTCCACAGAAATAAGGATAGGAAAGAGATCCACGAAATACAGATGTAACTGTGTGAGATGAATTAACAGAACACTAAGCAGTTTCTCAGAAAGCTTCTTTCCAAATTTTATCTGAAGATATTTCCTTTTTCACCATAGCCCTCTATGGGCTTCCAAATATCACTTTGCCAATTCCACAAGAACTGTCTTGGGGAACGGCTTCATGAGGGGAAAGCTGTTCCTCTGTGAGATGATTTCACAGAAGACAAAGAAGTTTCTCAGAAACCTTCTTTCTCTTTGTTATCGGAGGATATTTCCTATGGCCCTATAGTCTTCCAAGGAATCCGAAATATCTGTACTCAGATTCCACAGAAATAAGGATAGCAAAGAGATCCACGAAATACAGATGTAACTCTGTGAGATGAATTAACAGAACACTAAGCAGTTTCTCAGAAAGCTTCTTTCCAGATTTCATCTGAGGATATTTCCTTTTTCACCGTAGCCCTCTATGGGCTTCCAAATATCACTTTGCCAATTCCACTACAACTGTCTTAGCGAAAGGCTTCTTGAGGGGAAAGCTGTAACTCTGTGAGATGATTTCACAGAACACAAAGAAGTTTCTCAGAAAGCTTCTTTCACTTTGTTATCGGAGGATATTTCCTTTGGTCCTATAGTCTTCCAAGGGAACCGAAATATCTGTTCTCAGATTCCACAGAAATAAGGCTAGCAAAGAGATCCACGAAATATAGATGTAACTCTGTGAGAGGAAATAACAGAACACTAAGCAGTTTCTAAGAAAGCTTCTTTCCAGATTTCATCTGAGGATATTTCCTTTTTCATCTTAGCCCTCTACGGGCTTCTAAATGTCACTTTGCCAATTCCACAAGAACTGTCTTGGGGAAAGGCTTCTTGAGGGGAAAGCTGTAACTCTGTGAGATGATTTCAAAGAACATCAACAAGTTTCTCAGAAAGCTTCTTTCTCTTTGTTATCGGAGGATATTTCCTTTGGCCCTATAGTCTTCCAAGGGATCCCAAATATCTGTTCTCAGATTCCACAGAAATAAGGCTAGCAAAGAGATCCACGAAATACAGATGTAACTCTGTGAGATGAATTAACAGAACACTAAGCAGTTTCTCAGAAAGCTTCTTTCCAGATTTCATCTGAGGATATTTCCTTTTTCACCATAGCCCTCTATGGGCTTCCAAATATCACTTTGCCAATTCCACAAGAACTGTCTTAGCGAAAGGCTTCCTGAGGGGAAAGCTGTAACTCTGGGAGATGATTTCACAGAAGACAAAGAAGTTTCTCAGAAAGCTTCTCTCTCTTTGTTATCGGAGGATATTTCCTTTGGCCCTATAGTCTTCCAAGGGATCCGAAATATCTGTTCTCAGATTCCACAGAAATAAGGCTAGCAAAGAGATCCACGAAATACAGATGTAACTCTGTGAGATGTATTAACAGAACACTAAGCAGTTTCTCAGAAAGCCTCTTTCCAGATTTCATCAGAGGATATTTCCTTTTTCACCATAGCCCTCTATGGGCTTCCAAATATCACTTTGCCAATTCCACAAGAACTGTCTTAGCGAAAGGCTTCTTGAGGGGAAAGCTGTAACTCTGTGAGATGATTTCAAAGAACACGAAGAAGTTTCTCAGAAAGCTTCTTTCTCTTTGTTATCGGAGGATATTTCCCTTGGCCCTCTAGTCTTCAAAGGGATCAGAAGTATCTGTTCTCAGATTCCGCAGAAATAAGGATAGGAGAGATCCACGAAATACAGATGTAACTGTGTGAGATGAATTAACAGAACACTAAGCAGTTTCTCAGAAAGCTTCTTTCCAAATTTTATCTGAAGATATTTTCTTTTGCACCATAGCCCTCTATGGGCTTCCAAATATCACTTTGCCAATTCCACAAGAACTGTCTTGGGGAACGGCTTCTTGAGGGGAAAGCTGTTCCTCTGTGAGATGAGTTCACAGAAGACAAAGAAGTTGCTCAGAAACCTTCTTTCTCTTTGTTATCGAAGGATATTTCCTATGGCCCTATAGTCTTCCAAGGAATCCGAAATATCTGTAATCAGATTCCACAGAAATAAGGCTAGCAAAGAGATCCACGAAATACAGATGTAACTCTGTGAGATGAATTAACAGAACACTAAGCAGTTTCTCAGAAAGCTTCTTTCCAGATTTCATCTGAGGATATTTCCTTTTTCACCGTAGCCCTCTATGGGCTTCCAAATATCACTTTGCCAATTCCACAAGAACTGTCTTAGCGAAAGGCTTCTTGAGGGGAAAGCTGTAACTCTGTGAGATGATTTCAAAGAACACAAAGAAGTTTCTCAGAAAGCTTCCTTCTCTTTGTTATCGGAGGATATTTCCTTTGGCCCTATAGTCTTCCAAGGGATCCGAAATATCTGTTCTCAGATTCCACAGAAATAAGGCTAGCAAGGAGATCCACGAAATACAGATGTAAATCTGTGAGATGTATTAACAGAACACTAAGCAGTTTCCCAGAAAGCCTCTTTCCAGATTTCATATGAGGATATTTCCTTTTTCACCATAGCCCTCTATGGGCTTCCAAATATCACTTTGCCAATTCCACAAGAACTGTCTTAGCGAAAGGCTTCTTGAGGGGAAAGCTGTAACTCTGTGAGATGATTTCACAGAACACAAAGAAGTTTCTCAGAAAGCTTCTTTCTCTTTGTTATCGGAGAATATTTCCTTTGGTCCTATAGTCTTCCAAGGGAACCGAAATATCTGTTCTCAGATTCCACAGAAATAAGGCTAGCAAAGAGATCCACGAAATACAGATGTAACTCTGTGAGAGGAATTAACAGAACACTAAGCAGTTTCTCAGAAAGCTTCTTTCCAGATTTCATCTGAGGATATTTCCTTTTTCATCTTAGCCCTCTACGGGCTTCTAAATGTCACTTTGCCAATTCTACAAGAACAGTCTTGGGGAAAGGCTTCTTGAGGGGAAAGCTGTAACTCTGTGAGATGATTTCCAAGAACATAAACAAGTTTCTCAGAAAGCTTCTTTCTCTTTGTTATCGGAGGATATTTCCTTTGGCCCTATAGTCTTCCAAGGGATCCCAATTATCTGTTCTCAGATTCCACAGAAATAAGGCTAGCAAAGAGATCCACGAAATACAGATGTAACTCTGTGAGATGAATTAACAGAACACTAAGCAGTTTCTCAGAAAGCTTCTTTCCAGATTTCATCTGAGGATATTTCCTTTTTCACCATAGCCCTCTATGGGCTTCCAAATATCACTTTGCCAATTCCACAAGAACTGTCTTAGCGAAAGGCTTCCTGAGGGGAAAGATGTAACTCTGGGAGATGATTTCACAGAACACAAAGAAGTTTCTCAGAAAGCTTCTCTCTCTTTGTTATCGGAGGATATTTCATTTGGCCCTATAGTCTTCCAAGGGATCCGAAATATCTGTTCTCAGATTCCACAGAAATAAGGCCAGCAAAGAGATCCACGAAATACAGATGTAACTCTGTGAGATGTATTAACAGAACACTAAGCAGTTTCTCAGAAAGCTTTTTCCAGATTTCATCTGAGGATATTTCCTTTTTCACCATAGCCCTCTATGGGCTTCCAAATATCACTTTGCCAATTCCACAAGAACTGTCTTATCGAAAGGCTTCTTGAGGGGAAAGCTGTAACTCTGTTAGATGATTTCAAAGAACACGAAGAAGTTTCTCAGAAAGCTTCTTTCTCTTTGTTATCGGAGGATATTTCCTTTGGCCCTATAGTCTTCCAAGGGAAAGAATTATCTGTTCTCAGATTCCACAGAAATAAGGCTAGCAAAGAGATCCACGAAATACCGATGTAACTGTGTGAGATGAATTAACAGAACACTAAGCAGTTTCTCAGAAAGCTTCTTTCCAAATTTAATCTGAAGATATTTCCTTTTTCACCATAGCCCTCTATGGGCTTCCAAATATCACTTTGCCAATTCCACAAGAACTGTCTTGGGGAACGGCTTCTTGAGGGGAAAGCTGTTCCTCTGTGAGATGATTTCACAGAAGACAAAGAAGTTTCTCAGAATCCTTCTTTCTCTTTGTTATCGGAGGATATTTCCTATGGCCCTATAGTCTTCCAAGGATTCCGAAATATCTGTTCTCAGATTCCACAGAAATAAGGCTAGCAAAGAGATCCACGAAATACAGATGTAACTCTGTGAGATGAATTAACAGAACACTAAGCAGTTTCTCAGAAAGCTTCTTTCCAGATTTCATCTGAGGATATTTCCTTTTTCACCGTAGCCCTCTATGGGCTTCCAAATATCACTTTGCCAATTTCACAAGAAGTGTCTTAGTGAAAGGCTTCTTGAGGGGAAAGCTGTAACTCTGTGAGATGATTTCACAGAACACAAAGAAGTTTCTCAGAAAGCTTCTTTCTCTTTGTCATCGGAGGATATTTCCTTTGGCCCTATAGTCTTCCAAGGGATCCGAAATGTCTGTTTTCAGATTCCACAGAAATAAGGCTAGCAAGGAGATCCACGAAATACACATGTAAATCTGTGAGATGTATTAACAGAACACTAAGCAGTTTCTCAGAAAGCCTCTTTCCAGATTTCATATGAGGATATTTCCTTTTTCACCATAGCCCTCTATGGGCTTTCAAATATCACTTTGCCAATTCCACAAGAACTGTCTTAGCGAAAGGCTTCTTGAGGGGAAAGCTGTAACTCTGTGAGATGATTTCAAAGAACACGAAGAAGTTTCTCAGAAAGCTTCTTTCCCTTTGTTATCGGAGGATATTTCCCTTGGCCCTATAGTCTTCCAAGGGATCAGAAGTATCTGTTCTCAGATTCCACAGAAATAAGGATATTAAAGAGATCCACGAAATACAGATGTAACTGTGTGAGATGAATTAACAGAACACTAAGCACTTTCTCAGAAAGCTTCTTTCCAGATTTCATCTGAGGATATTTCCTTTTTCACCCTAGCCCTCTATGGGCTTCCAAATATCACTTTGCCAATTCCACAAGAACTGTCTTAGCGAAAGGCTTCTTGAGGGGAAAGCTGTAACTCTGTGAGATGATTTCACAGAACACAAAGAAGTTTCTCAGAAAGCTTCTTTCTCTTTGTTATCGGAGGATATTTCCTTTGGTCCTATAGTCTTCCAAGGGAACCAAAATATCTGTTCTCAGATTCCACAGAAATAAGGCTAGCAAAGAGATCCACGAAATACAGATGTAACTCTGTGAGAGGAATTAACAGAACACTAAGCAGTTTCTAAGAAAGCTTCTTTCCAGATTTCATCTGAGGATATTTCCTTTTTCATCTTAGCCCTCTACGGGATTCCAAATGTCACTTTACCAATTCCACAAGAACTTTCTTGGGGAAAGGCTTTTTGAGGGGAAAGCTGTAACTCTGTGAGATGATTTCACAGAACATAAACAAGTTTCTCAGAAAGCTTCTTTCTCTTTGTTATCGGAGGATATTTCCTTTGGCCCTATAATCTTCCAAGGGATCCCAAATATCTTTTCTCAGATTCTACAGAAATAAGGCTAGCACAGAGATCCACGAAATACAGATGTAACTCTGTGAGATGAATTAACAGAACACTAAGCAGTTTCTCAGAAAGCTTCTTTCCAGATTTCATCTGAGGATATTTCCTTTTTCATCTTAGCCCTCTACGGGGTTCCAAATGTCACTTTGCCAATTCCACAACAACTGTCTTGGGGAAATGCTTCTTGAGGGGAAAGCTGTAACTCTGTGAGATGATTTCACAGAACATAAACAAGTTTCTCAGAAAGCTTCTTTCTCTTTGTTATCGGAGGATATTTCCTTTGGCCCTATAGTCTTCCAAGGGATCCGAAATATCTGTTCTCAGATTCCACAGAAATAAGGCCAGCAAAGAGATCGACGAAATAAAGATGTAACTCTGTGAGATGAATTAACAGAACACTAAGCAGTTTCTCAGAAAGCTTCTTGCCAGATTTCATGTGAGGATATTTCCTTTTTCACCATAGCCCTCTATGGGCTTCCAAGTATCACTTTGCCCATTCCACAACAACTGTCTTAGCGAAAGGCTTTTTGAGGGGAAAGCTGTAACTCTGTGAGATGATTTCACAGAACACAAAGAAGTTTCTCAGAAAGCTTCTTTCTCTTTGTTATCGGAGGACATTTCCTTTGGCCCTATAGTCTTCCAAGGGAACCGAAATATCTGTTCTCAGATTCCACAGAAATAAGGCTACCAAAGAGATCCACGAAATACAGATGTAACTCTGTGAGATGAATTAACAGAACACTAAGCAGTTTCTAAGTAAGCTTCTTTCCAGATTTCATCTGAGGATATTTCCTTTTTCACCATAGCCCTCTATGGGCTTCCAAATATCACTTTTCCAATTCCACAAGAACTGTCTTGGGGAAAGGCTTCCTGAGGGGAAAGCTGTAACTCTGGGAGTTGATTTCACCGAACACAAAGGAGTTCCTCAGAAAGCTTCTTTCTCTTTGTTATCGGAGGATATTTCCTTTGGTACTATAGTCTTCCAAGGGATCCGAAATATCTGTTCTCAGATTCCACAGAAATAAGGCTAGCAAAGAGATCCACGAAATACAGATGTAACTCTGTGAGATGAATTAACAGAACACTAAGCAGTTTCTCAGAAAGCTTCTTTCCAGATTTCATCTGAGGATATTTCCTTTTTCACCATAGCCCTCTAAGGGCTTCCAAATATCACTTTGCCAATTCCACAAGAACTGTCTTAGCGAAAGGCTTCAGAGGGGAAAGCTGTAACTCTGGGAGATGATTTCACAGAACACAAAGAAGTTTCTCAGAAAGCTTCTTTCTCTTTGTTATCGGAGGATATTTCCTTTGGCCCTATAGTCTTCAAAGGGAACCGAAATATCTGTTCTCAGATTCCACAGAAATAAGGCTAGCAAAGTGATTCACGAAATACAGATGTAACTCTGTGAGATGAATTAACAGAACACTAAGCAGTTTCTCAGAAATCTTCTTTCCACATTTCACCTGAGGATATTTCGTTTTTCACCATAGCCCTCTATGGGCTTCCAAATATCACTTTGCAAATTCCACAAGAACTGTCTTAGCGAAAGGCGTCTTGAGGGGAAAGCTGTAACTCTGTGAGATGATTTCAAAGAACACAAACAAGTTTCTCAGAAAGCTTCTTTCTCTTTGTTATCGGAGGATATTTCCTTTGGCCCTATAGTCTTCCAAGGGATCCGAAATATCTGTTCTCAGATTCCACAGAAATAAGACTAGCGAAGAGATCCACGAAATACAGATGTAACTCTGTCAGATGAATTAACAGAACACTAAGCAGTTTCTCAGAAAGCTTCTTTCCAGATTTCATCTGAGGATATTTCCTTTTTCACCATAGCCCTCTATGGGCTTCCAAATATCACTTTACCAATTCCACATGAACTGTCATAGCGAAAGGCTTCTTGAGGGGAAAGCTGTAACTCTGTGAGATGATTTCAAAGAACACAAAGAAGTTTCTCAGAAAGCTTCTTTCTCTTTGTTATCGGAGGATATTTCCTTTGTCCCTATAGTCTTCCAAGGGATCCGAAATATCTGTTCTCAGATTCCACAGAAATAAGTCTAGCAAAGAGATCCACGAAATACGGATGTAACTCTGTGAGATGAATTAACAGAACACTAAGCAGTTTCTCAGAAAGCTTCTTTCCGGATTTCATCTGAGGATATTTCCTTTTTCACCATAGCCCTCTATGGGCTTCCAAATATCACTTTGCCAATTCCACAAGAACTGTCTTAGCGAAAGGCTTCATGAGGGGAAAACTGTAACTCTGTGAGATGATTTCAAAGAACACAAAGATGTTTCTCAGAAAGCTTCTTTCTCTTTGTTATCGGAGGATATTTCCTTTGGCCCTATATTCTTCCAAGGGATCCGAAATATTTGTTCTCACATTCCACAGATATAAGGCTAGCAAAGAGATCCACGAAATACAGATGTAACTCTGTGAGATGAATTAACAGAACACTAAGCAGTTTCTCAGAAAGCTTCTTTCCAGATTTCATCTGAGGATATTTCCTTTTTCACCATAGCCCTCCATGGGCTTCCAAATATCACTTTGCCAATTCCACAAGAACGGTCTTAGCGAAAGGCTTCTTGAGGGGAAAGCTGTAACTCTGTGAGATGATTTCACCGAACACAAAGGAGTTCCTCAGAAAGCTTCTTTCTCTTTGTTATCGGAGGATATTTCCTTTGGTACTATAGTCTTCCAAGGGAACCGAAATATCTGTTCTCAGATTCCACAGAAATAAGGCTAGCAAAGAGATCCACGAAATACAGATGTAACTCTGTGAGATGAATTAACAAAACACTAAGCAGTTTCTAAGTAAGCTTCTTTCCAGATTTCATCTGAGGATATTTCCTTTTTCATCTTAGCCCTCTACGGGCTTCCATATGTCGCATTGCCAATTCCACAGGAACTGTCTCAGGGTAAGGCTTCTTGAGGGGAAAGATGTAACTCTGTCAGATGATTTCACAGAACATAAACAAGTTTCTCAGAAAGCTTCTTTCTCTTTGTTATCGGAGGATATTTCCTTTGGCAATATAGTCTTCCAAGGGATCCGAAATATCTGTTCTCAGATTCCACAGAAATAAGGCTAGCAAAGAGATCCACGAAATACAAATGTAACTCTGTGAGATGAATTAACAGAACACTAAGCAGTTTTTCAGAAAGCTTCTTTCCAGATTTCATCTGAGGATATTTGCTTTTTCACCATAGCCCTCTATGGGCTTGCTAATATCACTTTGCCAATTCCCCAAGAACTGTCTTACAGAAAGGTTTCTAGAGGGGAAAGCTGTAACTCTGTGAGATGATTTCACAGAACACAAAGAAGTTTCTCAGAAAGCTTCTTTCTCTTTGTTATCGGAGGATATTTCCTTTGTCCCTATAGTCTTCCAAGGGATCCGAAATATCTGTTCTCAGATTCCACAGAAAGGAGTCTAGCAAAGAGATCCACGAAATACAGATGTAACTCTGTGTGATGAATTAACAGAACACTAAGCAGTTTCTAAGAAAGCTTCTTTCCAGATTTCAACTGAGGATATTTCCTTGTTCATCTTAGCCCTCTACGGGGTTCCAAATGTCACTTTGCCAATTCCACAAGAACTGTCTTGGGGAAAGGCTTCTTGAGGGGAAAGCTGTAACTCTGTGAGATGATTTCACAGAACATAAACAAGTTTCTCAGAAAGCTTCTTTCTCTTTGTTATCGGAGGATATTTCCTTTGGCCCTATAGTCTTCCAAGGGATCCGAAATATCTGTTCTCAGATTCCACAGAAATAAGGCCAGCAAAGAGATCGACGAAATAAAGATGTAACTCTGTGAGATGAATTAACAGAACACTAAGCAGTTTCTCAGAAAGCTTCTTTCCAGATTTCATCTGAGGATATTTCCTTTTTCACCATAGCCCTCTATGGGCTTCCAAGTATCACTTTGCCCATTCCACAACAACTGTCTTAGCGAAAGGCTTTTTGAGTGGAAAGCTGTAACTCTGTGAGATGATTTCACAGAATACAAAGAAGTTTCTCAGAAAGCTTCTTTCTCTTTGTTATCGGAGGATATTACCTTTGGACCTATAGTCTTCCAAGGGATCCGAAATATCTGTTCTCAGATTCCACAGAAATAAGGCTAGCAAAGAGATCCACGAAATACAGATGTAACTCTGTGAGATGAATTAACAGAACACTAAGCAGTTTCTCAGAGACTTCTTTCCAGATTGCATCTGAGGATATTTCCTTTTTCACCATAGCCCTCTAGGGCTTCCAAATGTCACTTTGCCAATTCCACAACAACTGTGCTGGCGAAAGGCTTCTTGAGGGGAAAGCTGTAACTCTGTGAGATGATTTCACAGAACACAAAGAAGTTTCTCAGAAAGCTTCTTTCTCTTTCTTATCGGAGGATATTACCTTTGGCCCTATAGTCTTCCAAGGGAACCGAAATATCTGTTCTCAGATTCCACAGAAATAAGGCTACCAAAGAGATCCACGAAATACAGATGTAACTCTGTGAGATGAATTAACAGAACACTAAGCAGTTTCTAAGTAAGCTTCTTTCCAGATTTCATCTGAGGATATTTCCTTTTTCACCATAGCCCTCTAAGGGCTTCCAAATATCACTTTTCCAATTCCACAAGAACTGTCTTGGCGAAAGGCTTCCTGAGGGGAAAGCTGTAACTCTGGGAGTTGATTTCACCGAACACAAAGGAGTTCCTCAGAAAGCTTCTTTCTCTTTGTTATCGGAGGATATTTCCTTTGGTACTATAGTCTTCCAAGGGAACCGAAATATCTGTTCTCAGATTCCACAGAAATAAGGCTAGCAAAGAGATCCACGAAATACAGATGTAACTCTGTGAGAGGAATTAACAGAACACTAAGCAGTTTCTAAGAAAGCTTCTTTCCAGATTTCATCTGAGGATATTTCCTTTTTCATCTTAGCCCTCTACGGGATTCCAAATGTCACTTTACCAATTCCACAAGAACTGTCTTGGGGAAAGGCTTTTTGAGGGGAAAGCTGTAACTCTGTGAGATGATTTCACAGAACATAAACAAGTTTCTCAGAAAGCTTCTTTCTCTTTGTTATCGGAGGATATTTCCTTTGGCCCTATAATCTTCCAAGGGATCCCAAATATCTTTTCTCAGATTCTACAGAAATAAGGCTAGCACAGAGATCCACGAAATACAGATGTAACTCTGTGAGATGAATTAACAGAACACTAAGCAGTTTCTCAGAAAGCTTCTTTCCAGATTTCATCTGAGGATATTTCCTTTTTCATCTTAGCCCTCTACGGGGTTCCAAATGTCACTTTGCCAATTCCACAACAACTGTCTTGGGGAAATGCTTCTTGAGGGGAAAGCTGTAACTCTGTGAGATGATTTCACAGAACATAAACAAGTTTCTCAGAAAGCTTCTTTCTCTTTGTTATCGGAGGATATTTCCTTTGGCCCTATAGTCTTCCAAGGGATCCGAAATATCTGTTCTCAGATTCCACAGAAATAAGGCCAGCAAAGAGATCGACGAAATAAAGATGTAACTCTGTGAGATGAATTAACAGAACACTAAGCAGTTTCTCAGAAAGCTTCTTGCCAGATTTCATGTGAGGATATTTCCTTTTTCACCATAGCCCTCTATGGGCTTCCAAGTATCACTTTGCCCATTCCACAACAACTGTCTTAGCGAAAGGCTTTTTGAGGGGAAAGCTGTAACTCTGTGAGATGATTTCACAGAACACAAAGAAGTTTCTCAGAAAGCTTCTTTCTCTTTGTTATCGGAGGACATTTCCTTTGGCCCTATAGTCTTCCAAGGGAACCGAAATATCTGTTCTCAGATTCCACAGAAATAAGGCTACCAAAGAGATCCACGAAATACAGATGTAACTCTGTGAGATGAATTAACAGAACACTAAGCAGTTTCTAAGTAAGCTTCTTTCCAGATTTCATCTGAGGATATTTCCTTTTTCACCATAGCCCTCTATGGGCTTCCAAATATCACTTTTCCAATTCCACAAGAACTGTCTTGGGGAAAGGCTTCCTGAGGGGAAAGCTGTAACTCTGGGAGTTGATTTCACCGAACACAAAGGAGTTCCTCAGAAAGCTTCTTTCTCTTTGTTATCGGAGGATATTTCCTTTGGTACTATAGTCTTCCAAGGGATCCGAAATATCTGTTCTCAGATTCCACAGAAATAAGGCTAGCAAAGAGATCCACGAAATACAGATGTAACTCTGTGAGATGAATTAACAGAACACTAAGCAGTTTCTCAGAAAGCTTCTTTCCAGATTTCATCTGAGGATATTTCCTTTTTCACCATAGCCCTCTAAGGGCTTCCAAATATCACTTTGCCAATTCCACAAGAACTGTCTTAGCGAAAGGCTTCAGAGGGGAAAGCTGTAACTCTGGGAGATGATTTCACAGAACACAAAGAAGTTTCTCAGAAAGCTTCTTTCTCTTTGTTATCGGAGGATATTTCCTTTGGCCCTATAGTCTTCAAAGGGAACCGAAATATCTGTTCTCAGATTCCACAGAAATAAGGCTAGCAAAGTGATTCACGAAATACAGATGTAACTCTGTGAGATGAATTAACAGAACACTAAGCAGTTTCTCAGAAATCTTCTTTCCACATTTCACCTGAGGATATTTCGTTTTTCACCATAGCCCTCTATGGGCTTCCAAATATCACTTTGCAAATTCCACAAGAACTGTCTTAGCGAAAGGCGTCTTGAGGGGAAAGCTGTAACTCTGTGAGATGATTTCAAAGAACACAAACAAGTTTCTCAGAAAGCTTCTTTCTCTTTGTTATCGGAGGATATTTCCTTTGGCCCTATAATCTTCCAAGGGATCCGAAATATCTGTTCTCAGATTCCACAGAAATAAGACTAGCGAAGAGATCCACGAAATACAGATGTAACTCTGTCAGATGAATTAACAGAACACTAAGCAGTTTCTCAGAAAGCTTCTTTCCAGATTTCATCTGAGGATATTTCCTTTTTCACCATAGCCCTCTATGGGCTTCCAAATATCACTTTACCAATTCCACATGAACTGTCATAGCGAAAGGCTTCTTGAGGGGAAAGCTGTAACTCTGTGAGATGATTTCAAAGAACACAAAGAAGTTTCTCAGAAAGCTTCTTTCTCTTTGTTATCGGAGGATATTTCCTTTGTCCCTATAGTCTTCCAAGGGATCCGAAATATCTGTTCTCAGATTCCACAGAAATAAGTCTAGCAAAGAGATCCACGAAATACGGATGTAACTCTGTGAGATGAATTAACAGAACACTAAGCAGTTTCTCAGAAAGCTTCTTTCCGGATTTCATCTGAGGATATTTCCTTTTTCACCATAGCCCTCTATGGGCTTCCAAATATCACTTTGCCAATTCCACAAGAACTGTCTTAGCGAAAGGCTTCATGAGGGGAAAACTGTAACTCTGTGAGATGATTTCAAAGAACACAAAGATGTTTCTCAGAAAGCTTCTTTCTCTTTGTTATCGGAGGATATTTCCTTTGGCCCTATATTCTTCCAAGGGATCCGAAATATTTGTTCTCACATTCCACAGATATAAGGCTAGCAAAGAGATCCACGAAATACAGATGTAACTCTGTGAGATGAATTAACAGAACACTAAGCAGTTTCTCAGAAAGCTTCTTTCCAGATTTCATCTGAGGATATTTCCTTTTTCACCATAGCCCTCTATGGGCTTCCAAATATCACTTTGCCAATTCCACAAGAACGGTCTTAGCGAAAGGCTTCTTGAGGGGAAAGCTGTAACTCTGTGAGATGATTTCACCGAACACAAAGGAGTTCCTCAGAAAGCTTCTTTCTCTTTGTTATCGGAGGATATTTCCTTTGGTACTATAGTCTTCCAAGGGAACCGAAATATCTGTTCTCAGATTCCACAGAAATAAGGCTAGCAAAGAGATCCACGAAATACAGATGTAACTCTGTGAGATGAATTAACAAAACACTAAGCAGTTTCTAAGTAAGCTTCTTTCCAGATTTCATCTGAGGATATTTCCTTTTTCATCTTAGCCCTCTACGGGCTTCCATATGTCGCATTGCCAATTCCACAGGAACTGTCTCAGGGTAAGGCTTCTTGAGGGGAAAGATGTAACTCTGTCAGATGATTTCACAGAACATAAACAAGTTTCTCAGAAAGCTTCTTTCTCTTTGTTATCGGAGGATATTTCCTTTGGCAATATAGTCTTCCAAGGGATCCGAAATATCTGTTCTCAGATTCCACAGAAATAAGGCTAGCAAAGAGATCCACGAAATACAAATGTAACTCTGTGAGATGAATTAACAGAACACTAAGCAGTTTTTCAGAAAGCTTCTTTCCAGATTTCATCTGAGGATATTTGCTTTTTCACCATAGCCCTCTATGGGCTTGCTAATATCACTTTGCCAATTCCCCAAGAACTGTCTTACAGAAAGGTTTCTAGAGGGGAAAGCTGTAACTCTGTGAGATGATTTCACAGAACACAAAGAAGTTTCTCAGAAAGCTTCTTTCTCTTTGTTATCGGAGGATATTTCCTTTGTCCCTATAGTCTTCCAAGGGATCCGAAATATCTGTTCTCAGATTCCACAGAAAGGAGTCTAGCAAAGAGATCCACGAAATACAGATGTAACTCTGTGTGATGAATTAACAGAACACTAAGCAGTTTCTAAGAAAGCTTCTTTCCAGATTTCAACTGAGGATATTTCCTTGTTCATCTTAGCCCTCTACGGGGTTCCAAATGTCACTTTGCCAATTCCACAAGAACTGTCTTGGGGAAAGGCTTCTTGAGGGGAAAGCTGTAACTCTGTGAGATGATTTCACAGAACATAAACAAGTTTCTCAGAAAGCTTCTTTCTCTTTGTTATCGGAGGATATTTCCTTTGGCCCTATAGTCTTCCAAGGGATCCGAAATATCTGTTCTCAGATTCCACAGAAATAAGGCCAGCAAAGAGATCGACGAAATAAAGATGTAACTCTGTGAGATGAATTAACAGAACACTAAGCAGTTTCTCAGAAAGCTTCTTTCCAGATTTCATCTGAGGATATTTCCTTTTTCACCATAGCCCTCTATGGGCTTCCAAGTATCACTTTGCCCATTCCACAACAACTGTCTTAGCGAAAGGCTTTTTGAGTGGAAAGCTGTAACTCTGTGAGATGATTTCACAGAATACAAAGAAGTTTCTCAGAAAGCTTCTTTCTCTTTGTTATCGGAGGATATTACCTTTGGACCTATAGTCTTCCAAGGGATCCGAAATATCTGTTCTCAGATTCCACAGAAATAAGGCTAGCAAAGAGATCCACGAAATACAGATGTAACTCTGTGAGATGAATTAACAGAACACTAAGCAGTTTCTCAGAGACTTCTTTCCAGATTGCATCTGAGGATATTTCCTTTTTCACCATAGCCCTCTAGGGCTTCCAAATGTCACTTTGCCAATTCCACAACAACTGTGCTGGCGAAAGGCTTCTTGAGGGGAAAGCTGTAACTCTGTGAGATGATTTCACAGAACACAAAGAAGTTTCTCAGAAAGCTTCTTTCTCTTTCTTATCGGAGGATATTACCTTTGGCCCTATAGTCTTCCAAGGGAACCGAAATATCTGTTCTCAGATTCCACAGAAATAAGGCTACCAAAGAGATCCACGAAATACAGATGTAACTCTGTGAGATGAATTAACAGAACACTAAGCAGTTTCTAAGTAAGCTTCTTTCCAGATTTCATCTGAGGATATTTCCTTTTTCACCATAGCCCTCTAAGGGCTTCCAAATATCACTTTTCCAATACCACAAGAACTGTCTTGGCGAAAGGCTTCCTGAGGGGAAAGCTGTAACTCTGGGAGTTGATTTCACCGAACACAAAGGAGTTCCTCAGAAAGCTTCTTTCTCTTTGTTATCGGAGGATATTTCCTTTGGTACTATAGTCTTCCAAGGGAACCGAAATATCTGTTCTCAGATTCCACAGAAATAAGGCTAGCAAAGAGATCCACGAAATACAGATGTAACTCTGTGAGATGAATTAACAAAACACTAAGCAGTTTCTAAGTAAGCTTCTTTCCAGATTTCATCTGAGGATATTTCCTTTTTCATCTTAGCCCTCTACGGGCTTCATATGTCACTTTGCCAATTCCACAGGAACTGTCTTGGGGTAAGGCTTCTTGAGGGGAAAGCTGTAACTCTGTCAGATGATTTCACAGAACATAAACAAGTTTCTCAGAAATCTTCTTTCTCTTTGTTATCGGTGGATATTTCCTTTGGCCCTATACTCTTCCAAGGGATCCGAAATATCTGTTCTCAGATTCCACAGAAATAAGGCCAGCAAAGAGATCGACGAAATAAAGATGTAACTCTGTGAGATGAATTAACAGAACACTAAGCAGTTTCTCAGAAAGCTTCTTTCTTGATTTCATCTGATGATATTTCCTTTTTCACCATAGCCCTCTAAGGGCTTCCAAGTATCACTTTGCCCATTCCACAACAACTGTCTTAGCGAAAGGCTTTTTGAGTGGAAAGCTGTAACTCTGTGAGATGATTTCACAGAATACAAAGAAGTTTCTCAGAAAGCTTCTTTCTCTTTGTTATCAGAGGATATTTCCTTTGGCCCTATAGTCTTCCAAGGGATCCGAAATATCTGTTCTCAGATTCCACAGAAATAAGGCTAGCAAAGAGATCCACGAAATACAGATGTAACTCTGTGAGATGAATTAACAGAACACTAAGCAGTTTCTCAGAAACTTCTTTCCAGATTTCATCTGAGGATATTTCCTTTTTCACCATTGCCCTCTAGGGCTTCCAAATGTCACTTTGCCAATTCCACAACAACTGTGCTGGCGAAAGGCTTCTTGAGGGGAAAGCTGTAACTCTGTGAGATGATTTCACAGAACACAAAGAAGTTTCTCAGAAAGCTTCTTTCTCTTTCTTATCGGAGGATATTGCCTTTGGCCCTATAGTCTTCCAAGGGAACCGAAATATCTGTTCTCAGATTCCACAGAAATAAGGCTACCAAAGAGATCCACGAAATACAGATGTAACTCTGTGAGATGAATTAACAGAACACTAAGCAGTTTCTAAGTAAGCTTCTTTCCAGATTTCATCTGAGGATATTTCCTTTTTCACCATAGCCCTCTAAGGGCTTCAAAATATCACTTTTCCAATTCCACAAGAACTGTCTTGGCGAAAGGCTTCCTGAGGGGAAAGCTGTAACTCTGGGAGTTGATTCCACCGAACACAAAGGAGTTCCTCAGAAAGCTTCTTTCTCTTTGTTATCGGAGGATATTTCCTTTGGTACTATAGTCTTCCAAGGGAACCGAAATATCTGTTCTCAGATTCCACAGAAATAAGGCTAGCAAAGAGATCCACGAAATACAGATGTAACTCTGTGAGATGAATTAACAAAACACTAAGCAGTTTCTAAGTAAGCTTCTTTCCAGATTTCATCTGAGGATATTTCCTTTTTCATCTTAGCCCTCTACGGGCTTCATATGTCACTTTGCCAATTCCACAGGAACTGTCTTGGGGTAAGGCTTCTTGAGGGGAAAGCTGTAACTCTGTCAGATGATTTCACAGAACATAAACAAGTTTCTCAGAAAGCTTCTTTCTCTTTGTTATCGGTGGATATTTCCTTTGGCCCTATACTCTTCCAAGGGATCCGAAATATCTGTTCTCAGATTCCACAGAAATAAGGACAGGAAAGAGATCGACGAAATAAAGATGTAACTCTGTGAGATGAATTAACAGAACACTAAGCAGTTTCTCAGAAAGCTTCTTTCCAGATTTCATCTGATGATATTTCCTTTTTCACCATAGCCCTCTATGGGCTTCCAAGTATCACTTTGCCCATTCCACAACAACTGTCTTAGCGAAAGGCTTTTTGAGTGGAAAGCTGTAACTCTGTGAGATGATTTCACAGAATACAAAGAAGTTTCTCAGAAAGCTTCTTTCTCTTTGTTATCAGAGGATATTTCCTTTGGCCCTATAGTCTTCCAAGGGATCCGAAATATCTGTTCTCAGATTCCACAGAAATAAGGCTAGCAAAGAGATCCACGAAATACAGATGTAACTCTGTGAGATGAATTAACAGAACACTAAGCAGTTTCTCAGAAACTTCTTTCCAGATTTCATCTGAGGATATTTCCTTTTTCACCATAGCCCTCTAGGGCTTCCAAATGTCACTTTGCCAATTCCACAACAACTGTGCTGGCGAAAGGCTTCTTGAGGGGAAAGCTGTAACTCTGTGAGATGATTTCACAGTACACAAAGAAGTTTCTCAGAAAGCTTCTTTCTCTTTCTTATCGGAGGATATTACCTTTGGCCCTATAGTCTTCCAAGGGAACCGAAATATCTGTTCTCAGATTCCACAGAAATAAGGCTAGCAAAGAGATCCACGAAATACAGATGTAACTCTGTGAGATGAATTAACAGAACACTAAGCAGTTTCTAAGTAAGCTTCTTTTCAGATTTCATCTGAGGATATTTCCTTTTTCACCATAGCCCTCTAAGGGCTTCCAAATATCACTTTTCCAATTCCACAAGAACTGTCTTGGCGAAAGGCTTCCTGAGGGGAAAGCTGTAGCTCTGGGAGTTGATTTCACCGAACACAAAGGAGTTCCTCAGAAAGTTTCTTTCTCTTTGTTATCGGAGGATATTTCCTTTGGTAGTATAGTCTTCCAAGGGAACCGAAATATCTGTTCTCAGATTCCACAGAAATAAGGCTAGCAAAGAGATCCACGAAATACAGATGTAACTCTGTGAGATGAATTAACAAAACACTAAGCAGTTTCTAAGTAAGCTTCTTTCCAGATTTCATCTGAGGATATTTCCTTTTTCATCTTAGCCCTCTACGGGCTTCATATGTCACTTTGCCAATTCCACAGGAACTGTCTTGGGGTAAGGCTTCTTGAGGGGAAAGCTCTAACTCTGTCAGATGATTTCACAGAACATAAACAAGTTTCTCAGAAAGCTTCTTTCTCTTTGTTATCGGAGGATATTTCCTTTGGCAATATAGTATTCCAAGGGATCCGAAATATCTCTTCTCAGATTCCACAGAAATAGGGCTAGCAAAGAGATCCACGAAATACAGATGTAACTCTGTGAGATGAATTAACAGAACACTAAGCAGTTTTTCAGAAAGCTTCTTTACAGATTTCATCTGAGGATATTTGCTTTTTCACCATAGCCCTCTATGGGCTTCCAAATATCACTTTGTCCATTCCACACCAACTGTCTTGGCGAAAGGCTTCTTGAGGGGAAAGCTGTAACTCTGTGAGATGATTTCACAGAACACAAAGAAGTTTCTCGGAAAGCTTCTTCCTCTTTGTTATCGGAGGATATTTCCTTTGGCCCTGTAGTCTTCCAAGGGATCCGAAATATCTGTTCTCAGATTCCACAGAAATAAGGCTAGTAAAGAGATCCACGAAATACAGATGTAACTCTGTGAGATGAATTAACAGAACACTAAGCGGTTTCTCTGAAAGCTTCTTTCCAGATTTCATCTGAGGATATTTCCTTTTTCACCCTAGCCCTCTATGGGCTTCCAAATATCACTTTGCCAATTCCACAAGAACTGTCTTAGCGAACGTATCCTTGAGGGGAAAGCTGTAACTCTGGGAGATGATTTCACCGAACCCAAAGGAGTTTCTCAGAAAGCTTCTTTCTCTTTGTTATTGGAGGATATTTCCTTTGGTACTATAGTCACCCAGGGATCCGAAATATCTCTTCTCAGATTCCACAGAAATAAGGCTAGAAAAGAGATCCACGAAATACAGATGTAACTCTGTGAGATGAATTAACAGAACACTAAGCAGTTTCTCAGAAAGCTTCTTTCCAGATTTCATCTGAGGATATTTCCTTTTTCACCATAGCCCTCTATGGGCTTCCAAATATCACTTTGCCAATTCCACAAGAACTGTCTTAGCGAAAGGCTTCTTGAGGGGAAAGCTGTAACTCTGTGAGATGATTTCACAGAACACAAAGAAGTTTCTCAGAAAGCTTCTTTCTCTTTGTTATCGGAGGATATTTCCTTTGGCCCTATATTCTTCCAAGGGATCCGAAATATCTGTTCTCAGATTCCACAGAAATAAGGCTAGCAAAGAGATCCACGAAATTCAGATGTAACTCTGTGAGATGAATTAAAAGAACACTAAGTAGATTCTCAGAAAGCTTCTTTCCAGATTTCATCTGAGGATATTTCGTTTTTCACCATAGCCCTCTATGGGCTTCCAAATATCACTTTGCCAATTCCACAAAAACTGTCTTAGCGAAAGGCTTCTTGAGGGGAAAGCTGTAACTCTGTGAGATGATTTCACAGAACACAAATAAGTTTCTCAGAAAGCTTCTTTCTCTTTGTTATCGGAGGATATTTCCTTTGGCCCTATAGTCTTCCAAGGGATCCGAAATATCTGTTCTCAGATTCCACAGAAATAAGTCTAGCAAAGAGATCCACGAAATACAGATGTAACTCTGTGTGATGAATTAACAGAACACTAAGCAGTTTCTAAGAAAGCTTCTTTCCTGATTTCATCTGAGGATATTTCCTTTTTCATCTTATCCCTCTACGGGCTTCCAAATGTCACTTTGCCAATTCCACAAGAACTGTCTTGGGGAAAGGCTTCTTGAGGGGAAAGCTGTAACTCTGTGAGATGATTTCACAGAACATAAACAAGTTTCTCAGAAAGCTTCTTTCTCTTTGATATCGGAGGATATTTCCTTTGGCCCTATAGTCTTCCAAGGGATCCGAAATATCTGTTCTCAGATTCCAGAGAAATAAGGCTAGCAAAGAGAGCGACGAAATACAGATGTAACTCTGTGAGATGAATTAACAGAATACTAAGCAGTTTCTCAGAAAGCTTCTTTCCAGATTTCATCTGAGGATATTTCCTTTTTCACCATAGACCTCTATGGGCTTCCAAATATCACTTTGCCAATTCCACAAGAACTGTCTTTGCGAAAGGCTTCTTCAGGGGAAAGCTGTAACTCTGTGAGATGATTTCACAGAACACAAAGAAGTTTCTCAGAAAGCTTCTTTCTCATTGTTATCGGAGGATATTTCCTTTGGCCCTATAGTCTTCCAAGGGATCGGAAATATCTGTTCTCAGATTCTACAGAAATAAGGCTAGCAAAGTGATCCACGAAATACAGATGTAACTCTGTGAGATGAATTAACAGAACACTAAGCAGTTTCTCAGAAAGCTTCTTTCCAGATTTCATCTTAGGATATTTCCTTTTTCACCATAGCCCTCTATGGGCTTTCGAATATCACTTTGCCAATTCCACAAGAACTGTTAGCGAAAGGCTTCTTTAGGGGAAAGCTGTAACTCTGTGAGATGATTTCCCAGAACACAAAGTAGCTTCTCAGAAAGCTTCTTTCTCTTTGTTATCGGAGGATATTTCCTCTGGCCCTATAGTATTCCAAGAGATCCGAAATATCTGTTCTCAGATTCCACAGAAATAAGGCTAGCAAAGAGATCCACGAAATACAGATGTAACTCTGTGAGATGAATTAACAGAACACTAAGCAGTTTCTCAGAAAGCTTCTTTCCAGATTTCATCTGAGGATATTTCCTTTTTCACCATAGTCCTCTATGGGCTCCCTAATATCACTTTGCCAATTCCACAAGAACTGTCTTAGCGAAAGGCTTCTTGAGGGGAAAGCTGTAACTCTGTGAGATGATTTCAAAGGACACGAAGAAGTTTCTCAGAAAGCTTCTTTCTCTTTGTTATCGGAGGATATTTCCTTTGGCCCTATAATCTTCCAAGGGAACCGAAATATCTGTTCTCGGATTCCACAGAAATAAGGCTAGAAAAGTGATCCACGAAATTCAGATGTAACTCTCTGAGATGAATTAACAGAACACTAAGCAGTTTCTCAGAAAGCTTCCTTCCAGATTTCATCTGAGGATATTTCCTTTTTCAACATAGCCCTCTATGGGCTTCCTAATATCACTTCGCCAATTCCACAAGAACTGTCTTACAGAACGTCTTCTTGAGGGGAAAGCTGTAACTCTGTGAGATGATTTCACAGAACACAAAGAAGTTTCTCAGAAAGCTTCTTTCTCTTTGATATCGGAGGATATTTCCTTTGGCCCTATAGTCTTCCAAGGGATCCGAAATATCTGTTCTCAGATTCTACAGAAATAAGGCTAGCAAAGAGATCCACGAAATACCGATGTAATTATGTGAGATGAATTAACAGAACACTAAGCGGTTTCTCAGAAAGCCTCTTTCCAGATTTCATTTGAGGATATTTCCTTTTTCAACATAGCCCTCTATGGGCTTCCAAATATCACTTTGCCAATTCCACAAGAACTGTCTTAGCGAAGGGCTTCTTGAGGGGAAAGCTGTAACTCTGTGAGAGGATTTCACAGAACACAAAGAAGTTTCTCAGAAAGCTTCTTTCTCTTTGTTATCGGAGGATATTTCCTTTGGTCCTATAGTCTTACTAAGGAACCGAAATATCTGTTCTCAGATTCCACAGAAATAAGGCTAGCAAAGAGATCGACGAAATACGGATGTACCTTTGTGAGATGAATTAACAGAATACTAGGCAGTTTCTCAGAAAGCTTCTTTCCAGATTTCATCTGAGGATATTTCCTTTTTCACCATAGCCCTCTACGGGTTTCCAAATATCACTTTGCCAATTCCACAAGAACTGTCTTGGGGAAAGGCTTCTTGAGGGGAAAGCTGTTACTCTGTGAGATGATTTCATAGAAGACAAAGAAGTTTCTCAGAAAGCTTCTTTCTCTTTGTTATCGGAGGATATTTCCTTTGGCCCTATAGTCTTCCAAGGGATCCCAAATATCTGTTTTCAGATTCCACAGAAATAAGGCTAGTAAAGAGATCCAAGAAATACAGATGTAACTCTGTGAGATGAATTAACAGAACACTAAGCAGTTTCTCAGAAAGCTTCTTTCCAGATTTCATCTGAGGATATTTCCTTTTTCACCGTAGCCCTCTATGGGCTTCCAAATATCACTTTGCCAATTCCACAAGTACTGTCTTAGCGCAAGGCTTCTTGAGGGGAAAGCTGTAACTCTGTGAGATGATTTCACTGAACACAAAGAAGTTTCTCAGAAAGCTTCTTTCTCTTTGTTATCGGCGGATATTTCCTTTGGCCCTATAGTCTTCCAAGGGAACCGATATATCTGTTCTCAGATTCCACAGAAATAAGGCTTGCAAAGAGATCCACGAAATTCAGATGTAACTCTGTGAGATGAATTAACAGAACACTAAGCAGTTTCTCAGAAAGCTTCTTTCCAGATTTCATCTGATGATATTTCCTCTTTCACCATAGCCCTCTATGGGCTTCCAAATATCACTTTGCCAATTCCACAAGAACTGTCTTAGCGAAGGGCTTCTTGAGGGGAAAGCTGTAACTCTGTGAGAGGATTTCACAGAACACAAAGAAGTTTCTCAGAAAGCTTCTTTCTCTTTGTTATCGCAGGATATTTTCTTTGGCCCTATAGTCTTCCAAGGAAACCGAAATATCTGTTCTCGGATTCCACAGAAAAAAGGCTAGAAAAGAGATCCACGAAATTCAGATGTAACTCTCTGAGATGAGTTAAGAGAACACTAAGCAGTTTCCCAGAAAGCTTCTTTCCAGATTTCATCTGAGGATATTTCCTTTTTCACTATAGCCCTATATGGGCTTCCTAATATCACTTTGCCAATTCCACAAGAACTGTCTTAGCGAAAGGCTTCTTGAGGGCAAAGCTGTAACTCTGTGAGATGATTTCACAGAACACAAAGAAGTTTCTCAGAAAGTTTCTATCTCTTTGTTATCGGAGGATATTTCCTTTGGCCCTATAGTCTTCCAAGGGATCCGAAATATCTGTTCGCAGATACCACAGAAATAAGGCTAGCAAAGAGATCCACGAAATACAGATGTAACTCTCTGAGATGAATTAACAGAACACTAAGCAGTATCTCAGAAAGACTCTTTACAGATTTCATCAGAGGATATTTCCTTTCTCACCATAGCCCTCTATGGGCTGCCAAATATCACTTTGCCAATTCCACAAGAACTGTCTTGGGGAACGGCTTCTTGAGGGGAAAGCTGTTCCTCTGTGAGATGATTTCACAGAACACAAAGAAGTTTCTCAGAAAGCTTCTTTCTCATTGTTATCGGAGGATATTTCCTTTGGCCCTATAGTCTTCCAAGGGATCGGAAATATCTGTTCTCAGATTCTACAGAAATAAGGCTAGCAAAGTGATCCACGAAATACAGATGTAACTCTGTGAGATGAATTAACAGAACACTAAGCAGTTTCTCAGAAAGCTTCTTTCCAGATTTCATCTTAGGATATTTCCTTTTTCACCATAGCCCTCTATGGGCTTCCTAATATCACTTCGCCAATTCCACAAGAACTGTCTTACAGAAAGTCTTCTTGAGGGGAAAGCTGTAACTCTGTGAGATGATTTCACAGAACACAAAGAAGTTTCTCAGAAAGCTTCTTTCTCTTTGTTATCGGAGGATATTTCCTTTGGCCCTATAGTCTTCCAAATGAACCGAAATATCTGTTCTCGGATTCCACAGAAATAAGGCTAGGAAAGAGATCCACGAAATTCAGATGTAACTCTGTGAGATGAATTAACAGAACACTAAGCAGTTTCTCAGAAAACTTCTTTCCAGATTTCATCTGAGGATATTTGCTTTTTCACCGTAGCCCTCTATGGGCTTCCAAATATCACTTTGCCAATTCCACAAGAACTGTCTTAGCACAAGGTTTCTTGAGGGGAAAGCTGTAATTCTGTGAGATGATTTCACTGAACACAAAGAAGTTTCTCAGAAAGCTTCTTTCTCTTTGTTATCGGAGGATATTTCCTTTGGCCCTATAGTCTTCCAAGGGATCCGAAATATCTGTTCTCAGATTCCACAGAAATAAGGCTAGCAAAGAGATCCACGAAATACAGATGTAACTCTGTGAGATGAATTAACAGAACACTAAGCAGTTTCTCAGAAAGCTTCTTTCCAGATTTCATCTGAGGATATTTCCTTTTTCCCCATAGCCCTCTATGGGCTTCCACATATCACTTTGCCAATTCCACAAGAACTGTCTTAGCGAAAGGCTTCTTGAAGGGAAAGCTGTAACTCTGTGAGATGATTTCAAAGAGCACAAAGAAGTTTCTCAGAAAGCTTCTTTCTCTTTGTTATCGGAGGATATTTCCTTTGGCCCTATAGTCTTCCAAGGGAACCGAAATATCTGTTCTCAGATTCCACAGAAATAAGGCTTGCAAAGAGATCCACGAAATTCAGATGTAACTCTGTGAGATGAATTAACAGAACACTAAGCAGTTTCTCAGAAAGATTCTTTCCAGATTTCATCTGAGGATATTTCCTCTTTCACCATAGCCCTCTATGGGCTTCCAAATATCACTTTGCCAATTCCACAAGAACTGTCTTAGCGAAGGGCTTCTTGAGGGGAAAGTTGTAACTCTGTGAGAGGATTTCACAGAACACAAAGAAGTTTCTCAGAAAGCTTCTTTCTCTTTGTTATCGCAGGATATTTTCTTTGGCCCTATAGTCTTCCAAGGGAACCGAAATATCTGTTCTCGGATTCCACAGAAATAAGGCTAGAAAAGAGATCCACGAAATTCAGATGTAACTCTCTGAGATGAGTTAAGAGAACACTATGCAGTTTCCCAGAAAGCTTCTTTCCAGATTTCATCTGAGGATATTTCCTTTTTCACTATAGCCCTCTATGGGCTTCCTAATATCACTTTGCCAATTCCACAAGAACTGTCTTACAGAAAGGCTTCTTGAGGGGAAAGCTGTAACTATGTGAGATGATTTCACAGAACACAAAGAAGTTTCTCAGAAAGCTTCTATCTCTTTGTTATCGGAGGATATTTCCTTTGGCCCTATAGTCTTCCAAGGGATCCGAAATATCTGTTCTCAGATACCACAGAAATAAGGCTAGCAAAGAGATCCACGAAATACAGATGTAACTCTCTGAGATGAATTAACAGAACACTAAGCAGTATCTCAGAAAGACTCTTTACAGATTTCATCTGAGGATATTTCCTTTCTCACCGTAGCCCTCTATGGGCTTCCAAATATCACTTTGCCAATTCCACAAGAACTGTCTTGGGGAACGGCTTCTTGAGGGGAAAGCTGTTCCTCTGTGAGATGATTTCAGAGAAGACAAAGAAGTTTCTCAGAAACCTTCTTTCTCTTTGTTATTGGTGGATATTTCCTATGGCCCTATAGTCATCCAAGGGATCCGAAATATCTGTTCTCAGATTCCACAGAAATAAGGCTAGCAAAGAGATCCCCGAAATACAGATGTAACTCTGAGATGAATTAACAGAACACTAAGCAGTTTCTCAGAATGCTTCTTTCCAGATTTCATCTGAGGATATTTCCTTTTTCCCCATAGCCCTCTATGGGCTTCCACATATCACTTTGCCAATTCCACAAGAACTGTCTTAGCGAAAGGCTTCTTGAAGGGAAAGCTGTAACTCTGTGAGATTATTTCAAAGAGCACAAAGAAGTTTCTCAGAAAGCTTCTTTCTCTTTGTTATCGGAGGTTATTTCCTTTGGCCCTACAGTCTTCCAAGGGATCCGAAATATCTGTTCTCAGATTCCACAGAAATAAGGCTAGCAAAGAGATCCAAGAAATACAGATGTAACTCTGTGAGATGAATTAACAGAACACTAAGCAGTTTCTCAGAAAGCTTCTTTCCAGATTTCATCTGAGGATATTTCCTTTTTCACCATAGTCCTCTATGGGCTCCCTAATATCACTTTGCCAATTCCACAAGAACTGTCTTAGCGAAAGGCTTCTTGAGGGGAAAGCTGTAACTCTGTGAGATGATTTCAAAGGACACGAACAAGTTTCTCAGAAAGCTTCTTTCTCTTTGTTATCGGAGGATATTTCCTTTGGCCCTATAGTCTTCCGAGGGATCCGAAGTATCTGTTCTCAGATTCCACAGAAATAAGGATAGGAAAGAGATCCACGAAATACAGATGTAACTGTGTGAGATGAATTAACAGAACACTAAGCAGTTTCTCAGAAAGCTTCTCTCCAGATTTCATCTGAAGATATTTTCTTTTTCACCATAGCCCTCTATGGGCTTCCAAATATCACTTTGCCAATTCCACAAGAACTGTCTTGGGGAAAGGCTTCTTGAGGGGAAAGCTGTTACTCTGTGAGATGATTTCACAGAAGACAAAGAAGTTTCTCAGAAAGCTTCTTTCTCTTTGTTATCGGAGGATATTTCCTTTGGCCCTATTGTCTTCCAAGGGATCCGAAATATCTGTTCTCAGATTCCACAGAAATAAGGCTAGCAAAGAGATGCACGAAATTCAGATGTAACTCTGTGAGATGAATTCACAGAACACTAAGCAGTTTCTCAGAAAGCTTCCTTCCAGATTTCATCTGAGGATATTTCCTTTTTCACCATAGCCCTCTATGGGCTTCCTAATATCACTTCGCCAATTCCACAAGAACTGTCTTACAGAAAGTCTTCTTGAGGGGAAAGCTGTAACTCTGTTAGATGATTTCACAGAACACAAAGAAGTTTCTCAGAAAGCTTCTTTCTCTTTGTTATCGGAGGATATTTCCTTTGGCCCTATAGTCTTACTAAGGAACCGAAATATCTGTTCTCAGATTCCACAGAAATAAGGCTAGCAAAGAGATCGACGAAATACGGATGTAACTCTGTGAGATGAATTAACAGAATACTAGGCAGTTTCTAGAAAGCTTCTTTCCAGATTTCATCTGAGGATATTTCCTTTTTCACATAGCCGTCTACGGGCTTCCAAATATCACTTAGCCAATTCTCAAGAACTGTCTTGGGGAAAGGCTTCTTGAGGGGAAAGCTGTTACTCTGTGAGATGATTTCACAGAAGACAAGGAAGTTTCTCAGAAAGCTTCTTTCTCTTTGTTATCGGAGGATATTTCCTTTGGCCCTATAGTCTTCCAAGGGATCCGAAATATCTGTTTTCAGATTCCACAGAAATAAGGCTAGTAATGAGATCCACGAAATACAGATGTAACTCTGTGAGATGAATTAACAGAACACTAAGTAGTTTCTCAGAAATCTTCTTTCCAGATTTCATCTGAGGATATTTCCTTTTTCACCGTAGCCCTCTATGGGCTTCCAAATATCACTTTGCCAATTCCACAAGAACTGTCTTAGCGCAAGGCTTCTTGAGGGGAAAGCTGTAACTCTGTGAGATGATTTCACTGAACACAAAGAAGTTTCTCAGAAAGCTTCTTTCTCTTTGTTATCAGAGGATATTTCCTTTGGCCCTGTAGTCTTCCAAGGGAACCGAAATATCTGTTCTCGGATTCCACAGAAATAAAGCTTGCCAAGAGATCCACGAAATTCAGATGTAACTCTGTGAGATGAATTAACAGAACACTAAGCAGTTTCTCAGAAAGCTTCTTTCCAGATTTCATCTGAGGATATTTCCTCTTTCACCATAGCCCTCTATGGGCTTCCAAATATCACTTTGCCAATTCCACAAGAACTGTCTTAGCGAAGGGCTTCTTGAGGGGAAAGCTGTAACTCTGTGAGAGGATTTCACAGAACACAAAGAAGTTTCTCAGAAAGCTTCTTTCTCTTTGTTATCGCAGGATATTTTCTTTGGCCCTATAGTCTTCCAAGGGAACCGAAATATCTGTTCTCGGATTCCACAGAAATAAGGCTAGAAAAGAGATCCACGAAATTCAGATGTAACTCTCTGAGATGAGTTAAGAGAACACTATGCAGTTTCCCAGAAAGCTTCTTTCCAGATTTCATCTGAGAATATTTCCTTTTTCACTATAGCCGTCTATGGGCTTCCTAATATCACTTTGCCAATTCCACAAGAACTGTCTTACAGAAAGGCTTCTTGAGGGGAAAGCTGTAACTCTGTGAGATGATTTCACAGAACACAAAGAAGTTTCTCAGAAAGCTTCTATCTCTTTGTTATCGGAGGATATTTCCTTTGGCCCTATAGTCTTCCAAGGGATCCGAAATATCTGTTCTCAGATACCACAGAAATAAGGCTAGCAAAGAGATCCACGAAATACAGATGTAACTCTCTGAGATGAATTAACAGAACACTAAGCAGTATCTCAGAAAGACTCTTTACAGATTTCATCTGAGGATATTTCCTTTCTCACCATAGCCCTCTATGGGCTTCCAAATATCACTTTGCCAATTCCACAAGAACTGTCTTGGGGAACGGCTTTTGAGGGGAAAGCTGTTCCTCTGTGAGATGATTTCACAGAAGACAAAGAAGTTTCTCAGAAACCTTCTTTCTCTTTGTTATCGGTGGATATTTCCTATGGCCCTATAGTCTTCCAAGGGATCCGAAATATCTGTTCTCAGATTCCACAGAAATAAGGCTAGCAAAGAGATCGACGAAATACAGATGTAACTCTGTGAGATGAATTAACAGAACACTAAGCAGTTTCTCAGAAAGCTTCTTTCCAGATTTCATCTGAGGATATTTCCTTTTTCACCATAGCCCTCTATGGGCTTCCGAATATCACTTTGCCAATTCCACAAGAACTGTCTTAGCGAAAGGCTTCTTGAGGGGAAAGCTGTAACTCTGTGAGATGATTTTCCAGAACACAAAGTAGCTTCTCAGAAAGCTTCTTTCTCTTTGTTATCGGAGGATATTTCCTTTGGCCCTATAGTATTCCAAGGGATCCGAAATATCTATTCTCAGATTCCACAGAAATAAGGCTAGCAAAGAGATCCACGAAATACAGATGTAACTCTGTGAGATGAATTAACAGAACACTAAGCAGTTTCTCAGAAAGCCTCTTTCCAGATTTCATCTGAGGATATTTCCTTTTTCACCATAGTCCTCTATGGGCTCCCTAATATCACTTTGCCAATTCCACAAGAACTGTCTTAGCGAAAGGCTTCTTGAGGGGAAAGCTGTAACTCTGTGAGATGATTTCAAAGGACACGAAGAAGTTTCTCAGAAAGCTTCTTTCTCTTTGTTATCGGAGGATATTTCCTTTGGCCCTATAGTCTTCCGAGGGATCCGAAGTATCTGTTCTCAGATTCCACAGAAATAAGGATAGGAAAGAGATCCACGAAATACAGATGTAACTGTGTGAGATGAATTAACAGAACACTAAGCAGTTTCTCAGAAAGCTTCTTTCCAGATTTCATCTGAAGATATTTCCTTTTTCACCATAGCCCTCTATGGGCTTCCAAATATCACTTTGCCAATTCCACAAGAACTGTCTTGGGGAAAGGCTTCTTGAGGGGAAAGCTGTTACTCTGTGAGATGATTTCACAGAAGACAAAGAAGTTTCTCAGAAAGCTTCTTTCTCTTTGTTATCGGAGGATATTTCCTTTGGCCCTATTGTCTTCCAAGGGATCCGAAATATCTGTTGTCAGATTCCACAGAAATAAGGCTAGAAAAGAGATCCACGAAATTCAGATGTAACTCTCTGAGATGAGTTAAGAGAACACTATGCAGTTTCCCAGAAAGCTTCTTTCCAGATTTCATCTGAGGATATTTCCTTTTTCACTATAGCCCTTATGGGCTTCCTAATATCACTTTGCCAATTCCACATGAACTGTCTTACAGAAAGGCTTCTTGAGGGGAAAGCTGTAACTCTGTGAGATGATTTCACAGAACACAAAGAAGTTTCTCAGAAAGCTTCTATCTCTTTGTTATCGGAGGATATTTCCTTTGGCCCTATAGTCTTCCAAGGGATCCGAAATATCTGTTCTCAGATACCACAGAAATAAGGCTAGCAAAGAGATCCACGAAATACAGATGTAACTCTCTGAGATGAATTAACAGAACACTAAGGAGTATCTCAGAAAGACCCTTTACAGATTTCATCTGAGGATATTTCCTTTTTCACCATAGCCCTCTAAGGGCTTCCAAATATCACTTTGCCCATTCCACAACAACTGTCTTAGCGAAAGGCTTCTTGAGGGGAAAGCTGTAACTCTGTGAGATGATTTCACAGAACACAAAGAAGTTTCTCAGAAAGCTTCTTTCTCTGTGTTTTCGGAGCATATTTCCTTTGGCCCTATAGTCTTCCAAGGGATCCGAAATATCTGTTCTCAGATTCCACACAAATAAGACGAGCAAAGAGATCCACGAAATGCAGATGTAACTCTGTGAGATAAATTAACAGAACTCTAAGCAGTTTCTCAGAAAGCTTCTTTCAAGATTTCATCTGAGGATATTTCCTTTTTCACCGTAGCCCTCTATGGGCTCCAAATGTCACTTTGACAATTCCACAAGAACTGTCCTGGCGAAATGCTTCTTGAGGGGAAAGCTGTAACTCTGTGAGATGATTTCACAGAACACAAAGAAGTTTCTCGGAAAGCTTCTTTCTCTTTGTTATCGGAGGATATTTCCTTTGGCCCTATAGTGTTCCAAGGGATCCGAAATATCTGTTCTCAGATTCCACAGAAACAAGGCTAGCAAAGAGATCCACGAAATACAGATGTAACTCCGTGATATGAATTAACAGAACACTAAGCAGTTTCTCAGAAAGCTTCTTTCCAGATTTCATCTGAGGATATTTCCTTTTTCACCATAGCCCTCTATGGGCTTCCAAATATCACTTTGTCAATTCCACAACAACTGTTTTAGCGAAAGGCTTATTGGGGGGAAAGCTGAAACTCTGTGAGAGGATTTCACAGAACACAAAGAAGTTTCTCAGAAAGCTTCTTTCTCTTTGTTATCGGAGCATATTTCCTTTGGCCCTAGTGTCTTCCAAGGTATCCGAAATATCTGTTCTCAGATTCCACAGAAATGAGGCTAGCAAAGAGATACTCGAAATACAGATGTAACTCTGTGAGATGAATTAACAGAACACTAAGCGGTTTCTCAGAAAGCTTCTTTCCAGATTTCATCTGAGGATATTTCCTTTTTCACCATAGCCCTCTATGGGCTTCCAAATATCACTTTGCCAATTCCCCAAGAACTGTCCTAGCGAAAGGCTTCTTGAAGGGAAAGCTGTAACTCTGTGAGATGATTTCACAGAACACTAAGAAGTTTCTCAGAAAGCTTCTTTCTCTTTGTTATCGTGGGATATTTCTTTGGACCTATAGCCTTCCAAGGGATCCGATATATCTGTTCTCAGATTTCACAGAAATAAGGCTAGCAAAGAGATCGACGAAATACAGATGTAACTCTGTGAGATGAATTAACAGAACACTAAGCAGTTTCTCAGAAAGCTTCTTTCCAGATTTCATCTGAGGATATTTCCTTTTTCACCATAGCCCTCTATGGGCTTCCAAATATCACTTTACCAATTCCACAAGAACTGTCTTAGCGAAAGGCTTCTTGAGGGGAAAGCTGTAACTCTGTGAGATGATTTCACAGAACACAAATAGCTTTCTCAGAAAGCTTCTTTCTCTTTGTTATCGGAGGATATTTCCTTTGGCCCTATAGTCTTCCAAGGGATCCGAAATATCTGTTCTCAGATTCCACAGAAATAAGGCTAGCAAAGATATCCACGAAATACAGATGTAACTCTGTGAGATGAATAAACAGAACACTAAGCAGTTTCTCAGACAGCTTCTTTCCAGATTTCATCTGAGGATATTTCCTTTTTCACCATAGCCCTCTATGGGCTTCCAAATGTCACTTTGCCAATTCCACAAGAACTGTTTTGGCGAAAGGCTTCTTGAGGGGAATGCTGTAACTCTGTGAGATGATTTCACAGAACACAAAGAAGTTTCTCAGAAAGCTTCTTTCTGTTTGTTATCGGAGGATATTTCCTTTGGCCGTATAGTCTTCCAAGGGATCCGAAATATCTGTTCTCAGATTCCGCAGAAATAAGGCTAGCAAAGAGATCTACGAAATACAGATGCAATTCTGTGAGATGAATTAACAGAACACTAAGCAGTGTCTCAGAAAGCTTCTTTCCAGATTTCATCTGAGGATATTTCCTTTTTCACCATAGCCCTCTATGGGCTTCCAAATATCACTTTGCCAATTCTACAAGAACTGTATAGAGAAAGGCTTCTTGAGGGGAAAGCTGTACGTCTCTGAGATGATTTCGCAGAACACAAAGAAGTTTCTCAGAAAGCTTCTTTCTCTTTGTTATCGGAGGATATTTCCTTTGGCCCTATAGTCTTCCAAGGGATCCGAAATATCTGTTCTCAGATTCCACAGAAATGAGGATAGCAAAGAGATACAAGAATTACAAATGTAACTCTGTGAGATGAATTAACAGAACACTAAGCAGTTTCTCAGAAAGCTTCTTTCCAGATTTCATCTGAGGATATTTCCTTTTTCACCATAGCCCTCTATGGGCTTCCAAATATCACTTTGCCAATTCCACAAGAACTGTCTTAGCGAAAGGCTTCTTGAGGGGAAAGCTGTAACTCTGTGAGATGATTTCACAGAACACATAGAAGTTTCTCAGAAAGCTTCTTTCTCTTTGTTATCGGAGGATATTTCCTTTGGCCCTATAGTCTTCCAAGGGATCCGAAATATCTGTTCTCAGATTCCACAGAAATAAGGCTAGCAAAGAGATCCACGAAATACAGATGTAACTCTGTGAGATGAATTAAGAGAACACTAAGCAGTTTCTCAGAAATCTTCTTTCCAGATTTCATCTGAGGATATTTCGTTTTTCACCATAACCCTCTATGGGCTTCCAAATATCACTTTGCCCATTCCACAAGAACTGTCTTAGCGAAAGGCTTCTTGAGGAGAATGCTGTAACTCTGTGAGATGATTTCACAGAACACTAAGAAGTTTCTCAGAACGCTTATTTATCTTTGTTATCGTGGGATATTTCCTTTGGCCCTATAGTCTTCCAAGGGATCCGAAATATCTGTTCTCAGATTCCACAGAAATAAGGGTAGCAAATGTTCGACGAAATACAGATGTAACTCTGTGAGATGAATTAACAGAACACTAAGCAGTTTCTCAGAAAACTTCTTTCAAGATTTCATCTGAGGATATTTCCTTTTTCACCATAGCCCTCCCTGGGCTTCCAAATGTCACTTTGCCAATTCCACAAGAACTGTCTTAGCGAAAGGCTTCTAGAGGGGAAAGCTGTAACTCAGTGAGATGATTTCACAGAACACAAAGAAGTTTCTCAGAAAGCTTCTTTCTCTTTGTTATCGGAGGATATTTCCTTTGGCCCTATAGTCTTCCAAGGGATCCGAAATATCTGTTCTCAGATTCCATAGAAATAAGGCTAGCAAAGAAATCCATGAAATACAGATGTAACTCAGTGAGATGAATTAACAGAACACTAAGAAGTTTCTCAGAAATCTTCTTTCCAGATTTCATCTGAGGATATTTCCTTTTTCACCATAGCCCTCTATGGGCTTCCAAATATCACTTTGCCAATTCCACAAGAACTGTCTTAGCGAAAGGCTTCTTGAGGGGAAAGCTGTAACTCTGTGGGATGATTTCACAGAACACTAAGAAGTTTCTCAGATAGCTTATTTATCTTTGTTATCGTGGGATATTTCCTTTGGCCCTATAGTCTTCCAAGGGATCCGAAATATCTGTTCTCAGATTCCACAGAAATAAGGCGAGAAAATGATCGACGATTACAGATGTAACTCTGTGAGATGAATTAACAGAACACTGAGCAGTTTCTCAGAAAGCTTCTTTCCAGATTTCATCTGAGGATATTTCCTTTTTCACCATAGCCCTCTATGGGCTTACAAATATCACTTTGCCAATTCCACGAGAACTGTCTTAGCGAAAGGCTTCTTGAGGGGAAAGCTGTAACTCTGTGAGATGATTTCACAGAACACAAAGAAGTTTCTCAGAAATCTTCTTTCTCTTTGTTATCGGAGGATATTTCCTTTGGCCCTATAGTCTTCCACGGGATCTGAAATATCTGTTCTCAGAATCCACAGAAATAAGGCTGGCAAAGAGATCCACGAAATACAGATGTAACTCTGTGAGATGAATTAACAGAACACTAAGCAGTTTCTCAGAAAGCTTCTTTCCAGATTTCATCTGAGGATATTTCCTTTTTCACCATAGCCCTCCATGGGCTTCCAAATGTCACTTTGACAATTCCACAAGAACTGTCTTGGGGAAAGGCTTCTTGAGGGGAAAGCTGTAACTCTGTGAGATGATTTCAAAGAACACAAAGAAGTTTCTCAGAAAGCTTCTTTCTCTTTGTTATCGGAGGATATTTCCTTTGGCCCTATAGTCTTCCAAGGGATCCGAAATATCTGTTCTCAGATTCCACAGAAATGAGGCTAGCAAAGAGATCCACGAAATACAGATGTAAATCTGTGAGATGAATTAACAGAACACTAAGCAGTTTCTCAGAAAGCTTCTTTCCAGATTACATCTGAGGATATTTCCTTTTTCACCATAGCCCTCTATGGGCTTCCATATATCACTTTGCCAATTCCACAAGAACTGTCTTAGCGAAAGGCTTCTTGAGGGGAAAGCTGTAAGTCTGTGAGATGATTTCACAGAACACAAAGAAGTTTCTCAGAAAGCTTCTTTCTCTTTGTTATCGTGGGATATTTCCTTTGGCCCTATAGTCTTCCAAGGGATCCGAAATATCTGTTCTCAGATTCCACAGAAATAAGGCTAGCAAATGATCGACGAAATACAGATGTAACGCTGTGAGAAGAATTAACAGAACACTAAGCAGTTTCTCAGAAAGATTCTTTCCAGATTTCATCTGAGGATATTTCCTTTTTCACCATAGCCCTCTTTGGGCTTACAAATATCACTTTGCCAATTCCACAACAACTGTCTTAGCGAAAGGCTTCTTGAGGGGAAAGCTGTAACTCTGTGAGATGATTTCACAGAACACAAAGAAGTTTCTCAGAAAGCTTCTTTCTCTTTGTTATCGGAGGATATTTCCTTTGGCCCTATAGTCTTCCAAGGGATCCGAAATATCTTTTCTCAGATTCCACAGAAATAAGGCTAGCAAAGAGATCCACGAAATACAGATGTAACTCTGTGAGATGAATTAACAGAACACTAAGCAGTTTCTCAGACAGCTTCTTTCCAGATTTCATCTGAGGATATTTCCTTTTTCACCATAGCCCTCTATGGGCTTCCAAATATCACTTTGCAATTCCACAACAACTGTCTTAGCGAAAGGCTTCTTGAGGGGAAAGCTGTAACTCTGTGAGATGATTTCACAGAACACAAAGAAGTTTCTCAGAAAGCTTCTTTCTATTTGTTATCCGAGGATATTTCCTTTGGCCCTATAGACTTCCAAGGGATCGGAAATATCTGTTCTCAGATTCCACAGAAATAAGGCTAGCAAAGAGATCCACCAATACAGATGTAATTCTGTGAGATGAATTAACAGAACACTAAGCAGTTTCTGAGAAAGCTTCTTTCCAGATTTCATCTGAGGATATTTCGTTTTTCACCATAGCCCTCTATGGGCTTCCAAATATCACTTTGCCAATTCCACAAGAACTGTCTTAGCCAAAGGCTTCTTGAGGGGAAAGCTGTAACTCTGTGAGATGATTTCACAGAACACAAAGAAGTTTCTCAGAAAGCTTCTTTCTCTTTGTTATCGGAGGATATTTCCTTTGGCCCTATAGTCTTCCACGGGATCCGAAATATCTGTTCTCAGAATCCACAGAAATAAGGCTAGCAAAGAGATCCACGAAATACATATGTAACTCTGCGAGATGAATTAACAGAACACTAAGCAGTTTCTCAGAAAGCTTCTTTCCAGATTTCATCTGAGGATATTTTCTTTTTCACCATAGCCCTCCATGGGCTTCCAAATGTCACTTTGAAAATTCCACAAGAACTGTTTTAGGGAAAGGCTTCTTGAGGGGAAAACTGTAACTCTGTGAGATGATTTCAAAGTACACAAAGAAGTTTCTCAGAAAGCTTCTTTCTCTTTGTTATCGGAGGATATTTCCTTTGGCCCTATAGTCTTCCAAGGGATCCGAAATATCTGTTCTCAGATTCCACAGAAATGAGGCTAGCAAAGAGATCCAGGAAATACAGATGTAACTCTGTGAGATGAATTAACAGAACACTAAGCAGTTTCTCAGAAAACTTCTTTCCAGATTTCATCTGAGGATATTTCCTTTTTCACCATAGCCCTCTATGGGCTTCCAAATATCACTTTGCCAATTCCACAAGAACTGTCTTACCGAAAGGCTTCTTGAGGGGAAAGCTGTAACTCTGTGAGATGATTTCACAGAACACAAAGAAGTTTCTCAGAAACGTTCTTTCTCTTTGTTATCGGAGGATATTTCCTTTGGCCCTATAGTCATCCAAGGGATCCGAAATATCTGTTCTCAGATTCCACAGAAAAAAGGCTAGCAAAGAGATCCACGAAATACAGATGTAACTCTGTGAGATGAATTAACAGAACACTAAGCAGCTTCTCAGCAGTCTTCTTTCCAGATTTCATCTCAGGATATTTCGTTTTTCACCATAGCCCTCTATGGGCTTCCAAATATCACTTTGCCTATTCCACAAGAACTGTCTTAGCGAAAGGCTTCTTGAGGGGAAAGCTGTAACTCTGTGAGATGATTTGGCAGAACAATAAGAAGTTTCTCAGAAAGCTTATTTATCTTTGTTATCGTGGGATATTTCCTTTGTCCCTATAGTCTTCCAAGGGTTCCGAAATATCTGTTCTCAGATTCCACAGAAATAAGGCTAGCAAAGAGATGCACGAAATACAGATGTAACTCTGTGAGATGAATTAACAGAACACTGAGCAGTTTCTCAGAAAGCTTCTTTCCATATTTCATCTGAGGATATTTCCTTTTTCACCATAGCCCTCCATGGGCTTACAAATATCACTTTGCCAATTCCACAAGAACTGTCTTAGCGAAAGGCTTCTTGATGGGAAAGCTGTAACTCTGTGAGATGATTTCACAGAACACAAAGAAGTTTCTCAGAAAGCTTCTTTCTCTTTGTTATCGGAGGATATTTCCTTTGGCCCTATAGTCTTCCAAGGGATCCGAAATATCTGTTCTCAGATTCCACAGAAACAAGGCTAGCAAAGAGATCCACGAAATACAGATGTAACTCTGTGATATGAATTAAAAGAACACTAAGCAGTTTCTCAGAAAGCTTCTTTCCAGATTTCATCTGAGGATATTTCCTTTTTCACCATAGCCCTCTATGGGCTTCCAAATATCACTTTGTCAATTCCACAACAACTGTTTTAGCGAAAGGCTTATTGGGGGGAAAGCTGAAACTCTGTGAGAGGATTTCACAGAACACAAAGAAGCTTCTCAGAAAGCTTCTTTCTCTTTGTTATCGGAGCATATTTCCTTTGGCCCTAGTGTCTTCCAAGGTATCCGAAATATCTGTTCTCAGATTCCATAGAAATGAGGCTAGCAAAGAGATCCTCGAAATACAGATGTAACTCTGTGAGATGAATTAACAGAACACTAAGCGGTTTCTCAGAAAGCTTCTTTCCAGATTTCATCTGAGGATATTTCCTTTTTCACCATAGCCCTCTATGGGCTTCCAAATATCACTTTGCCAATTCCCCAAGAACTGTCCTAGCGAAAGGCTTCTTGAGGGGAAATCTGTAACTCTGTGAGATGATTTCACAGAACACTAAGAAGTTTCTCAGAAAGCTTCTTTCTCTTTGTTATCGTGGGATATTTCTTTGGACTTATAGCCTTCCAAGGGATCCGATATATCTGTTCTCAGATTTCACAGAAATAAGGCTAGCAAAGAGATCGACGAAATACAGATGTAACTCTGTGAGATGAATTAACAGAACACTAAGCAGTTTCTCAGAAAGCTTCTTTCCAGATTTCATCTGAGGATATTTCCTTTTTCACCATAGCCCTTTATGGGCTTCCAAATATCACTTTACCAATTCCACAAGAACTGTCTTAGCGAAAGGCTTCTTGAGGGGAAAGCTGTAACTCTGTGAGATGATTTCACAGAACACAAATAACTTTCTCAGAAAGCTTCTTTCTCTTTGTTATCGGAGGATATTTCCTTTGGCCCCATAGTCTTCCAAGGGATCCGAAATATCTGTTCTCAGATTCCACAGAAATAAGGCTAGCAAAGATATCCACGAAATACAGATGTAACTCTGTGAGATGAATAAACAGAACACTAAGCAGTTTCTCAGACAGCTTCTTTCCAGATTTCATCTGAGGATATTTCCTTTTTCACCATAGCCCTCTATGGGCTTCCAAATGTCACTTTGCCAATTCCACAAGAACTGTTTTGGCGAAAGGCTTCTTGAGGGGAATGCTGTAACTCTGTGACATGATTTCACAGAACACAAAGAAGTTTCTCAGAAAGCTTCTTTCTGTTTGTTATCGGAGGATATTTCCTTTGGCCGTATAGTCTTCCAAGGGATCCGAAATATCTGTTCTCAGATTCCACAGAAATAAGGCTAGCAAAGAGATCTACGAAATACAGATGCAATTCTGTGAGATGAATTAACAGAACACTAAGCAGTGTCTCAGAAAGCTTCTTTCCAGATTTCATCTGAGGATATTTCCTTTTTCACCATAGCCCTCTATGGGCTTCCAAATATCACTTTGCCAATTCTACAAGAACTGTATAGAGAAAGGCTTCTTGAGGGGAAAGCTGTAAGTCTCTGAGATGATTTCGCAGAACACAAAGAAGTTTCTCAGAAAGCTTCTTTCTCTTTGTTATCAAAGGATATTTCCTTTGGCCCTATAGTCTTCCAAGGGATCCGAAATATCTGTTCTCAGAGTCCACAGAAATAAGGCTAGCAAAGAGTTCCACGAAATACAGATGTAACTCTGTGAGATGAATTAACAGAACACTAAGCAGTTTCTCAGAAATCTTCTTTCCAGATTACATCTGAGGATATTTCGTTTTTCACAATAGCCCTCTATGGGCTTCCAAATATCACTTTGCCAATTCTACAACAACTGTCTTAGCGAAAGGCTTCTTGAGGGGAAAGCAGTAAATCTGTGAGATGATTTCAAAGAACACAAAGAAGTTTCTGGAAGAGCTTCTTTCTCTTTGTTATCGGAGGATATTTCCTTTGGCCGTATAGTCTTCCAAGGGATCCGAAATATCTGTTCTCAGATTCCACAGAAATAAGGCTAGCAAAGAGATCCACGAAATACAGATGTAACTCTGTGAGATGAATTAACAGAACACTAAGCAGTTTCTCAGAAAGCTTCTTTCCAGATTTCATCTGAGGATATTTCCTTTTTCACCATAGCCCTCTATGGGCTTCCAAATATCACTTTGCCAATTCCACAAGAACTGTCTTAACGAAAGGCTTCTTCAGGGGAAAGCTGTAACTCTGTGAGATGATTTCACAGAACACAAAGAAGTTTCTCAGAAAGCTTCTTTTTCTTTGTTATTGGAGGATATTTCCTTTGGCCCTATAGTCTTCCAAGGGATCCGAAATATCTGTTCTCAGATTCCACAGAAATAAGGCTAGCAAAGAGATCCACGAAATACAGATGTAACTCTGTGAGATGAATTAACCGAAACCTAAGCAGTTTCTCAGAAAGCTTCTTTCAAGATTTCATCTGAGGATATTTCCTTTTTCACCATAGCCCTCTATGGGCTTCCAAATATCACTTTGACAATTCCACAAGAACTGCTTAGCGAAAGGCTTCTTGAGGGGAAAGCTGTAACTCTGTGAGATGATTTGAAAGAACACAAAGAAGTTTCTCAGAAAGCTTCTTTCTCTTTGTTATCGGAGGATATTTCCTTTGGCCCTATAGTCTTCCAAGGGATCCGAAATATCTGTTCTCAGATTCCACAGAAATGAGGATAGCAAAGAGATACAAGAATTACAAATGTAACTCTGTGAGATGAATTAACAGAACACTAAGCAGTTTCTCAGAAAGCTTCTTTCCAGATTTCATCTGAGGATATTTCGTTTTTCACCATAGCCCTCTATGGGCTTCCAAATATCACTTTGCCAATTCCACAAGAACTGTCTTAGCGAAAGGCTTCTTGAGGGGAAAGCTGTAACTCTGTGAGATGATTTCACAGAACACATAGAAGTTTCTCAGAAAGCTTCTTTCTCTTTGTTATCGGAGAATATTTCCTTTGGCCCTATAGTCTTCCAAGGGATCCGAAATATCTGTTCTCAGATTCCACAGAAATAAGGCTAGCAAAGAGATCCACGAAGTACAGATGTAATTCTGTGAGATGAATTAAGAGAACACTAAGCAGTTTCTCAGAAATCTTCTTTCCAGATTTCATCTGAGGATATTTCGTTTTTCACCATAGCCCTCTATGGGCTTCCAAATATCACTTTGCCCATTCCACAAGAACTGTCTTAGCGAAAGGCTTCTTGAGGAGAATGCTGTAACTCTGTGAGATGATTTCACAGAACACTAAGAAGTTTCTCAGAAAGCTTATTTATCTTTGTTATCGTGGGATATTTCCTTTGGCCCTATAGTCTTCCAAGGGATCCGAAATATCTGTTCTCAGATTCCACAGAAATAAGGCTAGCAAATGTTCGACGAAATACAGATGTAACTCTGTGAGATGAATTAACAGAACACTAAGCAGTTTCTCAGAAAACTTCTTTCAAGATTTCATCTGAGGATATTTCCTTTTTCACCATAGCCCTCCCTGGGCTTCCAAATGTCACTTTGCCAATTCCACAAGAACTGTCTTAGCGAAAGGCTTCTAGAGGGGAAAGCTGTAACTCAGTGAGATGATTTCACAGAACACAAAGAAGTTTCTCAGAAAGCTTCTTTCTCTTTGTTATCGGAGGATATTTCCTTTGGCCCTATAGTCTTCCAAGGGATCCGAAATATATGTTCTCAGATTCCACAGAAATAAGGCTAGCAAAGAGATCCACGAAATACAGATGTAACTCTGTGAGATGAATTAACAGAACACTAAGCAGTTTCTCGAAAGCTTCTTTCCAGATTTCATCTGAGGATATTTCATTTTTCACCATAGCCCTCTATGGGCTTCCAAATATCACTTTGCCAATTCCACAAGAACTGTCTTAGAGAAAGGCTTCTTGAGGAGAAAGCTGTAACTCTGTGAGATGATTTCACAGAACACTAAGAAGTTTCTCAGAAAGCTTCTTTCTCTTTGTTATCGTGGGATATTTCCTTTGGCCCTATAGTCTTCCAAGGGATCCGAAATATCTGTTCTCAGATTCCACAGAAATAAGGCTAGCAAATGATCGACGAAATACAGATGTAACGCTGTGAGAAGAATTAACAGAACACTAAGCAGTTTCTCAGAAAGATTCTTTCCAGATTTCATCTGAGGATATTTCCTTTTTCACCATAGCCCTCTATGGGATTACAAATATCACTTTGCCAATTCCACAACAACTGTCTTAGCGAAAGGCTTCTTGAGGGGAAAGCTGTAACTCTGTGAGATGATTTCACAGAACACAAAGAAGTTTCTCAGAAAGCTTCTTTCTCTTTGTTATCGGAGGATATTTCCTTTGGCCCTATAGTCTTCCAAGGGATCCGAAATATCTTTTCTCAGATTCCACAGAAATAAGGCTAGCAAAGAGATCCACGAAATACAGATGTAACTCTGTGAGATGAATTAACAGAACACTAAGCAGTTTCTCAGACAGCTTCTTTCCAGATTTCATCTGAGGATATTTCCTTTTTCACCATAGCCCTCTATGGGCTTCCAAATATCACATTGCCAATTCCACAACAACTGTCTTATCGAAAGGCTTCTTGAGGGGAAAGCTGTAACTCTGTGAGATGATTTCACAGAACACAAAGAAGTTTCTCAGAAAGCTTCTTTCTATTTGTTATCCGAGGATATTTCCTTTGGCCCTATAGTCTTCCAAGGGATCGGAAATATCTGTTCTCAGATTCCACAGAAATAAGGCTAGCAATGAGATCCACCAATACAGATGTAATTCTGTGAGATGAATTAACAGAACACTAAGCAGTTTCTGAGAAAGCTTCTTTCCAGATTTCATCTGAGGATATTTCGTTTTTCACCATAGCCCTCTATGGGCTTCCAAATATCACTTTGCCAATTCCACAAGAACTGTCTTAGCCAAAGGCTTCTTGAGGGGAAA
The DNA here is from genome assembly GCF_043159975.1 of Macaca nemestrina. Lineage (NCBI taxonomy): Eukaryota > Metazoa > Chordata > Mammalia > Primates > Cercopithecidae > Macaca > Macaca nemestrina. The sequence continues at coordinate 100,151,115 of NC_092137.1, forward strand.
GCTGTAACTCTGTGAGATGATTTCACAGAACACAAAGAAATTTCTCAGAAAGCTTCTTTCTCTTTGTTATCGGAGGATATTTCCTTTGGCCCTATAGTCTTCCACGGGATCCGAAATATCTGTTCTCAGAATCCACAGAAATAAGGCTAGCAAAGAGATCCACGAAATACAGATGTAACTCTGTGAGATGAATTAACAGAACACTAAGCAGTTTCTCAGAAAGCTTCTTTCCAGATTTCATCTGAGGATATTTCCTTTTTCACCATAGCCCTCCATGGGCTTCCAAATGTCACTTTGAAAATTCCACAAGAACTGTTTTAGGGAAAGGCTTCTTGAGGGGAAAGCTGTAACTCTGTGAGATGATTTCAAAGTACACAAAGAAGTTTCTCAGAAAGCTTCTTTCTCTTTGTTATCGGAGGATATTTCCTTTGGCCCTATAGTCTTCCAAGGGATCCGAAATATCTGTTCTCAGATTCCACAGAAATGAGGCTAGCAAAGAGATCCACGAAATACAGATGTAACTCTGTGAGATGAATTAACAGAACACTAAGCAGTTTTTCAGAAAACTTCTTTCCAGATTTCATCTGAGGATATTTCCTTTTTCACCATAGCCCTCTATGGGCTTCCAAATATCACTTTGCCAATTCCACAAGAACTGTCTTACCGAAAGGCTTCTTGAGGGGAAAGCTGTAACTCTGTGAGATGATTTCACAGAACACAAAGAAGTTTCTCAGAAACGTTCTTTCTCTTTGTTATCGGAGTATATTTCCTTTGGCCCTATAGTCATCCAAGGGATCCGAAATATCTGTTCTCAGATTCCACAGAAAAAAGGCTAGCAAAGAGATCCACGAAATACAGATGTAACTCTGTGAGATGAATTAACAGAACACTAAGCAGCTTCTCAGAAGTCTTCTTTCCAGATTTCATCTCAGGATATTTCGTTTTTCACCATAGCCCTCTATGGGCTTCCAAATATCACTTTGCCTATTCCACAAGAACTGTCTTAGCGAAAGGCTTCTTGAGGGGAAAGCTGTAACTCTGTGAGATGATTTCGCAGAACAATAAGAAGTTTCTCAGAAAGCTTATTTATCTTTGTTATCGTGGGATATTTCCTTTGGCCCTATAGTCTTCCAAGGGATCCGAAATATCTGTTCTCAGATTCCACAGAAATAAGGCTAGCAAAGAGATGCACGAAATACAGATGTAACTCTGTGAGATGAATTAATAGAACACTAAGCAGTTTCTCAGAAAGCTTCTTTCCAGATTTCATCTGAGGATATTTCCTTTTTCACCATAGCCCTCTATGGGCTTACAAATATCACTTTGCCAATTCCACAAGAACTGTCTTAGCGAAAGCCTTCTTGATGGGAAAGCTGTAACTCTGTGAGATGATTTCACAGAACACAAAGAAGTTTCTCAGAAAGCTTCTTTCTCTTTGTTATCGGAGGATATTTCCTTTGGCCCTATAGTCTTCCAAGGGATCCGAAATATCTGTTCTCAGATTCCACAGAAATAAGGTTAGCAAAGAGATCCACGAAATACAGATGTAACTCTGTGAGATGAATTAACAGAACACTAACCAGTTTCTCAGAAATCTTCTTTCCAGATTTCATCTGAGGATACTTCGTTTTTCACAATAGCCCTCTATGGGCTTCCAAATATCACTTTGCCAATTCCACAAGAACTGTCTTACCGAAAGGCTTCTTGAGGGGAAAGCTGTAACTCTGTGAGATGATTTCACAGAACACTAAGAAGTTTCTCAGAAAGCTTCTTTCTCTTTGTTATCGTGGGATATTTCCTTTGGCCCTATAGTCTTCCAAGGGATCCGAAATGTCTGTTCTCAGATTCCACAGAAATAAGGCTAGAAAATGATCGAGGATTACAGATATAACTCTGGGAGATGAATTAACAGAACACTAAGCAATTTCTCAGAAAGTTTCTTTCCAGATTTCATCTGAGGATATTTCCTTTTTCACCATAGCCCTCTATGGGCTTACAAATATCACTTTGCCAATTCAACGAGAACTGCCTTAGCCAAAGGCTTCTTGAGGGGAGAGCTGTAACTCTGTGAGATGATTTCACAGAACACAAAGAAGTTTCTCAGAAAGCTTCTTTCTCTTTGTTATCGGAGGATATTTCCTTTGGCCCTATAGTCTTCCATGGGATCCGAAATATCTGTTCTCAGATTCCACAGAAATGAGGCTAGCAAAGAGATCCACGAAATACAGATGTAACTCTGTGAGATGAATTAACAGAACACTAAGCAGTTTCTCAGAAAGCTTCTTTCCAGATTTCATCTGAGGATATTTCCTTTTTCACCATAGCCCTCTATGGGCTTCCAAATATCACTTTGCCAATTCCACAAGAACTGTCTTAGCGAAAGTCTTCTTGAGTGGAAAGCTGTAACTCTGTGAGATGATTTCACAGAACACAAAGAAGTTTCTCAGAAAGCTTCTTTCTCTTTGTTATCGGAGGATATTTCCTTTGGCCCTATAGTCTTCCAAGGGATCCGAAATATCTGTTCTCAGATTCCACAGAAATAAGGCTAGCAAAGAGATCCACGAAATACAGATGTAACTCTGTGAGATGAATTAACAGAACCCTAAGCAGTTTCTCAGAATGCTTCTTTCAAGATTTCATCTGAGGATATTTCCTTTTTCACCATAGCCCTCTATGGGCTTCCAAATATCACTTTGACAATTCCACAAGAACTGTTTAGCGAAAGACTTCTTGAGGGGAAAGCTGTAACTCTGTGAGATGATTTGAAAGAACACAAAGAAGTTTCTCAGAAAGCTTCTTTATCTTTGTTATCGGAGGATATTTCCTTTGGCCCTATAGTCTTCCAAGGGATCCGAAATATCTGTTCTCAGATTCCACAGAAATGAGGATAGCAAAGAGATACAAGAATTACAAATGTAACTCTGTGAGATGAATTAACAGAACACTAAGCAGTTTCTCAGAAAGCTTCTTTCCAGATTTCATCTGAGGATATTTCCTTTTTCACCATAGCCCTCTATGGGCTTCCAAATATCACTTTGCCAATTCCACAAGAACTGTCTTAGCGAAAGGCTTCTTGAGGGGAAAGCTGTAACTCTGTGAGATGATTTCACAGAACACAAAGAAGTTTCTCAGAAAGCTTCTTTCTCTTTGTTATCGGAGGATATTTCCTTTGGCCCTATAGTCTTCCAAGGGATCCGAAATATCTGTTCTCAGATTCCACAGAAATAAGGCTAGCAAAGAGATCCACGAAATACAGATGTAACTCCGTGAGATGAATTAAGAGAACACTAAGCAGTTTCTCAGAAATCTTCTTTCCAGATTTCATCTGAGGATATTTCGTTTTTCACCATAGCCCTCTATGGGCTTCCAAATATCACTTTGCCAATTCCACAAGAACTGTCTTAGCGATAGGCTTCCTGAGGGGAAAGCTGTAACTCTGTGGGATGATTTCACAGAACACTAAGAAGTTTCTCAGAAAGCTTATTTATCTTTGTTATCGTGGGATATTTCCTTTGGCCCTATAGTCTTCCAAGGGATCCGAAATATCTGTTCTCAGATTCCACAGAAATAAGGCTAGAAAATGATCGATGATTACAGATGTAACTCTGTGAGATGAATTAACAGAACACTAAGCAATTTCTCAGAAAGCTTCTTTCCAGATTTCATCTGAGGATATTTCCTTTTTCACCATATCCCTCTATGGGCTTACAAATATCACTTTGCCAATTCCACGAGAACTGTCTTAGCGAAAGGCTTCTTGAGGGGAAAGCTGTAACTCTGTGAGATGATTTCACAGAACACAAAGAAGTTTCTCGGAAAGCTTCTTTCTCTTTGTTATCGGAGGATATTTCCTTTGGCCCTATAGTCTTCCACGGGATCCGAAATATCTGTTCTCAGAATCCACAGAAATAAGGCTAGCAAAGAGATCCACGAAATACAGATGTAACTCTGTGAGATGAATTAACAGAACACTAAGCAGTTTCTCAGAAAGCTTCTTTCCAGATTTCATTTGAGGATATTTCCTTTTTCAGCATAGCCCTCCATGGGCTTCCAAATGTCACTTTGACAGTTCCACAAGATCTGTTTTAGGGAAAGGCTTCTTGAGGGGAAAGCTGTAACTCTGTGAGATGATTTCAAAGAACACAAAGAAGTTTCTCAGAAAGCTTCTTTCTCTTTGTTATCGGAGGATATTTCCTTTGGCCCTATAGTCTTCCAAGGGATCCGAAATATCTGTTCTCATATTCCACAGAAATGAGGCTAGCAAAGAGATCCACGAAATACAGATGTAACTCTGTGAGATGAATTAACAGAACACTAAGCAGTTTCTCAGAAAGCTTCTTTCAAGATTTCATCTGAGGATATTTCCTTTTTCACCATAGCCCTCCATGGGCTTCCAAATGTCACTTTGAAAATTCCACAAGAACTGTTTTAGGGAAAGGCTTCTTGAGGGGAAAGCTGTAACTCTGTGAGATGATTTCAAAGAACACAAAGAAGTTTCTCAGAAAGCTTCTTTCTCTTTGTTATCGGAGGATATTTCCTTTGGCCCTATAGTCTTCCAAAGGATCCAAAATATCTGTTCTCAGATTCCACAGAAATAAGGTTAGCAAAGAGATCCACGAAATACAGATGTAACTCTGTGAGATGAATTAACAGAACACTAACCAGTTTCTCAGAAATCTTCTTTCCAGTTTTCATCTGAGGATACTTCGTTTTTCACAATATCCCTCTATGGGATTCCAAATATCACTTTGCCTATTCCACAAGAACTGTCTTAGCGAAAGTCTTCTTGAGGGGAAAGCTGTAACTCTGTGAGATGATTTCGCAGAACAATAAGAAGTTTCTCAGAAAGCTTATTTATCTTTGTTATCGTGGGATATTTCCTTTGGCCCTATAGTCTTCCAAGGGATCCGAAATATCTGTTCTCGGATTCCACAGAAATAAGGCTAGCAAATGATCGACGAAATACAGATGTAACTCTGTGAGATGAATTAATAGAACACTAAGCAGTTTCTCAGAAAGCTTCTTTCCAGATTTCATCTGAGGATATTTCCTTTTTCACCATAGCCCTCTATGGGCTTACAAATATCACTTTGCCAATTCCACAAGAACTGTCTTAGCGAAAGGCTTCTTGATGGGAAAGCTGTAACTCTGTGAGATGATTTCACAGAACACAAAGAAGTTTCTCAGAAAGCTTCTTTCTCTTTGTTATCGGAGGATATTTCCTTTGGCCCTATAGTCTTCCAAGGGATCCGAAATATCTGTTCTCAGATTCCACAGAAATAAGGTTAGCAAAGAGATCCACGAAATACAGATGTAACTCTGTGAGATGAATTAACAGAACACTAACCAGTTTCTCAGACAACTTCTCTCCAGATTTCATCTGAGGATATTTCCTTTTTCACCATAGCCCTCTATGGGCTTCCAAATATCACTTTGCCAATTCCACAAGAACTGTCTTAGCGAAAGGCTTCTTGAGGGGAAAGCTGTAACTCTGTGAGATGATTTCACAGAACACAAAGAAGTTTCTCAGAAACTTCTTTCTATTTTCATTCCGAGGATATTTACTTTGGCCCTATAGTCTTCCAAGGGATCCGAAATATCTGTTCTCAGATTCCACAGAAATAAGGCTAGCAAAGAGATCCAAGAAATTCATATGAAACTCTGTGAGATGAATTAACAGAACACTAAGCAGTTTCTCAGAAACCTTCTTTCCAGATTTCATCTGAGGATATTTCCTTTTTCACCATAGCCCTCTATGGGCTTCCAAATATCACTTTGCCAATTCCACGAGAACTCTCTTAGGGAAAGGCTTCTTGAGGGGAAAGCTGTAACTCTGTGAGATGATTTCACAGAACACAAAGACGTTTCTCAGAAAGCTTCTTTCTCTTTGTTATCGTGGGATATTTCTTTGGACCTATAGCCTTCCAAGGGATCCGATATATCTGTTCTCAGATTTCACAGAAATAAGGCTAGCAAAGAGATCGACGAAATACAGATGTAACTCTGTGAGATGAATTAACAGAACACTAAGCAGTTTCTCAGAAAGCTTCTTTCCAGATTTCATCTGAGGATATTTCCTTTTTCACCATAGCCCTCTATGGGCTTCCAAATATCACTTTACCAATTCCACAAGAACTGTCTTAGCGAAAGGCTTCTTGAGGGAAAAGCTGTAACTCTGTGAGATGATTTCACAGAACACAAATAGCTTTCTCAGAAAGCTTCTTTCTCTTTGTTATCGGAGGATATTTCCTTTGGCCCTATAGTCTTCCAAGGGATCCGAAATATCTGTTCTCAGATTCCACAGAAATAAGGCTAGCAAAGATATCCACGAAATACAGATGTAACTCTGTGAGATGAATAAACAGAACACTAAGCAGTTTCTCAGACAGCTTCTTTCCAGATTTCATCTGAGGATATTTCCTTTTTCACCATAGCCCTCTATGGGCTTCCAAATGTCACTTTGCCAATTCCACAAGAACTGTTTTGGCGAAAGGCTTCTTGAGGGGAATGCTGTAACTCTGTGAGATGATTTCACAGAACACAAAGAAGTTTCTCAGAAAGCTTCTTTCTGTTTGTTATCGGAGGATATTTCCTTTGGCCGTATAGTCTTCCAAGGGATCCGAAATATCTGTTCTCAGATTCCACAGAAATAAGGCTAGCAAAGAGATCTACGAAATACAGATGCAATTCTGTGAGATGAATTAACAGAACACTAAGCAGTGTCTCAGAAAGCTTCTTTCCAGATTTCATCTGAGGATATTTCCTTTTTCACCATAGCCCTCTATGGGCTTCCAAATATCACTTTGCCAATTCCACAAGAACTGTCTTAGCGAAAGGCTTCTTGAGGGGAAAGCTGTAACTCTGTGAGATGATTTCACAGAACACATAGAAGTTTCTCAGAAAGCTTCTTTCTCTTTGTTATCGGAGGATATTTCCTTTGGCCCTATAGTCTTCCAAGGGATCCGAAATATCTGTTCTCAGATTCCACAGAAATAAGGCTAGCAAAGAGATCCACGAAATACAGATGTAACTCTGTGAGATGAATTAAGAGAACACTAAGCAGTTTCTCAGAAATCTTCTTTCCAGATTTCATCTGAGGATATTTCGTTTTTCACCATAACCCTCTATGGGCTTCCAAATATCACTTTGCCCATTCCACAAGAACTGTCTTAGCGAAAGGCTTCTTGAGGAGAATGCTGTAACTCTGTGAGATGATTTCACAGAACACTAAGAAGTTTCTCAGAAAGCTTATTTATCTTTGTTATCGTGGGATATTTCCTTTGGCCCTATAGTCTTCCAAGGGATCCGAAATATCTGTTCTCAGATTCCACAGAAATAAGGGTAGCAAATGTTCGACGAAATACAGATGTAACTCTGTGAGATGAATTAACAGAACACTAAGCAGTTTCTCAGAAAACTTCTTTCAAGATTTCATCTGAGGATATTTCCTTTTTCACCATAGCCCTCCCTGGGCTTCCAAATGTCACTTTGCCAATTCCACAAGAACTGTCTTAGCGAAAGGCTTCTAGAGGGGAAAGCTGTAACTCAGTGAGATGATTTCACAGAACACAAAGAAGTTTCTCAGAAAGCTTCTTTCTCTTTGTTATCGGAGGATATTTCCTTTGGCCCTATAGTCTTCCAAGGGATCCGAAATATCTGTTCTCAGATTCCATAGAAATAAGGCTAGCAAAGAAATCCATGAAATACAGATGTAACTCAGTGAGATGAATTAACAGAACACTAAGAAGTTTCTCAGAAATCTTCTTTCCAGATTTCATCTGAGGATATTTCCTTTTTCACCATAGCCCTCTATGGGCTTCCAAATATCACTTTGCCAATTCCACAAGAACTGTCTTAGCGAAAGGCTTCTTGAGGGGAAAGCTGTAACTCTGTGGGATGATTTCACAGAACACTAAGAAGTTTCTCAGAAAGCTTATTTATCTTTGTTATCGTGGGATATTTCCTTTGGCCCTATAGTCTTCCAAGGGATCCGAAATATCTGTTCTCAGATTCCACAGAAATAAGGCGAGAAAATGATCGACGATTACAGATGTAACTCTGTGAGATGAATTAACAGAACACTAAGCAATTTCTCAGAAAGCTTCTTTCCAGATTTCATCTGAGGATATTTCCTTTTTCACCATAGCCCTCTATGGGCTTACAAATATCACTTTGCCAATTCCACGAGAACTGTCTTAGCGAAAGGCTTCTTGAGGGGAAAGCTGTAACTCTGTGAGATGATTTCACAGAACACAAAGAAGTTTCTCAGAAATCTTCTTTCTCTTTGTTATCGGAGGATATTTCCTTTGGCCCTATAGTCTTCCACGGGATCTGAAATATCTGTTCTCAGAATCCACAGAAATAAGGCTGGCAAAGAGATCCACGAAATACAGATGTAACTCTGTGAGATGAATTAACAGAACACTAAGCAGTTTCTCAGAAAGCTTCTTTCCAGATTTCATCTGAGGATATTTCCTTTTTCACCATAGCCCTCCATGGGCTTCCAAATGTCACTTTGACAATTCCACAAGAACTGTCTTGGGGAAAGGCTTCTTGAGGGGAAAGCTGTAACTCTGTGAGATGATTTCAAAGAACACAAAGAAGTTTCTCAGAAAGCTTCTTTCTCTTTGTTATCGGAGGATATTTCCTTTGGCCCTATAGTCTTCCAAGGGATCCGAAATATCTGTTCTCAGATTCCACAGAAATGAGGCTAGCAAAGAGATCCACGAAATACAGATGTAAATCTGTGAGATGAATTAACAGAACACTAAGCAGTTTCTCAGAAAGCTTCTTTCCAGATTACATCTGAGGATATTTCCTTTTTCACCATAGCCCTCTATGGGCTTCCATATATCACTTTGCCAATTCCACAAGAACTGTCTTAGCGAAAGGCTTCTTGAGGGGAAAGCTGTAAGTCTGTGAGATGATTTCACAGAACACAAAGAAGTTTCTCAGAAAGCTTCTTTCTCTTTGTTATCGGAGGATATTTCCTTTGGCCCTATAGTCTTCCAAGGGATCCGAAATATATGTTCTCAGATTCCACAGAAATAAGGCTAGCAAAGAGATCCACGAAATACAGATGTAACTCTGTGAGATGAATTAACAGAACACTAAGCAGTTTCTCAGAAAGCTTCTTTCCAGATTTCATCTGAGGATATTTCGTTTTTCACCATAGCCCTCTATGGGCTTCCAAATATCACTTTGCCAATTCCACAAGAACTGCCTTAGCGAAAGGCTTCTTGAGGAGAAAGCTGTAACTCTGTGAGATGATTTCACAGAACACTAAGAAGTTTCTCAGAAAGCTTCTTTCTCTTTGTTATCGTGGGATATTTCCTTTGGCCCTATAGTCTTCCAAGGGATCCGAAATATCTGTTCTCAGATTCCACAGAAATAAGGCTAGCAAATGATCGACGAAATACAGATGTAACGCTGTGAGAAGAATTAACAGAACACTAAGCAGTTTCTCAGAAAGATTCTTTCCAGATTTCATCTGAGGAAATTTCCTTTTTCACCATAGCCCTCTATGGGCTTACAAATATCACTTTGCCAATTCCACAACAACTGTCTTAGCGAAAGGCTTCTTGAGGGGAAAGCTGTAACTCTGTGAGATGATTTCACAGAACACAAAGAAGTTTCTCAGAAAGCTTCTTTCTCTTTGTTATCGGAGGATATTTCCTTTGGCCCTATAGTCTTCCAAGGGATCCGAAATATCTTTTCTCAGATTCCACAGAAATAAGGCTAGCAAAGAGATCCACGAAATACAGATGTAACTCTGTGAGATGAATTAACAGAACACTAAGCAGTTTCTCAGACAGCTTCTTTCCAGATTTCATCTGAGGATATTTCCTTTTTCACCATAGCCCTCTATGGGCTTCCAAATATCACTTTGCAATTCCACAACAACTGTCTTAGCGAAAGGCTTCTTGAGGGGAAAGCTGTAACTCTGTGAGATGATTTCACAGAACACAAAGAAGTTTCTCAGAAAGCTTCTTTCTATTTGTTATCCGAGGATATTTCCTTTGGCCCTATAGACTTCCAAGGGATCGGAAATATCTGTTCTCAGATTCCACAGAAATAAGGCTAGCAAAGAGATCCACCAATACAGATGTAATTCTGTGAGATGAATTAACAGAACACTAAGCAGTTTCTGAGAAAGCTTCTTTCCAGATTTCATCTGAGGATATTTCGTTTTTCACCATAGCCCTCTATGGGCTTCCAAATATCACTTTGCCAATTCCACAAGAACTGTCTTAGCCAAAGGCTTCTTGAGGGGAAAGCTGTAACTCTGTGAGATGATTTCACAGAACACAAAGAAGTTTCTCAGAAAGCTTCTTTCTCTTTGTTATCGGAGGATATTTCCTTTGGCCCTATAGTCTTCCACGGGATCCGAAATATCTGTTCTCAGAATCCACAGAAATAAGGCTAGCAAAGAGATCCACGAAATACATATGTAACTCTGCGAGATGAATTAACAGAACACTAAGCAGTTTCTCAGAAAGCTTCTTTCCAGATTTCATCTGAGGATATTTTCTTTTTCACCATAGCCCTCCATGGGCTTCCAAATGTCACTTTGAAAATTCCACAAGAACTGTTTTAGGGAAAGGCTTCTTGAGGGGAAAACTGTAACTCTGTGAGATGATTTCAAAGTACACAAAGAAGTTTCTCAGAAAGCTTCTTTCTCTTTGTTATCGGAGGATATTTCCTTTGGCCCTATAGTCTTCCAAGGGATCCGAAATATCTGTTCTCAGATTCCACAGAAATGAGGCTAGCAAAGAGATCCAGGAAATACAGATGTAACTCTGTGAGATGAATTAACAGAACACTAAGCAGTTTCTCAGAAAACTTCTTTCCAGATTTCATCTGAGGATATTTCCTTTTTCACCATAGCCCTCTATGGGCTTCCAAATATCACTTTGCCAATTCCACAAGAACTGTCTTACCGAAAGGCTTCTTGAGGGGAAAGCTGTAACTCTGTGAGATGATTTCACAGAACACAAAGAAGTTTCTCAGAAACGTTCTTTCTCTTTGTTATCGGAGGATATTTCCTTTGGCCCTATAGTCATCCAAGGGATCCGAAATATCTGTTCTCAGATTCCACAGAAAAAAGGCTAGCAAAGAGATCCACGAAATACAGATGTAACTCTGTGAGATGAATTAACAGAACACTAAGCAGCTTCTCAGCAGTCTTCTTTCCAGATTTCATCTCAGGATATTTCGTTTTTCACCATAGCCCTCTATGGGCTTCCAAATATCACTTTGCCTATTCCACAAGAACTGTCTTAGCGAAAGGCTTCTTGAGGGGAAAGCTGTAACTCTGTGAGATGATTTCGCAGAACAATAAGAAGTTTCTCAGAAAGCTTATTTATCTTTGTTATCGTGGGATATTTCCTTTGTCCCTATAGTCTTCCAAGGGATCCGAAATATCTGTTCTCAGATTCCACAGAAATAAGGCTAGCAAAGAGATGCACGAAATACAGATGTAACTCTGTGAGATGAATTAATAGAACACTAAGCAGTTTCTCAGAAAGCTTCTTTCCATATTTCATCTGAGGATATTTCCTTTTTCACCATAGCCCTCTATGGGCTTACAAATATCACTTTGCCAATTCCACAAGAACTGTCTTAGCGAAAGGCTTCTTGATGGGAAAGCTGTAACTCTGTGAGATGATTTCACAGAACACAAAGAAGTTTCTCAGAAAGCTTCTTTCTCTTTGTTATCGGAGGATATTTCCTTTGGCCCTATAGTCTTCCAAGGGATCCGAAATATCTGTTCTCAGATTCCACAGAAACAAGGCTAGCAAAGAGATCCACGAAATACAGATGTAACTCTGTGATATGAATTAAAAGAACACTAAGCAGTTTCTCAGAAAGCTTCTTTCCAGATTTCATCTGAGGATATTTCCTTTTTCACCATAGCCCTCTATGGGCTTCCAAATATCACCTTGTCAATTCCACAACAACTGTTTTAGCGAAAGGCTTATTGGGGGGAAAGCTGAAACTCTGTGAGAGGATTTCACAGAACACAAAGAAGTTTCTCAGAAAGCTTCTTTCTCTTTGTTATCGGAGCATATTTCCTTTGGCCCTAGTGTCTTCCAAGGTATCCGAAATATCTGTTCTCAGATTCCATAGAAATGAGGCTAGCAAAGAGATCCTCGAAATACAGATGTAACTCTGTGAGATGAATTAACAGAACACTAAGCGGTTTCTCAGAAAGCTTCTTTCCAGATTTCATCTGAGGATATTTCCTTTTTCACCATAGCCCTCTATGGGCTTCCAAATATCACTTTGCCAATTCCCCAAGAACTGTCCTAGCGAAAGGCTTCTTGAGGGGAAAGCTGTAACTCTGTGAGATGATTTCACAGAACACTAAGAAGTTTCTCAGAAAGCTTCTTTCTCTTTGTTATCGTGGGATATTTCTTTGGACTTATAGCCTTCCAAGGGATCCGATATATCTGTTCTCAGATTTCACAGAAATAAGGCTAGCAAAGAGATCGACGAAATACAGATGTAACTCTGTGAGATGAATTAACAGAACACTAAGCAGTTTCTCAGAAAGCTTCTTTCCAGATTTCATCTGAGGATATTTCCTTTTTCACCATAGCCCTCTATGGGCTTCCAAATATCACTTTACCAATTCCACAAGAACTGTCTTAGCGAAAGGCTTCTTGAGGGGAAAGCTGTAACTCTGTGAGATGATTTCACAGAACACAAATAACTTTCTCAGAAAGCTTCTTTCTCTTTGTTATCGGAGGATATTTCCTTTGGCCCCATAGTCTTCCAAGGGATCCGAAATATCTGTTCTCAGATTCCACAGAAATAAGGCTAGCAAAGATATCCACGAAATACAGATGTAACTCTGTGAGATGAATAAACAGAACACTAAGCAGTTTCTCAGACAGCTTCTTTCCAGATTTCATCTGAGGATATTTCCTTTTTCACCATAGCCCTCTATGGGCTTCCAAATGTCACTTTGCCAATTCCACAAGAACTGTTTTGGCGAAAGGCTTCTTGAGGGGAATGCTGTAACTCTGTGACATGATTTCACAGAACACAAAGAAGTTTCTCAGAAAGCTTCTTTCTGTTTGTTATCGGAGGATATTTCCTTTGGCCGTATAGTCTTCCAAGGGATCCGAAATATCTGTTCTCAGATTCCACAGAAATAAGGCTAGCAAAGAGATCTACGAAATACAGATGCAATTCTGTGAGATGAATTAACAGAACACTAAGCAGTGTCTCAGAAAGCTTCTTTCCAGATTTCATCTGAGGATATTTCCTTTTTCACCATAGCCCTCTATGGGCTTCCAAATATCACTTTGCCAATTCTACAAGAACTGTATAGAGAAAGGCTTCTTGAGGGGAAAGCTGTAAGTCTCTGAGATGATTTCGCAGAACACAAAGAAGTTTCTCAGAAAGCTTCTTTCTCTTTGTTATCAAAGGATATTTCCTTTGGCCCTATAGTCTTCCAAGGGATCCGAAATATCTGTTCTCAGAGTCCACAGAAATAAGGCTAGCAAAGAGTTCCACGAAATACAGATGTAACTCTGTGAGATGAATTAACAGAACACTAAGCAGTTTCTCAGAAATCTTCTTTCCAGATTACATCTGAGGATATTTCGTTTTTCACAATAGCCCTCTATGGGCTTCCAAATATCACTTTGCCAATTCTACAACAACTGTCTTAGCGAAAGGCTTCTTGAGGGGAAAGCAGTAAATCTGTGAGATGATTTCAAAGAACACAAAGAAGTTTCTGGAAGAGCTTCTTTCTCTTTGTTATCGGAGGATATTTCCTTTGGCCGTATAGTCTTCCAAGGGATCCGAAATATCTGTTCTCAGATTCCACAGAAATAAGGCTAGCAAAGAGATCCACGAAATACAGATGTAACTCTGTGAGATGAATTAACAGAACACTAAGCAGTTTCTCAGAAAGCTTCTTTCCAGATTTCATCTGAGGATATTTCCTTTTTCACCATAGCCCTCTATGGGCTTCCAAATATCACTTTGCCAATTCCACAAGAACTGTCTTAGCGAAAGGCTTCTTCAGGGGAAAGCTGTAACTCTGTGAGATGATTTCACAGAACACAAAGAAGTTTCTCAGAAAGCTTCTTTTTCTTTGTTATTGGAGGATATTTCCTTTGGCCCTATAGTCTTCCAAGGGATCCGAAATATCTGTTCTCAGATTCCACAGAAATAAGGCTAGCAAAGAGATCCACGAAATACAGATGTAACTCTGTGAGATGAATTAACCGAAACCTAAGCAGTTTCTCAGAAAGCTTCTTTCAAGATTTCATCTGAGGATATTTCCTTTTTCACCATAGCCCTCTATGGGCTTCCAAATATCACTTTGACAATTCCACAAGAACTGCTTAGCGAAAGGCTTCTTGAGGGGAAAGCTGTAACTCTGTGAGATGATTTGAAAGAACACAAAGAAGTTTCTCAGAAAGCTTCTTTCTCTTTGTTATCGGAGGATATTTCCTTTGGCCCTATAGTCTTCCAAGGGATCCGAAATATCTGTTCTCAGATTCCACAGAAATGAGGATAGCAAAGAGATACAAGAATTACAAATGTAACTCTGTGAGATGAATTAACAGAACACTAAGCAGTTTCTCAGAAAGCTTCTTTCCAGATTTCATCTGAGGATATTTCCTTTTTCACCATAGCCCTCTATGGGCTTCCAAATATCACTTTGCCAATTCCACAAGAACTGTCTTAGCGAAAGGCTTCTTGAGGGGAAAGCTGTAACTCTGTGAGATGATTTCACAGAACACATAGAAGTTTCTCAGAAAGCTTCTTTCTCTTTGTTATCGGAGGATATTTCCTTTGGCCCTATAGTCTTCCAAGGGATCCGAAATATCTGTTCTCAGATTCCACAGAAATAAGGCTAGCAAAGAGATCCACGAAATACAGATGTAATTCTGTGAGATGAATTAAGAGAACACTAAGCAGTTTCTCAGAAATCTTCTTTCCAGATTTCATCTGAGGATATTTCGTTTTTCACCATAGCCCTCTATGGGCTTCCAAATATCACTTTGCCCATTCCACAAGAACTGTCTTAGCGAAAGGCTTCTTGAGGAGAATGCTGTAACTCTGTGAGATGATTTCACAGAACACTAAGAAGTTTCTCAGAAAGCTTATTTATCTTTGTTATCGTGGGATATTTCCTTTGGCCCTATAGTCTTCCAAGGGATCCGAAATATCTGTTCTCAGATTCCACAGAAATAAGGCTAGCAAATGTTCGACGAAATACAGATGTAACTCTGTGAGATGAATTAACAGAACACTAAGCAGTTTCTCAGAAAACTTCTTTCAAGATTTCATCTGAGGATATTTCCTTTTTCACCATAGCCCTCCCTGGGCTTCCAAATGTCACTTTGCCAATTCCACAAGAACTGTCTTAGCGAAAGGCTTCTAGAGGGGAAAGCTGTAACTCAGTGAGATGATTTCACAGAACACAAAGAAGTTTCTCAGAAAGCTTCTTTCTCTTTGTTATCGGAGGATATTTCCTTTGGCCCTATAGTCTTCCAAGGGATCCGAAATATATGTTCTCAGATTCCACAGAAATAAGGCTAGCAAAGAGATCCACGAAATACAGATGTAACTCTGTGAGATGAATTAACAGAACACTAAGCAGTTTCTCGAAAGCTTCTTTCCAGATTTCATCTGAGGATATTTCGTTTTTCACCATAGCCCTCTATGGGCTTCCAAATATCACTTTGCCAATTCCACAAGAACTGTCTTAGAGAAAGGCTTCTTGAGGAGAAAGCTGTAACTCTGTGAGATGATTTCACAGAACACTAAGAAGTTTCTCAGAAAGCTTCTTTCTCTTTGTTATCGTGGGATATTTCCTTTGGCCCTATAGTCTTCCAAGGGATCCGAAATATCTGTTCTCAGATTCCACAGAAATAAGGCTAGCAAATGATCGACGAAATACAGATGTAACGCTGTGAGAAGAATTAACAGAACACTAAGCAGTTTCTCAGAAAGATTCTTTCCAGATTTCATCTGAGGATATTTCCTTTTTCACCATAGCCCTCTATGGGATTACAAATATCACTTTGCCAATTCCACAACAACTGTCTTAGCGAAAGGCTTCTTGAGGGGAAAGCTGTAACTCTGTGAGATGATTTCACAGAACACAAAGAAGTTTCTCAGAAAGCTTCTTTCTCTTTGTTATCGGAGGATATTTCCTTTGGCCCTATAGTCTTCCAAGGGATCCGAAATATCTTTTCTCAGATTCCACAGAAATAAGGCTAGCAAAGAGATCCACGAAATACAGATGTAACTCTGTGAGATGAATTAACAGAACACTAAGCAGTTTCTCAGAAAGCTTCTTTCCAGATTTCATCTGAGGATATTTCCTTTTTCACCATAGCCCTCCATGGGCTTCCAAATGTCACTTTGAAAATTCCACAAGAACTGTTTTAGGGAAAGGCTTCTTGAGGGGAAAGCTGTAACTCTGTGAGATGATTTCAAAGTACACAAAGAAGTTTCTCAGAAAGCTTCTTTCTCTTTGTTATCGGAGGATATTTCCTTTGGCCCTATAGTCTTCCAAGGGATCCGAAATATCTGTTCTCAGATTCCACAGAAATGAGGCTAGCAAAGAGATCCACGAAATACAGATGTAACTCTGTGAGATGAATTAACAGAACACTAAGCAGTTTTTCAGAAAACTTCTTTCCAGATTTCATCTGATGATATTTCCTTTTTCACCATAGCCCTCTATGGGCTTCCAAATATCACTTTGCCAATTCCACAAGAACTGTCTTACCGAAAGGCTTCTTGAGGGGAAAGCTGTAACTCTGTGAGATGATTTCACAGAACACAAAGAAGTTTCTCAGAAACGTTCTTTCTCTTTGTTATCGGAGTATATTTCCTTTGGCCCTATAGTCATCCAAGGGATCCGAAATATCTGTTCTCAGATTCCACAGAAAAAAGGCTAGCAAAGAGATCCACGAAATACAGATGTAACTCTGTGAGATGAATTAACAGAACACTAAGCAGCTTCTCAGAAGTCTTCTTTCCAGATTTCATCTCAGGATATTTCGTTTTTCACCATAGCCCTCTATGGGCTTCCAAATATCACTTTGCCTATTCCACAAGAACTGTCTTAGCGAAAGGCTTCTTGAGGGGAAAGCTGTAACTCTGTGAGATGATTTCGCAGAACAATAAGAAGTTTCTCAGAAAGCTTATTTATCTTTGTTATCGTGGGATATTTCCTTTGGCCCTATAGTCTTCCAAGGGATCCGAAATATCTGTTCTCAGATTCCACAGAAATAAGGCTAGCAAAGAGATGCACGAAATACAGATGTAACTCTGTGAGATGAATTAATAGAACACTAAGCAGTTTCTCAGAAAGCTTCTTTCCAGATTTCATCTGAGGATATTTCCTTTTTCACCATAGCCCTCTATGGGCTTACAAATATCACTTTGCCAATTCCACAAGAACTGTCTTAGCGAAAGCCTTCTTGATGGGAAAGCTGTAACTCTGTGAGATGATTTCACAGAACACAAAGAAGTTTCTCAGAAAGCTTCTTTCTCTTTGTTATCGGAGGATATTTCCTTTGGCCCTATAGTCTTCCAAGGGATCCGAAATATCTGTTCTCAGATTCCACAGAAATAAGGTTAGCAAAGAGATCCACGAAATACAGATGTAACTCTGTGAGATGAATTAACAGAACACTAACCAGTTTCTCAGAAATCTTCTTTCCAGATTTCATCTGAGGATACTTCGTTTTTCACAATAGCCCTCTATGGGCTTCCAAATATCACTTTGCCAATTCCACAAGAACTGTCTTACCGAAAGGCTTCTTGAGGGGAAAGCTGTAACTCTGTGAGATGATTTCACAGAACACAAAGAAGTTTCTCAGAAAGCTTCTTTCTCTTTGTTATCGTGGGATATTTCCTTTGGCCCTATAGTCTTCCAAGGGATCCGAAATGTCTGTTCTCAGATTCCACAGAAATAAGGCTAGAAAATGATCGAGGATTACAGATATAACTCTGGGAGATGAATTAACAGAACACTAAGCAATTTCTCAGAAAGTTTCTTTCCAGATTTCATCTGAGGATATTTCCTTTTTCACCATAGCCCTCTATGGGCTTACAAATATCACTTTGCCAATTCAACGAGAACTGCCTTAGCCAAAGGCTTCTTGAGGGGAGAGCTGTAACTCTGTGAGATGATTTCACAGAACACAAAGAAGTTTCTCAGAAAGCTTCTTTCTCTTTGTTATCAGAGGATATTTCCTTTGGCCCTATAGTCTTCCACGGGATCCGAAATATCTGTTCTCATAATCCACAGAAATAAGGCTAGCAAAGAGATCCCCGAAATACAGATGTAACTCTGTGAGATGAATTAACAGAACACTAAGCAGTTTCTCAGAAAGCTTCTTTCAAGATTTCATCTGAGGATATTTCCTTTTTCACCATAGCCCTCCATGGGCTTACAAATGTCACTATGAAAATTCCACAAGAACTGTTATAGGGAAAGGCTTCTTGAGCGGAAAGCTGTAACTGTGTGAGATGATTTCAAAGAACACAAAGAAGTTTCTTAGAAAGCTTCTTTCTCTTTGTTATCGGAGGATATTTCCTTTAGCCCTATAGTCTTCCATGGGATCCGAAATATCTGTTCTCAGATTCCACAGAAATGAGGCTAGCAAAGAGATCCACGAAATACAGATGTAACTCTGTGAGATGAATTAACAGAACACTAAGCAGTTTCTCAGAAAGCTTCTTTCCAGATTTCATCTGAGGATATTTCGTTTTTCACAATAGCCCTCTATGGGCTTCCAAATATCACTTTGACAACTCCACAAGAACTGTTTAGCGAAAGACTTCTTGAGGGGAAAGCTGTAACTCTGTGAGATGATTTGAAAGAACACAAAGAAGTTTCTCAGAAAGCTTCTTTATCTTTGTTATCGGAGGATATTTCCTTTGGCCCTATAGTCTTCCAAGGGATCCGAAATATCTGTTCTCAGATTCCACAGAAATGAGGATAGCAAAGAGATACAAGAATTACAAATGTAACTCTGTGAGATGAATTAACAGAACACTAAGCAGTTTCTCAGAAAGCTTCTTTCCAGATTTCATCTGAGGATATTTCCTTTTTCACCATAGCCCTCTATGGGCTTCCAAATATCACTTTGCCAATTCCACAAGAACTGTCTTAGCGAAAGGCTTCTTGAGGGGAAAGCTGTAACTCTGTGAGATGATTTCACAGAACACAAAGAAGTTTCTCAGAAAGCTTCTTTCTCTTTGTTATCGGAGGATATTTCCTTTGGCCCTATAGTCTTCCAAGGGATCCGAAATATCTGTTCTCAGATTCCACAGAAATAAGGCTAGCAAAGAGATCCACGAAATACAGATGTAACTCCGTGAGATGAATTAAGAGAACACTAAGCAGTTTCTCAGAAATCTTCTTTCCAGATTTCATCTGAGGATATTTCGTTTTTCACCATAGCCCTCTATGGGCTTCCAAATATCACTTTGCCAATTCCACAAGAACTGTCTTAGCGATAGGCTTCCTGAGGGGAAAGCTGTAACTCTGTGGGATGATTTCACAGAACACTAAGAAGTTTCTCAGAAAGCTTATTTATCTTTGTTATCGTGGGATATTTCCTTTGGCCCTATAGTCTTCCAAGGGATCCGAAATATCTGTTCTCAGATTCCACAGAAATAAGGCTAGAAAATGATCGATGATTACAGATGTAACTCTGTGAGATGAATTAACAGAACACTAAGCAATTTCTCAGAAAGCTTCTTTCCAGATTTCATCTGAGGATATTTCCTTTTTCACCATAGCCCTCTATGGGCTTACAAATATCACTTTGCCAATTCCACGAGAACTGTCTTAGCGAAAGGCTTCTTGAGGGGAAAGCTGTAACTCTGTGAGATGATTTCACAGAACACAAAGAAGTTTCTCGGAAAGCTTCTTTCTCTTTGTTATCGGAGGATATTTCCTTTGGCCCTATAGTCTTCCACGGGATCCGAAATATCTGTTCTCAGAATCCACAGAAATAAGGCTAGCAAAGAGATCCACGAAATACAGATGTAACTCTGTGAGATGAATTAACAGAACACTAAGCAGTTTCTCAGAAAGCTTCTTTCCAGATTTCATTTGAGGATATTTCCTTTTTCAGCATAGCCCTCCATGGGCTTCCAAATGTCACTTTGACAGTTCCACAAGATCTGTTTTAGGGAAAGGCTTCTTGAGGGGAAAGCTGTAACTCTGTGAGATGATTTCAAAGAACACAAAGAAGTTTCTCAGAAAGCTTCTTTCTCTTTGTTATCGGAGGATATTTCCTTTGGCCCTATAGTCTTCCAAGGGATCCGAAATATCTGTTCTCAGATTCCACAGAAATGAGGCTAGCAAAGAGATCCACGAAATACAGATGTAACTCTGTGAGATGAATTAACAGAACACTAAGCAGTTTCTCAGAAAGCTTCTTTCAAGATTTCATCTGAGGATATTTCCTTTTTCACCATAGCCCTCCATGGGCTTCCAAATGTCACTTTGAAAATTCCACAAGAACTGTTTTAGGGAAAGGCTTCTTGAGGGGAAAGCTGTAACTCTGTGAGATGATTTCAAAGAACACAAAGAAGTTTCTCAGAAAGCTTCTTTCTCTTTGTTATCGGAGGATATTTCCTTTGGCCCTATAGTCTTCCAAAGGATCCAAAATATCTGTTCTCAGATTCCACAGAAATAAGGTTAGCAAAGAGATCCACGAAATACAGATGTAACTCTGTGAGATGAATTAACAGAACACTAACCAGTTTCTCAGAAATCTTCTTTCCAGTTTTCATCTGAGGATACTTCGTTTTTCACAATATCCCTCTATGGGATTCCAAATATCACTTTGCCTATTCCACAAGAACTGTCTTAGCGAAAGTCTTCTTGAGGGGAAAGCTGTAACTCTGTGAGATGATTTCGCAGAACAATAAGAAGTTTCTCAGAAAGCTTATTTATCTTTGTTATCGTGGGATATTTCCTTTGGCCCTATAGTCTTCCAAGGGATCCGAAATATCTGTTCTCGGATTCCACAGAAATAAGGCTAGCAAAGAGATCCACGAAATACAGATGTAACTCTGTGAGATGAATTAATAGAACACTAAGCAGTTTCTCAGAAAGCTTCTTTCCAGATTTCATCTGAGGATATTTCCTTTTTCACCATAGCCCTCTATGGGCTTACAAATATCACTTTGCCAATTCCACAAGAACTGTCTTAGCGAAAGGCTTCTTGATGGGAAAGCTGTAACTCTGTGAGATGATTTCACAGAACACAAAGAAGTTTCTCAGAAAGCTTCTTTCTCTTTGTTATCGGAGGATATTTCCTTTGGCCCTATAGTCTTCCAAGGGATCCGAAATATCTGTTCTCAGATTCCACAGAAATAAGGTTAGCAAAGAGATCCACGAAATACAGATGTAACTCTGTGAGATGAATTAACAGAACACTAACCAGTTTCTCAGACAACTTCTCTCCAGATTTCATCTGAGGATATTTCCTTTTTCACCATAGCCCTCTATGGGCTTCCAAATATCACTTTGCCAATTCCACAACAACTGTCTTAGCGAAAGGCTTCTTGAGGGGAAAGCTGTAACTCTGTGAGATGATTTCACAGAACACAAAGAAGTTTCTCAGAAACTTCTTTCTATTTTCATTCCGAGGATATTTACTTTGGCCCTATAGTCTTCCAAGGGATCCGAAATATCTGTTCTCAGATTCCACAGAAATAAGGCTAGCAAAGAGATCCAAGAAATTCATATGAAACTCTGTGAGATGAATTAACAGAACACTAAGCAGTTTCTCAGAAACCTTCTTTCCAGATTTCATCTGAGGATATTTCCTTTTTCACCATAGCCCTCTATGGGCTTCCAAATATCACTTTGCCAATTCCACGAGAACTCTCTTAGGGAAAGGCTTCTTGAGGGGAAAGCTGTAACTCTGTGAGATGATTTCACAGAACACAAAGACGTTTCTCAGAAAGCTTCTTTCTCTTTGTTATCGGAGGATGTTTCCTTTGGCCCTATAGTCTTCCAAGGGATCCGAAATATCTGTTCTCAGATTCCACAGAAATAAGGCTAGCAAATGATAGACGAAATACAGATGTAATTCGGTGAGATGAATTAACAGAATACTAAGCAATTTTTCAGAAAGCTTCTTTCCAGATTTCATCTGACGATATTTCCTTTTTCACCATAGCCCTCTATGGGCTTCCAAATATCACTTTGCCAATTCCACGAGAACTCTCTTAGGGAAAGGCTTCTTGAGGGGAAAGCTGTAACTCTGTGAGATGATTTCACAGAACACAAAGAAGTTTCTCAGAAAGCTTCTTTCTCTTTGTTATCGGAGGATATTTCCTTTGGCCCTATAGTCTTCCACGGGATCCGAAATATCTGTTCTCAGAATCCACAGAAATAAGGCTAGCAAAGAGATCCACGAAATACAGATGTAACTCTGTGAGATGAATTAACAGAACACTGAGCAGTTTCTCAGAAAGCTTCTTTCAAGATTTCATCTGAGTATATTTCCTTTTTCACCATAGCCCTCCATGGGCTTCCAAATGTCACTTTGAAAATTCCACAAGAACTGTTTTAGGGAAAGGATTCTTGAGGGGAAAGCTGTAACTCTGTGAGATGATTTCAAAGAACACAAAGAAGTTTCTCAGAAAGCTTCTTTCTCTTTGTTATCGGAGGATATTTCCTTGGCCCTATAGTCTTCCAAGGGATCCGAAATATCTGTTCTCAGATTCCACAGAAATAAGGCTAGCAAAGAGATAAACAAAATACAGATGTAACTCTGTGAGATGAATTAACAGAACACTAAGCAGTTTCTCAAAAATCTTCTTTGCAGATTTCATCTGAGGATATTTCGTTTTTCACCATAGCCCTCTATGGGCTTCGAAATATCACTTTGCCAATTCCACAAGAACTGTCTTAGCGAAAGGCTTCTTGAGGGGAAAGCTGTAACTCAGTGAGATGATTTCACAGAACACAAAGAAGTTTCTCAGAAAGCTTCTTTCTCTTTGTTATCGGAGGATATTTCCTTTGGCCCTATAGTCTTCCAAAGGATCCGAAATATCTGTTCTCAGATTCCACAGAAATAAGGCTAGCAAAGAGATCGACGAAATACAGATGTAACTCGGTGCGATGAATTAACAGAACACTAACCAGTTTCTCAGAAAGCTTCTTTCCAGATTTCATCTGAGGATATTTCCTTTTTCACCATAGCCCTCTATGGGCTTCCAAATATCACTTTGCCAATTCCACAAGAACTGTCTTAACGAAAGGCTTCTAGAGGGGACAGCTGTAACTCTGTGAGATGATTTCACAGAACACAAAGAAGTTTCTCAGAAAGCTTCTTTCTCTTTGTTATCGGAGGATATTTCCTTTGGCCCTATAGTCTTCCAAGGGATCCGAAATATCTGTTCTCAGATCCCACAGAAATGAGACTAGCAAAGAGTTCCAAGAAATACAGATGTAACTCTGTGAGATGAATTAACAGAACACTAAGCAGTTTCTCAGAAAGCTTCTTTCCAGATTTCATCTGAGGATATTTCCTTTTTCACCATAGCCCTCTATGGGCTTCCAAATATCACTTTGCCAATTCCACAAGAACTGTCTTAGCGAAATGCTTCGTGAGGTGAAAGCTGTAACTCTGTGAGATGATTTCACAGAACACAAAGAAGTTTTTCAGAAAGCTTCTTTCTCTTTTTTATCGGAGGATATTTCCTTTGGCCCTATAGTCTTCCAAGGGATCCGAAATATCTGTTCTCAGATTCCACAGAAATGAGGCTAGCAAAGAGATCCACGAAATACAGATGTAACTCTGTGAGATGAATTAACAGAACACTAAGCAGTTTCTCAGAGAGCTTCTTTCCAGATTTCATCTGAGGATATTTCCTTTTACACCATAGCCCTCTATGGGCTTCCAAATATCACTTTGCCAATTCCACAAGAACTGTCTTAGCGAAAGGCTTCTTGAGGGGAAAGCTGTAACTCTGTGAGATGATTTCACAGAACACAAAGAAGTTTCTCAGAATGCTTCTTTCTCTTTGTTATCAGGGAATATTTCCTTTGGCCCTATAGTCTTCCAGGGGATCGGAAATATCTGTTCTCAGATTCCACAGAAATAAGGCTAGCAAAGAGATCCACGAAATACAGATATAACTCTGTGAGATGAATTAACAGAACACTAAGCAGTTTATCAGAAAGCTTCTTTCCAGATTTCAACTGAGGATATTTCCTTTTTCACCATAGCCCTCTATGGGCTTCCAAATATTACTTTGCCCATTCCACAAGAACTGTCTTAGCGAAAGGCTTCTTGAGGGGAAAGCTGTAACTCTGTGAGATGATTTCACAGAACACAAAGAAGTTTCTCAGAAAGCTTCTTTCTCTTTGTTATCGGAGGATATTTCCTTTGGCCCTATTGTCTTCCAAGGGATCCGAAATATCTGTTCTCAGATTCCACAGAAATAAGGCTAGCAAAGAGATCCACGAAATACAGATGTAACTCTGTGAGATGAATTAACAGAACCCTAAGCAGTTTCTCAGAAAGCTTCTTTCCAGATTTCAGCTGAGGATATTTCCTTTTTCACCATAGCCCTCTATGGGCTTCCGAATATCACTTTGACTATTCCACAAGAACTGTTTTAGCGAAAGGCTTCTTGAAGGGAAAGCTGTAACTCTGTGAGATGATTTCAAAGAACACAAAGAAGTTTCTAGGAAAGCTTCTTTCTCTTTGTTATCGGAGGATATTTCTTTTCGCCCTATAGTCTTCCAAGGGATCCGAAATATCTGTTCTCAGATTCCACAGAAATGAGACTAGCAAAGAGTTCCAAGAAATACAGATGTAACTCTGTGAGATGAATTAACAGAACACTAAGCAGTTTCTCAGAAAGCTTCTTTCCAGCTTTCATCTGAGGATATTTCCTTTTTCAACATAGCCCTCTATGGGCTTCCAAATATCACTTTGCCAATTCCACAAGAACTGTCTTAGCGAAATGCTTCGTGAGGGGAAAGCTGTAACTCTGTGAGATGATTTCACAGAACACAAAGAAGTTTCTCAGAAAGCTTCTTTCTCTTTTTTATCGGAGGATATTTCCTTTGGCCCTATAGTCTTCCAAGGGATCCGAAATATCTGTTCTCAGATTCCACAGAAATGAGGCTAGCAAAGAGATCCACGAAATACAGATGTAACTCTGTGAGATGAATTAACAGAACACTAAGCAGTTTCTCCGAGAGCTTCTTTCAAGATTTCATCTGAGGATATTTCCTTTTACACCATAGCCCTCTATGGGCTTCCAAATATCACTTTGCCAATTCCACAAGAACTGTCTTAGCGAAAGGCTTCTTGAGGGGAAAGCTGTAACTCTGTGAGATGATTTCACAGAACACAAAGAAGTTTCTCAGAAAGCTTCTTTCTCTTTGTTATCAGAGAATATTTCCTTTGGCCCTATAGTCTTCCAGGGGATCGGAAATATCTGTTGTCAGATTCCACAGAAATAAGGCTCGCAAAGAGATCCACGAAATACAGATATAACTCTGTGAGATGAATTAACAGAACACTAAGCAGTTTCTCAGAAAGCTTCTTTCCAGATTTCAACTGAGGATATTTCCTTTTTCACCATAGCCCTCTATGGGCTTCCAAATATCACTTTGCCCATTCCACAAGAACTGTCTTAGCGAAAGGCTTCTTGAGGGGAAAGCTGTAACTCTGTGAGATGATTTCACGGAACACAAAGAAGTTTCTCAGACAACTTATTTCTCTTTGTTATCGGAGGATATTTCCTTTGGCCCTATTGTCTTCCAAGGGATCCGAAATATCTGTTCTCAGATTCCACAGACATAAGGCTAGCAAAGAGATCCACGAAATACAGATGTAACTCTGTGAGATGAATTAACAGAACACTAAGCAGTTTCTCAGACAGCTTCTTTCAAGATTTCATCTGAGGATATTTCCTTTTTCACCATAGACCTCCATGGGCTTCCAAATGTCACTTTGACAATTCCACAAGAACTGTTTTAGGGAAAGGCTTCTTGAGGGGAAAGCTGTAACTCTGTGAGATGATTTCAAAGAACACAAAGAAGTTTCTCAGAAAGCTTCTTTCTCTTTGTTATCGGAGGATATTTCCTTTGGCCCTATAGTCTTCCAAGGGATCCGAAATATCTGTTCTCAGATTCCACAGAAATAAGGCTAGCAAAGAGATCCACGAAATACAGATGTAACTCTGTGAGATGAATTAACAGAACACTAAGCAGTTTCTCAGAAAGCTTCTTTCCAGATTTCATCTGAGGATATTTCGTTTTTCACCATAGCCCTCTATGGGCTTCCAAATATCACATTGCCAATTCCACAAGAACTGTCTTAGCGAAAGGCTTCTTGAGGGGAAAGCTGTAACTCTGTGAGATGATTTCACAGAACACAAAGAAGTTTCTCAGAAAGCTTCTTTCTCTTTGTTATCGGAGGATATTTCCTTTGGCCCTATAGTCTTCCAAGGGATCCGAAATATCTGTTCTCAGATTCCACAGAAATAAGGCTAGCAAAGAGATCCACGAAATGCAGATATAACACTGTGAGATGAATTAACAGAACACTAAACAGTTTCTCAGAAAGCTTCTTTCCAGATTTCATCTGAGGATATTTCCTTTTTCACCATAGCCCTCTATAGGCTCCAAATGTCACTTTGCCAATTCCACAAGAACTGTCTTGGCGAAACGCTTCTTGAGGGGAAAGCTGTAACTCTGTGAGATGATTTCACAGAACACAAAGAAGTTTTTCAGAAAGCTTCTTTCTCTTTGTTATCGGAGGATATTTCCTTTGGCCCTATAGTCTTCCAAGGGATACGAAATATCTGTTCTCAGATTCCACAGAAATAAGGCTAGCAAAGAGATCCACGAAATATAGATGTAATACTGTGAGATGCATTAACAGAACACTAAGCAGTTTCTCAGAAAGCTTTTTCCAGATTTCATCTGAGGATATCTCCTTTTTCACCATAGCCCTCTATGGGCTTCCAAATATCACTTTGCCAATTCCACAAGAACTGTTTTAGCGAAAGGCTTCTTGAGGGGAAAGCTGTAACTCTGTGAGATGATTTCACAGAACACAAAGAAGTTTCTCAGAAAGCTTCTTTCTCTTTGTTATCGGAGGATATTTCCTTTGGCCCTATAGTCTTCAAAAGGATCCGAAATATCTGTTCTCAGATTCCAAAGAAATGAGGCTAGCAAAGAGATCCACGAAATACACATGTAACTCTGTGAGATGAATTAACAGAACACTAATCAGTTTCTCAGAAAACTTCTTTCCAGATTTCATCTGAGGATATTTCCTTTTTCACCATAGCCCTCTATGGGCGTCCAAATATCACTTTGTGAATTCCACAAGAACTGTCTTAGCGAAAGGCTTCTTGAGGGGAAAGCTGTAACACTGTGAGATGATTTCACAGAACACGAAGAAGTTTCTCGGAAAGCTTCTTTCTCTTTGTTATCGGAGGATATTTCCTTTGGCCCTATAGTCTTCCAAGGGATCCGAAATATCTGTTCTCAGATTCCACAGAAATAAGGCTAGCAAAGAGAACCACGAAATACAGATGAAACTCTGTGAGATGAATTAACAGAACACTAAGCAGTTTCTCAGAAAGCTTCTTTCCAGATTTCATCTGAGGATATTTCCTTTTTCACCATAGCCCTCTATGGGCTTCCAAATATCATTTTGCCAATTCCACAAGAACTGTCTAAGCGAAAAGCTTCTAGAGGGGAAAGCTGTAACTCTGTGAGATGATTTCACAGAACACAAAGAAGTTTCTCAGAAAGCTTCTTTCTCTTTGTTTTCGGAGTATATTTCCTTTGGCCCTATAGTCTTCCAAGGGATCCGAAATATCTGTTCTCAGATTCCACAGAAATAAGGCTAACAAAGAGATTCACGAAATACAGAGGTAACACTCTGAGGTGAATTAACAGAACACTAAGCAGTTTCTCAGAAATCTTCTTTCCAGATTTCATGTGAGGATATTTCGTTTTTCACAATAGCCCTCTATGGGCTTCCAAATATCACTTTGCCAATTCCACAAGAACTGTCTTAGCGAAAGGCTTCTTGAGGGGAAAGCTGTAACTCTGTGAGATGATTTCACAGAACACAAAGAAGTTTCTCAGAAAGCTTCTATCTCTTTTTTATCGGAGGATATTTCCTTTGGCCCTATAGTCGTCCAAGTGATCCGAAATATCTGTTCTCAGATTCCACAGAAATAAGGCTAGCAAAGAGATCCACGAAATACAGATGTAACTCTGTGAGATGAATTAACAGAACACTAAGCAGTTTCTCAGAAAGCTTTTTCCAGATTTCATCTGAGGATATTTCCTTTTTCACCATAGCCCTCTATGGGCTTCCAAATATCACTTTGCCAATTCCACAAGAACTGTCTTAGCGAAAGGCTTCTTGAGGGGAAAGCTGTAACTCTGTGAGATGATTTCACAGAACACTAAGAAGTTTCTCAGAAAGCTTATTTATCTTTGTTATCGTGGGATATTTCCTTTGGCCCTATAGTCTTCCAAGGGATCCGAAATATCTGTTCTCAGATTCCACAGAAATAAGGCTACCAAAAAGATCCACGAATACAGATGTAATTCTGTGAGATGAATTAAGAGAACACTAAGCAGTTTCTCAGAAAGCTTCTTTCCAGATTTCATCTGAGGATATTTCCTTTTTCACCATAGCCCTCTATGGGCTTCCAAATATCACTTTGCCAATTCCACAAGAACTGTCTTAGCGAAAGGCTTCTTGAGTGGAATGCTGTAACTCTGTGAGATGATTTCACAGAACACAAAGAAGTTTCTCAGAAAGCTTCTTTCTCTTTGTTATCGGAGGATACTTCCTTTGGCCCTATAGTCATCCAAGGGATCCGAAATATCTGTTCTCAGATTCCACAGAAATGAGGCTAGCAAAGAGATCCACGAAATACAGATGTAACTCTGTGAGATGAATTAACAGAACACTAATCAGTTTCTCAGAAACCTTCTTTCCAGATTTCATCTGAGGATATTTCCTTATTCACCATAGCCCTCTATGGGCTTCCAAATAGCACTTTGCCAATCCCACGAGAACTGTCTTAGCGAAAGGCTTCTTGAGGGGAAAGCTGTAACTCTGTGAGATGATTTCACAGAACACAAAGAAGTTTCTCAGAAAGCTTCTTTCTCTTTGTTATCGGAGGATATTTCCTTTGGCCCTATAGTATTCCAAGGGATCCGAAATATCTGTTCTCAGATTCCACAGAAATAAGGCTAGCAAAGAGATCCACGAAATACAGATATAACACTGTGAGATGAATTAACAGAACACTAAACAGTTTCTCAGAAAGCTTCTTTCCAGATTTCATCTGAGGATATTTCCTTTTTCACCATAGCCCTCTATGTGCTTCCAAATATCACTTTGCCAATTCCACAAGAACTGTCTTAGCGAAAGGCTTCTTGAGTGGAATGCTGTAACTCTGTGAGATGATTTCACAGAACACAAAGAAGTTTCTCAGAAAGCTTCTTTCTCTTTGTTATCGGAGGATATTTCCTTTGGCCCTATAGTCATCCAAGGGATCCGAAATATCTGTTCTCAGATTCCACAGAAATGAGGCTAGCAAAGAGATCCACGAAATACAGATGTAACTCTGTGAGATGAATTAACAGAACACTAATCAGTTTCTCAGAAACCTTCTTTCCAGATTTCATCTGAGGATATTTCCTTTTTCACCATAGCCCTCTATGGGCTTCCAAATAGCACTTTGCCAATCCCACGAGAACTGTCTTAGCGAAAGGCTTCTTGAGGGGAAAGCTGTAACTCTGTGAGATGATTTCACAGAACACAAAGAAGTTTCTCAGAAAGCTTCTTTCTCTTTGTTATCGGAGGATATTTCCTTTGGCCCTATAGTATTCCAAGGGATCCGAAATATCTGTTCTCAGATTCCACAGAAATAAGGCTAGCAAAGAGATCCACGAAATACAGATATAACACTGTGAGATGAATTAACAGAACACTAAACAGTTTCTCAGAAAGCTTCTTTCCAGATTTCATCTGAGGATATTTCCTTTTTCACCATAGCCCTCTATAGGCTCCAAATGTCACTTTGCCAATTCCACAAGAACTGTCTTGGCGAAACGCTTCTTGAGAGGAAAGCTGTAACTCTGTGAGATGATTTCACAGAACACAAAGAAGTTTCTCAGAAAGCTTCTTTCTCTTTGTTATCGGAGGATAGTTCCTTTGGCCCTATAGTCTTCCAAGGGATACGAAATATCTGTTCTCAGATTCCACAGAAATAAGGCTAGCAAAGAGATCCACGAAATACAGATGTAATACTGTGAGATGCATTAACAGAACACTAAGCAGTTTCTCAGAAAGCTTTTTCCAGATTTCATCTGAGGATATTTCCTTTTTCACCATAGCCCTCTATGGGCTTCCAAATATCACTTTGCCAATTCCACAAGAACTGTTTTAGCGAAAGGCTTCTTGAGGGGAAAGCTGTAACTCTGTGAGATGATTTCACAGAACACAAAGAAGTTTCTCAGAAAGCTTCTTTCTCTTTGTTATCGGAGGATATTTCCTTTGGCCCTATAGTCTTCCAAGTGATCCGAAATATCTGTTCTCAGATTCCACAGAAATAAGGCTAGCAAAGAGATCCACGAAATACAGATGTAACTCTGTGAGATGAATTAACAGAACACTAAGCAGTTTCTCAGAAAGCTTTTTCCAGATTTCATCTGAGGTTATTTCCTTTTTCACCATAGCCCTATATGGGCTTCCAAATATCACTTTGCCAATTCCACGTGAGCTGTCTTAGCGAAAGGCTTCTTGAGGGGAAAGCTGTAACTCTGTGAGATGATTTCAGAGAACACTAAGAAGTTGCTCAGAAAGCTTATTTATCTTTGTTATCGTGGGATATTTCCTTTGGCCCTATAGACTTCCAAGGGATCCGAAATATCTGTTCTCAGATTCCACAGAAATAAGGCTAGCAAATGATCGACGAAATACAGATGTAACTCTGTGAGATGAATTAACAGAACACTAAGCAGTTTCTCAGAAAGCTTCTTTCCAGATTTCATCTGAGGATATTTCCTTTTTCACCATAGCCCTCTATGGGCTTCCAAATATCACTTTGCCAATCCCACGAGAACTGTCTTAGCGAAAGACTTCTTGAGGGGAAAGCTGTAACTCTGTGAGATGATTTCACAGAACACTAAGAAGTTTCTCAGAAAGCTTATTTATCTTTGTTATCGTGGGATATTTCCTTTGGCCCTATAGTCTTCCAAGGGATCCGAAATATCTGTTCTCAGATTCCACAGAAATAAGGCTAGCAAAGAGATCCGGGAAATACAGATGTAACTCTGTGAGATGAATTAACAGAACACGAAGCAGTTTCCCAGAAATCTTCTTTCCAGATTTCATCTGAGGATATTTCGTTTTTCACCATAGCCCTCTATGGGCTTCCAAATATCACTTTGCCAATTCCACAAGAACTGTCTTAGCGAAAGGCTTCTTGAGGGGAAAGCTGTAACTCTGTGAGATGATTTCACAGAACACAAAGAAGTTTCTCAGAAAGCTTCTTTCTCTTTGTTATCGGAGGATATTTCCTTTGTCCCTATAGTCTTCCAAGGGATCCGAAATATCTGTTCTCAGATTCCACAGAAATAAGGCTAGCAAATGATCGACGAAATACAGATGTAACTCTGTGAGATGAATTAACAGAACACTAAGCAGTTTCTCAGAAAGCTTCTTTCCAGATTTCATCTGAGGATATTTCCTTTTTCACCATAGCCCTCTATGGGCTTTCAAATATCACTTTGCCAATTCCACAAGAACTGTCTTAGCGAAAGGCTTCTTGAGGGGAAAGCTGTAACTCTGTGAGATGATTTCACAGAAACAAAGAAGTTTCTCAGAAAGCTTCTTTCTCTTTGTTATCGGAGGATATTTCCTTTGGACCTATAGTCTTCCAAGGGATCCGAAATATCTGTTCTCAGATTCCACAGAAATAAGGCTAGCAAAGAGATCCGGGAAATACAGATGTAACTCTGTGAGATGAATTAACAGAACACGAAGCAGTTTCCCAGAAATCTTCTTTCCAGATTTCATCTGAGGATATTTCGTTTTTCACCATAGCCCTCTATGGGCTTCCAAATATCACTTTGCCAATTCCACAAGAACTGTCTTAGCGAAAGGCTTCTTGAGGGGAAAGCTGTAACTCTGTGAGATGATTTCACAGAACACAAAGAAGTTTCTCAGAAAGCTTCTTTCTCTTTGTTATCGGAGGATATTTCCTTTGTCCCTATAGTCTTCCAAGGGATCCGAAATATCTGTTCTCAGATTCAACAGAAATAAGACTAGCAAATGATCGACGAAATACAGATGTAACTCTGTGAGATAAATTAACAGAACACTAAGCAGTTTGTCAGAAAGCTTCTTTCCAGATTTCATCTGAGGATATTTCCTTTTTCACCATAGCCCTCTATGGGCTTCCAAATAGCACTTTGCCAAACCCACGAGAACTGTCTTAGCGAAAGGCTTCTTGAGGGGAAAGCTGTAACTCTGTGAGATGATTTCACAGAACACAAAGAAGTTTCTCAGAAAGCTTCTTTCTCTTTGTTATCGGAGGATATTTCCTTTGGCCCTATAGTCTTCCAAGGGATCCGAAATATCTGTTCTCAGATTCCACAGAAATAAGGCTAGCAAAGAGATCCACGAAATACAGATATAACACTGTGAGATGAATTAACAGAACACTAAAGAGTTTCTCAGAAAGCTTCTTTCCAGATTTCATCTGAGGATATTTCCTCTTTCACCATAGCCTTCTATGGGCTCCAAATGTCACTTTGCCAATTCCAGAAGAACTGTCTTGGCGAAACGCTTCTTGAGGGGAAAGCTGTAACTCTGTGAGATGATTTCACAGAACACAAAGAAGTTTCTCAGAAAGCTTCTTTCTCTTTGTTATCGGAGGATATTTCCTTTGGCCCTATAGTCTTCCAAGGGATCCGAAATATCTGTTCTCAGATTCCACAGAAATAAGGCTAGCAAAGAGATCCACGAAATACAGATGTAACTCTGTGAGATGAATTAACAGAACACTAAGCAGTTTCTCAGAAAGCTTCTTTCCAGATTTCATCTGAGGATATTTCCTTTTTCAACATAGCGCTCTATGGGCTTCCAAATATCACTTTCCCAATTCGACAAGAACTGCCTTAGCGAAAGGCTTCCTGAGGGGAAAGTTGTAACTCTATGGGATGATTTCACAGAACACAAAGAAGTTTCTCAGAAAGCTTCTTTCTCTTTGTTATCGGAGGATATTTCCTTTGGCCCTATAGTCTTCCAAGGGATCCGAAATATCTGTTCTCAGATTCCACAGAAATAAGGCTAGCAAAGAGATCGACGAAATACAGATGTAACTCTGTGAGATGAATTAACAGAACACTAAGCAGTTTCTCAGAAAGCTTCTTTCCAGATTTCATCTGAGGATATTTCGTTTTTCACAATAGCCCTCTATGGGCTTCCAAATATCACTTTGCCAATTCCACAAGAACTGTCTTACCGAAAGGCTTCTTGAGGAGAAAGCTGTAACTCTGTGAGATGATTTCAAACAACACAAAGCAGTTTCTCAGAAAGCTTCTTTCTCTTTGTTATCGGAGGATATTTCTTTGGCCCTATAGTCTTCCAGGGGATCCGAAATATCTGTTCTCAGATTCCACAGAAATAAGGCTAGCAAAGAGATCCACGAAATACAGATGTAATACTGTGAGATGAATTAACAGAACACTAAGCAGTGTCTCAGAAAGCTTTTTCCAGATTTCATCTGAGGATATTTCCTTTTTCACCATAGCCATCTATGGGCTTCCAAATATCACTTTGCCAATTCCACAAGAACTGTTTTAGCGAAAGGCTTCTTGAGGGGAAAGCTGTAACTCTGTGAGATGATTTCACAGAACACAAAGAAGTTTCTCAGAAAGCTTCTTTCTGTTTGTTATCGGAGGATATTTCCTTTGGCCCTATAGTCTTCCAAGGGATCCGAAATATCTGTTCTCAGATTCTACAGAAATAAGGCTAGCAAAGAGATCGACGAAATATAGATGTAACTCTGTGAGATGAAATAACAGAACACTAACCAGTTTCTCAGAAAGCTTCTTTCCAGATTTCATCTGAGGATATTTCGTTTTTCACAATAGCCCTCTATGGGCTTCCAAATATCACTTTGCCAATTACACAAGAACTGTCTTACCGAAAGGCTTCTTGAGGGGAAAGCTGTAACTCTGTGAGATGATTTCACAGAACACAAAGAAGTTTCTCAGAAAGCTTCTTTCTCTTTGTTATCGGAGGATATTTCCTTTGGCCCTATAGTCTTCCAAGGGATCCGAAATATCTGTTCTCAGATTCCACAGAAATAACGCTAGCAAAGAGATCGACGAAATACAGATGTAACTCTGAGAGATGAATTAACAGAACCCTAAGCAGTTTCTCAGAAAGCTTCTTTCAAGATTTCATCTGAGGATATTTCCTTTTGCACCATAGCCCTCTATGGGCTTCCAAATATCACTTTGACAATTCCAAAAGAACTGTCTTAGCGAAAGGCTTCTTGAGGGGAAAGCTGCAACTCTGTGAGATGATTTCACAGAACACAAAGAAGTTTCTCAGAAAGCTTCTTTCTCTTTGTTATCGGAGGATATTTCCTTTGGCCCTATAGTCTTCCAAAGGATCCGAAATATCGGTTCTCAGATTCCACAGAAATAAGGCTAGCAAAGAGATCGACGAAATACAGATGTAACTCTGTGAGATGAATTAACGGAACACTAAGCAGTTTCTCAGAGAGCTTCTTTCAAGATTTCATCTGAGGATATTTCGTTTTTCACCATAGCCCTCTATGGGCTTCCAAATATCACTTTGCCAATTCCACAAGAACTGTCTTAGCGAAAGGCTTCTTGAGGGGAAAGCTGTAACTCTGTGAGATGATTTCACAGAACACTAAGAAGTTTCTCAGAAAGCTTATTTATCTTTGTTATCGTGGGATATTTCCTTTGGCCCTATAGTCTTCCAAGGGATCCGAAATATCTGTTCTCAGATTCCACAGAAATAAGGCTAGCAAATGATCGACGAAATACAGATGTAACTCTGTGAGATGAATTAACAGAACACTAAGCAGTTTCTCAGAAAGCTTCTTTCCAGATTTCATCTGAGGATATTTCCTTTTTCACCATAGCCCTCTATGGGCTTCCAAATAGCATTTTGCCAATCCCACGAGAACTGTCTTAGCGAAAGGCTTCTTGAGGGGAAAGCTGTAACTCTGTGAGATGATTTCACAGAACACAAAGAAGTTTCTCAGAAAGCTTCTTTCTCTTTGTTATCGGAGGATATTTCCTTTGGCCCTATAGTCTTCCAGGGGATCCGAAATATCTGTTCTCAGATTCCACAGAAATAAGGCTAGCAAAGAGATCCACGAAATACAGATGTAATACTGTGAGATGAATTAACAGAACACTAAGCAGTTTCTCAGAAAGCTTTTTCCAGATTTCATCTGAGGATATTTCCTTTTTCACGATAGCCCTCTATGGGCTTCCAAATATCACTTTGCCAATTCCACAAGAACTGTTTTAGCGAAAGGCTTCTTGAGGGGAAAGCTGTAACTCTGTGAGATGATTTCACAGAACACAAAGAAGTTTCTCAGAAAGCTTCTTTCTCTTTGTTATCGGAGGATATTTCCTTTGGCCCTATAGTCTTCCAAAGGATCCGAAATATCTGTTCTCAGATTCCACAGAAATGAGGCTAGCAAAGAGATCCACGAAATACACATGTAACTCTGTGAGATGAATTAACAGAACACTAAGCAGTTTCTCAGAAAGCTTCTTTCCAGATTTCATCTGAGGATATTTCCTTTTTCACCATAGCCCTGTATGGGCTTACAAATATCACTTTGCCAATTCCACAAGAACTGTCTTAGCGAAAGGCTTCTTGAGGGGAAAGCTGTAACTCTGTGAGATGATTTCACAGAACACAAAGAAGTTTCTCAGAAAGCTTCTTTCTCTTTGTTATCGGAGGATATTTCCTTTGGCCCTATAGTCTTCCAAAGGATCCGAAATATCGGTTCTCAGATTCCACAGAAATAAGGCTAGCAAAGAGATCGGCGAAATACAGATGTAACTCTGTGAGATGAATTAACAGAACACTAAGCAGTTTCTCAGAAAGCTTCTTTCAAGATTTCATCTGAGGATATTTCGTTTTTCACCATAGCCCTCTATGGGCTTCCAAATATCACTTTGCCAATTCCACAAGAACTGTCTTAGCGAAAGGCTTCTTGAGGGGAAAGCTGTAACTCTGTCAGATGATTTCACAGAACACTAAGAAGTTTCTGAGAAAGCTTCTTTCTCTTTGTTATCGGAGGATATTTCCTTTGGCACTATAGTCTTCCAAGGGATCCGAAATATCTGTTCTCAGATTCCACAGAAATGAGGCTAGCAAAGAGATCCACGAAATACAGATGTAACTCTCTGAGATGAATTAACAGAACACTAAGCAGTTTCTCAGAAATCTTCTTTCCAGATTTCATCTGAGGATATTTTGTTTTTCACCGTAGCCCTCTATGGGCTTCCAAATATCACTTTGCCAATTCCACAAGAACTGTCTTAGCGAAAGGCTTCTTGAGGGGAAAGCTGTAACTCTGTGAGATGATTTCAGAGAACACTAAGAAGTTTCTCAGAAAGCTTATTTATCTTTGTTATCGTGGGATATTTCCTTTGGCCCTATAGTCTTTCAAGGGATCCGAAATATCTGTTCTCAGATTCCACAGAAATAAGGCTAGCAAAGAGATCCACGAAATACAGATGTAACTCTGTGAGATGAATTAACAGAACACTAAGCAGTTTCTCAGAAATCTTATTTCCACATTTCATCTAGATATTTCGTTTTTCACCATAGCCCTCTATGGGCTTCCAAATATCACTTTGCCAATTCCACAAGAACTGTCTTAGCGAAAGGCTTCTTTAGGTGAAAGCTGTAACTCTGTGAGATGATTTCACAGAACACAAAGAAGTTTCTCAGAAAGCTTCTATCTCTTTGTTATCGGAGGATATTTCCTTTGGCCCTATAGTCTTTCAGGGGATCCGAAATATCTGTTCTCAGATTCCACAGAAATAAGGCTAGCAAAGAGATCCACGAAATACAGATGTAACTCTGTGAGATGAATTAACAGAACACTAAGCAGTTTCTCAGAAAGCTTTTTCCAGATTTCATCTGAGGATATTTCCTTTTTCACCATAGCCCTCTATGGGCTTCCAAATATCACTTTGCCAATTCCACAAGAACTGTCTTAGCGAAAGGCTTCTTGAGGGGAAAGCTGTAACTCTGTGAGATGATTTCACAGAACACAAAGAAGTTTCTCAGAAAGCTTCTTTCTCTTTGTTATCGGAGGATATTTCCTTTGGCCCTATAGTCTTCCAAGGGATCCGAAATATCTGTTCTCAGATTCCACAGAAATAAGTCTAGCAAAGAGATCGACGAAATACAGATGTAACTCTGAGAGATGAATTAACAGAACCCTAAGCAGTTTCTCAGAAAGCTTCTTTCAAGATTTCATCTGAGGATATTTCCTTTTTCACCATAGCCCTCTATGGGCTTCCAAATATCACTTTGACAATTCCACAAGAACTGTTTTAGGGAAAGGCTTCTTGAGGGGAAAGCTGTATCTCTGTGAGATGATTTCAAAGAACACAAAGAAGTTTCTCAGAAAGCTTCTTTCTCTTTGTTATCGTGGGATATTTCCTTTGGCCCTATAGTCTTCAAAGGGATCCGAAATATCTGTTCTCAGATTCCACAGAAATAAGGCTAGCAAAGCGATCGACGAAATACACATGTAACTCTGTGAGATGAATTAACAGAACACTAAGCAGTTTCTCAGAAAGCTTCTTTCCAGATTTCATCTGAGGATATTTCCTTTTTCACCATAGCCCTCTATGGGCTTTCAAATATCACTTTGCCAATTCCACAAGAACTGTCTTAGCGAATGGCTTCTTGAGGGGAAAGCTGTAACTCTGTGAGATGATTTCACAGAAACAAAGAAGTTTCTCAGAAAGCTTCTTTCTCTTTGTTATCGGAGGATATTTCCTTTGGACCTATAGTCTTCCAAGGGATCCGAAATATCTGTTCTCAGATTCCACAGAAATAAGGCTAGCAAAGAGATCCGGGAAATACAGATGTAACTCTGTGAGATGAATTAACAGAACACGAAGCAGTTTCCCAGAAATCTTCTTTCCAGATTTCATCTGAGGATATTTCCTTTTTCACCATAGCCCTCTATGGGATTCCAAATATCACTTTGCCAATTCCACAAGAACTGTCTTAGCGAAAGGCTTCTTGAGGGGAAAGCTGTAACTCTGTGAGATGATTTCACAGAACACAAAGAAGTTTCTCAGAAAGCTTCTTTCTCTTTGTTATCGGAGGATATTTCCTTTGGCCCTATAGTCTTCCAACGGATCCGAAATATCTGTTCTCAGATTCAACAGAAATAAGGCTAGCAAATGATCGACGAAATACAGATGTAACTCTGTGAGATAAATTAACAGAACACTAAGCAGTTTGTCAGAA
Source organism: Macaca nemestrina (assembly GCF_043159975.1). Taxonomy (NCBI): domain Eukaryota; kingdom Metazoa; phylum Chordata; class Mammalia; order Primates; family Cercopithecidae; genus Macaca; species Macaca nemestrina. Next base: position 100,189,703 of record NC_092137.1, read on the forward strand.
AGCTTCTTTCCAGATTTCATCTGAGGATATTTCCTTTTTCACCATAGCCCTCTATGGGCTTCCAAATAGCACTTTGCCAATCCCACGAGAACTGTCTTAGCGAAAGGCTTCTTGAGGGGAAAGCTGTAACTCTGTGAGATGATTTCACAGAACACAAAGAAGTTTCTCAGAAAGCTTCTTTCTCTTTGTTATCGGAGGATATTTCCTTTGGCCCTATAGTCTTCCAAGGGATCCGAAATATCTGTTCTCAGATTCCACAGAAATAAGGCTAGCAAAGAGATCAACGAAATACAGATATAACACTGTGAGATGAATTAACAGAACACTAAAGAGTTTCTCAGAAAGCTTCTTTCCAGATTTCATCTGAGGATATTTCCTTTTTCACCATAGCCCTCTATGGGCTCCAAATGTCACTTTGCCAATTCCACAAGAACTGTCTTGGCGAAACGCTTCTTGAGGGGAAAGCTGTAACTCTGTGAGATGATTTCACAGAACACAAAGAAGTTTCTCAGAAAGCTTCTTTCTCTTTGTTATCGGAGGATATTTCCTTTGGCCCTATAGTCTTCCAAGGGATCCGAAATATCTGTTCTCAGATTCCACAGAAATAAGGCTAGCAATGAGATCCACGAAATACAGATGTAACTCTGTGAGATGAATTAACAGAACACTAAGCAGTTTCTCAGAAAGCTTCTTTCCAGATTTCATCTGAGGATATTTCCTTTTTCAACATAGCGCTCTATGGGCTTCCAAATATCACTTTGCCAATTCGACAAGAACTGCCTTAGCGAAAGGCTTCCTGAGGGGAAAGTTGTAACTCTATGGGATGATTTCACAGAACACAAAGAAGTTTCTCAGAAAGCTTCTTTCTCTTTGTTATCGGAGGATATTTCCTTTGGCCCTATAGTCTTCCAAGGGAACCGAAATATCTGTTCTCAGATTCCACAGAAATAAGGCTAGCAAAGAGATCGACGAAATACAGATGTAACTCTGTGAGATGAATTAACAGAACACTAAGCAGTTTCTCAGAAAGCTTCTTTCCAGATTTCATCTGAGGATATTTCGTTTTTCACAATAGCCCTCTATGGGCTTCCAAATATCACTTTGCCAATTCCACAAGAACTGTCTTACCGAAAGGCTTCTTGAGGAGAAAGCTGTAACTCTGTGAGATGATTTCAAACAACACAAAGAAGTTTCTCAGAAAGCTTCTTTCTCTTTGTTATCGGAGGATATTTCCTGTGGCCCTATAGTCTTCCAGGGGATCCGAAATATCTGTTCTCAGATTCCACAGAAATAAGGCTAGCAAAGAGATCCACCAAATACAGACGTAATACTGTGAGATGAATTAACAGAACACTAAGCAGTGTCTCAGAAAGCTTTTTCCAGATTTCATCTGAGGATATTTCCTTTTTCACCATAGCCATCTATGGGCTTCCAAATATCACTTTGCCAATTCCACAAGAACTGTTTTAGCGAAAGGCTTCCTGAGGGGTAAGCTGTAACTCCGTGAGATGATTTCACAGAACACAAAGAAGTTTCTCACGAAGCTTCTTTCTCTTTGTTATCGGAGGATATTTCCTTTGGCCCTATAGTCTTCCAAGGGATCCGAAATATCTGTTCTCAGATTCCACAGAAATAACGCTAGCAAAGAGATCGACGAAATACAGATGTAACTCTGAGAGATGAATTAACAGAACCCTAAGCAGTTTCTCAGAAAGCTTCTTTCAAGATTTCATCTGAGGATATTTCCTTTTTCACCATAGCCCTCTATGGGCTTCCAAATATCACTTTGACAATTCCACAAGAACTGTTTTATCGAAAGGCTTCTTGAGGGGAAAGCTGTAACTCTGTGAGATGATTTCACAGAACACAAAGAAGTTTCTCAGAAAGCTTCTTTCTCTTTGTTATCGGAGGATATTTCCTTTGGCCCTATAGTCTTCCAAAGGATCCGAAATATCTGTTCTCAGATTCCACAGAAATGAGGCTAGCAAAGAGATCCACGAAATACACATGTAACTCTGTGAGATGAATTAACAGAACACTAAGCAGTTTCTCAGAAAGCTTCTTTCCAGATTTCATCTGAGGATATTTCCTTTTTCACCATAGCCCTCTATGGGCTTACAAATATCACTTTGCCAATTCCACAAGAACTGTCTTAGCGAAAGGCTTCTTGAGGGGAAAGCTGTAACTCTGTGAGATGATTTCACAGAACACAAAGAAGTTTCTCAGAAAGCTTCTTTCTCTTTGTTATCGGAGGATATTTCCTTTGGCCCTATAGTCTTCCAACGGATCCGAAATATCTGTTCTCAGATTCAACAGAAATAAGGCTAGCAAATGATCGACGAAATACAGATGTAACTCTGTGAGATAAATTAACAGAACACTAAGCAGTTTGTCAGAAAGCTTCTTTCCAGATTTCATCTGAGGATATTTCGTTTTTCACAATAGCCCTCTATGGGCTTCCAAATATCACTTTGCCAATTCCACAAGAACTGTCTTACCGAAAGGCTTCTTGAGGAGAAAGCTGTAACTCTGTGAGATGATTTCAAACAACACAAAGAAGTTTCTCAGAAAGCTTCTTTCTCTTTGTTATCGGAGGATATTTCCTTTGGCCCTATAGTCTTCCAGGGGATCCGAAATATCTGTTCTCAGATTCCACAGAAATAAGGCTAGCAAAGAGATCCACGAAATACAGATGTAATACTGTGAGATGAATTAACAGAACACTAAGCAGTGTCTCAGAAAGCTTTTTCCAGATTTCATCTGAGGATATTTCCTTTTTCACCATAGCCATCTATGGGCTTCCAAATATCACTTTGCCAATTCCACAAGAACTGTTTTAGCGAAAGGCTTCCTGAGGGGTAAGCTGTAACTCCGTGAGATGATTTCACAGAACACAAAGAAGTTTCTCACGAAGCTTCTTTCTCTTTGTTATCGGAGGATATTTCCTTTGGCCCTATAGTCTTCCAAGGGATCCGAAATATCTGTTCTCAGATTCCACAGAAATAACGCTAGCAAAGAGATCGACGAAATACAGATGTAACTCTGAGAGATGAATTAACAGAACCCTAAGCAGTTTCTCAGAAAGCTTCTTTCAAGATTTCATCTGAGGATATTTCCTTTTTCACCATAGCCCTCTATGGGCTTCCAAATATCACTTTGACAATTCCACAAGAACTGTTTTAGCGAAAGGCTTCTTGAGGGGAAAGCTGTAACTCTGTGAGATGATTTCACAGAACACAAAGAAGTTTCTCAGAAAGCTTCTTTCTCTTTGTTATCGGAGGATATTTCCTTTGGCCCTATAGTCTTCCAAAGGATCCGAAATATCTGTTCTCAGATTCCACAGAAATGAGGCTAGCAAAGAGATCCACGAAATACACATGTAACTCTGTGAGATGAATTAACAGAACACTAAGCAGTTTCTCAGAAAGCTTCTTTCCAGATTTCATCTGAGGATATTTCCTTTTTCACCATAGCCCTCTATGGGCTTACAAATATCACTTTGCCAATTCCACAAGAACTGTCTTAGCGAAAGGCTTCTTGATGGGAAAGCTGCAACTCTGTGAGATGATTTCACAGAACACAAAGAAGTTTCTCAGAAAGCTTCTTTCTCTTTGTTATCGGAGGATATTTCCTTTGGCCCTATAGTCTTCCAAAGGATCCGAAATATCGGTTCTCAGATTCCACAGAAATAAGGCTAGCAAAGAGATCGACGAAATACAGATGTAACTCTGTGAGATGAATTAACAGAACACTAAGCAGTTTCTCAGAAAGCTTCTTTCAAGATTTCATCTGAGGATATTTCGTTTTTCACCATAGCCCTCTATGGGCTTCCAAATATCACTTTGCCAATTCCACAAGAACTGTCTTAGCGAAAGGCTTCTTGAGGGGAAAGCTGTAACTCTGTGAGATGATTTCACAGAACACTAAGAAGTTTCTCAGAAAGCTTATTTATCTTTGTTATCGTGGGATATTTCCTTTGGCCCTAAAGTCTTCCAAGGGATCCGAAATATCTGTTCTCAGATTCCACACAAATAAGGCTAGCAAATGATCGACGAAATACAGATGTAACTCTGTGAGATGAATTAACAGAACACTAAGCAGTTTCTCAGAAAGCTTCTTTCCAGATTTCATCTGAGGATATTTCCTTTTTCACCATAGCCCTCTATGGGCTTCCAAATAGCACTTTGCCAATCCCACGAGAACTGTCTTAGCGAAAGGCTTCTTGAGGGGAAAGCTGTAACTCTGTGAGATGATTTCACAGAACACAAAGAAGTTTCTCAGAAAGCTTCTTTCTCTTTGTTATCGGAGGATATTTCCTTTGGCCCTATATTCTTCCAGGGGATCCGAAATATCTGTTCTCAGATTCCTCAGAAATAAGGCTAGCAAAGAGATCCACGAAATACAGATGTAATACTGTGAGATGAATTAACAGAACACTAAGCAGTTTCTCAGAAAGCTTTTTCCAGATTTCATCAGAGGATATTTCCTTTTTCACCATAGCCCTCTATGGGCTTCCAAATATCACTTTGCCAATTCCACAAGAACTGTTTTAGCGAAAGGCTTCTTGAGGGGAAAGCTGTAACTCTGTGAGATGATTTCACAGAACACAAAGAAGTTTCTCAGAAAGCTTCTTTCTCTTTGTTATCGGAGGATATTTCCTTTGGCCCTATAGTCTTCCAAAGGATCCGAAATATCTGTTCTCAGATTCCACAGAAATGAGGCTAGCAAAGAGATACACGAAATACACATGTAACTCTGTGAGATGAATTAACAGAACACTAAGCAGTTTCTCAGAAAGCTTCTTTCCAGATTTCATCTGAGGATATTTCCTTTTTCACCATAGCCCTCAATGGGCTTCCAAATATCACTTTGCCAATTCCACAAGAACTGTCTTAGCGAAAGGCTTCTTGAGGGGAAAGCTGTAACTCTGTGAGATGATTTCACAGAACACAAAGAAGTTTCTCAGAAAGCTTCTTTCTCTTTGTTATCGGAGGATATTTCCTTTGGCCCTATAGTCTTCCAAGGGATCCGAAATATCTGTTCTCAGATTCCACAGAAATAAGGCTAGCAAAGAGATCGACGAAATACAGATGTAACTCTGAGAGATGAATTAACAGAACACTAAGCAGTTTCTCAGAAAGCTTCTTTCCAGATTTCATCTGAGGATATTTCCTTTTTCACCATAGCCCTCTATGGGCTTACAAATATCACTTTACTAATTCCACAAGAACTGTCTTAGCGAATGGCTTCTTGAGGGGAAAGCTAAAACTCTGTGAGATGATTTCACAGAAACAAAGAAGTTTCTCAGAAAGCTTCTTTCTCTTTGTTATCGGAGGATATTTGCTTTGGACCTATAGTCTTCCAAGGGATCCGAAATATCTGTTCTCAGATTCCACAGAAATAAGGCTAGCAAAGAGATCCGGGAAATACAGATGTAACTCTGTGAGATGAATTAACAGAACACTAAGCAGTTTCTCAGAAATCTTCTTTCCAGATTTCATCTGAGGATATTTCGTTTTTCACCATAGCCCTCTATGGGCTTCCAAATATCACTTTGCCAATTCCACAAGAACTGTCTTAGCGAAAGGCTTCTTGAAGGGAAAGCTGTAACTCTGTGAGATGATTTCACAGAACACTAAGAAGTGTCTCAGAAAGCTAATTTATCTTTTTATCGTGGGATATTTCCTTTGGCCCTATAGTCTTCCAAAGGATCCGAAATATCTGTTCTCAGATTCAACAGAAATAAGGTTAGCAAATGATCGACGAAATACAGATGTAACTCTGTGAGATGAATTAACAGAACACTAAGCAGTTTGTCAGAAAGCTTCTTTCCAGATTTCATCTGAGGATATTTCCTTTTTCACCATAGCCCTCTATGGGCTCCAAATGTCACTTTGCCAATTCCACAAGAACTGTCTTGGCGAAACGCTTCTTGAGGGGAAAGCTGTAACTCTGTGAGATGATTTCACAGAACACAAAGAAGTTTCTCAGAAAGATTCTTTCTCTTTGTTATCGGAGGATATTTCCTTTGGCCCTATAATCTTCCAAGGGATCCGAAATATCTGTTCTCAGATTCCACAGAAATAAGGCTAGCAAAGAGATCCACGAAATACAGATGTAACTCTGTGAGATGAATTAACAGAACACTAAGCAGTTTCTCAGAAAGCTTCTTTCCAGATTTCATCTGAGGATATTTCCTTTTTCAACATAGCGCTCTATGGACTTCCAAATATCACTTTGCCAAATCGACAAGAACTGCCTTAGCGAAAGGCTTCCTGAGTAGAAAGTTGTAACTCTATGGGATGATTTCACAGAACACAAAGAAGTTTCTCAGAAAGCTTCTTTCTCTTTGTTATCGGAGGATATTTCTTTGGCCCTATAGTCTTCCAAGGGATCCAAAATATCTGTTCTCAGATTCCACAGAAATAAGGCTAGCAAAGAGATCTACGAAATACAGATGTAATACTGTGAGATGAATTAACAGAACACTAAGCAGTTTCTCTGAAAGCTTTTTCCAGATTTCATCTGAGGATATTTCCTTTTTCACCATAGCCATCTATGGGCTTCCAAATATCACTTTGCCAATTCCACAAGAACTGTTTTAGCGAAAGGCTTCTTGAGGGGAAAGCTGTAACTCTGTGAGACGATTTCACAGAACACAAAGAAGTTTCTCAGAAAGCTTCTTTCTCTTTGTTATCGGAGGATATTTCCTTTGGCCCCATAGTCTTCCAAGGGATCCGAAATATCTGTTCTCAGATTCCACAGAAATGAGGCTAGCAAAGAGATCCACGAAATACAGATGTAACTCTGTGAGATGAATTAACAGAACACTAAGCAGTTTCTCAGAAAGCTTCTTTCCAGATTTCATCTGAGGATATTTCCTTTTTCACCATAGCCCTCTATGGGCTTCCAAATATCACTTTGCCAATTCCACAAGAACTGTCTTAGCGAAAGGCTTCTTGAGGGGAAAGCTGTAACTCTGTGAGATGATTTCAAAGAACACAAAGAAGTTTCTCAGAAAGCTTCTTTCTCTTTGTTATCGCAGGATATTTCCTTTGGCCCTATAGTCTTCCAAGGGATCCGAAATATCTGTTCTCAGATTCCACAGAAATGAGGCTAGCAAAGAGATCCACGAAATACAGATGTAACTCTGTGAGATAAATTAACAGAACACTAAGCACTTTCTCAGAAAGCTTCTTTCCAGATTTCATCTGAGGATATTTCGTTTTTCACAATGGCCCTCTATGGGCTTCCAAATATCACTTTGCCAATTCCACAAGAACTGTCTTACCGAAAGGCTTCTTGAGGGGAAAGCTGTAACTCTGTGAGATGATTTCACAGAACACAAAGAAGTTTCTCAGAAAGCTTCTTTCTCTTTGTTATCGGAGGATATTTCCTTTGGCCCTATAGTCTTCCAGGGGATCCGAAATATCTGTTCTCAGATTCCACAGAAATAAGGCTAGCAAAGAGATCCACGAAATACAGATGTAATACTGTGAGATGAATTAACAGAACACTAAGCAGTTTCTCAGAAAGCTTTTTCCAGATTTCATCTGAGGATATTTCCTTTTTCACCATAGCCCTCTATGGGCTTCCAAATATCACTTTGCCAATTCCACAAGAACTGTTTTAGCGAAAGGCTTCTTGAGGGGAAAGCTGTAACTCTGTGAGATGATTTCACAGAACACTAAGAAGTTTCTCAGAAAGCTTCTTTCTCTTTGTTATCGTGGGATATTTCCTTTGGCCCTATAGTCTTCCAAGGGATCCGAAATATCTGTTCTCAGATTCCACAGAAATAAGGCTAGCAAATGATCGACGAAATACAGATGTAACTCTGTGAGATGAATTAACAGAACACTAAGCAGTTTCTCAGAAAGCTTCTTTCCAGATTTCATCTGAGGATATTTCCTTTTTCACCATAGCCCTCTATGGGCTTCCAAATATCACTTTGCCAATTCCACAAGAACTGTTTTAGCGAAAGGCTTCTTGAGGGGAAAGCTGTAACTCTGTGAGATGATTTCACAGAACACAAAGAAGTTTCTCAGAAAGCTTCTTTCTCTTTGTTATCGGAGGATATTTCCTTTGGCCCTATAGTCTTCCAAAGGATCCGAAATATCTATTCTCAGATTCCACAGAAATGAGGCTAGCAAAGAGATCCACGAAATACACATGTAACTCTGTGAGATGAATTAACAGAACACTAAGCAGTTTCTCAGAAAGCTTCTTTCCAGATTTCATCTGAGGATATTTCCTTTTTCACCATAGCCCTCTATGGGATTCCAAATATCACTTTGCCAATTCCACAAGAACTGTCTTAGCGAAAGGCTTCTTGAGGGGAAAGCTGTAACTCTGTGAGATGATTTCACAGAACACAAAGAAGTTTCTCAGAAAGCTTCTTTCTCTTTGTTATCGGAGGATATTTCCTTTGGCCCTATAGTCTTCCAACGGATCCGAAATATCGGTTCTCAGATTCCACAGAAATAAGGCTAGCAAAGAGATCGACGAAATACAGATGTAACTCTGTGAGATGAATTAACAGAACACTGAGCAGTTTCTCAGAAAGCTTCTTTCAAGATTTCATCTGAGGATATTTCGTTTTTCACCATAGCCCTCTATGGGCTTCCAAATATCACTTTGCCAATTCCACAAGAACTGTCTTAGCGAAAGGCTTCTTGAGGGGAAAGCTGTAACTCTGTGAGATGATTTCACAGAACACTAAGAAGTTTCTCAGAAAGCTTATTTATCTTTGTTATCGTGGGATATTTCCTTTGGCCCTATAGTCTTCCAAGGGATCCGAAATATCTGTTCTCAGATTCCACAGAAATAAGGCTAGCAAATGATCGACGAAATACAGATGTAACTCTGTGAGATGAATTAACAGAACACTAAGCAGTTTCTCAGAAAGCTTCTTTCCAGATTTCATCTGAGGATATTTCCTTTTTCACCATAGCCCTCTATGGGCTTCCAAATAGAACTTTGCCAATTCCACGAGAACTGCCTTAGCGAAAGGCTTCTTGAGGGGAAAGCTGTAACTCTGTGAGATGATTTCAAAGAACACAAAGAAGTTTCTCAGAAATCTTCTTTTTTTTGTTATCGGAGGATATTTCCTTTGGCCCTATAGTCTTCCAAGGGATCCGAAATATCTGTTCTCAGATTCCACAGACATAAGGCTAGCAAAGAGATCCACGAAATACAGATGTAACTCTGTGAGATGAATTCACAGAACACTAAGCAGTTTCTCAGAAAGCTTTTTCCAGATTTCATCTGAGGATATTTCCTTTTTCACCATAGCCCTCTATGGGCTTCCAAATATCACTTTGCCAATTCCACAAGAACTGTCTTAGCGAAAGGCTTCTTGAGGGGAAAGCTGTAACTCTGTGAGATGATTTCACAGAACACAAAGAAGTTTCTCAGAAAGCTTCTTTCTCTTTGTTATCGGAGGATATTTCCTTTGGCCCTATAGTCTTCCAAGGGATCCGAAATATCTGTTCTCAGATTCCACAGAAATAAGGCTAGCAAAGAGATCGACGAAATACAGATGTAACTCTGAGAGATGAATTAACAGAACCCTAAGCAGTTTCTCAGAAAGCTTCTTTCCAGATTTCATCTGAGGATATTTCCTTTTTCACCATAGCCCTCTATGGGCTTCCAAATATCACTTTGACAATTCCACAAGAACTGTTTTAGGGAAAGGCTTCTTGAGGGGAAAGCTGTAACTCTGTGAGATGATTTCAAAGAACACAAAGAAGTTTCTCAGAAAGCTTCTTTCTCTTTGTTATCGTGGGATATTTCCTTTGGCCCTATAGTCTTCCAAGAGATCCGAAATATCTGTTCTCAGATTCCACAGAAATAAGGCTAGCAAAGCGATCGACGAAATACAGATGTAACTCTGTGAGATGAATTAACAGAACACTAAGCAGTTTCTCAGAAAGCTTCTTTCCAGATTTCATCTGAGGATATTTCCTTTTTCACCATAGCCCTCTATGGGCTTACAAATATCACTTTACTAATTCCACAAGAACTGTCTTAGCGAATGGCTTCTTGAGGGGAAAGCTAAAACTCTGTGAGATGATTTCACAGAAACAAAGAAGTTTCTCAGAAAGCTTCTTTCTCTTTGTTATCGGAGGATATTTGCTTTGGACCTATAGTCTTCCAAGGGATCCGAAATATCTGTTCTCAGATTCCACAGAAATAAGGCTAGCAAAGAGATCCGGGAAATACAGATGTAACTCTGTGAGATGAATTAACAGAACACTAAGTAGTTTCTCAGATATCTTCTTTCCAGATTTCATCTGAGGATATTTCGTTTTTCACCATAGCCCTCTATGGGCTTCCAAATATCACTTTGCCAATTCCACAAGAACTGTCTTAGCGAAAGGCTTCTTGAAGGGAAAGCTGTAACTCTGTGAGATGATTTCACAGAACACTAAGAAGTGTCTCAGAAAGCTAATTTATCTTTTTATCGTGGGATATTTCCTTTGGCCCTATAGTCTTCCAAAGGATCCGAAATATCTGTTCTCAGATTCAACAGAAATAAGGTTAGCAAATGATCGACGAAATACAGATGTAACTCTGTGAGATGAATTAACAGAACACTAAGCAGTTTGTCAGAAAGCTTCTTTCCAGATTTCATCTGAGGATATTTCCTTTTTCACCATAGCCCTCTATGGGCCCCAAATGTCACTTTGCCAATTCCACAAGAACTGTCTTGGCGAAACGCTTCTTGAGGGGAAAGCTGTAACTCTGTGAGATGATTTCACAGAACACAAAGAAGTTTCTCAGAAAGATTCTTTCTCTTTGTTATCGGAGGATATTTCCTTTGGCCCTATAATCTTCCAAGGGATCCGAAATATCTGTTCTCAGATTCCACAGAAATAAGGCTAGCAAAGAGATCCACGAAATACAGATGTAACTCTGTGAGATGAATTAACAGAACACTAAGCAGTTTCTCAGAAAGCTTCTTTCCAGATTTCATCTGAGGATATTTCCTTTTTCAACATAGCGCTCTATGGACTTCCAAATATCACTTTGCCAAATCGACAAGAACTGCCTTAGCGAAAGGCTTCCTGAGTAGAAAGTTGTAACTCTATGGGATGATTTCACAGAACACAAAGAAGTTTCTCAGAAAGCTTCTTTCTCTTTGTTATCGGAGGATATTTCCTTTGGCCCTATAGTCTTCCAAGGGATCCAAAATATCTGTTCTCAGATTCCACAGAAATAAGGCTAGCAAAGAGATCGATGAAATACAGATGTAACTCTGTGAGATGAATTAACAGAACACTAAGCAGTTTCTCAGAAAGCTTCTTTCCAGATTTCATCTGAGGATATTTCGTTTTTCACAATAGCCCTCTATGGGCTTCCAAATATCACTTTGCCAATTCCACAAGAACTGTCTTACCGAAAGGCTTCTTGAGAGGAAAGCTGTAACTCTGTGAGATGATTTCAAACAACACAAAGAAGTTTCTCAGAAAGCTTCTTTCTCTTTGTTATCGGAGGATATTTCCTTTGGCCCTATAGTCTTCCAGGGGATCCGAAATATCTGTTCTCAGATTCCACAGAAATAAGGCTAGCAAAGAGATCTACGAAATACAGATGTAATACTGTGAGATGAATTAACAGAACATTAAGCAGTTTCTCTGAAAGCTTTTTCCAGATTTCATCTGAGGATATTTCCTTTTTCACCATAGCCATCTATGGGCTTCCAAATATCACTTTGCCAATTCCACAAGAACTGTTTTAGCGAAAGGCTTCTTGAGGGGAGAGCTGTAACTCTGTGAGATGATTTCACAGAACACAAAGAAGTTTCTCAGAAAGCTTCTTTCTCTTTGTTATCGGAGGATATTTCCTTTGGCCCCATAGTCTTCCAAGGGATCCGAAATATCTGTTCTCAGATTCCACAGAAATGAGGCTAGCAAAGAGATCCACGAAATACAGATGTAACTCTGTGAGATGAATTAACAGAACACTAAGCAGTTTCTCAGAAAGCTTCTTTCCAGATTTCATCTGAGGATATTTCCTTTTTCACCATAGCCCTCTATGGGCTTCCAAATATCACTTTGCCAATTCCACAAGAACTGTCTTAGCGAAAGGCTTCTTGAGGGGAAAGCTGTAACTCTGTGAGATGATTTCAAAGAACACAAAGAAGTTTCTCAGAAAGCTTCTTTCTCTTTGTTATCGGAGGATATTTCCTTTGGCCCTATAGTCTTCCAAGGGATCCGAAATATCTGTTCTCAGATTCCACAGAAATGAGGCTAGCAAAGAGATCCACGAAATACAGATGTAACTCTGTGAGATAAATTAACAGAACACTAAGCACTTTCTCAGAAAGCTTCTTTCCAGATTTCATCTGAGGATATTTCGTTTTTCACAATGGCCCTCTATGGGCTTCCAAATATCACTTTGCCAATTCCACAAGAACTGTCTTACCGAAAGGCTTCTTGAGGGGAAAGCTGTAACTCTGTGAGATGATTTCACAGAACACAAAGAAGTTTCTCAGAAAGCTTCTTTCTCTTTGTTATCGGAGGATATTTCCTTTGGCCCTATAGTCTTCCAGGGGATCCGAAATATCTGTTCTCAGATTCCACAGAAATAAGGCTAGCAAAGAGATCCACGAAATACAGATGTAATACTGTGAGATGAATTAACAGAACACTAAGCAGTTTCTCAGAAAGCTTTTTCCAGATTTCATCTGAGGATATTTCCTTTTTCACCATAGCCCTCTATGGGCTTCCAAATATCACTTTGCCAATTCCACAAGAACTGTTTTAGCGAAAGGCTTCTTGAGGGGAAAGCTGTAACTCTGTGAGATGATTTCACAGAACACTAAGAAGTTTCTCAGAAAGCTTCTTTCTCTTTGTTATCGTGGGATATTTCCTTTGGCCCTATAGTCTTCCAAGGGATCCGAAATATCTGTTCTCAGATTCCACAGAAATAAGGCTAGCAAATGATCGACGAAATACAGATGTAACTCTGTGAGATGAATTAACAGAACACTAAGCAGTTTCTCAGAAAGCTTCTTTCCAGATTTCATCTGAGGATATTTCCTTTTTCACCATAGCCCTCTATGGGCTTCCAAATATCACTTTGCCAATTCCACAAGAACTGTTTTAGCGAAAGGCTTCTTGAGGGGAAAGCTGTAACTCTGTGAGATGATTTCACAGAACACAAAGAAGTTTCTCAGAAAGCTTCTTTCTCTTTGTTATCGGAGGATATTTCCTTTGGCCCTATAGTCTTCCAAAGGATCCGAAATATCTATTCTCAGATTCCACAGAAATGAGGCTAGCAAAGAGATCCACGAAATACACATGTAACTCTGTGAGATGAATTAACATAACACTAAGCAGTTTCTCAGAAAGCTTCTTTCCAGATTTCATCTGAGGATATTTCCTTTTTCACCATAGCCCTCTATGGGATTCCAAATATCACTTTGCCAATTCCACAAGAACTGTCTTAGCGAAAGGCTTCTTGAGGGGAAAGCTGTAACTCTGTGAGATGATTTCACAGAACACAAAGAAGTTTCTCAGAAAGCTTCTTTCTCTTTGTTATCGGAGGATATTTCCTTTGGCCCTATAGTCTTCCAAAGGATCCGAAATATCGGTTCTCAGATTCCACAGAAATAAGGCTAGCAAAGAGATCGACGAAATACAGATGTAACTCTGTGAGATGAATTAACAGAACACTGAGCAGTTTCTCAGAAAGCTTCTTTCAAGATTTCATCTGAGGATATTTCGTTTTTCACCATAGCCCTCTATGGGCTTCCAAATATCACTTTGCCAATTCCACAAGAACTGTCTTAGCGAAAGGCTTCTTGAGGGGAAAGCTGTAACTCTGTGAGATGATTTCACAGAACACTAAGAAGTTTCTCAGAAAGCTTATTTATCTTTGTTATCGTGGGATATTTCCTTTGGCCCTATAGTCTTCCAAGGGATCCGAAATATCTGTTCTCAGATTCCACAGAAATAAGGCTAGCAAATGATCGACGAAATACAGATGTAACTCTGTGAGATGAATTAACAGAACACTAAGCAGTTTCTCAGAAAGCTTCTTTCAAGATTTCATCTGAGGATATTTCCTTTTTCACCATAGCCCTCCATGGGCTTCCAAATGTCACTTTGCCAATTCCACAAGAACTGTTTTAGGGAAAGGCTTCTTGAGGGGAAAGCTGTAACTCTGTGAGATGATTTCAAAGAACACAAAGAAGTTTCTCAGAAAGCTTCTTTCTCTTTGTTATCGGAGGATATTTCCTTTGGCCCTATAGTCTTCCAAGGGATCCGAAATATCTGTTCTCAGATTCCACAGAAATGAGGCTAGCAAAGAGATCCACGAAATACAGATGTAACTCTGTGAGATGAATTAACAGAACACTAAGCAGTTTCTCAGAAAGCTTCTTTCCAGATTTCATCTGAGGATATTTCCTTTTTCACCATAGCCCTCTATGGGCTTCCAAATATCACTTTGCCAATTCCACAAGAACTGTCTTAGCGAAAGGCTTCTTGAGGGGAAAGCTGTAACTCTGTGAGTATGATTTCACAGAACACAAAGAAGTTTCTCAGAAAGCTTCTTTCTCTTTGTTATCGGAGGATATTTCCTTTGGCCCTATATTCTTCAAAGGGATCCGAAATATCTGTTCTCAGATTCCACAGAAATAAGGCTAGCAAAGAGATCGACGAAATACAGATGTAACTCTGAGAGATGAATTAACAGAACCCTAAGCAGTTTCTCAGAAAACTTCTTTCAAGATTCATCTGAGGATATTTCCTTTTTCACCATAGCCCTCTATGGGCTTCCAAATATCACTTTGACAATTCCACAAGAACTGTTTTAGGGAAAGGCTTCTTGAGGGGAAAGCTGTAACTCTGTGAGATGATTTCAAAGAACACAAAGAAGTTTCTCAGAAAGCTTCTTTCTCTTTGTTATCGGAGGGTATTTCCTTTGGCCCTATAGTCTTCCAAAGGATCCCAAATATCTGTTCTCTGATTCCACAGAAATAAGGCTAGCAAAGAAATCGACGAAATACAGATGTAACTCTGTGAGATGAATTAACAGAACACTAAGCAGTTTCTCAGAAAGCTTCTTTCAAGATTTCATCTGAGGATATTTCCTTTTTCACCATAGCCCTCCATGGGCTTCCAAATGTCACTTTGCCAATTCCACAAGAACTGTTTTAGGGAAAGGCTTCTTGAGGGGAAAGCTGTAACTCTGTGAGATGATTTCAAAGAACACAAAGAAGTTTCTCAGAAAGCTTCTTTCTCTTTGTTATCGGAGGATATTTCCTTTGGCCCTATAGTCTTCCAAGGGATCCGAAATATCTGTTCTCAGATTCCACAGTAATGAGGCTAGCAAAGAGATCCACGAAATACAGATGTAACTCTGTGAGATAAATTAACAGAACACTAAGCACTTTCTCAGAAAGCTTCTTTCCAGATTTCATCTGAGGATATTTCGTTTTTCACAATAGCCCTCTAAGGGATTCCAAATATCACTTTGCCAATTCCACAAGAACTGTCTTACCGAAAGGCTTCTTGAGGGGAAAGCTGTAACTCTGTGAGATGATTTCACAGAACACAAAGAAGTTTCTCAGAAAGCTTCTTTCTCTTTGTTATCGGAGGATATTTCCTTTGGCCCTATAGTCTTCCAGGGGATCCGAAATATCTGTTCTCAGATTCCACAGAAATAAGGCTAGCAAAGAGATCCACGAAATACAGATGTAATACTGTGAGATGAATTAAGAGAACACTAAGCAGTTTCTCAGAAAGCTTTTTCCAGATTTCATCTGAGGATATTTCCTTTTTCACCATAGCCCTCTATGGGCTTCCAAATATCACTTTGCCAATTCCACAAGAACTGTTTTAGCGAAAGGCTTCTTGAGGGGAAAGCTGTAACTCTGTGAGATGATTTCACAGAACACAAAGAAGTTTCTCAGAAAGCTTCTTTCTCTTTGTTATCGGAGGATATTTCCTTTGGCCCTATAGTCTTCCAAAGGATCCGAAATATCTGTTCTCAGATTCCACAGAAATGAGGCTAGCAAAGAGATCCACGAAATACAGATGTAACTCTGTGAGATGAATTAACAGAACACTAAGCAGTTTCTCAGAAAGCTTCTTTCCAGATTTCATCTGAGGATATTTCCTTTTTCACCATAGCCCTCTATGGGCTTACAAATATCACTTTGCCAATTCCACAAGAACTGTCTTAGCGAAAGGCTTCTTGAGGGGAAAGCTGTAACTCTGTGAGATGATTTCACAGAACACTAAGAAGTTTCTCAGAAAGCTTATTTATCTTTGTTATCGTGGGATATTTCCTTTGGCCCTATAGTCTTCCAAGGGATCCGAAATATCTGTTCTCAGATTCCACAGAAATAAGGCTAGCAAATGATCGACGAAATACAGATGTAACTCTGTGAGATGAATTAACAGAACACTGAGCAGTTTCTCAGAAAGCTTCTTTCAAGATTTCATCTGAGGATATTTCGTTTTTCACCATAGCCCTCTATGGGCTTCCAAATATCACTTTGCCAATTCCACAAGAACTGTCTTAGCGAAAGGCTTCTTGAGGGGAAAGCTGTAACTCTGTGAGATGATTTCACAGAACACTAAGAAGTTTCTCAGAAAGCTTATTTATCTTTGTTATCGTGGGATATTTCCTTTGGCCCTATAGTCTTCCAAGGGATCCGAAATATCTGTTCTCAGATTCCACAGAAATAAGGCTAGCAAATGATCGACGAAATACAGATGTAACTCTGTGAGATGAATTAACAGAACACTAAGCAGTTTCTCAGAAAGCTTCTTTCAAGATTTCATCTGAGGATATTTCCTTTTTCACCATAGCCCTCCATGGGCTTCCAAATGTCACTTTGCCAATTCCACAAGAACTGTTTTAGGGAAAGGCTTCTTGAGGGGAAAGCTGTAACTCTGTGAGATGATTTCAAAGAACACAAAGAAGTTTCTCAGAAAGCTTCTTTCTCTTTGTTATCGGAGGATATTTCCTTTGGCCCTATAGTCTTCCAAGGGATCCGAAATATCTGTTCTCAGATTCCACAGAAATGAGGCTAGCAAAGAGATCCACGAAATACAGATGTAACTCTGTGAGATGAATTAACAGAACACTAAGCAGTTTCTCAGAAAGCTTCTTTCCAGATTTCATCTGAGGATATTTCCTTTTTCACCATAGCCCTCTATGGGCTTCCAAATATCACTTTGCCAATTCCACAAGAACTGTCTTAGCGAAAGGCTTCTTGAGGGGAAAGCTGTAACTCTGTGAGTATGATTTCACAGAACACAAAGAAGTTTCTCAGAAAGCTTCTTTCTCTTTGTTATCGGAGGATATTTCCTTTGGCCCTATATTCTTCAAAGGGATCCGAAATATCTGTTCTCAGATTCCACAGAAATAAGGCTAGCAAAGAGATCGACGAAATACAGATGTAACTCTGAGAGATGAATTAACAGAACCCTAAGCAGTTTCTCAGAAAACTTCTTTCAAGATTCATCTGAGGATATTTCCTTTTTCACCATAGCCCTCTATGGGCTTCCAAATATCACTTTGACAATTCCACAAGAACTGTTTTAGGGAAAGGCTTCTTGAGGGGAAAGCTGTAACTCTGTGAGATGATTTCAAAGAACACAAAGAAGTTTCTCAGAAAGCTTCTTTCTCTTTGTTATCGGAGGGTATTTCCTTTGGCCCTATAGTCTTCCAAAGGATCCGAAATATCTGTTCTCTGATTCCACAGAAATAAGGCTAGCAAAGAAATCGACGAAATACAGATGTAACTCTGTGAGATGAATTAACAGAACACTAAGCAGTTTCTCAGAAAGCTTCTTTCAAGATTTCATCTGAGGATATTTCCTTTTTCACCATAGCCCTCCATGGGCTTCCAAATGTCACTTTGCCAATTCCACAAGAACTGTTTTAGGGAAAGGCTTCTTGAGGGGAAAGCTGTAACTCTGTGAGATGATTTCAAAGAACACAAAGAAGTTTCTCAGAAAGCTTCTTTCTCTTTGTTATCGGAGGATATTTCCTTTGGCCCTATAGTCTTCCAAGGGATCCGAAATATCTGTTCTCAGATTCCACAGTAATGAGGCTAGCAAAGAGATCCACGAAATACAGATGTAACTCTGTGAGATAAATTAACAGAACACTAAGCACTTTCTCAGAAAGCTTCTTTCCAGATTTCATCTGAGGATATTTCGTTTTTCACAATAGCCCTCTAAGGGATTCCAAATATCACTTTGCCAATTCCACAAGAACTGTCTTACCGAAAGGCTTCTTGAGGGGAAAGCTGTAACTCTGTGAGATGATTTCACAGAACACAAAGAAGTTTCTCAGAAAGCTTCTTTCTCTTTGTTATCGGAGGATATTTCCTTTGGCCCTATAGTCTTCCAGGGGATCCGAAATATCTGTTCTCAGATTCCACAGAAATAAGGCTAGCAAAGAGATCCACGAAATACAGATGTAATACTGTGAGATGAATTAACAGAACACTAAGCAGTTTCTCAGAAAGCTTTTTCCAGATTTCATCTGAGGATATTTCCTTTTTCACCATAGCCCTCTATGGGCTTCCAAATATCACTTTGCCAATTCCACAAGAACTGTTTTAGCGAAAGGCTTCTTGAGGGGAAAGCTGTAACTCTGTGAGATGATTTCACAGAACACAAAGAAGTTTCTCAGAAAGCTTCTTTCTCTTTGTTATCGGAGGATATTTCCTTTGGCCCTATAGTCTTCCAAAGGATCCGAAATATCTGTTCTCAGATTCCACAGAAATGAGGCTAGCAAAGAGATCCACGAAATACAGATGTAACTCTGTGAGATGAATTAACAGAACACTAAGCAGTTTCTCAGAAAGCTTCTTTCCAGATTTCATCTGAGGATATTTCCTTTTTCACCATAGCCCTCTATGGGCTTACAAATATCACTTTGCCAATTCCACAAGAACTGTCTTAGCGAAAGGCTTCTTGAGGGGAAAGCTGTAACTCTGTGAGATGATTTCACAGAACACTAAGAAGTTTCTCAGAAAGCTTATTTATCTTTGTTATCGTGGGATATTTCCTTTGGCCCTATAGTCTTCCAAGGGATCCGAAATATCTGTTCTCAGATTCCACAGAAATAAGGCTAGCAAATGATCGACGAAATACAGATGTAACTCTGTGAGATGAATTAACAGAACACTAAGCAGTTTCTCAGAAAGCTTCTTTCCAGATTTCATCTGAGGATATTTTGTTTTTCACCCTAGCCCTCTATGGGCTTCCAAATATCACTTTGCCAATTCCACAAGAACTGTTTTAGCGAAAGGCTTCTTGAGGGGAAAGCTGTAACTCTGTGAGATGATTTCACAGAACACAAAGAAGTTTCTCAGAAAGCTTCTTTCTCTTTGTTATCGGAGGATATTTCCTTTGGCCCTATAGTCTTCCAAAGGATCCGAAATATCTGTTCTCAGATTCCACAGAAATGAGGCTAGCAAAGAGATCCACGAAATACACATGTAACGCTGTGAGATGAATTAACAGAACACTAAGCAGTTTCTCAGAAAGCTTCTTTCCAGATTTCATCTGAGGATATTTCCTTTTTCACCATAGCCCTCTATGGGCTTACAAATATCACTTTGCCAATTCCACAAGAACTGTCTTAGCGAAAGGCTTCTTGAGGGGAAAGCTGTAACTCTGTGAGATGATTTCACAGAACACAAAGAAGTTTCTCAGAAAGCTTCTTTCTCTTTGTTATCGGAGGATATTTCCTTTGGCCCTATAGTCTTCCAAAGGATCCGAAATATCGGTTCTCAGATTCCACAGAAATAAGGCTAGCAAAGAGATCGACGAAATACAGATGTAACTCTGTGAGATGAATTAACAGAACACTAAGCAGTTTCTCAGAAAGCTTCTTTCAAGATTTCATCTGAGGATATTTCGTTTTTCACCATAGCCCTCTATGGGCTTCCAAATATCACTTTGCCAATTCCACAAGAACTGTCTTAGCGAAAGGCTTCTTGAGGGGAAAGCTGTAACTCTGTGAGATGATTTCACAGAACACTAAGAAGTTTCTCAGAAAGCTTATTTATCTTTGTTATCGTGGGATATTTCCTTTGGCCCTATAGTCTTCCAAGGGATCCGAAATATCTGTTCTCAGATTCCACAGAAATAAGGCTAGCAAATGATCGACGAAATACAGATGTAACTCTGTGAGATGAATTAACAGAACACTAAGCAGTTTCTCAGAAAGCTTCTTTCAAGATTTCATCTGAGGATATTTCCTTTTTCACCATAGCCCTCCATGGGCTTCCAAATGTCACTTTGCCAATTCCACAAGAACTGTTTTAGGGAAAGGCTTCTTGAGGGGAAAGCTGTAACTCTGTGAGATGATTTCAAAGAACACAAAGAAGTTTCTCAGAAAGCTTCTTTCTCTTTGTTATCGGAGGATATTTCCTTTGGCCCTATAGTCTTCCAAGGGATCCGAAATATCTGTTCTCAGATTCCACAGAAATGAGGCTAGCAAAGAGATCCACGAAATACAGATGTAACTCTGTGAGATGAATTAACAGAACACTAAGCAGTTTCTCAGAAAGCTTCTTTCCAGATTTCATCTGAGGATATTTCCTTTTTCACCATAGCCCTCTATGGGCTTCCAAATATCACTTTGACAATTCCACAAGAACTGTTTTAGCGAAAGGCTTCTTGAGGGGAAAGCTGTAACTCTGTGAGATGATTTCACAGAACACAAAGAGGTTTCTCAGAAAGCTTCTTTCTCTTTGTTATCGGAGGATATTTCCTTTGGCCCTATATTCTTCCAAGGGATCCGAAATATCTGTTCTCAGATTCCACAGAAATAAGGCTAGCAAAGAGATCGACGAAATACAGATGTAACTCTGTGAGATGAATTAACAGAACACTAAGCAGTTTCTCAGAAAGCTTCTTTCCAGATTTCATCTGAGGATATTTCGTTTTTCACAATAGCCCTCTATGGGCTTCCAAATATCACTTTGCCAATTCCACAAGAACTGTCTTACCGAAAGGCTTCTTGAGGGGAAAGCTGTAACTCTGTGAGATGATTTCACAGAACACAAAGAAGTTTCTCAGAAAGCTTCTTTCTCTTTGTTATCGGAGGATATTTCCTTTGGCCCTATAGTCTTCCAGGGGATCCGAAATATCTGTTCTCAGATTCCACAGAAATAAGGCTAGCAAAGAGATCCACGAAATACAGATGTAATACTGTGAGATGAATTAACAGAACACTAAGCAGTTTCTCAGAAAGCTTTTTCCAGATTTCATCTGAGGATATTTCCTTTTTCACCATAGCCCTCTATGGGCTTCCAAATATCACTTTGCCAATTCCACAAGAACTGTTTTAGCGAAAGGCTTCTTGAGGGGAAAGCTGTAACTCTGTGAGATGATTTCACAGAACACAAAGAAGTTTCTCAGAAAGCTTCTTTCTCTTTGTTATCGGAGGATATTTCCTTTGGCCCTATAGTCTTCCAAAGGATCCGAAATATCTGTTCTCAGATTCCACAGAAATGAGGCTAGCAAAGAGATCCACGAAATACACATGTAACTCTGTGAGATGAATTAACAGAACACTAAGCAGTTTCTCAGAAAGCTTCTTTCCAGATTTCATCTGAGGATATTTCCTTTTTCACCATAGCCCTCTAAGGGCTTACAAATATCACTTTGCCAATTCCACAAGAACTGTCTTAGCGAAAGGCTTCTTGAGGGGAAAGCTGTAACTCTGTGAGATGATTTCACAGAACACAAAGAAGTTTCTCAGAAAGCTTCTTTCTCTTTTTTATCCGAGGATATTTCCTTTGGCCCTATAGTCTTCCAAAGGATCCGAAATATCGGTTCTCAGATTCCACAGAAATAAGGCTAGCAAAGAGAACGACGAAATACAGATGTAACTCTGTGAGATGAATTAACAGAACACTAAGCAGTTTCTCAGAAAGCTTCTTTAAAGATTTCATCTGAGGATATTTCGTTTTTCACCATAGCCCTCTATGGGCTTCCAAATATCACTTTGCCAATTCCACAAGAACTGTCTTAGCGAAAGGCTTCTTGAGGGGAAAGCTGTAACTCTGTGAGATGATTTCACAGAACACTAAGAAGTTTCTCAGAAAGCTTATTTATCTTTGTTATCGTGGGATATTTTCTTTGGCCCTATAGTCTTCCAAGGGATCCGGAATATATGTTATCAGATTCCACAGAAATAAGGCTAGCAAATGATCGACGAAATACAGATATAACTCTGTGAGATGAATTAACAGAACACTAAGCAGTTTCTCAGAAAGCTTCTTTCAAGATTTCATCTGAGGATATTTCCTTTTTCACCATAGCCCTCCATGGGCTTCCAAATGTCACTTTGCCAATTCCACAAGAACTGTTTTAGGGAAAGGCTTCTTGAGGGGAAAGCTGTAACTCTGTGAGATGATTTCAAAGAACACAAAGAAGTTTCTCAGAAAGCTTCTTTCTCTTTGTTATCGGAGGATATTTCCTTTGGCCCTATAGTCTTCCAAGGGATCCGAAATATCTGTTCTCAGATTCCACAGAAATGAGGCTAGCAAAGAGATCCACGAAATACAGATGTAACTCTGTGAGATGAATTAACAGAACACTAAGCAGTTTCTCAGAAAGCTTCTTTCCAGATTTCATCTGAGGATATTTCCTTTTTCACCATAGCCCTCTATGGGCTTCCAAATATCACTTTGACAATTCCACAAGAACTGTTTTAGCGAAAGGCTTCTTGAGGGGAAAGCTGTAACTCTGTGAGATGATTTCACAGAACACAAAGAGGTTTCTCAGAAAGCTTCTTTCTCTTTGTTATCGGAGGATATTTCCTTTGGCCCTATAGTCTTCCAAGGGATCCGAAATATCTGTTCTCAGATTCCACAGAAATAAGGCTAGCAAAGAGATCGACGAAATACAGATGTAACTCTGTGAGATGAATTAACAGAACACTAAGCAGTTTCTCAGAAAGCTTCTTTCCAGATTTCATCTGAGGATATTTCGTTTTTCACAATAGCCCTCTATGGGCTTCCAAATATCACTTTGCCAATTCCACAAGAACTGTCTTACCGAAAGGCTTCTTGAGGGGAAAGCTGTAACTCTGTGAGATGATTTCACAGAACACAAAGAAGTTTCTCAGAAAGCTTCTTTCTCTTTGTTATCGGAGGATATTTCCTTTGGCCCTATAGTCTTCCAGGGGATCCGAAATATCTGTTCTCAGATTCCACAGAAATAAGGCTAGCAAAGAGATCCACGAAATACAGATGTAATACTGTGAGATGAATTAACAGAACACTAAGCAGTTTCTCAGAAAGCTTTTTCCAGATTTCATCTGAGGATATTTCCTTTTTCACCATAGCCCTCTATGGGCTTCCAAATATCACTTTGCCAATTCCACAAGAACTGTTTTAGCGAAAGGCTTCTTGAGGGGAAAGCTGTAACTCTGTGAGATGATTTCACAGAACACAAAGAAGTTTCTCAGAAAGCTTCTTTCTCTTTGTTATCGGAGGATATTTCCTTTGGCCCTATAGTCTTCCAAAGGATCCGAAATATCTGTTCTCAGATTCCACAGAAATGAGGCTAGCAAAGAGATCCACGAAATACACATGTAACTCTGTGAGATGAATTAACAGAACACTAAGCAGTTTCTCAGAAAGCTTCTTTCCAGATTTCATCTGAGGATATTTCCTTTTTCACCATAGCCCTCTATGGGCTTACAAATATCACTTTGCCAATTCCACAAGAACTGTCTTAGCGAAAGGCTTCTTGAGGGGAAAGCTGTAACTCTGTGAGATGATTTCACAGAACACAAAGAAGTTTCTCAGAAAGCTTCTTTCTCTTTTTTATCCGAGGATATTTCCTTTGGCCCTATAGTCTTCCAAAGGATCCGAAATATCGGTTCTCAGATTCCACAGAAATAAGGCTAGCAAAGAGAACGACGAAATACAGATGTAACTCTGTGAGATGAATTAACAGAACACTAAGCAGTTTCTCAGAAAGCTTCTTTAAAGATTTCATCTGAGGATATTTCGTTTTTCACCATAGCCCTCTATGGGCTTCCAAATATCACTTTGCCAATTCCACAAGAACTGTCTTAGCGAAAGGCTTCTTGAAGGGAAAGCTGTAACTCTGTGAGATGATTTCACAGAACACTAAGAAGTTTCTCAGAAAGCTTATTTATCTTTGTTATCGTGGGATATTTTCTTTGGCCCTATAGTCTTCCAAGGGATCCGGAATATCTGTTATCAGATTCCACAGAAATAAGGCTAGCAAATGATCGACGAAATACAGATATAACTCTGTGAGATGAATTAACAGAACACTAAGCAGTTTCTCAGAAAGCTTCTTTCAAGATTTCATCTGAGGATATTTCCTTTTTCACCATAGCCCTCCATGGGCTTCCAAATGTCACTTTGCCAATTCCACAAGAACTGTTTTAGGGAAAGGCTTCTTGAGGGGAAAGCTGTAACTCTGTGAGATGATTTCAAAGAACACAAAGAAGTTTCTCAGAAAGCTTCTTTCTCTTTGTTATCGGAGGATATTTCCTTTGGCCCCATAGTCTTCCAAGGGATCCGAAATATCTGTTCTCAGATTCCACAGAAATGAGGCTAGCAAAGAGATCCACGAAATACAGATGTAACTCTGTGAGATGAATTAACAGAACAC
The DNA here is from genome assembly GCF_043159975.1 of Macaca nemestrina. Lineage (NCBI taxonomy): Eukaryota > Metazoa > Chordata > Mammalia > Primates > Cercopithecidae > Macaca > Macaca nemestrina. Next base: position 100,214,347 of record NC_092137.1, read on the forward strand.
TAAGCAGTTTCTCAGAAAGCTTCTTTCCAGATTTCATCTGAGGATATTTCCTTTTTCACCATAGCCCTCTATGGGCTTCCAAATATCACTTTGCCAATTCCACAAGAACTGTCTTAGCGAAAGGCTTCTTGAGGGGAAAGCTGTAACTCTGTGAGATGATTTCAAAGAACACAAAGAAGTTTCTCAGAAAGCTTCTTTCTCTTTGTTATCGGAGGATATTTCCTTTGGCCCTATAGTCTTCCAAGGGATCCGAAATATCTGTTCTCAGATTCCACAGAAATGAGGCTAGCAAAGAGATCCACGAAATACAGATGTAACTCTGTGAGATAAATTAACAGAACACTAAGCACTTTCTCAGAAAGCTTCTTTCCAGATTTCATCTGAGGATATTTCGTTTTTCACAATGGCCCTCTATGGGCTTCCAAATATCACTTTGCCAATTCCACAAGAACTGTCTTACCGAAAGGCTTCTTGAGGGGAAAGCTGTAACTCTGTGAGATGATTTCACAGAACACAAAGAAGTTTCTCAGAAAGCTTCTTTCTCTTTGTTATCGGAGGATATTTCCTTTGGCCCTATAGTCTTCCAGGGGATCCGAAATATCTGTTCTCAGATTCCACAGAAATAAGGCTAGCAAAGAGATCCACGAAATACAGATGTAATACTGTGAGATGAATTAACAGAACACTAAGCAGTTTCTCAGAAAGCTTTTTCCAGATTTCATCTGAGGATATTTCCTTTTTCACCATAGCCCTCTATGGGCTTCCAAATATCACTTTGCCAATTCCACAAGAACTGTTTTAGCGAAAGGCTTCTTGAGGGGAAAGCTGTAACTCTGTGAGATGATTTCACAGAACACTAAGAAGTTTCTCAGAAAGCTTCTTTCTCTTTGTTATCGTGGGATATTTCCTTTGGCCCTATAGTCTTCCAAGGGATCCGAAATATCTGTTCTCAGATTCCACAGAAATAAGGCTAGCAAATGATCGACGAAATACAGATGTAACTCTGTGAGATGAATTAACAGAACACTAAGCAGTTTCTCAGAAAGCTTCTTTCCAGATTTCATCTGAGGATATTTCCTTTTTCACCATAGCCCTCTATGGGCTTCCAAATATCACTTTGCCAATTCCACAAGAACTGTTTTAGCGAAAGGCTTCTTGAGGGGAAAGCTGTAACTCTGTGAGATGATTTCACAGAACACAAAGAAGTTTCTCAGAAAGCTTCTTTCTCTTTCTTATCGGAGGATATTTCCTTTGGCCCTATAGTCTTCCAAAGGATCTGAAATATCTGTTCTCAGATTCCACAGAAATGAGGCTAGCAAAGAGATTCACGAAATACACATGTAACTCTGTGAGATGAATTAACAGAACACTAAGCAGTTTCTCAGAAAGCTTCTTTCCAGATTTCATCTGAGGATATTTCCTTTTTCACCATAGCCCTCTATGGGCTTCTAAATATCACTTTGCCAATTCCACAAGAACTGTCTTAGCGAAAGGCTTCTTGAGGGGAAAGCTGTAACTCTGTGAGATGATTTCACAGAACACAAAGAAGTTTCTCAGAAAGCTTCTTTCTCTTTGTTATCGGAGGATATTTCCTTTGGCCCTATAGTCTTCCAAAGGATCCGAAATATCGGTTCTCAGATTCCACAGAAATAAGGCTAGCAAAGAGATCGACGAAATACAGATGTAACTCTGTGAGATGAATTAACAGAACACTGAGCAGTTTCTCAGAAAGCTTCTTTCAAGATTTCATCTGAGGATATTTCGTTTTTCACCATAGCCCTCTATGGGCTTCCAAATATCACTTTGCCAATTCCACAAGAACTGTCTTAGCGAAAGGCTTCTTGAGGGGAAAGCTGTAACTCTGTGAGATGATTTCACAGAACACTAAGAAGTTTCTCAGAAAGCTTATTTATCTTTGTTATCGTGGGATATTTCCTTTGGCCCTATAGTCTTCCAAGGGATCCGAAATATCTGTTCTCAGATTCCACAGAAATAAGGCTAGCAAATGATCGACGAAATACAGATGTAACTCTGTGAGATGAATTAACAGAACACTAAGCAGTTTCTCAGAAAGCTTCTTTCAAGATTTCATCTGAGGATATTTCCTTTTTCACCATAGCCCTCCATGGGCTTCCAAATGTCACTTTGCCAATTCCACAAGAACTGTTTTAGGGAAAGGCTTCTTGAGGGGAAAGCTGTAACTCTGTGAGATGATTTCAAAGAACACAAAGAAGTTTCTCAGAAAGCTTCTTTCTCTTTGTTATCGGAGGATATTTCCTTTGGCCCTATAGTCTTCCAAGGGATCCGAAATATCTGTTCTCAGATTCCACAGAAATAAGGCTAGCAAAGAGATCCACGAAATACAGATGTAACTCTGTGAGATGAATTAACAGAACACTAAGCAGTTTCTCAGAAAGCTTCTTTCCAGATTTCATCTGAGGATATTTCCTTTTTCACCATAGCCCTCTATGGGCTTCCAAATATCACTTTGCCAATTCCACAAGAACTGTCTTAGCGAAAGGCTTCTTGAGGGGAAAGCTGTAACTCTGTGAGATGATTTCACAGAACACAAAGAAGTTTCTCAGAAAGCTTCTTTCTCTTTGTTATCGGAGGATATTTCCTTTGGCCCTATATTCTTCCAAGGGATCCGAAATATCTGTTCTCAGATTCCACAGAAATAAGGCTAGCAAAGAGATCGACGAAATACAGATGTAACTCTGAGAGATGAATTAACAGAACCCTAAGCAGTTTCTCAGAAAACTTCTTTCAAGATTCATCTGAGGATATTTCCTTTTTCACCATAGCCCTCTATGGGCTTCCAAATATCACTTTGACAATTCCACAAGAACTGTTTTAGGGAAAGGCTTCTTGAGGGGAAAGCTGTAACTCTGTGAGATGATTTCAAAGAACACAAAGAAGTTTCTCAGAAAGCTTCTTTCTCTTTGTTATCGGAGGGTATTTCCTTTGGCCCTATAGTCTTCCAAAGGATCCGAAATATCTGTTCTCAGATTCCACAGAAATAAGGCTAGCAAAGAGATCCACGAAATACAGATGTAACTCTGTGAGATGAATTAACAGAACACTAAGCAGTTTCTCAGAAAGCTTCTTTCAAGATTTCATCTGAGGATATTTCCTTTTTCACCATAGCCCTCCATGGGCTTCCAAATGTCACTTTGCCAATTCCACAAGAACTGTTTTAGGGAAAGGCTTCTTGAGGGGAAAGCTGTAACTCTGTGAGATGATTTCAAAGAACACAAAGAAGTTTCTCAGAAAGCTTCTTTCTCTTTGTTATCGGAGGATATTTCCTTTGGCCCTATAGTCTTCCAAGGGATCCGAAATATCTGTTCTCAGATTCCACAGTAATGAGGCTAGCAAAGAGATCCACGAAATACAGATGTAACTCTGTGAGATAAATTAACAGAACACTAAGCACTTTCTCAGAAAGCTTCTTTCCAGATTTCATCTGAGGATATTTCGTTTTTCACAATAGCCCTCTATGGGCTTCCAAATATCACTTTGCCAATTCCACAAGAACTGTCTTACCGAAAGGCTTCTTGAGGGGAAAGCTGTAACTCTGTGAGATGATTTCACAGAACACAAAGAAGTTTCTCAGAAAGCTTCTTTCTCTTTGTTATCGGAGGATATTTCCTTTGGCCCTATAGTCTTCCAGGGGATCCGAAATATCTGTTCTCAGATTCCACAGAAATAAGGCTAGCAAAGAGATCCACGAAATACAGATGTAACTCTGTGAGATGAATTAACAGAACACTAAGCAGTTTCTCAGAAAGCTTTTTCCAGATTTCATCTGAGGATATTTCCTTTTTCACCATAGCCCTCTATGGGCTTCCAAATATCACTTTGCCAATTCCACAAGAACTGTTTTAGCGAAAGGCTTCTTGAGGGGAAAGCTGTAACTCTGTGAGATGATTTCACAGAACACAAAGAAGTTTCTCAGAAAGCTTCTTTCTCTTTGTTATCGGAGGATATTTCCTTTGGCCCTATAGTCTTCCAAAGGATCCGAAATATCTGTTCTCAGATTCCACAGAAATGAGGCTAGCAAAGAGATCCACGAAATACACATGTAACTCTGTGAGATGAATTAACAGAACACTAAGCAGTTTCTCAGAAAGCTTCTTTCCAGATTTCATCTGAGGATATTTCCTTTTTCACCATAGCCCTCTATGGGCTTACAAATATCACTTTGCCAATTCCACAAGAACTGTCTTAGCGAAAGGCTTCTTGAGGGGAAAGCTGTAACTCTGTGAGATGATTTCACAGAACACAAAGAAGTTTCTCAGAAAGCTTCTTTCTCTTTGTTATCGGAGGATATTTCCTTTGGCCCTATAGTCTTCCAAAATATCCGAAATATCTGTTCTCAGATTCCACAGAAATAAGGCTAGCAAAGAGATCGACGAAATACAGATGTAACTCTGTGAGATGAATTAACAGAACACTAAGCAGTTTCTCAGAAAGCTTCTTTCAAGATTTCATCTGAGGATATTTCGCTTTTCACCATAGCCCTCTATGGGCTTCCAAATATCACTTTGCCAATTCCACAAGAACTGTCTTAGCGAAAGGCTTCTTGAGGGGAAAGCTGTAACTCTGTGAGATGATTTCACAGAACACTAAGAAGTTTCTCAGAAAGCTTATTTATCTTTGTTATCGTGGGATATTTCCTTTGGCCCTATAGTCTTCCAAGGGATCCGAAATATCTGTTCTCAGATTCCACAGAAATAAGGCTAGCAAATGATCGACGAAATACAGATGTAACTCTGTGAGATGAATTAACAGAACACTAAGCAGTTTCTTAGAAAGCTTCTTTCCAGATTTCATCTGAGGATATTTCCTTTTTCACCATAGCCCTCTATGGGCTTCCAAATATCACTTTGACAATTCCACAAGAACTGTTTTAGCGAAAGGCTTCTTGAGGGGAAAGCTGTAACTCTGTGAGATGATTTCACAGAACACAAAGAAGTTTCTCAGAAAGCTTCTTTCTCTTTGTTATCGGAGGATATTTCCTTTGGCCCTATAGTCTTCCAAAGGATCCGAAATATCTGTTCTCAGATTCCACAGAAATGAGGCTAGCAAAGAGATCCACGAAATACAGATGTAACTCTGTGAGATGAATTAACAGAACACTAAGCAGTTTCTCAGAAAGCTTCTTTCCAGATTTCATCTGAGGATATTTCCTTTTTCACCATAGCCCTCTATGGGCTTACAAATATCACTTTGCCAATTCCACAAGAACTGTCATAGCGAAAGGCTTCTTGAGGGGAAAGCTGTAACTCTGTGAGATGATTTCACAGAACACAAAGAAGTTTCTCAGAAAGCTTCTTTCTCTTTGTTATCGGAGGATATTTCCTTTGGCCCTATAGTCTTCCAAGGGATCCGAAATATCTGTTCTCAGATTCCACAGAAATAAGGCTAGCAAAGAGATCCACGAAATACAGATGTAACTCTGTGAGATGAATTAACAGAACCCTAAGCAGTTTCTCAGAAAGCTTCTTTCAAGATTTCATCTGAGGATATTTCCTTTTTCACCATAGCCCTCTATGGGCTTCCAAATATCACTTTGACAATTCCACAAGAACTGTTTAGCGAAAGACTTCTTGAGGGGAAAGCTGTAACTCTGTGAGATGATTTGAAAGAACACAAAGAAGTTTCTCAGAAAGCTTATTTATCTTTGTTATCGTGGGATATTTTCTTTGGCCCTATAGTCTTCCAAGGGATCCGGAATATCTGTTATCAGATTCCACAGAAATAAGACTAGCAAATGATCGACGAAATACAGATGTAACTCTGTGAGATGAATTAACAGAACACTAAGCAGTTTCTCAGAAAGCTTCTTTCAAGATTTCATCTGAGGATATTTCCTTTTTCACCATAGCCCTCCATGGGCTTCCAAATGTCACTTTGCCAATTCCACAAGAACTGTTTTAGGGAAAGGCTTCTTGAGGGGAAAGCTGTAACTCTGTGAGATGATTTCAAAGAACACAAAGAAGTTTCTCAGAAAGCTTCTTTCTCTTTGTTATCGGAGGATATTTCCTTTGGCCCCATAGTCTTCCAAGGGATCCGAAATATCTGTTCTCAGATTCCACAGAAATGAGGCTAGCAAAGAGATCCACGAAATACAGATGTAACTCTGTGAGATGAATTAACAGAACACTAAGCAGTTTCTCAGAAAGCTTCTTTCCAGATTTCATCTGAGGATATTTCCTTTTTCACCATAGCCCTCTATGGGCTTCCAAATATCACTTTGCCAATTCCACAAGAACTGTCTTAGCGAAAGGCTTCTTGAGGGGAAAGCTGTAACTCTGTGAGATGATTTCAAAGAACACAAAGAAGTTTCTCAGAAAGCTTCTTTCTCTTTGTTATCGGAGGATATTTCCTTTGGCCCTATAGTCTTCCAAGGGATCCGAAATATCTGTTCTCAGATTCCACAGAAATGAGGCTAGCAAAGAGATCCACGAAATACAGATGTAACTCTGTGAGATAAATTAACAGAACACTAAGCACTTTCTCAGAAAGCTTCTTTCCAGATTTCATCTGAGGATATTTCCTTTTTCACCATAGCCCTCTATGGGCTTACAAATATCACTTTGCCAATTCCACAAGAACTGTCTTACCGAAAGGCTTCTTGAGGGGAAAGCTGTAACTCTGTGAGATGATTTCACAGAACACAAAGAAGTTTCTCAGAAAGCTTCTTTCTCTTTGTTATCGGAGGATATTTCCTTTGGCCCTATAGTCTTCCAGGGGATCCGAAATATCTGTTCTCAGATTCCACAGAAATAAGGCTAGCAAAGAGATCCACGAAATACAGATGTAATACTGTGAGATGAATTAACAGACACTAAGCAGTTTCTCAGAAAGCTTTTTCCAGATTTCATCTGAGGATATTTCCTTTTTCACCATAGCCCTCTATGGGCTTCCAAATATCACTTTGCCAATTCCACAAGAACTGTCTTAGCGAAAGGCTTCTTGAGGGGAAAGCTGTAACTCTGTGAGATGATTTCACAGAACACTAAGAAGTTTCTCAGAAAGCTTATTTATCTTTGTTATCGTGGGATATTTCCTTTGGCCCTATAGTCTTCCAAGGGATCCGAAATATCTGTTCTCAGATTCCACAGAAATAAGGCTAGCAAATGATCGACGAAATACAGATGTAACTCTGTGAGATGAATTAACAGAACACTAAGCAGTTTCTCAGAAAGCTTCTTTCAAGATTTCATCTGAGGATATTTCCTTTTTCACCATAGCCCTCCATGGGCTTCCAAATGTCACTTTGCCAATTCCACAAGAACTGTTTTAGGGAAAGGCTTCTTGAGGGGAAAGCTGTAACTCTGTGAGATGATTTCAAAGAACACAAAGAAGTTTCTCAGAAAGCTTCTTTCTCTTTGTTATCGGAGGATATTTCCTTTGGCCCTATAGTCTTCCAAGGGATCCGAAATATCTGTTCTCAGATTCCACAGAAATGAGGCTAGCAAAGAGATCCACGAAATACAGATGTAACTCTGTGAGATGAATTAACAGAACACTAAGCAGTTTCTCAGAAAGCTTCTTTCCAGATTTCATCTGAGGATATTTCCTTTTTCACCATAGCCCTCTATGGGCTTCCAAATATCACTTTGACAATTCCACAAGAACTGTTTTAGCGAAAGGCTTCTTGAGGGGAAAGCTGTAACTCTGAGAGATGATTTCACAGAACACAAAGAGGTTTCTCAGAAAGCTTCTTTCTCTTTGTTATCGGAGGATATTTCCTTTGGCCCTATAGTCTTCCAAGGGATCCGAAATATCTGTTCTCAGATTCCACAGAAATAAGGCTAGCAAAGAGATCGACGAAATACAGATGTAACTCTGTGAGATGAATTAACAGAACACTAAGCAGTTTCTCAGAAAGCTTCTTTCCAGATTTCATCTGAGGATATTTCGTTTTTCACAATAGCCCTCTATGGGCTTCCAAATATCACTTTGCCAATTCCACAAGAACTGTCTTACCGAAAGGCTTCTTGAGGGGAAAGCTGTAACTCTGTGAGATGATTTCACAGAACACAAAGAAGTTTCTCAGAAAGCTTCTTTCTCTTTGTTATCGGAGGATATTTCCTTTGGCCCTATAGTCTTCCAGGGGATCCGAAATATCTGTTCTCAGATTCCACAGAAATAAGGCTAGCAAAGAGATCCACGAAATACAGATGTAATACTGTGAGATGAATTAACAGAACACTAAGCAGTTTCTCAGAAAGCTTTTTCCAGATTTCATCTGAGGATATTTCCTTTTTCACCATAGCCCTCTATGGGCTTCCAAATATCACTTTGCCAATTCCACAAGAACTGTTTTAGCGAAAGGCTTCTTGAGGGGAAAGCTGTAACTCTGTGAGATGATTTCACAGAACACAAAGAAGTTTCTCAGAAAGCTTCTTTCTCTTTGTTATCGGAGGATATTTCCTTTGGCCCTATAGTCTTCCAAAGGATCCGAAATATCTGTTCTCAGATTCCACAGAAATGAGGCTAGCAAAGAGATCCACGAAATACACATGTAACTCTGTGAGATGAATTAACAGAACACTAAGCAGTTTCTCAGAAAGCTTCTTTCCAGATTTCATCTGAGGATATTTCCTTTTTCACCATAGCCCTCTATGGGCTTACAAATATCACTTTGCCAATTCCACAAGAACTGTCTTAGCGAAAGGCTTCTTGAGGGGAAAGCTGTAACTCTGTGAGATGATTTCACAGAACACAAAGAAGTTTCTCAGAAAGCTTCTTTCTCTTTTTTATCCGAGGATATTTCCTTTGGCCCTATAGTCTTCCAAAGGATCCGAAATATCGGTTCTCAGATTCCACAGAAATAAGGCTAGCAAAGAGAACGACGAAATACAGATGTAACTCTGTGAGATGAATTAACAGAACACTAAGCAGTTTCTCAGAAAGCTTCTTTAAAGATTTCATCTGAGGATATTTCGTTTTTCACCATAGCCCTCTATGGGCTTCCAAATATCACTTTGCCAATTCCACAAGAACTGTCTTAGCGAAAGGCTTCTTGAGGGGAAAGCTGTAACTCTGTGAGATGATTTCACAGAACACTAAGAAGTTTCTCAGAAAGCTTATTTATCTTTGTTATCGTGGGATATTTTCTTTGGCCCTATAGTCTTCCAAGGGATCCGGAATATCTGTTATCAGATTCCACAGAAATAAGGCTAGCAAATGATCGACGAAATACAGATATAACTCTGTGAGATGAATTAACAGAACACTAAGCAGTTTCTCAGAAAGCTTCTTTCAAGATTTCATCTGAGGATATTTCCTTTTTCACCATAGCCCTCCATGGGCTTCCAAATGTCACTTTGCCAATTCCACAAGAACTGTTTTAGGGAAAGGCTTCTTGAGGGGAAAGCTGTAACTCTGTGAGATGATTTCAAAGAACACAAAGAAGTTTCTCAGAAAGCTTCTTTCTCTTTGTTATCGGAGGATATTTCCTTTGGCCCCATAGTCTTCCAAGGGATCCGAAATATCTGTTCTCAGATTCCACAGAAATGAGGCTAGCAAAGAGATCCACGAAATACAGATGTAACTCTGTGAGATGAATTAACAGAACACTAAGCAGTTTCTCAGAAAGCTTCTTTCCAGATTTCATCTGAGGATATTTCCTTTTTCACCATAGCCCTCTATGGGCTTCCAAATATCACTTTGCCAATTCCACAAGAACTGTCTTAGCGAAAGGCTTCTTGAGGGGAAAGCTGTAACTCTGTGAGATGATTTCAAAGAACACAAAGAAGTTTCTCAGAAAGCTTCTTTCTCTTTGTTATCGGAGGATATTTCCTTTGGCCCTATAGTCTTCCAAGGGATCCGAAATATCTGTTCTCAGATTCCACAGAAATGAGGCTAGCAAAGAGATCCACGAAATACAGATGTAACTCTGTGAGATAAATTAACAGAACACTAAGCACTTTCTCAGAAAGCTTCTTTCCAGATTTCATCTGAGGATATTTCGTTTTTCACAATGGCCCTCTATGGGCTTCCAAATATCACTTTGCCAATTCCACAAGAACTGTCTTACCGAAAGGCTTCTTGAGGGGAAAGCTGTAACTCTGTGAGATGATTTCACAGAACACAAAGAAGTTTCTCAGAAAGCTTCTTTCTCTTTGTTATCGGAGGATATTTCCTTTGGCCCTATAGTCTTCCAGGGGATCCGAAATATCTGTTCTCAGATTCCACAGAAATAAGGCTAGCAAAGAGATCCACGAAATACAGATGTAATACTGTGAGATGAATTAACAGAACACTAAGCAGTTTCTCAGAAAGCTTTTTCCAGATTTCATCTGAGGATATTTCCTTTTTCACCATAGCCCTCTATGGGCTTCCAAATATCACTTTGCCAATTCCACAAGAACTGTTTTAGCGAAAGGCTTCTTGAGGGGAAAGCTGTAACTCTGTGAGATGATTTCACAGAACACTAAGAAGTTTCTCAGAAAGCTTCTTTCTCTTTGTTATCGTGGGATATTTCCTTTGGCCCTATAGTCTTCCAAGGGATCCGAAATATCTGTTCTCAGATTCCACAGAAATAAGGCTAGCAAATGATCGACGAAATACAGATGTAACTCTGTGAGATGAATTAACAGAACACTAAGCAGTTTCTCAGAAAGCTTCTTTCCAGATTTCATCTGAGGATATTTCCTTTTTCACCATAGCCCTCTATGGGCTTCCAAATATCACTTTGCCAATTCCACAAGAACTGTTTTAGCGAAAGGCTTCTTGAGGGGAAAGCTGTAACTCTGTGAGATGATTTCACAGAACACAAAGAAGTTTCTCAGAAAGCTTCTTTCTCTTTCTTATCGGAGGATATTTCCTTTGGCCCTATAGTCTTCCAAAGGATCTGAAATATCTGTTCTCAGATTCCACAGAAATGAGGCTAGCAAAGAGATTCACGAAATACACATGTAACTCTGTGAGATGAATTAACAGAACACTAAGCAGTTTCTCAGAAAGCTTCTTTCCAGATTTCATCTGAGGATATTTCCTTTTTCACCATAGCCCTCTATGGGCTTACAAATATCACTTTGCCAATTCCACAAGAACTGTCTTAGCGAAAGGCTTCTTGAGGGGAAAGCTGTAACTCTGTGAGATGATTTCACAGAACACAAAGAAGTTTCTCAGAAAGCTTCTTTCTCTTTGTTATCGGAGGATATTTCCTTTGGCCCTATAGTCTTCCAAAGGATCCGAAATATCGGTTCTCAGATTCCACAGAAATAAGGCTAGCAAAGAGATCGACGAAATACAGATGTAACTCTGTGAGATGAATTAACAGAACACTGAGCAGTTTCTCAGAAAGCTTCTTTCAAGATTTCATCTGAGGATATTTCGTTTTTCACCATAGCCCTCTATGGGCTTCCAAATATCACTTTGCCAATTCCACAAGAACTGTCTTAGCGAAAGGCTTCTTGAGGGGAAAGCTGTAACTCTGTGAGATGATTTCACAGAACACTAAGAAGTTTCTCAGAAAGCTTATTTATCTTTGTTATCGTGGGATATTTCCTTTGGCCCTATAGTCTTCCAAGGGATCCGAAATATCTGTTCTCAGATTCCACAGAAATAAGGCTAGCAAATGATCGACGAAATACAGATGTAACTCTGTGAGATGAATTAACAGAACACTAAGCAGTTTCTCAGAAAGCTTCTTTCAAGATTTCATCTGAGGATATTTCCTTTTTCACCATAGCCCTCCATGGGCTTCCAAATGTCACTTTGCCAATTCCACAAGAACTGTTTTAGGGAAAGGCTTCTTGAGGGGAAAGCTGTAACTCTGTGAGATGATTTCAAAGAACACAAAGAAGTTTCTCAGAAAGCTTCTTTCTCTTTGTTATCGGAGGATATTTCCTTTGGCCCTATAGTCTTCCAAGGGATCCGAAATATCTGTTCTCAGATTCCACAGAAATAAGGCTAGCAAAGAGATCCACGAAATACAGATGTAACTCTGTGAGATGAATTAACAGAACACTAAGCAGTTTCTCAGAAAGCTTCTTTCCAGATTTCATCTGAGGATATTTCCTTTTTCACCATAGCCCTCTATGGGCTTCCAAATATCACTTTGCCAATTCCACAAGAACTGTCTTAGCGAAAGGCTTCTTGAGGGGAAAGCTGTAATTCTGTGAGATGATTTCACAGAACACAAAGAAGTTTCTCAGAAAGCTTCTTTCTCTTTGTTATCGGAGGATATTTCCTTTGGCCCTATATTCTTCCAAGGGATCCGAAATATCTGTTCTCAGATTCCACAGAAATAAGGCTAGCAAAGAGATCGACGAAATACAGATTTAACTCTGAGAGATGAATTAACAGAACCCTAAGCAGTTTCTCAGAAAACTTCTTTCAAGATTCATCTGAGGATATTTCCTTTTTCACCATAGCCCTCTATGGGCTTCCAAATATCACTTTGACAATTCCACAAGAACTGTTTTAGGGAAAGGCTTCTTGAGGGGAAAGCTGTAACTCTGTGAGATGATTTCAAAGAACACAAAGAAGTTTCTCAGAAAGCTTCTTTCTCTTTGTTATCGGAGGGTATTTCCTTTGGCCCTATAGTCTTCCAAAGGATCCGAAATATCTGTTCTCAGATTCCACAGAAATAAGGCTAGCAAAGAGATCGACGAAATACAGATGAAACTCTGTGAGATGAATTAACAGAACACTAAGCAGTTTCTCAGAAAGCTTCTTTCAAGATTTCATCTGAGGATATTTCCTTTTTCACCATAGCCCTCCATGGGCTTCCAAATGTCACTTTGCCAATTCCACAAGAACTGTTTTAGGGAAAGGCTTCTTGAGGGGAAAGCTGTAACTCTGTGAGATGATTTCAAAGAACACAAAGAAGTTTCTCAGAAAGCTTCTTTCTCTTTGTTATCGGAGGATATTTCCTTTGGCCCTATAGTCTTCCAAGGGATCCGAAATATCTGTTCTCAGATTCCACAGTAATGAGGCTAGCAAAGAGATGCACGAAATACAGATGTAACTCTGTGAGATAAATTAACAGAACACTAAGCACTTTCTCAGAAAGCTTCTTTCCAGATTTCATCTGAGGATATTTCGTTTTTCACAATAGCCCTCTATGGGCTTCCAAATATCACTTTGCCAATTCCACAAGAACTGTCTTACCGAAAGGCTTCTTGAGGGGAAAGCTGTAACTCTGTGAGATGATTTCACAGAACACAAAGAAGTTTCTCAGAAAGCTTCTTTCTCTTTGTTATCGGAGGATATTTCCTTTGGCCCTATAGTCTTCCAGGGGATCCGAAATATCTGTTCTCAGATTCCACAGAAATAAGGCTAGCAAAGAGATCCACGAAATACAGATGTAATACTGTGAGATGAATTAACAGAACACTAAGCAGTTTCTCAGAAAGCTTTTTCCAGATTTCATCTGAGGATATTTCCTTTTTCACCATAGCCCTCTATGGGCTTCCAAATATCACTTTGCCAATTCCACAAGAACTGTTTTAGCGAAAGGCTTCTTGAGGGGAAAGCTGTAACTCTGTGAGATGATTTCACAGAACACAAAGAAGTTTCTCAGAAAGCTTCTTTCTCTTTGTTATCGGAGGATATTTCCTTTGGCCCTATAGTCTTCCAAAGGATCCGAAATATCTGTTCTCAGATTCCACAGAAATGAGGCTAGCAAAGAGATCCACGAAATACACATGTAACTCTGTGAGATGAATTAACAGAACACTAAGCAGTTTCTCAGAAAGCTTCTTTCCAGATTTCATCTGAGGATATTTCCTTTTTCACCATAGCCCTCTATGGGCTTACAAATATCACTTTGCCAATTCCACAAGAACTGTCTTAGCGAAAGGCTTCTTGAGGGGAAAGCTGTAACTCTGTGAGATGATTTCACAGAACACAAAGAAGTTTCTCAGAAAGCTTCTTTCTCTTTGTTATCGGAGGATATTTCCTTTGGCCCTATAGTCTTCCAAAATATCCGAAATATCTGTTCTCAGATTCCACAGAAATAAGGCTAGCAAAGAGATCGACGAAATACAGATGTAACTCTGTGAGATGAATTAACAGAACACTAAGCAGTTTCTCAGAAAGCTTCTTTCAAGATTTCATCTGAGGATATTTCGCTTTTCACCATAGCCCTCTATGGGCTTCCAAATATCACTTTGCCAATTCCACAAGAACTGTCTTAGCGAAAGGCTTCTTGAGGGGAAAGCTGTAACTCTGTGAGATGATTTCACAGAACACTAAGAAGTTTCTCAGAAAGCTTATTTATCTTTGTTATCGTGGGATATTTCCTTTGGCCCTATAGTCTTCCAAGGGATCCGAATTATCTGTTCTCAGATTCCACAGAAATAAGGCTAGCAAATGATCGACGAAATACAGATGTAACTCTGTGAGATGAATTAACAGAACACTAAGCAGTTTCTTAGAAAGCTTCTTTCCAGATTTCATCTGAGGATATTTCCTTTTTCACCATAGCCCTCTATGGGCTTCCAAATATCACTTTGCCAATTCCACAAGAACTGTTTTAGCGAAAGGCTTCTTGAGGGGAAAGCTGTAACTCTGTGAGATGATTTCACAGAACACAAAGAAGTTTCTCAGAAAGCTTCTTTCTCTTTGTTATCGGAGGATATTTCCTTTGGCCCTATAGTCTTCCAAAGGATCCGAAATATCTGTTCTCAGATTCCACAGAAATGAGGCTAGCAAAGAGATCCACGAAATACAGATGTAACTCTGTGAGATGAATTAACAGAACACTAAGCAGTTTCTCAGAAAGCTTCTTTCCAGATTTCATCTGAGGATATTTCCTTTTTCACCATAGCCCTCTATGGGCTTACAAATATCACTTTGCCAATTCCACAAGAACTGTCATAGCGAAAGGCTTCTTGAGGGGAAAGCTGTAACTCTGTGAGATGATTTCACAGAACACAAAGAAGTTTCTCAGAAAGCTTCTTTCTCTTTGTTATCGGAGGATATTTCCTTTGGCCCTATAGTCTTCCAAAGGATCCGAAATATCTGTTCTCTGATTCCACAGAAATAAGGCTAGCAAAGAAATCGACGAAATACAGATGTAACTCTGTGAGATGAATTAACAGAACACTAAGCAGTTTCTCAGAAAGCTTCTTTCAAGATTTCATCTGAGGATATTTCCTTTTTCACCATAGCCCTCCATGGGCTTCCAAATGTCACTTTGCCAATTCCACAAGAACTGTTTTAGGGAAAGGCTTCTTGAGGGGAAAGCTGTAACTCTGTGAGATGATTTCAAAGAACACAAAGAAGTTTCTCAGAAAGCTTCTTTCTCTTTGTTATCGGAGGATATTTCCTTTGGCCCTATAGTCTTCCAAGGGATCCGAAATATCTGTTCTCAGATTCCACAGTAATGAGGCTAGCAAAGAGATCCACGAAATACAGATGTAACTCTGTGAGATAAATTAACAGAACACTAAGCACTTTCTCAGAAAGCTTCTTTCCAGATTTCATCTGAGGATATTTCGTTTTTCACAATAGCCCTCTAAGGGATTCCAAATATCACTTTGCCAATTCCACAAGAACTGTCTTACCGAAAGGCTTCTTGAGGGGAAAGCTGTAACTCTGTGAGATGATTTCACAGAACACAAAGAAGTTTCTCAGAAAGCTTCTTTCTCTTTGTTATCGGAGGATATTTCCTTTGGCCCTATAGTCTTCCAGGGGATCCGAAATATCTGTTCTCAGATTCCACAGAAATAAGGCTAGCAAAGAGATCCACGAAATACAGATGTAATACTGTGAGATGAATTAACAGAACACTAAGCAGTTTCTCAGAAAGCTTTTTCCAGATTTCATCTGAGGATATTTCCTTTTTCACCATAGCCCTCTATGGGCTTCCAAATATCACTTTGCCAATTCCACAAGAACTGTTTTAGCGAAAGGCTTCTTGAGGGGAAAGCTGTAACTCTGTGAGATGATTTCACAGAACACAAAGAAGTTTCTCAGAAAGCTTCTTTCTCTTTGTTATCGGAGGATATTTCCTTTGGCCCTATAGTCTTCCAAGGGATCCGAAATATCTGTTCTCAGATTCCACAGAAATGAGGCTAGCAAAGAGATCCACGAAATACAGATGTAACTCTGTGAGATAAATTAACAGAACACTAAGCACTTTCTCAGAAAGCTTCTTTCCAGATTTCATCTGAGGATATTTCCTTTTTCACCATAGCCCTCTATGGGCTTACAAATATCACTTTGCCAATTCCACAAGAACTGTCTTACCGAAAGGCTTCTTGAGGGGAAAGCTGTAACTCTGTGAGATGATTTCACAGAACACAAAGAAGTTTCTCAGAAAGCTTCTTTCTCTTTGTTATCGGAGGATATTTCCTTTGGCCCTATAGTCTTCCAGGGGATCCGAAATATCTGTTCTCAGATTCCACAGAAATAAGGCTAGCAAAGAGATCCACGAAATACAGATGTAATACTGTGAGATGAATTAACAGACACTAAGCAGTTTCTCAGAAAGCTTTTTCCAGATTTCATCTGAGGATATTTCCTTTTTCACCATAGCCCTCTATGGGCTTCCAAATATCACTTTGCCAATTCCACAAGAACTGTCTTAGCGAAAGGCTTCTTGAGGGGAAAGCTGTAACTCTGTGAGATGATTTCACAGAACACTAAGAAGTTTCTCAGAAAGCTTATTTATCTTTGTTATCGTGGGATATTTCCTTTGGCCCTATAGTCTTCCAAGGGATCCGAAATATCTGTTCTCAGATTCCACAGAAATAAGGCTAGCAAATGATCGACGAAATACAGATGTAACTCTGTGAGATGAATTAACAGAACACTAAGCAGTTTCTCAGAAAGCTTCTTTCAAGATTTCATCTGAGGATATTTCCTTTTTCACCATAGCCCTCCATGGGCTTCCAAATGTCACTTTGCCAATTCCACAAGAACTGTTTTAGGGAAAGGCTTCTTGAGGGGAAAGCTGTAACTCTGTGAGATGATTTCAAAGAACACAAAGAAGTTTCTCAGAAAGCTTCTTTCTCTTTGTTATCGGAGGATATTTCCTTTGGCCCTATAGTCTTCCAAGGGATCCGAAATATCTGTTCTCAGATTCCACAGAAATGAGGCTAGCAAAGAGATCCACGAAATACAGATGTAACTCTGTGAGATGAATTAACAGAACACTAAGCAGTTTCTCAGAAAGCTTCTTTCCAGATTTCATCTGAGGATATTTCCTTTTTCACCATAGCCCTCTATGGGCTTCCAAATATCACTTTGACAATTCCACAAGAACTGTTTTAGCGAAAGGCTTCTTGAGGGGAAAGCTGTAACTCTGTGAGATGATTTCACAGAACACAAAGAGGTTTCTCAGAAAGCTTCTTTCTCTTTGTTATCGGAGGATATTTCCTTTGGCCCTATAGTCTTCCAAGGGATCCGAAATATCTGTTCTCAGATTCCACAGAAATAAGGCTAGCAAAGAGATCGACGAAATACAGATGTAACTCTGTGAGATGAATTAACAGAACACTAAGCAGTTTCTCAGAAAGCTTCTTTCCAGATTTCATCTGAGGATATTTCGTTTTTCACAATAGCCCTCTATGGGCTTCCAAATATCACTTTGCCAATTCCACAAGAACTGTCTTACCGAAAGGCTTCTTGAGGGGAAAGCTGTAACTCTGTGAGATGATTTCACAGAACACAAAGAAGTTTCTCAGAAAGCTTCTTTCTCTTTGTTATCGGAGGATATTTCCTTTGGCCCTATAGTCTTCCAGGGGATCCGAAATATCTGTTCTCAGATTCCACAGAAATAAGGCTAGCAAAGAGATCCACGAAATACAGATGTAATACTGTGAGATGAATTAACAGAACACTAAGCAGTTTCTCAGAAAGCTTTTTCCAGATTTCATCTGAGGATATTTCCTTTTTCACCATAGCCCTCTATGGGCTTCCAAATATCACTTTGCCAATTCCACAAGAACTGTTTTAGCGAAAGGCTTCTTGAGGGGAAAGCTGTAACTCTGTGAGATGATTTCACAGAACACAAAGAAGTTTCTCAGAAAGCTTCTTTCTCTTTGTTATCGGAGGATATTTCCTTTGGCCCTATAGTCTTCCAAAGGATCCGAAATATCTGTTCTCAGATTCCACAGAAATGAGGCTAGCAAAGAGATCCACGAAATACACATGTAACTCTGTGAGATGAATTAACAGAACACTAAGCAGTTTCTCAGAAAGCTTCTTTCCAGATTTCATCTGAGGATATTTCCTTTTTCACCATAGCCCTCTATGGGCTTACAAATATCACTTTGCCAATTCCACAAGAACTGTCTTAGCGAAAGGCTTCTTGAGGGGAAAGCTGTAACTCTGTGAGATGATTTCACAGAACACAAAGAAGTTTCTCAGAAAGCTTCTTTCTCTTTTTTATCCGAGGATATTTCCTTTGGCCCTATAGTCTTCCAAAGGATCCGAAATATCGGTTCTCAGATTCCACAGAAATAAGGCTAGCAAAGAGAACGACGAAATACAGATGTAACTCTGTGAGATGAATTAACAGAACACTAAGCAGTTTCTCAGAAAGCTTCTTTAAAGATTTCATCTGAGGATATTTCGTTTTTCACCATAGCCCTCTATGGGCTTCCAAATATCACTTTGCCAATTCCACAAGAACTGTCTTAGCGAAAGGCTTCTTGAGGGGAAAGCTGTAACTCTGTGAGATGATTTCACAGAACACTAAGAAGTTTCTCAGAAAGCTTATTTATCTTTGTTATCGTGGGATATTTTCTTTGGCCCTATAGTCTTCCAAGGGATCCGGAATATCTGTTATCAGATTCCACAGAAATAAGGCTAGCAAATGATCGACGAAATACAGATATAACTCTGTGAGATGAATTAACAGAACACTAAGCAGTTTCTCAGAAAGCTTCTTTCAAGATTTCATCTGAGGATATTTCCTTTTTCACCATAGCCCTCCATGGGCTTCCAAATGTCACTTTGCCAATTCCACAAGAACTGTTTTAGGGAAAGGCTTCTTGAGGGGAAAGCTGTAACTCTGTGAGATGATTTCAAAGAACACAAAGAAGTTTCTCAGAAAGCTTCTTTCTCTTTGTTATCGGAGGATATTTCCTTTGGCCCCATAGTCTTCCAAGGGATCCGAAATATCTGTTCTCAGATTCCACAGAAATGAGGCTAGCAAAGAGATCCACGAAATACAGATGTAACTCTGTGAGATGAATTAACAGAACACTAAGCAGTTTCTCAGAAAGCTTCTTTCCAGATTTCATCTGAGGATATTTCCTTTTTCACCATAGCCCTCTATGGGCTTCCAAATATCACTTTGCCAATTCCACAAGAACTGTCTTAGCGAAAGGCTTCTTGAGGGGAAAGCTGTAACTCTGTGAGATGATTTCAAAGAACACAAAGAAGTTTCTCAGAAAGCTTCTTTCTCTTTGTTATCGGAGGATATTTCCTTTGGCCCTATAGTCTTCCAAGGGATCCGAAATATCTGTTCTCAGATTCCACAGAAATGAGGCTAGCAAAGAGATCCACGAAATACAGATGTAACTCTGTGAGATAAATTAACAGAACACTAAGCACTTTCTCAGAAAGCTTCTTTCCAGATTTCATCTGAGGATATTTCGTTTTTCACAATGGCCCTCTATGGGCTTCCAAATATCACTTTGCCAATTCCACAAGAACTGTCTTACCGAAAGGCTTCTTGAGGGGAAAGCTGTAACTCTGTGAGATGATTTCACAGAACACAAAGAAGTTTCTCAGAAAGCTTCTTTCTCTTTGTTATCGGAGGATATTTCCTTTGGCCCTATAGTCTTCCAGGGGATCCGAAATATCTGTTCTCAGATTCCACAGAAATAAGGCTAGCAAAGAGATCCACGAAATACAGATGTAATACTGTGAGATGAATTAACAGAACACTAAGCAGTTTCTCAGAAAGCTTTTTCCAGATTTCATCTGAGGATATTTCCTTTTTCACCATAGCCCTCTATGGGCTTCCAAATATCACTTTGCCAATTCCACAACAACTGTTTTAGCGAAAGGCTTCTTGAGGGGAAAGCTGTAACTCTGTGAGATGATTTCACAGAACACTAAGAAGTTTCTCAGAAAGCTTCTTTCTCTTTGTTATCGTGGGATATTTCCTTTGGCCCTATAGTCTTCCAAGGGATCCGAAATATCTGTTCTCATATTCCACAGAAATAAGGCTAGCAAATGATCGACGAAATACAGATGTAACTCTGTGAGATGAATTAACAGAACACTAAGCAGTTTCTCAGAAAGCTTCTTTCCAGATTTCATCTGAGGATATTTCCTTTTTCACCATAGCCCTCTATGGGCTTCCAAATATCACTTTGCCAATTCCACAAGAACTGTTTTAGCGAAAGGCTTCTTGAGGGGAAAGCTGTAACTCTGTGAGATGATTTCACAGAACACAAAGAAGTTTCTCAGAAAGCTTCTTTCTCTTTCTTATCGGAGGATATTTCCTTTGGCCCTATAGTCTTCCAAAGGATCTGAAATATCTGTTCTCAGATTCCACAGAAATGAGGCTAGCAAAGAGATTCACGAAATACACATGTAACTCTGTGAGATGAATTAACAGAACCCTAAGCAGTTTCTCAGAAAACTTCTTTCAAGATTCATCTGAGGATATTTCCTTTTTCACCATAGCCCTCTATGGGCTTCCAAATATCACTTTGACAATTCCACAAGAACTGTTTTAGGGAAAGGCTTCTTGAGGGGAAAGCTGTAACTCTGTGAGATGATTTCAAAGAACACAAAGAAGTTTCTCAGAAAGCTTCTTTCTCTTTGTTATCGGAGGGTATTTCCTTTGGCCCTATAGTCTTCCAAAGGATCCGAAATATCTGTTCTCAGATTCCACAGAAATAAGGCTAGCAAAGAGATCGACGAAATACAGATGTAACTCTGTGAGATGAATTAACAGAACACTAAGCAGTTTCTCAGAAAGCTTCTTTCAAGATTTCATCTGAGGATATTTCCTTTTTCACCATAGCCCTCCATGGGCTTCCAAATGTCACTTTGCCAATTCCACAAGAACTGTTTTAGGGAAAGGCTTCTTGAGGGGAAAGCTGTAACTCTGTGAGATGATTTCAAAGAACACAAAGAAGTTTCTCAGAAAGCTTCTTTCTCTTTGTTATCGGAGGATATTTCCTTTGGCCCTATAGTCTTCCAAGGGATCCGAAATATCTGTTCTCAGATTCCACAGTAATGAGGCTAGCAAAGAGATCCACGAAATACAGATGTAACTCTGTGAGATAAATTAACAGAACACTAAGCACTTTCTCAGAAAGCTTCTTTCCAGATTTCATCTGAGGATATTTCGTTTTTCACAATAGCCCTCTATGGGCTTCCAAATATCACTTTGCCAATTCCACAAGAACTGTCTTACCGAAAGGCTTCTTGAGGGGAAAGCTGTAACTCTGTGAGATGATTTCACAGAACACAAAGAAGTTTCTCAGAAAGCTTCTTTCTCTTTGTTATCGGAGGATATTTCCTTTGGCCCTATAGTCTTCCAGGGGATCCGAAATATCTGTTCTCAGATTCCACAGAAATAAGGCTAGCAAAGAGATCCACGAAATACAGATGTAATACTGTGAGATGAATTAACAGAACACTAAGCAGTTTCTCAGAAAGCTTTTTCCAGATTTCATCTGAGGATATTTCCTTTTTCACCATAGCCCTCTATGGGCTTCCAAATATCACTTTGCCAATTCCACAAGAACTGTTTTAGCGAAAGGCTTCTTGAGGGGAAAGCTGTAACTCTGTGAGATGATTTCACAGAACACAAAGAAGTTTCTCAGAAAGCTTCTTTCTCTTTGTTATCGGAGGATATTTCCTTTGGCCCTATAGTCTTCCAAAGGATCCGAAATATCTGTTCTCAGATTCCACAGAAATGAGGCTAGCAAAGAGATCCACGAAATACACATGTAACTCTGTGAGATGAATTAACAGAACACTAAGCAGTTTCTCAGAAAGCTTCTTTCCAGATTTCATCTGAGGATATTTCCTTTTTCACCATAGCCCTCTATGGGCTTACAAATATCACTTTGCCAATTCCACAAGAACTGTCTTAGCGAAAGGCTTCTTGAGGGGAAAGCTGTAACTCTGTGAGATGATTTCACAGAACACAAAGAAGTTTCTCAGAAAGCTTCTTTCTCTTTGTTATCGGAGGATATTTCCTTTGGCCCTATAGTCTTCCAAAATATCCGAAATATCTGTTCTCAGATTCCACAGAAATAAGGCTAGCAAAGAGATCGACGAAATACAGATGTAACTCTGTGAGATGAATTAACAGAACACTAAGCAGTTTCTCAGAAAGCTTCTTTCAAGATTTCATCTGAGGATATTTCGCTTTTCACCATAGCCCTCTATGGGCTTCCAAATATCACTTTGCCAATTCCACAAGAACTGTCTTAGCGAAAGGCTTCTTGAGGGGAAAGCTGTAACTCTGTGAGATGATTTCACAGAACACTAAGAAGTTTCTCAGAAAGGTTATTTATCTTTGTTATCGTGGGATATTTCCTTTGGCCCTATAGTCTTCCAAGGGATCCGAAATATCTGTTCTCAGATTCCACAGAAATAAGGCTAGCAAATGATCGACGAAATACAGATGTAACTCTGTGAGATGAATTAACAGAACACTAAGCAGTTTCTTAGAAAGCTTCTTTCCAGATTTCATCTGAGGATATTTCCTTTTTCACCATAGCCCTCTATGGGCTTCCAAATATCACTTTGCCAATTCCACAAGAACTGTTTTAGCGAAAGGCTTCTTGAGGGGAAAGCTGTAACTCTGTGAGATGATTTCACAGAACACAAAGAAGTTTCTCAGAAAGCTTCTTTCTCTTTGTTATCGGAGGATATTTCCTTTGGCCCTATAGTCTTCCAAAGGATCCGAAATATCTGTTCTCAGATTCCACAGAAATGAGGCTAGCAAAGAGATCCACGAAATACAGATGTAACTCTGTGAGATGAATTAACAGAACACTAAGCAGTTTCTCAGAAAGCTTCTTTCCAGATTTCATCTGAGGATATTTCCTTTTTCACCATAGCCCTCTATGGGCTTACAAATATCACTTTGCCAATTCCACAAGAACTGTCATAGCGAAAGGCTTCTTGAGGGGAAAGCTGTAACTCTGTGAGATGATTTCACAGAACACAAAGAAGTTTCTCAGAAAGCTTCTTTCTCTTTGTTATCGGAGGATATTTCCTTTGGCCCTATAGTCTTCCAAAGGATCCGAAATATCTGTTCTCTGATTCCACAGAAATAAGGCTAGCAAAGAAATCGACGAAATACAGATGTAACTCTGTGAGATGAATTAACAGAACACTAAGCAGTTTCTCAGAAAGCTTCTTTCAAGATTTCATCTGAGGATATTTCCTTTTTCACCATAGCCCTCCATGGGCTTCCAAATGTCACTTTGCCAATTCCACAAGAACTGTTTTAGGGAAAGGCTTCTTGAGGGGAAAGCTGTAACTCTGTGAGATGATTTCAAAGAACACAAAGAAGTTTCTCAGAAAGCTTCTTTCTCTTTGTTATCGGAGGATATTTCCTTTGGCCCTATAGTCTTCCAAGGGATCCGAAATATCTGTTCTCAGATTCCACAGTAATGAGGCTAGCAAAGAGATCCACGAAATACAGATGTAACTCTGTGAGATAAATTAACAGAACACTAAGCACTTTCTCAGAAAGCTTCTTTCCAGATTTCATCTGAGGATATTTCGTTTTTCACAATAGCCCTCTAAGGGATTCCAAATATCACTTTGCCAATTCCACAAGAACTGTCTTACCGAAAGGCTTCTTGAGGGGAAAGCTGTAACTCTGTGAGATGATTTCACAGAACACAAAGAAGTTTCTCAGGAAGCTTCTTTCTCTTTGTTATCGGAGGATATTTCCTTTGGCCCTATAGTCTTCCAGGGGATCCGAAATATCTGTTCTCAGATTCCACAGAAATAAGGCTAGCAAAGAGATCCACGAAATACAGATGTAATACTGTGAGATGAATTAACAGAACACTAAGCAGTTTCTCAGAAAGCTTTTTCCAGATTTCATCTGAGGATATTTCCTTTTTCACCATAGCCCTCTATGGGCTTCCAAATATCACTTTGCCAATTCCACAAGAACTGTTTTAGCGAAAGGCTTCTTGAGGGGAAAGCTGTAACTCTGTGAGATGATTTCACAGAACACAAAGAAGTTTCTCAGAAAGCTTCTTTCTCTTTGTTATCGGAGGATATTTCCTTTGGCCCTATAGTCTTCCAAAGGATCCGAAATATCTGTTCTCAGATTCCACAGAAATGAGGCTAGCAAAGAGATCCACGAAATACAGATGTAACTCTGTGAGATGAATTAACAGAACACTAAGCAGTTTCTCAGAAAGCTTCTTTCCAGATTTCATCTGAGGATATTTCCTTTTTCACCATAGCCCTCTATGGGCTTACAAATATCACTTTGCCAATTCCACAAGAACTGTCTTAGCGAAAGGCTTCTTGAGGGGAAAGCTGTAACTCTGTGAGATGATTTCACAGAACACTAAGAAGTTTCTCAGAAAGCTTATTTATCTTTGTTATCGTGGGATATTTCCTTTGGCCCTATAGTCTTCCAAGGGATCCGAAATATCTGTTCTCAGATTCCACAGAAATAAGGCTAGCAAATGATCGACGAAATACAGATGTAACTCTGTGAGATGAATTAACAGAACACTGAGCAGTTTCTCAGAAAGCTTCTTTCAAGATTTCATCTGAGGATATTTCGTTTTTCACCATAGCCCTCTATGGGCTTCCAAATATCACTTTGCCAATTCCACAAGAACTGTCTTAGCGAAAGGCTTCTTGAGGGGAAAGCTGTAACTCTGTGAGATGATTTCACAGAACACTAAGAAGTTTCTCAGAAAGCTTATTTATCTTTGTTATCGTGGGATATTTCCTTTGGCCCTATAGTCTTCCAAGGGATCCGAAATATCTGTTCTCAGATTCCACAGAAATAAGGCTAGCAAATGATCGACGAAATACAGATGTAACTCTGTGAGATGAATTAACAGAACACTAAGCAGTTTCTCAGAAAGCTTCTTTCAAGATTTCATCTGAGGATATTTCCTTTTTCACCATAGCCCTCCATGGGCTTCCAAATGTCACTTTGCCAATTCCACAAGAACTGTTTTAGGGAAAGGCTTCTTGAGGGGAAAGCTGTAACTCTGTGAGATGATTTCAAAGAACACAAAGAAGTTTCTCAGAAAGCTTCTTTCTCTTTGTTATCGGAGGATATTTCCTTTGGCCCTATAGTCTTCCAAGGGATCCGAAATATCTGTTCTCAGATTCCACAGAAATGAGGCTAGCAAAGAGATCCACGAAATACAGATGTAACTCTGTGAGATGAATTAACAGAACACTAAGCAGTTTCTCAGAAAGCTTCTTTCCAGATTTCATCTGAGGATATTTCCTTTTTCACCATAGCCCTCTATGGGCTTCCAAATATCACTTTGCCAATTCCACAAGAACTGTCTTAGCGAAAGGCTTCTTGAGGGGAAAGCTGTAACTCTGTGAGTATGATTTCACAGAACACAAAGAAGTTTCTCAGAAAGCTTCTTTCTCTTTGTTATCGGAGGATATTTCCTTTGGCCCTATATTCTTCAAAGGGATCCGAAATATCTGTTCTCAGATTCCACAGAAATAAGGCTAGCAAAGAGATCGACGAAATACAGATGTAACTCTGAGAGATGAATTAACAGAACCCTAAGCAGTTTCTCAGAAAACTTCTTTCAAGATTCATCTGAGGATATTTCCTTTTTCACCATAGCCCTCTATGGGCTTCCAAATATCACTTTGACAATTCCACAAGAACTGTTTTAGGGAAAGGCTTCTTGAGGGGAAAGCTGTAACTCTGTGAGATGATTTCAAAGAACACAAAGAAGTTTCTCAGAAAGCTTCTTTCTCTTTGTTATCGGAGGGTATTTCCTTTGGCCCTATAGTCTTCCAAAGGATCCGAAATATCTGTTCTCTGATTCCACAGAAATAAGGCTAGCAAAGAAATCGACGAAATACAGATGTAACTCTGTGAGATGAATTAACAGAACACTAAGCAGTTTCTCAGAAAGCTTCTTTCAAGATTTCATCTGAGGATATTTCCTTTTTCACCATAGCCCTCCATGGGCTTCCAAATGTCACTTTGCCAATTCCACAAGAACTGTTTTAGGGAAAGGCTTCTTGAGGGGAAAGCTGTAACTCTGTGAGATGATTTCAAAGAACACAAAGAAGTTTCTCAGAAAGCTTCTTTCTCTTTGTTATCGGAGGATATTTCCTTTGGCCCTATAGTCTTCCAAGGGATCCGAAATATCTGTTCTCAGATTCCACAGTAATGAGGCTAGCAAAGAGATCCACGAAATACAGATGTAACTCTGTGAGATAAATTAACAGAACACTAAGCACTTTCTCAGAAAGCTTCTTTCCAGATTTCATCTGAGGATATTTCGTTTTTCACAATAGCCCTCTAAGGGATTCCAAATATCACTTTGCCAATTCCACAAGAACTGTCTTACCGAAAGGCTTCTTGAGGGGAAAGCTGTAACTCTGTGAGATGATTTCACAGAACACAAAGAAGTTTCTCAGAAAGCTTCTTTCTCTTTGTTATCGGAGGATATTTCCTTTGGCCCTATAGTCTTCCAGGGGATCCGAAATATCTGTTCTCAGATTCCACAGAAATAAGGCTAGCAAAGAGATCCACGAAATACAGATGTAATACTGTGAGATGAATTAACAGAACACTAAGCAGTTTCTCAGAAAGCTTTTTCCAGATTTCATCTGAGGATATTTCCTTTTTCACCATAGCCCTCTATGGGCTTCCAAATATCACTTTGCCAATTCCACAAGAACTGTTTTAGCGAAAGGCTTCTTGAGGGGAAAGCTGTAACTCTGTGAGATGATTTCACAGAACACAAAGAAGTTTCTCAGAAAGCTTCTTTCTCTTTGTTATCGGAGGATATTTCCTTTGGCCCTATAGTCTTCCAAAGGATCCGAAATATCTGTTCTCAGATTCCACAGAAATGAGGCTAGCAAAGAGATCCACGAAATACAGATGTAACTCTGTGAGATGAATTAACAGAACACTAAGCAGTTTCTCAGAAAGCTTCTTTCCAGATTTCATCTGAGGATATTTCCTTTTTCACCATAGCCCTCTATGGGCTTACAAATATCACTTTGCCAATTCCACAAGAACTGTCTTAGCGAAAGGCTTCTTGAGGGGAAAGCTGTAACTCTGTGAGATGATTTCACAGAACACTAAGAAGTTTCTCAGAAAGCTTCTTTCTCTTTGTTATCGTGGGATATTTCCTTTGGCCCTATAGTCTTCCAAGGGATCCGAAATATCTGTTCTCAGATTCCACAGAAATAAGGCTAGCAAATGATCGACGAAATACAGATGTAACTCTGTGAGATGAATTAACAGAACACTAAGCAGTTTCTCAGAAAGCTTCTTTCCAGATTTCATCTGAGGATATTTTGTTTTTCACCCTAGCCCTCTATGGGCTTCCAAATATCACTTTGCCAATTCCACAAGAACTGTTTTAGCGAAAGGCTTCTTGAGGGGAAAGCTGTAACTCTGTGAGATGATTTCACAGAACACAAAGAAGTTTCTCAGAAAGCTTCTTTCTCTTTGTTATCGGAGGATATTTCCTTTGGCCCTATAGTCTTCCAAAGGATCCGAAATATCTGTTCTCAGATTCCACAGAAATGAGGCTAGCAAAGAGATCCACGAAATACACATGTAACGCTGTGAGATGAATTAACAGAACACTAAGCAGTTTCTCAGAAAGCTTCTTTCCAGATTTCATCTGAGGATATTTCCTTTTTCACCATAGCCCTCTATGGGCTTACAAATATCACTTTGCCAATTCCACAAGAACTGTCTTAGCGAAAGGCTTCTTGAGGGGAAAGCTGTAACTCTGTGAGATGATTTCACAGAACACAAAGAAGTTTCTCAGAAAGCTTCTTTCTCTTTGTTATCGGAGGATATTTCCTTTGGCCCTATAGTCTTCCAAAGGATCCGAAATATCGGTTCTCAGATTCCACAGAAATAAGGCTAGCAAAGAGATCGACGAAATACAGATGTAACTCTGTGAGATGAATTAACAGAACACTAAGCAGTTTCTCAGAAAGCTTCTTTCAAGATTTCATCTGAGGATATTTCGTTTTTCACCATAGCCCTCTATGGGCTTCCAAATATCACTTTGCCAATTCCACAAGAACTGTCTTAGCGAAAGGCTTCTTGAGGGGAAAGCTGTAACTCTGTGAGATGATTTCACAGAACACTAAGAAGTTTCTCAGAAAGCTTATTTATCTTTGTTATCGTGGGATATTTCCTTTGGCCCTATAGTCTTCCAAGGGATCCGAAATATCTGTTCTCAGATTCCACAGAAATAAGGCTAGCAAATGATCGACGAAATACAGATGTAACTCTGTGAGATGAATTAACAGAACACTAAGCAGTTTCTCAGAAAGCTTCTTTCAAGATTTCATCTGAGGATATTTCCTTTTTCACCATAGCCCTCCATGGGCTTCCAAATGTCACTTTGCCAATTCCACAAGAACTGTTTTAGGGAAAGGCTTCTTGAGGGGAAAGCTGTAACTCTGTGAGATGATTTCAAAGAACACAAAGAAGTTTCTCAGAAAGCTTCTTTCTCTTTGTTATCGGAGGATATTTCCTTTGGCCCTATAGTCTTCCAAGGGATCCGAAATATCTGTTCTCAGATTCCACAGAAATGAGGCTAGCAAAGAGATCCACGAAATACAGATGTAACTCTGTGAGATGAATTAACAGAACACTAAGCAGTTTCTCAGAAAGCTTCTTTCCAGATTTCATCTGAGGATATTTCCTTTTTCACCATAGCCCTCTATGGGCTTCCAAATATCACTTTGACAATTCCACAAGAACTGTTTTAGCGAAAGGCTTCTTGAGGGGAAAGCTGTAACTCTGTGAGATGATTTCACAGAACACAAAGAGGTTTCTCAGAAAGCTTCTTTCTCTTTGTTATCGGAGGATATTTCCTTTGGCCCTATATTCTTCCAAGGGATCCGAAATATCTGTTCTCAGATTCCACAGAAATAAGGCTAGCAAAGAGATCGACGAAATACAGATGTAACTCTGTGAGATGAATTAACAGAACACTAAGCAGTTTCTCAGAAAGCTTCTTTCCAGATTTCATCTGAGGATATTTCGTTTTTCACAATAGCCCTCTATGGGCTTCCAAATATCACTTTGCCAATTCCACAAGAACTGTCTTACCGAAAGGCTTCTTGAGGGGAAAGCTGTAACTCTGTGAGATGATTTCACAGAACACAAAGAAGTTTCTCAGAAAGCTTCTTTCTCTTTGTTATCGGAGGATATTTCCTTTGGCCCTATAGTCTTCCAGGGGATCCGAAATATCTGTTCTCAGATTCCACAGAAATAAGGCTAGCAAAGAGATCCACGAAATACAGATGTAATACTGTGAGATGAATTAACAGAACACTAAGCAGTTTCTCAGAAAGCTTTTTCCAGATTTCATCTGAGGATATTTCCTTTTTCACCATAGCCCTCTATGGGCTTCCAAATATCACTTTGCCAATTCCACAAGAACTGTTTTAGCGAAAGGCTTCTTGAGGGGAAAGCTGTAACTCTGTGAGATGATTTCACAGAACACAAAGAAGTTTCTCAGAAAGCTTCTTTCTCTTTGTTATCGGAGGATATTTCCTTTGGCCCTATAGTCTTCCAAAGGATCCGAAATATCTGTTCTCAGATTCCACAGAAATGAGGCTAGCAAAGAGATCCACGAAATACACATGTAACTCTGTGAGATGAATTAACAGAACACTAAGCAGTTTCTCAGAAAGCTTCTTTCCAGATTTCATCTGAGGATATTTCCTTTTTCACCATAGCCCTCTAAGGGCTTACAAATATCACTTTGCCAATTCCACAAGAACTGTCTTAGCGAAAGGCTTCTTGAGGGGAAAGCTGTAACTCTGTGAGATGATTTCACAGAACACAAAGAAGTTTCTCAGAAAGCTTCTTTCTCTTTTTTATCCGAGGATATTTCCTTTGGCCCTATAGCCTTCCAAAGGATCCGAAATATCGGTTCTCAGATTCCACAGAAATAAGGCTAGCAAAGAGAACGACGAAATACAGATGTAACTCTGTGAGATGAATTAACAGAACACTAAGCAGTTTCTCAGAAAGCTTCTTTAAAGATTTCATCTGAGGATATTTCGTTTTTCACCATAGCCCTCTATGGGCTTCCAAATATCACTTTGCCAATTCCACAAGAACTGTCTTAGCGAAAGGCTTCTTGAGGGGAAAGCTGTAACTCTGTGAGATGATTTCACAGAACACTAAGAAGTTTCTCAGAAAGCTTATTTATCTTTGTTATCGTGGGATATTTTCTTTGGCCCTATAGTCTTCCAAGGGATCCGGAATATCTGTTATCAGATTCCACAGAAATAAGGCTAGCAAATGATCGACGAAATACAGATATAACTCTGTGAGATGAATTAACAGAACACTAAGCAGTTTCTCAGAAAGCTTCTTTCAAGATTTCATCTGAGGATATTTCCTTTTTCACCATAGCCCTCCATGGGCTTCCAAATGTCACTTTGCCAATTCCACAAGAACTGTTTTAGGGAAAGGCTTCTTGAGGGGAAAGCTGTAACTCTGTGAGATGATTTCAAAGAACACAAAGAAGTTTCTCAGAAAGCTTCTTTCTCTTTGTTATCGGAGGATATTTCCTTTGGCCCCATAGTCTTCCAAGGGATCCGAAATATCTGTTCTCAGATTCCACAGAAATGAGGCTAGCAAAGAGATCCACGAAATACAGATGTAACTCTGTGAGATGAATTAACAGAACACTAAGCAGTTTCTCAGAAAGCTTCTTTCCAGATTTCATCTGAGGATATTTCCTTTTTCACCATAGCCCTCTATGGGCTTCCAAATATCACTTTGCCAATTCCACAAGAACTGTCTTAGCGAAAGGCTTCTTGAGGGGAAAGCTGTAACTCTGTGAGATGATTTCAAAGAACACAAAGAAGTTTCTCAGAAAGCTTCTTTCTCTTTGTTATCGGAGGATATTTCCTTTGGCCCTATAGTCTTCCAAGGGATCCGAAATATCTG
Organism: Macaca nemestrina; assembly: GCF_043159975.1. Lineage (NCBI taxonomy): Eukaryota > Metazoa > Chordata > Mammalia > Primates > Cercopithecidae > Macaca > Macaca nemestrina. The sequence goes on from NC_092137.1 coordinate 100,245,440, forward strand.
TTCTCAGATTCCACAGAAATGAGGCTAGCAAAGAGATCCACGAAATACAGATGTAACTCTGTGAGATAAATTAACAGAACACTAAGCACTTTCTCAGAAAGCTTCTTTCCAGATTTCATCTGAGGATATTTCGTTTTTCACAATGGCCCTCTATGGGCTTCCAAATATCACTTTGCCAATTCCACAAGAACTGTCTTACCGAAAGGCTTCTTGAGGGGAAAGCTGTAACTCTGTGAGATGATTTCACAGAACACAAAGAAGTTTCTCAGAAAGCTTCTTTCTCTTTGTTATCGGAGGATATTTCCTTTGGCCCTATAGTCTTCCAGGGGATCCGAAATATCTGTTCTCAGATTCCACAGAAATAAGGCTAGCAAAGAGATCCACGAAATACAGATGTAATACTGTGAGATGAATTAACAGAACACTAAGCAGTTTCTCAGAAAGCTTTTTCCAGATTTCATCTGAGGATATTTCCTTTTTCACCATAGCCCTCTATGGGCTTCCAAATATCACTTTGCCAATTCCACAAGAACTGTTTTAGCGAAAGGCTTCTTGAGGGGAAAGCTGTAACTCTGTGAGATGATTTCACAGAACACTAAGAAGTTTCTCAGAAAGCTTCTTTCTCTTTGTTATCGTGGGATATTTCCTTTGGCCCTATAGTCTTCCAAGGGATCCGAAATATCTGTTCTCAGATTCCACAGAAATAAGGCTAGCAAATGATCGACGAAATACAGATGTAACTCTGTGAGATGAATTAACAGAACACTAAGCAGTTTCTCAGAAAGCTTCTTTCCAGATTTCATCTGAGGATATTTCCTTTTTCACCATAGCCCTCTATGGGCTTCCAAATATCACTTTGCCAATTCCACAAGAACTGTTTTAGCGAAAGGCTTCTTGAGGGGAAAGCTGTAACTCTGTGAGATGATTTCACAGAACACAAAGAAGTTTCTCAGAAAGCTTCTTTCTCTTTCTTATCGGAGGATATTTCCTTTGGCCCTATAGTCTTCCAAAGGATCTGAAATATCTGTTCTCAGATTCCACAGAAATGAGGCTAGCAAAGAGATTCACGAAATACACATGTAACTCTGTGAGATGAATTAACAGAACACTAAGCAGTTTCTCAGAAAGCTTCTTTCCAGATTTCATCTGAGGATATTTCCTTTTTCACCATAGCCCTCTATGGGCTTCTAAATATCACTTTGCCAATTCCACAAGAACTGTCTTAGCGAAAGGCTTCTTGAGGGGAAAGCTGTAACTCTGTGAGATGATTTCACAGAACACAAAGAAGTTTCTCAGAAAGCTTCTTTCTCTTTGTTATCGGAGGATATTTCCTTTGGCCCTATAGTCTTCCAAAGGATCCGAAATATCGGTTCTCAGATTCCACAGAAATAAGGCTAGCAAAGAGATCGACGAAATACAGATGTAACTCTGTGAGATGAATTAACAGAACACTGAGCAGTTTCTCAGAAAGCTTCTTTCAAGATTTCATCTGAGGATATTTCGTTTTTCACCATAGCCCTCTATGGGCTTCCAAATATCACTTTGCCAATTCCACAAGAACTGTCTTAGCGAAAGGCTTCTTGAGGGGAAAGCTGTAACTCTGTGAGATGATTTCACAGAACACTAAGAAGTTTCTCAGAAAGCTTATTTATCTTTGTTATCGTGGGATATTTCCTTTGGCCCTATAGTCTTCCAAGGGATCCGAAATATCTGTTCTCAGATTCCACAGAAATAAGGCTAGCAAATGATCGACGAAATACAGATGTAACTCTGTGAGATGAATTAACAGAACACTAAGCAGTTTCTCAGAAAGCTTCTTTCAAGATTTCATCTGAGGATATTTCCTTTTTCACCATAGCCCTCCATGGGCTTCCAAATGTCACTTTGCCAATTCCACAAGACCTGTTTTAGGGAAAGGCTTCTTGAGGGGAAAGCTGTAACTCTGTGAGATGATTTCAAAGAACACAAAGAAGTTTCTCAGAAAGCTTCTTTCTCTTTGTTATCGGAGGATATTTCCTTTGGCCCTATAGTCTTCCAAGGGATCCGAAATATCTGTTCTCAGATTCCACAGAAATAAGGCTAGCAAAGAGATCCACGAAATACAGATGTAACTCTGTGAGATGAATTAACAGAACACTAAGCAGTTTCTCAGAAAGCTTCTTTCCAGATTTCATCTGAGGATATTTCCTTTTTCACCATAGCCCTCTATGGGCTTCCAAATATCACTTTGCCAATTCCACAAGAACTGTCTTAGCGAAAGGCTTCTTGAGGGGAAAGCTGTAACTCTGTGAGATGATTTCACAGAACACAAAGAAGTTTCTCAGAAAGCTTCTTTCTCTTTGTTATCGGAGGATATTTCCTTTGGCCCTATATTCTTCCAAGGGATCCGAAATATCTGTTCTCAGATTCCACAGAAATAAGGCTAGCAAAGAGATCGACGAAATACAGATGTAACTCTGAGAGATGAATTAACAGAACCCTAAGCAGTTTCTCAGAAAACTTCTTTCAAGATTCATCTGAGGATATTTCCTTTTTCACCATAGCCCTCTATGGGCTTCCAAATATCACTTTGACAATTCCACAAGAACTGTTTTAGGGAAAGGCTTCTTGAGGGGAAAGCTGTAACTCTGTGAGATGATTTCAAAGAACACAAAGAAGTTTCTCAGAAAGCTTCTTTCTCTTTGTTATCGGAGGGTATTTCCTTTGGCCCTATAGTCTTCCAAAGGATCCGAAATATCTGTTCTCAGATTCCACAGAAATAAGGCTAGCAAAGAGATCCACGAAATACAGATGTAACTCTGTGAGATGAATTAACAGAACACTAAGCAGTTTCTCAGAAAGCTTCTTTCAAGATTTCATCTGAGGATATTTCCTTTTTCACCATAGCCCTCCATGGGCTTCCAAATGTCACTTTGCCAATTCCACAAGAACTGTTTTAGGGAAAGGCTTCTTGAGGGGAAAGCTGTAACTCTGTGAGATGATTTCAAAGAACACAAAGAAGTTTCTCAGAAAGCTTCTTTCTCTTTGTTATCGGAGGATATTTCCTTTGGCCCTATAGTCTTCCAAGGGATCCGAAATATCTGTTCTCAGATTCCACAGTAATGAGGCTAGCAAAGAGATCCACGAAATACAGATGTAACTCTGTGAGATAAATTAACAGAACACTAAGCACTTTCTCAGAAAGCTTCTTTCCAGATTTCATCTGAGGATATTTCGTTTTTCACAATAGCCCTCTATGGGCTTCCAAATATCACTTTGCCAATTCCACAAGAACTGTCTTACCGAAAGGCTTCTTGAGGGGAAAGCTGTAACTCTGTGAGATGATTTCACAGAACACAAAGAAGTTTCTCAGAAAGCTTCTTTCTCTTTGTTATCGGAGGATATTTCCTTTGGCCCTATAGTCTTCCAGGGGATCCGAAATATCTGTTCTCAGATTCCACAGAAATAAGGCTAGCAAAGAGATCCACGAAATACAGATGTAACTCTGTGAGATGAATTAACAGAACACTAAGCAGTTTCTCAGAAAGCTTTTTCCAGATTTCATCTGAGGATATTTCCTTTTTCACCATAGCCCTCTATGGGCTTCCAAATATCACTTTGCCAATTCCACAAGAACTGTTTTAGCGAAAGGCTTCTTGAGGGGAAAGCTGTAACTCTGTGAGATGATTTCACAGAACACAAAGAAGTTTCTCAGAAAGCTTCTTTCTCTTTGTTATCGGAGGATATTTCCTTTGGCCCTATAGTCTTCCAAAGGATCCGAAATATCTGTTCTCAGATTCCACAGAAATGAGGCTAGCAAAGAGATCCACGAAATACACATGTAACTCTGTGAGATGAATTAACAGAACACTAAGCAGTTTCTCAGAAAGCTTCTTTCCAGATTTCATCTGAGGATATTTCCTTTTTCACCATAGCCCTCTATGGGCTTACAAATATCACTTTGCCAACTCCACAAGAACTGTCTTAGCGAAAGGCTTCTTGAGGGGAAAGCTGTAACTCTGTGAGATGATTTCACAGAACACAAAGAAGTTTCTCAGAAAGCTTCTTTCTCTTTGTTATCGGAGGATATTTCCTTTGGCCCTATAGTCTTCCAAAATATCCGAAATATCTGTTCTCAGATTCCACAGAAATAAGGCTAGCAAAGAGATCGACGAAATACAGATGTAACTCTGTGAGATGAATTAACAGAACACTAAGCAGTTTCTCAGAAAGCTTCTTTCAAGATTTCATCTGAGGATATTTCGCTTTTCACCATAGCCCTCTATGGGCTTCCAAATATGACTTTGCCAATTCCACAAGAACTGTCTTAGCGAAAGGCTTCTTGAGGGGAAAGCTGTAACTCTGTGAGATGATTTCACAGAACACTAAGAAGTTTCTCAGAAAGCTTATTTATCTTTGTTATCGTGGGATATTTCCTTTGGCCCTATAGTCTTCCAAGGGATCCGAAATATCTGTTCTCAGATTCCACAGAAATAAGGCTAGCAAATGATCGACGAAATACAGATGTAACTCTGTGAGATGAATTAACAGAACACTAAGCAGTTTCTTAGAAAGCTTCTTTCCAGATTTCATCTGAGGATATTTCCTTTTTCACCATAGCCCTCTATGGGCTTCCAAATATCACTTTGACAATTCCACAAGAACTGTTTTAGCGAAAGGCTTCTTGAGGGGAAAGCTGTAACTCTGTGAGATGATTTCACAGAACACAAAGAAGTTTCTCAGAAAGCTTCTTTCTCTTTGTTATCGGAGGATATTTCCTTTGGCCCTATAGTCTTCCAAAGGATCCGAAATATCTGTTCTCAGATTCCACAGAAATGAGGCTAGCAAAGAGATCCACGAAATACAGATGTAACTCTGTGAGATGAATTAACAGAACACTAAGCAGTTTCTCAGAAAGCTTCTTTCCAGATTTCATCTGAGGATATTTCCTTTTTCACCATAGCCCTCTATGGGCTTACAAATATCACTTTGCCAATTCCACAAGAACTGTCATAGCGAAAGGCTTCTTGAGGGGAAAGCTGTAACTCTGTGAGATGATTTCACAGAACACAAAGAAGTTTCTCAGAAAGCTTCTTTCTCTTTGTTATCGGAGGATATTTCCTTTGGCCCTATAGTCTTCCAAGGGATCCGAAATATCTGTTCTCAGATTCCACAGAAATAAGGCTAGCAAAGAGATCCACGAAATACAGATGTAACTCTGTGAGATGAATTAACAGAACCCTAAGCAGTTTCTCAGAAAGCTTCTTTCAAGATTTCATCTGAGGATATTTCCTTTTTCACCATAGCCCTCTATGGGCTTCCAAATATCACTTTGACAATTCCACAAGAACTGTTTAGCGAAAGACTTCTTGAGGGGAAAGCTGTAACTCTGTGAGATGATTTGAAAGAACACAAAGAAGTTTCTCAGAAAGCTTATTTATCTTTGTTATCGTGGGATATTTTCTTTGGCCCTATAGTCTTCCAAGGGATCCGGAATATCTGTTATCAGATTCCACAGAAATAAGACTAGCAAATGATCGACGAAATACAGATGTAACTCTGTGAGATGAATTAACAGAACACTAAGCAGTTTCTCAGAAAGCTTCTTTCAAGATTTCATCTGAGGATATTTCCTTTTTCACCATAGCCCTCCATGGGCTTCCAAATGTCACTTTGCCAATTCCACAAGAACTGTTTTAGGGAAAGGCTTCTTGAGGGGAAAGCTGTAACTCTGTGAGATGATTTCAAAGAACACAAAGAAGTTTCTCAGAAAGCTTCTTTCTCTTTGTTATCGGAGGATATTTCCTTTGGCCCTATAGTCTTCCAAGGGATCCGAAATATCTGTTCTCAGATTCCACAGAAATGAGGCTAGCAAAGAGATCCACGAAATACAGATGTAACTCTGTGAGATGAATTAACAGAACACTAAGCAGTTTCTCAGAAAGCTTCTTTCCAGATTTCATCTGAGGATATTTCCTTTTTCACCATAGCCCTCTATGGGCTTCCAAATATCACTTTGACAATTCCACAAGAACTGTTTTAGCGAAAGGCTTCTTGAGGGGAAAGCTGTAACTCTGTGAGATGATTTCACAGAACACAAAGAGGTTTCTCAGAAAGCTTCTTTCTCTTTGTTATCGGAGGATATTTCCTTTGGCCCTATAGTCTTCCAAGGGATCCGAAATATCTGTTCTCAGATTCCACAGAAATAAGGCTAGCAAAGAGATCGACGAAATACAGATGTAACTCTGTGAGATGAATTAACAGAACACTAAGCAGTTTCTCAGAAAGCTTCTTTCCAGATTTCATCTGAGGATATTTCGTTTTTCACAATAGCCCTCTATGGGCTTCCAAATATCACTTTGCCAATTCCACAAGAACTGTCTTACCGAAAGGCTTCTTGAGGGGAAAGCTGTAACTCTGTGAGATGATTTCACAGAACACAAAGAAGTTTCTCAGAAAGCTTCTTTCTCTTTGTTATCGGAGGATATTTCCTTTGGCCCTATAGTCTTCCAGGGGATCCGAAATATCTGTTCTCAGATTCCACAGAAATAAGGCTAGCAAAGAGATCCACGAAATACAGATGTAATACTGTGAGATGAATTAACAGAACACTAAGCAGTTTCTCAGAAAGCTTTTTCCAGATTTCATCTGAGGATATTTCCTTTTTCACCATAGCCCTCTATGGGCTTCCAAATATCACTTTGCCAATTCCACAAGAACTGTTTTAGCGAAAGGCTTCTTGAGGGGAAAGCTGTAACTCTGTGAGATGATTTCACAGAACACAAAGAAGTTTCTCAGAAAGCTTCTTTCTCTTTGTTATCGGAGGATATTTCCTTTGGCCCTATAGTCTTCCAAAGGATCCGAAATATCTGTTCTCAGATTCCACAGAAATGAGGCTAGCAAAGAGATCCACGAAATACACATGTAACTCTGTGAGATGAATTAACAGAACACTAAGCAGTTTCTCAGAAAGCTTCTTTCCAGATTTCATCTGAGGATATTTCCTTTTTCACCATAGCCCTCTAAGGGCTTACAAATATCACTTTGCCAATTCCACAAGAACTGTCTTAGCGAAAGGCTTCTTGAGGGGAAAGCTGTAACTCTGTGAGATGATTTCACAGAACACAAAGAAGTTTCTCAGAAAGCTTCTTTCTCTTTTTTATCCGAGGATATTTCCTTTGGCCCTATAGTCTTCCAAAGGATCCGAAATATCGGTTCTCAGATTCCACAGAAATAAGGCTAGCAAAGAGAACGACGAAATACAGATGTAACTCTGTGAGATGAATTAACAGAACACTAAGCAGTTTCTCAGAAAGCTTCTTTAAAGATTTCATCTGAGGATATTTCGTTTTTCACCATAGCCCTCTATGGGCTTCCAAATATCACTTTGCCAATTCCACAAGAACTGTCTTAGCGAAAGGCTTCTTGAGGGGAAAGCTGTAACTCTGTGAGATGATTTCACAGAACACTAAGAAGTTTCTCAGAAAGCTTATTTATCTTTGTTATCGTGGGATATTTTCTTTGGCCCTATAGTCTTCCAAGGGATCCGGAATATCTGTTATCAGATTCCACAGAAATAAGGCTAGCAAATGATCGACGAAATACAGATATAACTCTGTGAGATGAATTAACAGAACACTAAGCAGTTTCTCAGAAAGCTTCTTTCAAGATTTCATCTGAGGATATTTCCTTTTTCACCATAGCCCTCCATGGGCTTCCAAATGTCACTTTGCCAATTCCACAAGAACTGTTTTAGGGAAAGGCTTCTTGAGGGGAAAGCTGTAACTCTGTGAGATGATTTCAAAGAACACAAAGAAGTTTCTCAGAAAGCTTCTTTCTCTTTGTTATCGGAGGATATTTCCTTTGGCCCCATAGTCTTCCAAGGGATCCGAAATATCTGTTCTCAGATTCCACAGAAATGAGGCTAGCAAAGAGATCCACGAAATACAGATGTAACTCTGTGAGATGAATTAACAGAACACTAAGCAGTTTCTCAGAAAGCTTCTTTCCAGATTTCATCTGAGGATATTTCCTTTTTCACCATAGCCCTCTATGGGCTTCCAAATATCACTTTGCCAATTCCACAAGAACTGTCTTAGCGAAAGGCTTCTTGAGGGGAAAGCTGTAACTCTGTGAGATGATTTCAAAGAACACAAAGAAGTTTCTCAGAAAGCTTCTTTCTCTTTGTTATCGGAGGATATTTCCTTTGGCCCTATAGTCTTCCAAGGGATCCGAAATATCTGTTCTCAGATTCCACAGAAATGAGGCTAGCAAAGAGATCCACGAAATACAGATGTAACTCTGTGAGATAAATTAACAGAACACTAAGCACTTTCTCAGAAAGCTTCTTTCCAGATTTCATCTGAGGATATTTCGTTTTTCACAATGGCCCTCTATGGGCTTCCAAATATCACTTTGCCAATTCCACAAGAACTGTCTTACCGAAAGGCTTCTTGAGGGGAAAGCTGTAACTCTGTGAGATGATTTCACAGAACACAAAGAAGTTTCTCAGAAAGCTTCTTTCTCTTTGTTATCGGAGGATATTTCCTTTGGCCCTATAGTCTTCCAGGGGATCCGAAATATCTGTTCTCAGATTCCACAGAAATAAGGCTAGCAAAGAGATCCACGAAATACAGATGTAATACTGTGAGATGAATTAACAGAACACTAAGCAGTTTCTCAGAAAGCTTTTTCCAGATTTCATCTGAGGATATTTCCTTTTTCACCATAGCCCTCTATGGGCTTCCAAATATCACTTTGCCAATTCCACAAGAACTGTTTTAGCGAAAGGCTTCTTGAGGGGAAAGCTGTAACTCTGTGAGATGATTTCACAGAACACTAAGAAGTTTCTCAGAAAGCTTCTTTCTCTTTGTTATCGTGGGATATTTCCTTTGGCCCTATAGTCTTCCAAGGGATCCGAAATATCTGTTCTCAGATTCCACAGAAATAAGGCTAGCAAATGATCGACGAAATACAGATGTAACTCTGTGAGATGAATTAACAGAACACTAAGCAGTTTCTCAGAAAGCTTCTTTCCAGATTTCATCTGAGGATATTTCCTTTTTCACCATAGCCCTCTATGGGCTTCCAAATATCACTTTGCCAATTCCACAAGAACTGTTTTAGCGAAAGGCTTCTTGAGGGGAAAGCTGTAACTCTGTGAGATGATTTCACAGAACACAAAGAAGTTTCTCAGAAAGCTTCTTTCTCTTTCTTATCGGAGGATATTTCCTTTGGCCCTATAGTCTTCCAAAGGATCTGAAATATCTGTTCTCAGATTCCACAGAAATGAGGCTAGCAAAGAGATTCACGAAATACACATGTAACTCTGTGAGATGAATTAACAGAACACTAAGCAGTTTCTCAGAAAGCTTCTTTCCAGATTTCATCTGAGGATATTTCCTTTTTCACCATAGCCCTCTATGGGCTTCTAAATATCACTTTGCCAATTCCACAAGAACTGTCTTAGCGAAAGGCTTCTTGAGGGGAAAGCTGTAACTCTGTGAGATGATTTCACAGAACACAAAGAAGTTTCTCAGAAAGCTTCTTTCTCTTTGTTATCGGAGGATATTTCCTTTGGCCCTATAGTCTTCCAAAGGATCCGAAATATCGGTTCTCAGATTCCACAGAAATAAGGCTAGCAAAGAGATCGACGAAATACAGATGTAACTCTGTGAGATGAATTAACAGAACACTGAGCAGTTTCTCAGAAAGCTTCTTTCAAGATTTCATCTGAGGATATTTCGTTTTTCACCATAGCCCTCTATGGGCTTCCAAATATCACTTTGCCAATTCCACAAGAACTGTCTTAGCGAAAGGCTTCTTGAGGGGAAAGCTGTAACTCTGTGAGATGATTTCACAGAACACTAAGAAGTTTCTCAGAAAGCTTATTTATCTTTGTTATCGTGGGATATTTCCTTTGGCCCTATAGTCTTCCAAGGGATCCGAAATATCTGTTCTCAGATTCCACAGAAATAAGGCTAGCAAATGATCGACGAAATACAGATGTAACTCTGTGAGATGAATTAACAGAACACTAAGCAGTTTCTCAGAAAGCTTCTTTCAAGATTTCATCTGAGGATATTTCCTTTTTCACCATAGCCCTCCATGGGCTTCCAAATGTCACTTTGCCAATTCCACAAGAACTGTTTTAGGGAAAGGCTTCTTGAGGGGAAAGCTGTAACTCTGTGAGATGATTTCAAAGAACACAAAGAAGTTTCTCAGAAAGCTTCTTTCTCTTTGTTATCGGAGGATATTTCCTTTGGCCCTATAGTCTTCCAAGGGATCCGAAATATCTGTTCTCAGATTCCACAGAAATAAGGCTAGCAAAGAGATCCACGAAATACAGATGTAACTCTGTGAGATGAATTAACAGAACACTAAGCAGTTTCTCAGAAAGCTTCTTTCCAGATTTCATCTGAGGATATTTCCTTTTTCACCATAGCCCTCTATGGGCTTCCAAATATCACTTTGCCAATTCCACAAGAACTGTCTTAGCGAAAGGCTTCTTGAGGGGAAAGCTGTAACTCTGTGAGATGATTTCACAGAACACAAAGAAGTTTCTCAGAAAGCTTCTTTCTCTTTGTTATCGGAGGATATTTCCTTTGGCCCTATATTCTTCCAAGGGATCCGAAATATCTGTTCTCAGATTCCACAGAAATAAGGCTAGCAAAGAGATCGACGAAATACAGATGTAACTCTGAGAGATGAATTAACAGAACCCTAAGCAGTTTCTCAGAAAACTTCTTTCAAGATTCATCTGAGGATATTTCCTTTTTCACCATAGCCCTCTATGGGCTTCCAAATATCACTTTGACAATTCCACAAGAACTGTTTTAGGGAAAGGCTTCTTGAGGGGAAAGCTGTAACTCTGTGAGATGATTTCAAAGAACACAAAGAAGTTTCTCAGAAAGCTTCTTTCTCTTTGTTATCGGAGGGTATTTCCTTTGGCCCTATAGTCTTCCAAAGGATCCGAAATATCTGTTCTCAGATTCCACAGAAATAAGGCTAGCAAAGAGATCCACGAAATACAGATGTAACTCTGTGAGATGAATTAACAGAACACTAAGCAGTTTCTCAGAAAGCTTCTTTCAAGATTTCATCTGAGGATATTTCCTTTTTCACCATAGCCCTCCATGGGCTTCCAAATGTCACTTTGCCAATTCCACAAGAACTGTCTTACCGAAAGGCTTCTTGAGGGGAAAGCTGTAACTCTGTGAGATGATTTCACAGAACACAAAGAAGTTTCTCAGAAAGCTTCTTTCTCTTTGTTATCGGAGGATATTTCCTTTGGCCCTATAGTCTTCCAGGGGATCCGAAATATCTGTTCTCAGATTCCACAGAAATAAGGCTAGCAAAGAGATCCACGAAATACAGATGTAACTCTGTGAGATGAATTAACAGAACACTAAGCAGTTTCTCAGAAAGCTTTTTCCAGATTTCATCTGAGGATATTTCCTTTTTCACCATAGCCCTCTATGGGCTTCCAAATATCACTTTGCCAATTCCACAAGAACTGTTTTAGCGAAAGGCTTCTTGAGGGGAAAGCTGTAACTCTGTGAGATGATTTCACAGAACACAAAGAAGTTTCTCAGAAAGCTTCTTTCTCTTTGTTATCGGAGGATATTTCCTTTGGCCCTATAGTCTTCCAAAGGATCCGAAATATCTGTTCTCAGATTCCACAGAAATGAGGCTAGCAAAGAGATCCACGAAATACACATGTAACTCTGTGAGATGAATTAACAGAACACTAAGCAGTTTCTCAGAAAGCTTCTTTCCAGATTTCATCTGAGGATATTTCCTTTTTCACCATAGCCCTCTATGGGCTTACAAATATCACTTTGCCAATTCCACAAGAACTGTCTTAGCGAAAGGCTTCTTGAGGGGAAAGCTGTAACTCTGTGAGATGATTTCACAGAACACAAAGAAGTTTCTCAGAAAGCTTCTTTCTCTTTGTTATCGGAGGATATTTCCTTTGGCCCTATAGTCTTCCAAAGGATCCGAAATATCGGTTCTCAGATTCCACAGAAATAAGGCTAGCAAAGAGATCGACGAAATACAGATGTAACTCTGTGAGATGAATTAACAGAACACTGAGCAGTTTCTCAGAAAGCTTCTTTCAAGATTTCATCTGAGGATATTTCGTTTTTCACCATAGCCCTCTATGGGCTTCCAAATATCACTTTGCCAATTCCACAAGAACTGTCTTAGCGAAAGGCTTCTTGAGGGGAAAGCTGTAACTCTGTGAGATGATTTCACAGAACACTAAGAAGTTTCTCAGAAAGCTTATTTATCTTTGTTATCGTGGGATATTTCCTTTGGCCCTATAGTCTTCCAAGGGATCCGAAATATCTGTTCTCAGATTCCACAGAAATAAGGCTAGCAAATGATCGACGAAATACAGATGTAACTCTGTGAGATGAATTAACAGAACACTAAGCAGTTTCTCAGAAAGCTTCTTTCAAGATTTCATCTGAGGATATTTCCTTTTTCACCATAGCCCTCCATGGGCTTCCAAATGTCACTTTGCCAATTCCACAAGAACTGTTTTAGGGAAAGGCTTCTTGAGGGGAAAGCTGTAACTCTGTGAGATGATTTCAAAGAACACAAAGAAGTTTCTCAGAAAGCTTCTTTCTCTTTGTTATCGGAGGATATTTCCTTTGGCCCTATAGTCTTCCAAGGGATCCGAAATATCTGTTCTCAGATTCCACAGAAATAAGGCTAGCAAAGAGATCCACGAAATACAGATGTAACTCTGTGAGATGAATTAACAGAACACTAAGCAGTTTCTCAGAAAGCTTCTTTCCAGATTTCATCTGAGGATATTTCCTTTTTCACCATAGCCCTCTATGGGCTTCCAAATATCACTTTGCCAATTCCACAAGAACTGTCTTAGCGAAAGGCTTCTTGAGGGGAAAGCTGTAACTCTGTGAGATGATTTCACAGAACACAAAGAAGTTTCTCAGAAAGCTTCTTTCTCTTTGTTATCGGAGGATATTTCCTTTGGCCCTATATTCTTCCAAGGGATCCGAAATATCTGTTCTCAGATTCCACAGAAATAAGGCTAGCAAAGAGATCGACGAAATACAGATGTAACTCTGAGAGATGAATTAACAGAACCCTAAGCAGTTTCTCAGAAAACTTCTTTCAAGATTCATCTGAGGATATTTCCTTTTTCACCATAGCCCTCTATGGGCTTCCAAATATCACTTTGACAATTCCACAAGAACTGTTTTAGGGAAAGGCTTCTTGAGGGGAAAGCTGTAACTCTGTGAGATGATTTCAAAGAACACAAAGAAGTTTCTCAGAAAGCTTCTTTCTCTTTGTTATCGGAGGGTATTTCCTTTGGCCCTATAGTCTTCCAAAGGATCCGAAATATCTGTTCTCAGATTCCACAGAAATAAGGCTAGCAAAGAGATCCACGAAATACAGATGTAACTCTGTGAGATGAATTAACAGAACACTAAGCAGTTTCTCAGAAAGCTTCTTTCAAGATTTCATCTGAGGATATTTCCTTTTTCACCATAGCCCTCCATGGGCTTCCAAATGTCACTTTGCCAATTCCACAAGAACTGTCTTACCGAAAGGCTTCTTGAGGGGAAAGCTGTAACTCTGTGAGATGATTTCACAGAACACAAAGAAGTTTCTCAGAAAGCTTCTTTCTCTTTGTTATCGGAGGATATTTCCTTTGGCCCTATAGTCTTCCAGGGGATCCGAAATATCTGTTCTCAGATTCCACAGAAATAAGGCTAGCAAAGAGATCCACGAAATACAGATGTAACTCTGTGAGATGAATTAACAGAACACTAAGCAGTTTCTCAGAAAGCTTTTTCCAGATTTCATCTGAGGATATTTCCTTTTTCACCATAGCCCTCTATGGGCTTCCAAATATCACTTTGCCAATTCCACAAGAACTGTTTTAGCGAAAGGCTTCTTGAGGGGAAAGCTGTAACTCTGTGAGATGATTTCACAGAACACAAAGAAGTTTCTCAGAAAGCTTCTTTCTCTTTGTTATCGGAGGATATTTCCTTTGGCCCTATAGTCTTCCAAAGGATCCGAAATATCTGTTCTCAGATTCCACAGAAATGAGGCTAGCAAAGAGATCCACGAAATACACATGTAACTCTGTGAGATGAATTAACAGAACACTAAGCAGTTTCTCAGAAAGCTTCTTTCCAGATTTCATCTGAGGATATTTCCTTTTTCACCATAGCCCTCTATGGGCTTACAAATATCACTTTGCCAATTCCACAAGAACTGTCTTAGCGAAAGGCTTCTTGAGGGGAAAGCTGTAACTCTGTGAGATGATTTCACAGAACACAAAGAAGTTTCTCAGAAAGCTTCTTTCTCTTTGTTATCGGAGGATATTTCCTTTGGCCCTATAGTCTTCCAAAATATCCGAAATATCTGTTCTCAGATTCCACAGAAATAAGGCTAGCAAAGAGATCGACGAAATACAGATGTAACTCTGTGAGATGAATTAACAGAACACTAAGCAGTTTCTCAGAAAGCTTCTTTCAAGATTTCATCTGAGGATATTTCGCTTTTCACCATAGCCCTCTATGGGCTTCCAAATATCACTTTGCCAATTCCACAAGAACTGTCTTAGCGAAAGGCTTCTTGAGGGGAAAGCTGTAACTCTGTGAGATGATTTCACAGAACACTAAGAAGTTTCTCAGAAAGCTTATTTATCTTTGTTATCGTGGGATATTTCCTTTGGCCCTATAGTCTTCCAAGGGATCCGAAATATCTGTTCTCAGATTCCACAGAAATAAGGCTAGCAAATGATCGACGAAATACAGATGTAACTCTGTGAGATGAATTAACAGAACACTAAGCAGTTTCTTAGAAAGCTTCTTTCCAGATTTCATCTGAGGATATTTCCTTTTTCACCATAGCCCTCTATGGGCTTCCAAATATCACTTTGACAATTCCACAAGAACTGTTTTAGCGAAAGGCTTCTTGAGGGGAAAGCTGTAACTCTGTGAGATGATTTCACAGAACACAAAGAAGTTTCTCAGAAAGCTTCTTTCTCTTTGTTATCGGAGGATATTTCCTTTGGCCCTATAGTCTTCCAAAGGATCCGAAATATCTGTTCTCAGATTCCACAGAAATGAGGCTAGCAAAGAGATCCACGAAATACAGATGTAACTCTGTGAGATGAATTAACAGAACACTAAGCAGTTTCTCAGAAAGCTTCTTTCCAGATTTCATCTGAGGATATTTCCTTTTTCACCATAGCCCTCTATGGGCTTACAAATATCACTTTGCCAATTCCACAAGAACTGTCATAGCGAAAGGCTTCTTGAGGGGAAAGCTGTAACTCTGTGAGATGATTTCACAGAACACAAAGAAGTTTCTCAGAAAGCTTCTTTCTCTTTGTTATCGGAGGATATTTCCTTTGGCCCTATAGTCTTCCAAGGGATCCGAAATATCTGTTCTCAGATTCCACAGAAATAAGGCTAGCAAAGAGATCCACGAAATACAGATGTAACTCTGTGAGATGAATTAACAGAACCCTAAGCAGTTTCTCAGAAAGCTTCTTTCAAGATTTCATCTGAGGATATTTCCTTTTTCACCATAGCCCTCTATGGGCTTCCAAATATCACTTTGACAATTCCACAAGAACTGTTTAGCGAAAGACTTCTTGAGGGGAAAGCTGTAACTCTGTGAGATGATTTGAAAGAACACAAAGAAGTTTCTCAGAAAGCTTATTTATCTTTGTTATCGTGGGATATTTTCTTTGGCCCTATAGTCTTCCAAGGGATCCGGAATATCTGTTATCAGATTCCACAGAAATAAGACTAGCAAATGATCGACGAAATACAGATGTAACTCTGTGAGATGAATTAACAGAACACTAAGCAGTTTCTCAGAAAGCTTCTTTCAAGATTTCATCTGAGGATATTTCCTTTTTCACCATAGCCCTCCATGGGCTTCCAAATGTCACTTTGCCAATTCCACAAGAACTGTTTTAGGGAAAGGCTTCTTGAGGGGAAAGCTGTAACTCTGTGAGATGATTTCAAAGAACACAAAGAAGTTTCTCAGAAAGCTTCTTTCTCTTTGTTATCGGAGGATATTTCCTTTGGCCCCATAGTCTTCCAAGGGATCCGAAATATCTGTTCTCAGATTCCACAGAAATGAGGCTAGCAAAGAGATCCACGAAATACAGATGTAACTCTGTGAGATGAATTAACAGAACACTAAGCAGTTTCTCAGAAAGCTTCTTTCCAGATTTCATCTGAGGATATTTCCTTTTTCACCATAGCCCTCTATGGGCTTCCAAATATCACTTTGCCAATTCCACAAGAACTGTCTTAGCGAAAGGCTTCTTGAGGGGAAAGCTGTAACTCTGTGAGATGATTTCAAAGAACACAAAGAAGTTTCTCAGAAAGCTTCTTTCTCTTTGTTATCGGAGGATATTTCCTTTGGCCCTATAGTCTTCCAAGGGATCCGAAATATCTGTTCTCAGATTCCACAGAAATGAGGCTAGCAAAGAGATCCACGAAATACAGATGTAACTCTGTGAGATAAATTAACAGAACACTAAGCACTTTCTCAGAAAGCTTCTTTCCAGATTTCATCTGAGGATATTTCCTTTTTCACCATAGCCCTCTATGGGCTTACAAATATCACTTTGCCAATTCCACAAGAACTGTCTTACCGAAAGGCTTCTTGAGGGGAAAGCTGTAACTCTGTGAGATGATTTCACAGAACACAAAGAAGTTTCTCAGAAAGCTTCTTTCTCTTTGTTATCGGAGGATATTTCCTTTGGCCCTATAGTCTTCCAGGGGATCCGAAATATCTGTTCTCAGATTCAACAGAAATAAGGCTAGCAAAGAGATCCACGAAATACAGATGTAATACTGTGAGATGAATTAACAGACACTAAGCAGTTTCTCAGAAAGCTTTTTCCAGATTTCATCTGAGGATATTTCCTTTTTCACCATAGCCCTCTATGGGCTTCCAAATATCACTTTGCCAATTCCACAAGAACTGTCTTAGCGAAAGGCTTCTTGAGGGGAAAGCTGTAACTCTGTGAGATGATTTCACAGAACACTAAGAAGTTTCTCAGAAAGCTTATTTATCTTTGTTATCGTGGGATATTTCCTTTGGCCCTATAGTCTTCCAAGGGATCCGAAATATCTGTTCTCAGATTCCACAGAAATAAGGCTAGCAAATGATCGACGAAATACAGATGTAACTCTGTGAGATGAATTAACAGAACACTAAGCAGTTTCTCAGAAAGCTTCTTTCAAGATTTCATCTGAGGATATTTCCTTTTTCACCATAGCCCTCCATGGGCTTCCAAATGTCACTTTGCCAATTCCACAAGAACTGTTTTAGGGAAAGGCTTCTTGAGGGGAAAGCTGTAACTCTGTGAGATGATTTCAAAGAACACAAAGAAGTTTCTCAGAAAGCTTCTTTCTCTTTGTTATCGGAGGATATTTCCTTTGGCCCTATAGTCTTCCAAGGGATCCGAAATATCTGTTCTCAGATTCCACAGAAATGAGGCTAGCAAAGAGATCCACGAAATACAGATGTAACTCTGTGAGATGAATTAACAGAACACTAAGCAGTTTCTCAGAAAGCTTCTTTCCAGATTTCATCTGAGGATATTTCCTTTTTCACCATAGCCCTCTATGGGCTTCCAAATATCACTTTGACAATTCCACAAGAACTGTTTTAGCGAAAGGCTTCTTGAGGGGAAAGCTGTAACTCTGTGAGATGATTTCACAGAACACAAAGAGGTTTCTCAGAAAGCTTCTTTCTCTTTGTTATCGGAGGATATTTCCTTTGGCCCTATAGTCTTCCAAGGGATCCGAAATATCTGTTCTCAGATTCCACAGAAATAAGGCTAGCAAAGAGATCGACGAAATACAGATGTAACTCTGTGAGATGAATTAACAGAACACTAAGCAGTTTCTCAGAAAGCTTCTTTCCAGATTTCATCTGAGGATATTTCCTTTTTCACCATAGCCCTCTATGGGCTTACAAATATCACTTTGCCAATTCCACAAGAACTGTCTTAGCGAAAGGCTTCTTGAGGGGAAAGCTGTAACTCTGTGAGATGATTTCACAGAACACAAAGAAGTTTCTCAGAAAGCTTCTTTCTCTTTTTTATCCGAGGATATTTCCTTTGGCCCTATAGTCTTCCAAAGGATCCGAAATATCGGTTCTCAGATTCCACAGAAATAAGGCTAGCAAAGAGAACGACGAAATACAGATGTAACTCTGTGAGATGAATTAACAGAACACTAAGCAGTTTCTCAGAAAGCTTCTTTAAAGATTTCATCTGAGGATATTTCGTTTTTCACCATAGCCCTCTATGGGCTTCCAAATATCACTTTGCCAATTCCACAAGAACTGTCTTAGCGAAAGGCTTCTTGAGGGGAAAGCTGTAACTCTGTGAGATGATTTCACAGAACACTAAGAAGTTTCTCAGAAAGCTTATTTATCTTTGTTATCGTGGGATATTTTCTTTGGCCCTATAGTCTTCCAAGGGATCCGGAATATCTGTTATCAGATTCCACAGAAATAAGGCTAGCAAATGATCGACGAAATACAGATATAACTCTGTGAGATGAATTAACAGAACACTAAGCAGTTTCTCAGAAAGCTTCTTTCAAGATTTCATCTGAGGATATTTCCTTTTTCACCATAGCCCTCCATGGGCTTCCAAATGTCACTTTGCCAATTCCACAAGAACTGTTTTAGGGAAAGGCTTCTTGAGGGGAAAGCTGTAACTCTGTGAGATGATTTCAAAGAACACAAAGAAGTTTCTCAGAAAGCTTCTTTCTCTTTGTTATCGGAGGATATTTCCTTTGGCCCCATAGTCTTCCAAGGGATCCGAAATATCTGTTCTCAGATTCCACAGAAATGAGGCTAGCAAAGAGATCCACGAAATACAGATGTAACTCTGTGAGATGAATTAACAGAACACTAAGCAGTTTCTCAGAAAGCTTCTTTCCAGATTTCATCTGAGGATATTTCCTTTTTCACCATAGCCCTCTATGGGCTTCCAAATATCACTTTGCCAATTCCACAAGAACTGTCTTAGCGAAAGGCTTCTTGAGGGGAAAGCTGTAACTCTGTGAGATGATTTCAAAGAACACAAAGAAGTTTCTCAGAAAGCTTCTTTCTCTTTGTTATCGGAGGATATTTCCTTTGGCCCTATAGTCTTCCAAGGGATCCGAAATATCTGTTCTCAGATTCCACAGAAATGAGGCTAGCAAAGAGATCCACGAAATACAGATGTAACTCTGTGAGATAAATTAACAGAACACTAAGCACTTTCTCAGAAAGCTTCTTTCCAGATTTCATCTGAGGATATTTCGTTTTTCACAATGGCCCTCTATGGGCTTCCAAATATCACTTTGCCAATTCCACAAGAACTGTCTTACCGAAAGGCTTCTTGAGGGGAAAGCTGTAACTCTGTGAGATGATTTCACAGAACACAAAGAAGTTTCTCAGAAAGCTTCTTTCTCTTTGTTATCGGAGGATATTTCCTTTGGCCCTATAGTCTTCCAGGGGATCCGAAATATCTGTTCTCAGATTCCACAGAAATAAGGCTAGCAAAGAGATCCACGAAATACAGATGTAATACTGTGAGATGAATTAACAGAACACTAAGCAGTTTCTCAGAAAGCTTTTTCCAGATTTCATCTGAGGATATTTCCTTTTTCACCGTAGCCCTCTATGGGCTTCCAAATATCACTTTGCCAATTCCACAAGAACTGTTTTAGCGAAAGGCTTCTTGAGGGGAAAGCTGTAACTCTGTGAGATGATTTCACAGAACACTAAGAAGTTTCTCAGAAAGCTTCTTTCTCTTTGTTATCGTGGGATATTTCCTTTGGCCCTATAGTCTTCCAAGGGATCCGAAATATCTGTTCTCAGATTCCACAGAAATAAGGCTAGCAAATGATCGACGAAATACAGATGTAACTCTGTGAGATGAATTAACAGAACACTAAGCAGTTTCTCAGAAAGCTTCTTTCCAGATTTCATCTGAGGATATTTCCTTTTTCACCATAGCCCTCTATGGGCTTCCAAATATCACTTTGCCAATTCCACAAGAACTGTTTTAGCGAAAGGCTTCTTGAGGGGAAAGCTGTAACTCTGTGAGATGATTTCACAGAACACAAAGAAGTTTCTCAGAAAGCTTCTTTCTCTTTCTTATCGGAGGATATTTCCTTTGGCCCTATAGTCTTCCAAAGGATCTGAAATATCTGTTCTCAGATTCCACAGAAATGAGGCTAGCAAAGAGATTCACGAAATACACATGTAACTCTGTGAGATGAATTAACAGAACACTAAGCAGTTTCTCAGAAAGCTTCTTTCCAGATTTCATCTGAGGATATTTCCTTTTTCACCATAGCCCTCTATGGGCTTACAAATATCACTTTGCCAATTCCACAAGAACTGTCTTAGCGAAAGGCTTCTTGAGGGGAAAGCTGTAACTCTGTGAGATGATTTCACAGAACACAAAGAAGTTTCTCAGAAAGCTTCTTTCTCTTTGTTATCGGAGGATATTTCCTTTGGCCCTATAGTCTTCCAAAGGATCCGAAATATCGGTTCTCAGATTCCACAGAAATAAGGCTAGCAAAGAGATCGACGAAATACAGATGTAACTCTGTGAGATGAATTAACAGAACACTGAGCAGTTTCTCAGAAAGCTTCTTTCAAGATTTCATCTGAGGATATTTCGTTTTTCACCATAGCCCTCTATGGGCTTCCAAATATCACTTTGCCAATTCCACAAGAACTGTCTTAGCGAAAGGCTTCTTGAGGGGAAAGCTGTAACTCTGTGAGATGATTTCACAGAACACTAAGAAGTTTCTCAGAAAGCTTATTTATCTTTGTTATCGTGGGATATTTCCTTTGGCCCTATAGTCTTCCAAGGGATCCGAAATATCTGTTCTCAGATTCCACAGAAATAAGGCTAGCAAATGATCGACGAAATACAGATGTAACTCTGTGAGATGAATTAACAGAACACTAAGCAGTTTCTCAGAAAGCTTCTTTCAAGATTTCATCTGAGGATATTTCCTTTTTCACCATAGCCCTCCATGGGCTTCCAAATGTCACTTTGCCAATTCCACAAGAACTGTTTTAGGGAAAGGCTTCTTGAGGGGAAAGCTGTAACTCTGTGAGATGATTTCAAAGAACACAAAGAAGTTTCTCAGAAAGCTTCTTTCTCTTTGTTATCGGAGGATATTTCCTTTGGCCCTATAGTCTTCCAAGGGATCCGAAATATCTGTTCTCAGATTCCACAGAAATAAGGCTAGCAAAGAGATCCACGAAATACAGATGTAACTCTGTGAGATGAATTAACAGAACACTAAGCAGTTTCTCAGAAAGCTTCTTTCCAGATTTCATCTGAGGATATTTCCTTTTTCACCATAGCCCTCTATGGGCTTCCAAATATCACTTTGCCAATTCCACAAGAACTGTCTTAGCGAAAGGCTTCTTGAGGGGAAAGCTGTAACTCTGTGAGATGATTTCACAGAACACAAAGAAGTTTCTCAGAAAGCTTCTTTCTCTTTGTTATCGGAGGATATTTCCTTTGGCCCTATATTCTTCCAAGGGATCCGAAATATCTGTTCTCAGATTCCACAGAAATAAGGCTAGCAAAGAGATCGACGAAATACAGATTTAACTCTGAGAGATGAATTAACAGAACCCTAAGCAGTTTCTCAGAAAACTTCTTTCAAGATTCATCTGAGGATATTTCCTTTTTCACCATAGCCCTCTATGGGCTTCCAAATATCACTTTGACAATTCCACAAGAACTGTTTTAGGGAAAGGCTTCTTGAGGGGAAAGCTGTAACTCTGTGAGATGATTTCAAAGAACACAAAGAAGTTTCTCAGAAAGCTTCTTTCTCTTTGTTATCGGAGGGTATTTCCTTTGGCCCTATAGTCTTCCAAAGGATCCGAAATATCTGTTCTCAGATTCCACAGAAATAAGGCTAGCAAAGAGATCGACGAAATACAGATGTAACTCTGTGAGATGAATTAACAGAACACTAAGCAGTTTCTCAGAAAGCTTCTTTCAAGATTTCATCTGAGGATATTTCCTTTTTCACCATAGCCCTCCATGGGCTTCCAAATGTCACTTTGCCAATTCCACAAGAACTGTTTTAGGGAAAGGCTTCTTGAGGGGAAAGCTGTAACTCTGTGAGATGATTTCAAAGAACACAAAGAAGTTTCTCAGAAAGCTTCTTTCTCTTTGTTATCGGAGGATATTTCCTTTGGCCCTATAGTCTTCCAAGGGATCCGAAATATCTGTTCTCAGATTCCACAGTAATGAGGCTAGCAAAGAGATCCACGAAATACAGATGTAACTCTGTGAGATAAATTAACAGAACACTAAGCACTTTCTCAGAAAGCTTCTTTCCAGATTTCATCTGAGGATATTTCGTTTTTCACAATAGCCCTCTATGGGCTTCCAAATATCACTTTGCCAATTCCACAAGAACTGTCTTACCGAAAGGCTTCTTGAGGGGAAAGCTGTAACTCTGTGAGATGATTTCACAGAACACAAAGAAGTTTCTCAGAAAGCTTCTTTCTCTTTGTTATCGGAGGATATTTCCTTTGGCCCTATAGTCTTCCAGGGGATCCGAAATATCTGTTCTCAGATTCCACAGAAATAAGGCTAGCAAAGAGATCCACGAAATACAGATGTAATACTGTGAGATGAATTAACAGAACACTAAGCAGTTTCTCAGAAAGCTTTTTCCAGATTTCATCTGAGGATATTTCCTTTTTCACCATAGCCCTCTATGGGCTTCCAAATATCACTTTGCCAATTCCACAAGAACTGTTTTAGCGAAAGGCTTCTTGAGGGGAAAGCTGTAACTCTGTGAGATGATTTCACAGAACACAAAGAAGTTTCTCAGAAAGCTTCTTTCTCTTTGTTATCGGAGGATATTTCCTTTGGCCCTATAGTCTTCCAAAGGATCCGAAATATCTGTTCTCAGATTCCACAGAAATGAGGCTAGCAAAGAGATCCACGAAATACACATGTAACTCTGTGAGATGAATTAACAGAACACTAAGCAGTTTCTCAGAAAGCTTCTTTCCAGATTTCATCTGAGGATATTTCCTTTTTCACCATAGCCCTCTATGGGCTTACAAATATCACTTTGCCAATTCCACAAGAACTGTCTTAGCGAAAGGCTTCTTGAGGGGAAAGCTGTAACTCTGTGAGATGATTTCACAGAACACAAAGAAGTTTCTCAGAAAGCTTCTTTCTCTTTGTTATCGGAGGATATTTCCTTTGGCCCTATAGTCTTCCAAAATATCCGAAATATCTGTTCTCAGATTCCACAGAAATAAGGCTAGCAAAGAGATCGACGAAATACAGATGTAACTCTGTGAGATGAATTAACAGAACACTAAGCAGTTTCTCAGAAAGCTTCTTTCAAGATTTCATCTGAGGATATTTCGCTTTTCACCATAGCCCTCTATGGGCTTCCAAATATCACTTTGCCAATTCCACAAGAACTGTCTTAGCGAAAGGCTTCTTGAGGGGAAAGCTGTAACTCTGTGAGATGATTTCACAGAACACTAAGAAGTTTCTCAGAAAGCTTATTTATCTTTGTTATCGTGGGATATTTCCTTTGGCCCTATAGTCTTCCAAGGGATCCGAAATATCTGTTCTCAGATTCCACAGAAATAAGGCTAGCAAATGATCGACGAAATACAGATGTAACTCTGTGAGATGAATTAACAGAACACTAAGCAGTTTCTTAGAAAGCTTCTTTCCAGATTTCATCTGAGGATATTTCCTTTTTCACCATAGCCCTCTATGGGCTTCCAAATATCACTTTGCCAATTCCACAAGAACTGTTTTAGCGAAAGGCTTCTTGAGGGGAAAGCTGTAACTCTGTGAGATGATTTCACAGAACACAAAGAAGTTTCTCAGAAAGCTTCTTTCTCTTTGTTATCGGAGGATATTTCCTTTGGCCCTATAGTCTTCCAAAGGATCCGAAATATCTGTTCTCAGATTCCACAGAAATGAGGCTAGCAAAGAGATCCACGAAATACAGATGTAACTCTGTGAGATGAATTAACAGAACACTAAGCAGTTTCTCAGAAAGCTTCTTTCCAGATTTCATCTGAGGATATTTCCTTTTTCACCATAGCCCTCTATGGGCTTACAAATATCACTTTGCCAATTCCACAAGAACTGTCATAGCGAAAGGCTTCTTGAGGGGAAAGCTGTAACTCTGTGAGATGATTTCACAGAACACAAAGAAGTTTCTCAGAAAGCTTCTTTCTCTTTGTTATCGGAGGATATTTCCTTTGGCCCTATAGTCTTCCAAAGGATCCGAAATATCGGTTCTCAGATTCCACAGAAATAAGGCTAGCAAAGAGATCGACGAAATACAGATGTAACTCTGTGAGATGAATTAACAGAACACTAAGCAGTTTCTCAGAAAGCTTCTTTCAAGATTTCATCTGAGGATATTTCGTTTTTCACCATAGCCCTCTATGGGCTTCCAAATATCACTTTGCCAATTCCACAAGAACTGTCTTAGCGAAAGGCTTCTTGAGGGGAAAGCTGTAACTCTGTGAGATGATTTCACAGAACACTAAGAAGTTTCTCAGAAAGCTTATTTATCTTTGTTATCGTGGGATATTTCCTTTGGCCCTATAGTCTTCCAAAGGATCCGAAATATCTGTTCTCAGATTCCACAGAAATAAGGCTAGCAAATGATCGACGAAATACAGATGTAACTCTGTGAGATGAATTAACGGAACACTAAGCAGTTTCTCAGAAAGCTTCTTTCAAGATTTCATCTGAGGATATTTCCTTTTTCACCATAGCCCTCTATGGGCTTCCAAATATCACTTTGCCAATTCCACAAGAACTGTTTTAGCGAAAGGCTTCTTGAGGGGAAAGCTGTTACTCTGTGAGATGATTTCACAGAACACAAAGAAGTTTCTCAGAAAGCTTCTTTCTCTTTGTTATCGGAGGATATTTCCTTTGGCCCTATAGTCTTCCAAGGGATCCGAAATATCTGTTCTCAGATTCCACAGAAATGAGGCTAGCAAAGAGATCCACGAAATACAGATGTAACTCTGTGAGATAAATTAACAGAACACTAAGCACTTTCTCAGAAAGCTTCTTTCCAGATTTCATCTGAGGATATTTCGTTTTTCACAATGGCCCTCTATGGGCTTCCAAATATCACTTTGCCAATTCCACAAGAACTGTCTTACCGAAAGGCTTCTTGAGGGGAAAGCTGTAACTCTGTGAGATGATTTCACAGAACACAAAGAAGTTTCTCAGAAAGCTTCTTTCTCTTTGTTATCGGAGGATATTTCCTTTGGCCCTATAGTCTTCCAGGGGATCCGAAATATCTGTTCTCAGATTCCACAGAAATAAGGCTAGCAAAGAGATCCACGAAATACAGATGTAATACTGTGAGATGAATTAACAGAACACTAAGCAGTTTCTCAGAAAGCTTTTTCCAGATTTCATCTGAGGATATTTCCTTTTTCACCATAGCCCTCTATGGGCTTCCAAATATCACTTTGCCAATTCCACAAGAACTGTTTTAGCGAAAGGCTTCTTGAGGGGAAAGCTGTAACTCTGTGAGATGATTTCACAGAACACTAAGAAGTTTCTCAGAAAGCTTCTTTCTCTTTGTTATCGTGGGATATTTCCTTTGGCCCTATAGTCTTCCAAGGGATCCGAAATATCTGTTCTCAGATTCCACAGAAATAAGGCTAGCAAATGATCGACGAAATACAGATGTAACTCTGTGAGATGAATTAACAGAACACTAAGCAGTTTCTCAGAAAGCTTCTTTCCAGATTTCATCTGAGGATATTTCCTTTTTCACCATAGCCCTCTATGGGCTTCCAAATATCACTTTGCCAATTCCACAAGAACTGTTTTAGCGAAAGGCTTCTTGAGGGGAAAGCTGTAACTCTGTGAAATGATTTCACAGAACACAAAGAAGTTTCTCAGAAAGCTTCTTTCTCTTTCTTATCGGAGGATATTTCCTTTGGCCCTATAGTCTTCCAAAGGATCTGAAATATCTGTTCTCAGATTCCACAGAAATGAGGCTAGCAAAGAGATTCACGAAATACACATGTAACTCTGTGAGATGAATTAACAGAACACTAAGCAGTTTCTCAGAAAGCTTCTTTCCAGATTTCATCTGAGGATATTTCCTTTTTCACCATAGCCCTCTATGGGCTTACAAATATCACTTTGCCAATTCCACAAGAACTGTCTTAGCGAAAGGCTTCTTGAGGGGAAAGCTGTAACTCTGTGAGATGATTTCACAGAACACAAAGAAGTTTCTCAGAAAGCTTCTTTCTCTTTGTTATCGGAGGATATTTCCTTTGGCCCTATAGTCTTCCAAAGGATCCGAAATATCGGTTCTCAGATTCCACAGAAATAAGGCTAGCAAAGAGATCGACGAAATACAGATGTAACTCTGTGAGATGAATTAACAGAACACTGAGCAGTTTCTCAGAAAGCTTCTTTCAAGATTTCATCTGAGGATATTTCGTTTTTCACCATAGCCCTCTATGGGCTTCCAAATATCACTTTGCCAATTCCACAAGAACTGTCTTAGCGAAAGGCTTCTTGAGGGGAAAGCTGTAACTCTGTGAGATGATTTCACAGAACACTAAGAAGTTTCTCAGAAAGCTTATTTATCTTTGTTATCGTGGGATATTTCCTTTGGCCCTATAGTCTTCCAAGGGATCCGAAATATCTGTTCTCAGATTCCACAGAAATAAGGCTAGCAAATGATCGACGAAATACAGATGTAACTCTGTGAGATGAATTAACAGAACACTAAGCAGTTTCTCAGAAAGCTTCTTTCAAGATTTCATCTGAGGATATTTCCTTTTTCACCATAGCCCTCCATGGGCTTCCAAATGTCACTTTGCCAATTCCACAAGAACTGTTTTAGGGAAAGGCTTCTTGAGGGGAAAGCTGTAACTCTGTGAGATGATTTCAAAGAACACAAAGAAGTTTCTCAGAAAGCTTCTTTCTCTTTGTTATCGGAGGATATTTCCTTTGGCCCTATAGTCTTCCAAGGGATCCGAAATATCTGTTCTCAGATTCCACAGAAATAAGGCTAGCAAAGAGATCCACGAAATACTGATGTAACTCTGTGAGATGAATTAACAGAACACTAAGCAGTTTCTCAGAAAGCTTCTTTCCAGATTTCATCTGAGGATATTTCCTTTTTCACCATAGCCCTCTATGGGCTTCCAAATATCACTTTGCCAATTCCACAAGAACTGTCTTAGCGAAAGGCTTCTTGAGGGGAAAGCTGTAACTCTGTGAGATGATTTCACAGAACACAAAGAAGTTTCTCAGAAAGCTTCTTTCTCTTTGTTATCGGAGGATATTTCCTTTGGCCCTATATTCTTCCAAGGGATCCGAAATATCTGTTCTCAGATTCCACAGAAATAAGGCTAGCAAAGAGATCGACGAAATACAGATTTAACTCTGAGAGATGAATTAACAGAACCCTAAGCAGTTTCTCAGAAAACTTCTTTCAAGATTC
Organism: Macaca nemestrina; assembly: GCF_043159975.1. Lineage (NCBI taxonomy): Eukaryota > Metazoa > Chordata > Mammalia > Primates > Cercopithecidae > Macaca > Macaca nemestrina. The sequence goes on from NC_092137.1 coordinate 100,272,961, forward strand.
ATCTGAGGATATTTCCTTTTTCACCATAGCCCTCTATGGGCTTCCAAATATCACTTTGACAATTCCACAAGAACTGTTTTAGGGAAAGGCTTCTTGAGGGGAAAGCTGTAACTCTGTGAGATGATTTCAAAGAACACAAAGAAGTTTCTCAGAAAGCTTCTTTCTCTTTGTTATCGGAGGGTATTTCCTTTGGCCCTATAGTCTTCCAAAGGATCCGAAATATCTGTTCTCAGATTCCACAGAAATAAGGCTAGCAAAGAGATCGACGAAATACAGATGTAACTCTGTGAGATGAATTAACAGAACACTAAGCAGTTTCTCAGAAAGCTTCTTTCAAGATTTCATCTGAGGATATTTCCTTTTTCACCATAGCCCTCCATGGGCTTCCAAATGTCACTTTGCCAATTCCACAAGAACTGTTTTAGGGAAAGGCTTCTTGAGGGGAAAGCTGTAACTCTGTGAGATGATTTCAAAGAACACAAAGAAGTTTCTCAGAAAGCTTCTTTCTCTTTGTTATCGGAGGATATTTCCTTTGGCCCTATAGTCTTCCAAGGGATCCGAAATATCTGTTCTCAGATTCCACAGTAATGAGGCTAGCAAAGAGATCCACGAAATACAGATGTAACTCTGTGAGATAAATTAACAGAACACTAAGCACTTTCTCAGAAAGCTTCTTTCCAGATTTCATCTGAGGATATTTCGTTTTTCACAATAGCCCTCTATGGGCTTCCAAATATCACTTTGCCAATTCCACAAGAACTGTCTTACCGAAAGGCTTCTTGAGGGGAAAGCTGTAACTCTGTGAGATGATTTCACAGAACACAAAGAAGTTTCTCAGAAAGCTTCTTTCTCTTTGTTATCGGAGGATATTTCCTTTGGCCCTATAGTCTTCCAGGGGATCCGAAATATCTGTTCTCAGATTCCACAGAAATAAGGCTAGCAAAGAGATCCACGAAATACAGATGTAATACTGTGAGATGAATTAACAGAACACTAAGCAGTTTCTCAGAAAGCTTTTTCCAGATTTCATCTGAGGATATTTCCTTTTTCACCATAGCCCTCTATGGGCTTCCAAATATCACTTTGCCAATTCCACAAGAACTGTTTTAGCGAAAGGCTTCTTGAGGGGAAAGCTGTAACTCTGTGAGATGATTTCACAGAACACAAAGAAGTTTCTCAGAAAGCTTCTTTCTCTTTGTTATCGGAGGATATTTCCTTTGGCCCTATAGTCTTCCAAAGGATCCGAAATATCTGTTCTCAGATTCCACAGAAATGAGGCTAGCAAAGAGATCCACGAAATACACATGTAACTCTGTGAGATGAATTAACAGAACACTAAGCAGTTTCTCAGAAAGCTTCTTTCCAGATATCATCTGAGGATATTTCCTTTTTCACCATAGCCCTCTATGGGCTTCCAAATATCACTTTGCCAATTCCACAAGAACTGTCTTAGCGAAAGGCTTCTTGAGGGGAAAGCTGTAACTCTGTGAGATGATTTCACAGAACACAAAGAAGTTTCTCAGAAAGCTTCTTTCTCTTTGTTATCGGAGGATATTTCCTTTGGCCCTATAGTCTTCCAAAATATCCGAAATATCTGTTCTCAGATTCCACAGAAATAAGGCTAGCAAAGAGATCGACGAAATACAGATGTAACTCTGTGAGATGAATTAACAGAACACTAAGCAGTTTCTCAGAAAGCTTCTTTCAAGATTTCATCTGAGGATATTTCGCTTTTCACCATAGCCCTCTATGGGCTTCCAAATATCACTTTGCCAATTCCACAAGAACTGTCTTAGCGAAAGGCTTCTTGAGGGGAAAGCTGTAACTCTGTGAGATGATTTCACAGAACACTAAGAAGTTTCTCAGAAAGCTTATTTATCTTTGTTATCGTGGGATATTTCCTTTGGCCCTATAGTCTTCCAAGGGATCCGAAATATCTGTTCTCAGATTCCACAGAAATAAGGCTAGCAAATGATCGACGAAATACAGATGTAACTCTGTGAGATGAATTAACAGAACACTAAGCAGTTTCTTAGAAAGCTTCTTTCCAGATTTCATCTGAGGATATTTCCTTTTTCACCATAGCCCTCTATGGGCTTCCAAATATCACTTTGCCAATTCCACAAGAACTGTTTTAGCGAAAGGTTTCTTGAGGGGAAAGCTGTAACTCTGTGAGATGATTTCACAGAACACAAAGAAGTTTCTCAGAAAGCTTCTTTCTCTTTGTTATCGGAGGATATTTCCTTTGGCCCTATAGTCTTCCAAAGGATCCGAAATATCTGTTCTCAGATTCCACAGAAATGAGGCTAGCAAAGAGATCCACGAAATACAGATGTAACTCTGTGAGATGAATTAACAGAACACTAAGCAGTTTCTCAGAAAGCTTCTTTCCAGATTTCATCTGAGGATATTTCCTTTTTCACCATAGCCCTCTATGGGCTTACAAATATCACTTTGCCAATTCCACAAGAACTGTCATAGCGAAAGGCTTCTTGAGGGGAAAGCTGTAACTCTGTGAGATGATTTCACAGAACACAAAGAAGTTTCTCAGAAAGCTTCTTTCTCTTTGTTATCGGAGGATATTTCCTTTGGCCCTATAGTCTTCCAAAGGATCCGAAATATCGGTTCTCAGATTCCACAGAAATAAGGCTAGCAAAGAGATCGACGAAATACAGATGTAACTCTGTGAGATGAATTAACAGAACACTAAGCAGTTTCTCAGAAAGCTTCTTTCAAGATTTCATCTGAGGATATTTCGTTTTTCACCATAGCCCTCTATGGGCTTCCAAATATCACTTTGCCAATTCCACAAGAACTGTCTTAGCGAAAGGCTTCTTGAGGGGAAAGCTGTAACTCTGTGAGATGATTTCACAGAACACTAAGAAGTTTCTCAGAAAGCTTATTTATCTTTGTTATCGTGGGATATTTCCTTTGGCCCTATAGTCTTCCAAAGGATCCGAAATATCTGTTCTCAGATTCCACAGAAATAAGGCTAGCAAATGATCGACGAAATACAGATGTAACTCTGTGAGATGAATTAACGGAACACTAAGCAGTTTCTCAGAAAGCTTCTTTCAAGATTTCATCTGAGGATATTTCCTTTTTCACCATAGCCCTCTATGGGCTTCCAAATATCACTTTGCCAATTCCACAAGAACTGTTTTAGCGAAAGGCTTCTTGAGGGGAAAGCTGTAACTCTGTGAGATGATTTCACAGAACACAAAGAAGTTTCTCAGAAAGCTTCTTTCTCTTTGTTATCGGAGGATATTTCCTTTGGCCCTATAGTCTTCCAAAGGATCCGAAATATCTGTTCTCAGATTCCACAGAAATGAGGCTAGCAAAGAGATCCACGAAATACAGATGTAACTCTGTGAGATGAATTAACAGAACACTAAGCAGTTTCTCAGAAAGCTTCTTTCCAGATTTCATCTGAGGATATTTCCTTTTTCACCATAGCCCTCTATGGGCTTACAAATATCACTTTGCCAATTCCACAAGAACTGTCTTAGCGAAAGGCTTCTTGAGGGGAAAGCTGTAACTCTGTGAGATGATTTCACAGAACACAAAGAAGTTTCTCAGAAAGCTTCTTTCTCTTTGTTATCGGAGGATATTTCCTTTGGCCCTATAGTCTTCCAAAGGATCCGAAATATCGGTTCTCAGATTCCACAGAAATAAGGCTAGCAAAGAGATCGACGAAATACAGATGTAACTCTGTGAGATGAATTAACAGAACACTAAGCAGTTTCTCAGAAAGCTTCTTTCAAGATTTCATCTGAGGATATTTCGTTTTTCAACATAGCCCTCTATGGGCTTCCAAATATCACTTTGCCAATTCCACAAGAACTGTCTTAGCGAAAGGCTTCTTGAGGGGAAAGTTGTAACTCTGTGAGATGATTTCACAGAACACTAAGAAGTTTCTCAGAAAGCTTATTTATCTTTGTTATCGTGGGATATTTTCTTTGGCCCTATAGTCTTCCAAGGGATCCGGAATATCTGTTATCAGATTCCACAGAAATAAGACTAGCAAATGATCGACGAAATACAGATGTAACTCTGTGAGATGAATTAACAGAACACTAAGCAGTTTCTCAGAAAGCTTCTTTCAAGATTTCATCTGAGGATATTTCCTTTTTCACCATAGCCCTCCATGGGCTTCCAAATGTCACTTTGCCAATTCCACAAGAACTGTTTTAGGGAAAGGCTTCTTGAGGGGAAAGCTGTAACTCTGTGAGATGATTTCAAAGAACACAAAGAAGTTTCTCAGAAAGCTTCTTTCTCTTTGTTATCGGAGGATATTTCCTTTGGCCCCATAGTCTTCCAAGGGATCCGAAATATCTGTTCTCAGATTCCACAGAAATGAGGCTAGCAAAGAGATCCACGAAATACAGATGTAACTCTGTGAGATGAATTAACAGAACACTAAGCAGTTTCTCAGAAAGCTTCTTTCCAGATTTCATCTGAGGATATTTCCTTTTTCACCATAGCCCTCTATGGGCTTCCAAATATCACTTTGCCAATTCCACAAGAACTGTCTTAGCGAAAGGCTTCTTGAGGGGAAAGCTGTAACTCTGTGAGATGATTTCAAAGAACACAAAGAAGTTTCTCAGAAAGCTTCTTTCTCTTTGTTATCGGAGGATATTTCCTTTGGCCCTATAGTCTTCCAAGGGATCCGAAATATCTGTTCTCAGATTCCACAGAAATGAGGCTAGCAAAGAGATCCACGAAATACAGATGTAACTCTGTGAGATAAATTAACAGAACACTAAGCACTTTCTCAGAAAGCTTCTTTCCAGATTTCATCTGAGGATATTTCCTTTTTCACCATAGCCCTCTATGGGCTTACAAATATCACTTTGCCAATTCCACAAGAACTGTCTTACCGAAAGGCTTCTTGAGGGGAAAGCTGTAACTCTGTGAGATGATTTCACAGAACACAAAGAAGTTTCTCAGAAAGCTTCTTTCTCTTTGTTATCGGAGGATATTTCCTTTGGCCCTATAGTCTTCCAGGGGATCCGAAATATCTGTTCTCAGATTCCACAGAAATAAGGCTAGCAAAGAGATCCACGAAATACAGATGTAATACTGTGAGATGAATTAACAGACACTAAGCAGTTTCTCAGAAAGCTTTTTCCAGATTTCATCTGAGGATATTTCCTTTTTCACCATAGCCCTCTATGGGCTTCCAAATATCACTTTGCCAATTCCACAAGAACTGTTTTAGCGAAAGGCTTCTTGAGGGGAAAGCTGTAACTCTGTGAGATGATTTCACAGAACACTAAGAAGTTTCTCAGAAAGCTTCTTTCTCTTTGTTATCGTGGGATATTTCCTTTGGCCCTATAGTCTTCCAAGGGATCCGAAATATCTGTTCTCAGATTCCACAGAAATAAGGCTAGCAAATGATCGACGAAATACAGATGTAACTCTGTGAGATGAATTAACAGAACACTAAGCAGTTTCTCAGAAAGCTTCTTTCCAGATTTCATCTGAGGATATTTCCTTTTTCACCATAGCCCTCTATGGGCTTCCAAATATCACTTTGCCAATTCCACAAGAACTGTTTTAGCGAAAGGCTTCTTGAGGGGAAAGCTGTAACTCTGTGAGATGATTTCACAGAACACAAAGAAGTTTCTCAGAAAGCTTCTTTCTCTTTGTTATCGGAGGATATTTCCTTTGGCCCTATAGTCTTCCAAAGGATCCGAAATATCTGTTCTCAGATTCCACAGAAATGAGGCTAGCAAAGAGATCCACGAAATACACATGTAACTCTGTGAGATGAATTAACAGAACACTAAGCAGTTTCTCAGAAAGCTTCTTTCCAGATTTCATCTGAGGATATTTCCTTTTTCACCATAGCCCTCTATGGGCTTCCAAATATAACTTTGCCAATTCCACAAGAACTGTCTTAGCGAAAGGCTTCTTGAGGGGAAAGCTGTAACTCTGTGAGATGATTTCACAGAACACAAAGAAGTTTCTCAGAAAGCTTCTTTCTCTTTGTTATCGGAGGATATTTCCTTTGGCCCTATAGTCTTCCAAAGGATCCGAAATATCGGTTCTCAGATTCCACAGAAATAAGGCTAGCAAAGAGATCGACGAAATACAGATGTAACTCTGTGAGATGAATTAACAGAACACTAAGCAGTTTCTCAGAAAGCTTCTTTCAAGATTTCATCTGAGGATATTTCGTTTTTCACCATAGCCCTCTATGGGCTTCCAAATATCACTTTGCCAATTCCACAAGAACTGTCTTAGCGAAAGGCTTCTTGAGCAGAAAGCTGTAACTCTGTGAGATGATTTCACAGAACACTAAGAAGTTTCTCAGAAAGCTTATTTATCTTTGTTATCGTGGGATATTTCCTTTGGCCCTATAGTCTTCCAAGGGATCCGAAATATCTGTTCTCAGATTCCACAGAAATAAGGCTAGCAAATGATCGACGAAATACAGATGTAACTCTGTGAGATGAATTAACAGAACACTAAGCCGTTTCTCAGAAAGCTTCTTTCAAGATTTCATCTGAGGATATTTCCTTTTTCACCATAGCCCTCCATGGGCTTCCAAATGTCACTTTGCCAATTCCACAAGAACTGTTTTAGGGAAAGGCTTCTTGAGGGGAAAGCTGTAACTCTGTGAGATGATTTCAAAGAACACAAAGAAGTTTCTCAGAAAGCTTCTTTCTCTTTGTTATCGGAGGATATTTCCTTTGGCCCTATAGTCTTCCAAAGGATCCGAAATATCTGTTCTCAGATTCCACAGAAATGAGGCTAGCAAAGAGATCCACGAAATACACATGTAACTCTGTGAGATGAATTAACAGAACACTAAGCAGTTTCTCAGAAAGCTTCTTTCCAGATTTCATCTGAGGATATTTCCTTTTTCACCATAGCCCTCTATGGGCTTACAAATATCACTTTGCCAATTCCACAAGAACTGTCTTAGCGAAAGGCTTCTTGAGGGGAAAGCTGTAACTCTGTGAGATGATTTCACAGAACACAAAGAAGTTTCTCAGAAAGCGTCTTTCTCTTTGTTATCGGAGGATATTTCCTTTGGCCCTATAGTCTTCCAAAGGATCCGAAATATCGGTTCTCAGATTCCACAGAAATAAGGCTAGCAAAGAGATCGACGAAATACAGATGTAACTCTGTGAGATGAATTAACAGAACACTAAGCAGTTTCTCGGAAAGCTTCTTTCAAGATTTCATCTGAGGATATTTCGTTTTTCACCATAGCCCTCTATGGGCTTACAAATATCACTTTGCCAATTCCACAAGAACTGTCTTAGCGAAAGGCTTCTTGAGGGGAAAGCTGTAACTCTGTGAGATGATTTCACAGAACACTAAGAAGTTTCTCAGAAAGCTTATTTATCTTTGTTATCGTGGGATATTTTCTTTGGCCCTATAGTCTTCCAAGGGATCCGGAATATCTGTTATCAGATTCCACAGAAATAAGGCTAGCAAATGATCGACGAAATACAGATGTAACTCTGTGAGATGAATTAACAGAACACTAAGCAGTTTCTCAGAAAGCTTCTTTCAAGATTTCATCTGAGGATATTTCCTTTTTCACCATAGCCCTCCATGGGCTTCCAAATGTCACTTTGCCAATTCCACAAGAACTGTTTTAGGGAAAGGCTTCTTGAGGGGAAAGCTGTAACTCTGTGAGATGATTTCAAAGAACACAAAGAAGTTTCTCAGAAAGCTTCTTTCTCTTTGTTATCGGAGGATATTTCCTTTGGCCCCATAGTCTTCCAAGGGATCCGAAATATCTGTTCTCAGATTCCACAGAAATGAGGCTAGCAAAGAGATCCACGAAATACAGATGTAACTCTGTGAGATGAATTAACAGAACACTAAGCAGTTTCTCAGAAAGCTTCTTTCCAGATTTCATCTGAGGATATTTCCTTTTTCACCATAGCCCTCTATGGGCTTCCAAATATCACTTTGCCAATTCCACAAGAACTGTCTTAGCGAAAGGCTTCTTGAGGGGAAAGCTGTAACTCTGTGAGTATGATTTCACAGAACACAAAGAAGTTTCTCAGAAAGCTTCTTTCTCTTTGTTATCGGAGGATATTTCCTTTGGCCCTATATTCTTCCAAGGGATCCGAAATATCTGTTCTCAGATTCCACAGGAATAAGGCTAGCAAAGAGATCGACGAAATACAGATGTAACTCTGAGAGATGAATTAACAGAACCCTAAGCAGTTTCTCAGAAAACTTCTTTCAAGATTCATCTGAGGATATTTCCTTTTTCACCATAGCCCTCTATGGGCTTCCAAATATCACTTTGACAATTCCACAAGAACTGTTTTAGGGAAAGGCTTCTTGAGGGGAAAGCTGTAACTCTGTGAGATGATTTCAAAGAACACAAAGAAGTTTCTCAGAAAGCTTCTTTCTCTTTGTTATCGGAGGATATTTCCTTTGGCCCTATAGTCTTCCAAAGGATCCGAAATATCTGTTCTCAGATTCCACAGAAATGAGGCTAGCAAAGAGATCCACGAAATACACATGTAATTCTGTGAGATGAATTAACAGAACACTAAGCAGTTTCTCAGAAAGCTTCTTTCCAGATTTCATCTGAGGATATTTCCTTTTTCACCATAGCCCTCTATGGGCTTACAAATATCACTTTGCCAATTCCACAAGAACTGTCTTAGCGAAAGGCTTCTTGAGGGGAAAGCTGTAACTCTGTGAGATGATTTCACAGAACACAAAGAAGTTTCTCAGAAAGCTTCTTTCTCTTTTTTATCCGAGGATATTTCCTTTGGCCCTATAGTCTTCCAAAGGATCCGAAATATCGGTTCTCAGATTCCACAGAAATAAGGCTAGCAAAGAGAACGACGAAATACAGATGTAACTCTGTGAGATGAATTAACAGAACACTAAGCAGTTTCTCAGAAAGCTTCTTTAAAGATTTCATCTGAGGATATTTCGTTTTTCACCCTAGCCCTCTATGGGCTTCCAAATATCACTTTGCCAATTCCACAAGAACTGTCTTAGCGAAAGTCTTCTTGAGGGGAAAGCTGTAACTCTGTGAGATGATTTCACAGAACACTAAGAAGTTTCTCAGAAAGCTTATTTATCTTTGTTATCGTGGGATATTTTCTTTGGCCCTATAGTCTTCCAAGGGATCCGGAATATCTGTTATCAGATTCCACAGAAATAAGGCTAGCAAATGATCGACGAAATACAGATATAACTCTGTGAGATGAATTAACAGAACACTAAGCAGTTTCTCAGAAAGCTTCTTTCAAGATTTCATCTGAGGATATTTCCTTTTTCACCATAGCCCTCCATGGGCTTCCAAATGTCACTTTGCCAATTCCACAAGAACTGTTTTAGGGAAAGGCTTCTTGAGGGGAAAGCTGTAACTCTGTGAGATGATTTCAAAGAACACAAAGAAGTTTCTCAGAAAGCTTCTTTCTCTTTGTTATCGGAGGATATTTCCTTTGGCCCCATAGTCTTCCAAGGGATCCGAAATATCTGTTCTCAGATTCCACAGAAATGAGGCTAGCAAAGAGATCCACGAAATACAGATGTAACTCTGTGAGATGAATTAACAGAACACTAAGCAGTTTCTCAGAAAGCTTCTTTCCAGATTTCATCTGAGGATATTTCCTTTTTCACCATAGCCCTCTATGGGCTTCCAAATATCACTTTGCCAATTCCACAAGAACTGTCTTAGCGAAAGGCTTCTTGAGGGGAAAGCTGTAACTCTGTGAGATGATTTCAAAGAACACAAAGAAGTTTCTCAGAAAGCTTCTTTCTCTTTGTTATCGGAGGATATTTCCTTTGGCCCTATAGTCTTCCAAGGGATCCGAAATATCTGTTCTCAGATTCCACAGAAATGAGGCAAGCAAAGAGATCCACGAAATACAGATGTAACTCTGTGAGATAAATTAACAGAACACTAAGCACTTTCTCAGAAAGCTTCTTTCCAGATTTCATCTGAGGATATTTCGTTTTTCACAATGGCCCTCTATGGGCTTCCAAATATCACTTTGCCAATTCCACAAGAACTGTCTTACCGAAAGGCTTCTTGAGGGGAAAGCTGTAACTCTGTGAGATGATTTCACAGAACACAAAGAAGTTTCTCAGAAAGCTTCTTTCTCTTTGTTATCGGAGGATATTTCCTTTGGCCCTATAGTCTTCCAGGGGATCCGAAATATCTGTTCTCAGATTCCACAGAAATAAGGCTAGCAAAGAGATCCACGAAATACAGATGTAATACTGTGAGATGAATTAACAGAACACTAAGCAGTTTCTCAGAAAGCTTTTTCCAGATTTCATCTGAGGATATTTCCTTTTTCACCATAGCCCTCTATGGGCTTCCAAATATCACTTTGCCAATTCCACAAGAACTGTTTTAGCGAAAGGCTTCTTGAGGGGAAAGCTGTAACTCTGTGAGATGATTTCACAGAACACTAAGAAGTTTCTCAGAAAGCTTCTTTCTCTTTGTTATCGTGGGATATTTCCTTTGGCCCTATAGTCTTCCAAGGGATCCGAAATATCTGTTCTCAGATTCCACAGAAATAAGGCTAGCAAATGATCGACGAAATACAGATGTAACTCTGTGAGATGAATTAACAGAACACTAAGCAGTTTCTCAGAAAGCTTCTTTCCAGATTTCATCTGAGGATATTTCCTTTTTCACCATAGCCCTCTATGGGCTTCCAAATATCACTTTGCCAATTCCACAAGAACTGTTTTAGCGAAAGGCTTCTTGAGGGGAAAGCTGTAACTCTGTGAGATGATTTCACAGAACACAAAGAAGTTTCTCAGAAAGCTTCTTTCTCTTTCTTATCGGAGGATATTTCCTTTGGCCCTATAGTCTTCCAAAGGATCTGAAATATCTGTTCTCAGATTCCACAGAAATGAGGCTAGCAAAGAGATTCACGAAATACACATGTAACTCTGTGAGATGAATTAACAGAACACTAAGCAGTTTCTCAGAAAGCTTCTTTCCAGATTTCATCTGAGGATATTTCCTTTTTCACCATAGCCCTCTATGGGCTTACAAATATCACTTTGCCAATTCCACAAGAACTGTCTTAGCGAAAGGCTTCTTGAGGGGAAAGCTGTAACTCTGTGAGATGATTTCACAGAACACAAAGAAGTTTCTCAGAAAGCTTCTTTCTCTTTGTTATCGGAGGATATTTCCTTTGGCCCTATAGTCTTCCAAAGGATCCGAAATATCGGTTCTCAGATTCCACAGAAATAAGGCTAGCAAAGAGATCGACGAAATACAGATGTAACTCTGTGAGATGAATTAACAGAACACTGAGCAGTTTCTCAGAAAGCTTCTTTCAAGATTTCATCTGAGGATATTTCGTTTTTCACCATAGCCCTCTATGGGCTTCCAAATATCACTTTGCCAATTCCACAAGAACTGTCTTAGCGAAAGGCTTCTTGAGGGGAAAGCTGTAACTCTGTGAGATGATTTCACAGAACACTAAGAAGTTTCTCAGAAAGCTTATTTATCTTTGTTATCGTGGGATATTTCCTTTGGCCCTATAGTCTTCCAAGGGATCCGAAATATCTGTTCTCAGATTCCACAGAAATAAGGCTAGCAAATGATCGACGAAATACAGATGTAACTCTGTGAGATGAATTAACAGAACACTAAGCAGTTTCTCAGAAAGCTTCTTTCAAGATTTCATCTGAGGATATTTCCTTTTTCACCATAGCCCTCCATGGGCTTCCAAATGTCACTTTGCCAATTCCACAAGAACTGTTTTAGGGAAAGGCTTCTTGAGGGGAAAGCTGTAACTCTGTGAGATGATTTCAAAGAACACAAAGAAGTTTCTCAGAAAGCTTCTTTCTCTTTGTTATCGGAGGATATTTCCTTTGGCCCTATAGTCTTCCAAGGGATCCGAAATATCTGTTCTCAGATTCCACAGAAATAAGGCTAGCAAAGAGATCCACGAAATACAGATGTAACTCTGTGAGATGAATTAACAGAACACTAAGCAGTTTCTCAGAAAGCTTCTTTCCAGATTTCATCTGAGGATATTTCCTTTTTCACCATAGCCCTCTATGGGCTTCCAAATATCACTTTGCCAATTCCACAAGAACTGTCTTAGCGAAAGGCTTCTTGAGGGGAAAGCTGTAACTCTGTGAGTATGATTTCACAGAACACAAAGAAGTTTCTCAGAAAGCTTCTTTCTCTTTGTTATTGGAGGATATTTCCTTTGGCCCTATATTCTTCCAAGGGATCCGAAATATCTGTTCTCAGATTCCACAGAAATAAGGCTAGCAAAGAGATCGACGAAATACAGATGTAACTCTGAGAGATGAATTAACAGAACCCTAAGCAGTTTCTCAGAAAACTTCTTTCAAGATTCATCTGAGGATATTTCCTTTTTCACCATAGCCCTCTATGGGCTTCCAAATATCACTTTGCCAATTCCACAAGAACTGTTTTAGGGAAAGGCTTCTTGAGGGGAAAGCTGTAACTCTGTGAGATGATTTCAAAGAACACAAAGAAGTTTCTCAGAAAGCTTCTTTCTCTTTGTTATCGGAGGATATTTCCTTTGGCCCTATAGTCTTCCAAGGGATCCGAAATATCTGTTCTCAGATTCCACAGTAATGAGGCTAGCAAAGAGATCCACGAAATACAGATGTAACTCTGTGAGATAAATTAACAGAACACTAAGCACTTTCTCAGAAAGCTTCTTTCCAGATTTCATCTGAGGATATTTCGTTTTTCACAATAGCCCTCTATGGGCTTCCAAATATCACTTTGCCAATTCCACAAGAACTGTCTTACCGAAAGGCTTCTTGAGGGGAAAGCTGTAACTCTGTGAGATGATTTCACAGAACACAAAGAAGTTTCTCAGAAAGCTTCTTTCTCTTTGTTATCGGAGGATATTTCCTTTGGCCCCATAGTCTTCCAAGGGATCCGAAATATCTGTTCTCAGATTCCACAGAAATGAGGCTAGCAAAGAGATCCACGAAATACAGATGTAACTCTGTGAGATGAATTAACAGAACACTAAGCAGTTTCTCAGAAAGCTTCTTTCCAGATTTCATCTGAGGATATTTCCTTTTTCACCATAGCCCTCTATGGGCTTCCAAATATCACTTTGCCAATTCCACAAGAACTGTCTTAGCGAAAGGCTTCTTGAGGGGAAAGCTGTAACTCTGTGAGTATGATTTCACAGAACACAAAGAAGTTTCTCAGAAAGCTTCTTTCTCTTTGTTATCGGAGGATATTTCCTTTGGCCCTATATTCTTCCAAGGGATCCGAAATATCTGTTCTCAGATTCCACAGGAATAAGGCTAGCAAAGAGATCGACGAAATACAGATGTAACTCTGAGAGATGAATTAACAGAACCCTAAGCAGTTTCTCAGAAAACTTCTTTCAAGATTCATCTGAGGATATTTCCTTTTTCACCATAGCCCTCTATGGGCTTCCAAATATCACTTTGACAATTCCACAAGAACTGTTTTAGGGAAAGGCTTCTTGAGGGGAAAGCTGTAACTCTGTGAGATGATTTCAAAGAACACAAAGAAGTTTCTCAGAAAGCTTCTTTCTCTTTGTTATCGGAGGATATTTCCTTTGGCCCTATAGTCTTCCAAAGGATCCGAAATATCTGTTCTCAGATTCCACAGAAATGAGGCTAGCAAAGAGATCCACGAAATACACATGTAATTCTGTGAGATGAATTAACAGAACACTAAGCAGTTTCTCAGAAAGCTTCTTTCCAGATTTCATCTGAGGATATTTCCTTTTTCACCATAGCCCTCTATGGGCTTCCAAATATCACTTTGCCAATTCCACAAGAACTGTCTTAGCGAAAGGCTTCTTGAGGGGAAAGCTGTAACTCTGTGAGATGATTTCAAAGAACACAAAGAAGTTTCTCAGAAAGCTTCTTTCTCTTTGTTATCGGAGGATATTTCCTTTGGCCCTATAGTCTTCCAAGGGATCCGAAATATCTGTTCTCAGATTCCACAGAAATGAGGCAAGCAAAGAGATCCACGAAATACAGATGTAACTCTGTGAGATAAATTAACAGAACACTAAGCACTTTCTCAGAAACTTCTTTCCAGATTTCATCTGAGGATATTTCGTTTTTCACAATGGCCCTCTATGGGCTTCCAAATATCACTTTGCCAATTCCACAAGAACTGTCTTACCGAAAGGCTTCTTGAGGGGAAAGCTGTAACTCTGTGAGATGATTTCACAGAACACAAAGAAGTTTCTCAGAAAGCTTCTTTCTCTTTGTTATCGGAGGATATTTCCTTTGGCCCTATAGTCTTCCAGGGGATCCGAAATATCTGTTCTCAGATTCCACAGAAATAAGGCTAGCAAAGAGATCCACGAAATACAGATGTAATACTGTGAGATGAATTAACAGAACACTAAGCAGTTTCTCAGAAAGCTTTTTCCAGATTTCATCTGAGGATATTTCCTTTTTCACCATAGCCCTCTATGGGCTTCCAAATATCACTTTGCCAATTCCACAAGAACTGTTTTAGCGAAAGGCTTCTTGAGGGGAAAGCTGTAACTCTGTGAGATGATTTCACAGAACACTAAGAAGTTTCTCAGAAAGCTTCTTTCTCTTTGTTATCGTGGGATATTTCCTTTGGCCCTATAGTCTTCCAAGGGATCCGAAATATCTGTTCTCAGATTCCACAGAAATAAGGCTAGCAAATGATCGACGAAATACAGATGTAACTCTGTGAGATGAATTAACAGAACACTAAGCAGTTTCTCAGAAAGCTTCTTTCCAGATTTCATCTGAGGATATTTCCTTTTTCACCATAGCCCTCTATGGGCTTCCAAATATCACTTTGCCAATTCCACAAGAACTGTTTTAGCGAAAGGCTTCTTGAGGGGAAAGCTGTAACTCTGTGAGATGATTTCACAGAACACAAAGAAGTTTCTCAGAAAGCTTCTTTCTCTTTCTTATCGGAGGATATTTCCTTTGGCCCTATAGTCTTCCAAAGGATCTGAAATATCTGTTCTCAGATTCCACAGAAATGAGGCTAGCAAAGAGATTCACGAAATACACATGTAACTCTGTGAGATGAATTAACAGAACACTAAGCAGTTTCTCAGAAAGCTTCTTTCCAGATTTCATCTGAGGATATTTCCTTTTTCACCATAGCCCTCTATGGGCTTACAAATATCACTTTGCCAATTCCACAAGAACTGTCTTAGCGAAAGGCTTCTTGAGGGGAAAGCTGTAACTCTGTGAGATGATTTCACAGAACACAAAGAAGTTTCTCAGAAAGCTTCTTTCTCTTTGTTATCGGAGGATATTTCCTTTGGCCCTATAGTCTTCCAAAGGATCCGAAATATCGGTTCTCAGATTCCACAGAAATAAGGCTAGCAAAGAGATCGACGAAATACAGATGTAACTCTGTGAGATGAATTAACAGAACACTGAGCAGTTTCTCAGAAAGCTTCTTTCAAGATTTCATCTGAGGATATTTCGTTTTTCACCATAGCCCTCTATGGGCTTCCAAATATCACTTTGCCAATTCCACAAGAACTGTCTTAGCGAAAGGCTTCTTGAGGGGAAAGCTGTAACTCTGTGAGATGATTTCACAGAACACTAAGAAGTTTCTCAGAAAGCTTATTTATCTTTGTTATCGTGGGATATTTCCTTTGGCCCTATAGTCTTCCAAGGGATCCGAAATATCTGTTCTCAGATTCCACAGAAATAAGGCTAGCAAATGATCGACGAAATACAGATGTAACTCTGTGAGATGAATTAACAGAACACTAAGCAGTTTCTCAGAAAGCTTCTTTCAAGATTTCATCTGAGGATATTTCCTTTTTCACCATAGCCCTCCATGGGCTTCCAAATGTCACTTTGCCAATTCCACAAGAACTGTTTTAGGGAAAGGCTTCTTGAGGGGAAAGCTGTAACTCTGTGAGATGATTTCAAAGAACACAAAGAAGTTTCTCAGAAAGCTTCTTTCTCTTTGTTATCGGAGGATATTTCCTTTGGCCCTATAGTCTTCCAAGGGATCCGAAATATCTGTTCTCAGATTCCACAGAAATAAGGCTAGCAAAGAGATCCACGAAATACAGATGTAACTCTGTGAGATGAATTAACAGAACACTAAGCAGTTTCTCAGAAAGCTTCTTTCCAGATTTCATCTGAGGATATTTCCTTTTTCACCATAGCCCTCTATGGGCTTCCAAATATCACTTTGCCAATTCCACAAGAACTGTCTTAGCGAAAGGCTTCTTGAGGGGAAAGCTGTAACTCTGTGAGTATGATTTCACAGAACACAAAGAAGTTTCTCAGAAAGCTTCTTTCTCTTTGTTATTGGAGGATATTTCCTTTGGCCCTATATTCTTCCAAGGGATCCGAAATATCTGTTCTCAGATTCCACAGAAATAAGGCTAGCAAAGAGATCGACGAAATACAGATGTAACTCTGAGAGATGAATTAACAGAACCCTAAGCAGTTTCTCAGAAAACTTCTTTCAAGATTCATCTGAGGATATTTCCTTTTTCACCATAGCCCTCTATGGGCTTCCAAATATCACTTTGCCAATTCCACAAGAACTGTTTTAGGGAAAGGCTTCTTGAGGGGAAAGCTGTAACTCTGTGAGATGATTTCAAAGAACACAAAGAAGTTTCTCAGAAAGCTTCTTTCTCTTTGTTATCGGAGGATATTTCCTTTGGCCCTATAGTCTTCCAAGGGATCCGAAATATCTGTTCTCAGATTCCACAGTAATGAGGCTAGCAAAGAGATCCACGAAATACAGATGTAACTCTGTGAGATAAATTAACAGAACACTAAGCACTTTCTCAGAAAGCTTCTTTCCAGATTTCATCTGAGGATATTTCGTTTTTCACAATAGCCCTCTATGGGCTTCCAAATATCACTTTGCCAATTCCACAAGAACTGTCTTACCGAAAGGCTTCTTGAGGGGAAAGCTGTAACTCTGTGAGATGATTTCACAGAACACAAAGAAGTTTCTCAGAAAGCTTCTTTCTCTTTGTTATCGGAGGATATTTCCTTTGGCCCCATAGTCTTCCAAGGGATCCGAAATATCTGTTCTCAGATTCCACAGAAATGAGGCTAGCAAAGAGATCCACGAAATACAGATGTAACTCTGTGAGATGAATTAACAGAACACTAAGCAGTTTCTCAGAAAGCTTCTTTCCAGATTTCATCTGAGGATATTTCCTTTTTCACCATAGCCCTCTATGGGCTTCCAAATATCACTTTGCCAATTCCACAAGAACTGTCTTAGCGAAAGGCTTCTTGAGGGGAAAGCTGTAACTCTGTGAGTATGATTTCACAGAACACAAAGAAGTTTCTCAGAAAGCTTCTTTCTCTTTGTTATCGGAGGATATTTCCTTTGGCCCTATATTCTTCCAAGGGATCCGAAATATCTGTTCTCAGATTCCACAGGAATAAGGCTAGCAAAGAGATCGACGAAATACAGATGTAACTCTGAGAGATGAATTAACAGAACCCTAAGCAGTTTCTCAGAAAACTTCTTTCAAGATTCATCTGAGGATATTTCCTTTTTCACCATAGCCCTCTATGGGCTTCCAAATATCACTTTGACAATTCCACAAGAACTGTTTTAGGGAAAGGCTTCTTGAGGGGAAAGCTGTAACTCTGTGAGATGATTTCAAAGAACACAAAGAAGTTTCTCAGAAAGCTTCTTTCTCTTTGTTATCGGAGGATATTTCCTTTGGCCCTATAGTCTTCCAAAGGATCCGAAATATCTGTTCTCAGATTCCACAGAAATGAGGCTAGCAAAGAGATCCACGAAATACACATGTAATTCTGTGAGATGAATTAACAGAACACTAAGCAGTTTCTCAGAAAGCTTCTTTCCAGATTTCATCTGAGGATATTTCCTTTTTCACCATAGCCCTCTATGGGCTTACAAATATCACTTTGCCAATTCCACAAGAACTGTCTTAGCGAAAGGCTTCTTGAGGGGAAAGCTGTAACTCTGTGAGATGATTTCACAGAACACAAAGAAGTTTCTCAGAAAGCTTCTTTCTCTTTTTTATCCGAGGATATTTCCTTTGGCCCTATAGTCTTCCAAAGGATCCGAAATATCGGTTCTCAGATTCCACAGAAATAAGGCTAGCAAAGAGAACGACGAAATACAGATGTAACTCTGTGAGATGAATTAACAGAACACTAAGCAGTTTCTCAGAAAGCTTCTTTAAAGATTTCATCTGAGGATATTTCGTTTTTCACCCTAGCCCTCTATGGGCTTCCAAATATCACTTTGCCAATTCCACAAGAACTGTCTTAGCGAAAGGCTTCTTGAGGGGAAAGCTGTAACTCTGTGAGATGATTTCACAGAACACTAAGAAGTTTCTCAGAAAGCTTATTTATCTTTGTTATCGTGGGATATTTTCTTTGGCCCTATAGTCTTCCAAGGGATCCGGAATATCTGTTATCAGATTCCACAGAAATAAGGCTAGCAAAGAGATCGACGAAATACAGATATAACTCTGTGAGATGAATTAACAGAACACTAAGCAGTTTCTCAGAAAGCTTCTTTCAAGATTTCATCTGAGGATATTTCCTTTTTCACCATAGCCCTCCATGGGCTTCCAAATGTCACTTTGCCAATTCCACAAGAACTGTTTTAGGGAAAGGCTTCTTGAGGGGAAAGCTGTAACTCTGTGAGATGATTTCAAAGAACACAAAGAAGTTTCTCAGAAAGCTTCTTTCTCTTTGTTATCGGAGGATATTTCCTTTGGCCCCATAGTCTTCCAAGGGATCCGAAATATCTGTTCTCAGATTCCACAGAAATGAGGCTAGCAAAGAGATCCACGAAATACAGATGTAACTCTGTGAGATGAATTAACAGAACACTAAGCAGTTTCTCAGAAAGCTTCTTTCCAGATTTCATCTGAGGATATTTCCTTTTTCACCATAGCCCTCTAGGGGTTCCAAATATCACTTTGCCAATTCCACAAGAACTGTCTTAGCGAAAGGCTTCTTGAGGGGAAAGCTGTAACTCTGTGAGATGATTTCAAAGAACACAAAGAAGTTTCTCAGAAAGCTTCTTTCTCTTTGTTATCGGAGGATATTTCCTTTGGCCCTATAGTCTTCCAAGGGATCCGAAATATCTGTTCTCAGATTCCACAGAAATGAGGCAAGCAAAGAGATCCACGAAATACAGATGTAACTCTGTGAGATAAATTAACAGAACACTAAGCACTTTCTCAGAAAGCTTCTTTCCAGATTTCATCTGAGGATATTTCGTTTTTCACAATGGCCCTCTATGGGCTTCCAAATATCACTTTGCCAATTCCACAAGAACTGTCTTACCGAAAGGCTTCTTGAGGGGAAAGCTGTAACTCTGTGAGATGATTTCACAGAACACAAAGAAGTTTCTCAGAAAGCTTCTTTCTCTTTGTTATCGGAGGATATTTCCTTTGGCCCTATAGTCTTCCAGGGGATCCGAAATATCTGTTCTCAGATTCCACAGAAATAAGGCTAGCAAAGAGATCCACGAAATACAGATGTAATACTGTGAGATGAATTAACAGAACACTAAGCAGTTTCTCAGAAAGCTTTTTCCAGATTTCATCTGAGGATATTTCCTTTTTCACCATAGCCCTCTATGGGCTTCCAAATATCACTTTGCCAATTCCACAAGAACTGTTTTAGCGAAAGGCTTCTTGAGGGGAAAGCTGTAACTCTGTGAGATGATTTCACAGAACACTAAGAAGTTTCTCAGAAAGCTTCTTTCTCTTTGTTATCGTGGGATATTTCCTTTGGCCCTATAGTCTTCCAAGGGATCCGAAATATCTGTTCTCAGATTCCACAGAAATAAGGCTAGCAAATGATCGACGAAATACAGATGTAACTCTGTGAGATGAATTAACAGAACACTAAGCAGTTTCTCAGAAAGCTTCTTTCCAGATTTCATCTGAGGATATTTCCTTTTTCACCATAGCCCTCTATGGGCTTCCAAATATCACTTTGCCAATTCCACAAGAACTGTTTTAGCGAAAGGCTTCTTGAGGGGAAAGCTGTAACTCTGTGAGATGATTTCACAGAACACAAAGAAGTTTCTCAGAAAGCTTCTTTCTCTTTCTTATCGGAGGATATTTCCTTTGGCCCTATAGTCTTCCAAAGGATCTGAAATATCTGTTCTCAGATTCCACAGAAATGAGGCTAGCAAAGAGATTCACGAAATACACATGTAACTCTGTGAGATGAATTAACAGAACACTAAGCAGTTTCACAGAAAGCTTCTTTCCAGATTTCATCTGAGGATATTTCCTTTTTCACCATAGCCCTCTATGGGCTTACAAATATCACTTTGCCAATTCCACAAGAACTGTCTTAGCGAAAGGCTTCTTGAGGGGAAAGCTGTAACTCTGTGAGATGATTTCACAGAACACAAAGAAGTTTCTCAGAAAGCTTCTTTCTCTTTGTTATCGGAGGATATTTCCTTTGGCCCTATAGTCTTCCAAAGGATCCGAAATATCGGTTCTCAGATTCCACAGAAATAAGGCTAGCAAAGAGATCGACGAAATACAGATGTAACTCTGTGAGATGAATTAACAGAACACTGAGCAGTTTCTCAGAAAGCTTCTTTCAAGATTTCATCTGAGGATATTTCGTTTTTCACCATAGCCCTCTATGGGCTTCCAAATATCACTTTGCCAATTCCACAAGAACTGTCTTAGCGAAAGGCTTCTTGAGGGGAAAGCTGTAACTCTGTGAGATGATTTCACAGAACACTAAGAAGTTTCTCAGAAAGCTTATTTATCTTTGTTATCGTGGGATATTTCCTTTGGCCCTATAGTCTTCCAAGGGATCCGAAATATCTGTTCTCAGATTCCACAGAAATAAGGCTAGCAAATGATCGACGAAATACAGATGTAACTCTGTGAGATGAATTAACAGAACACTAAGCAGTTTCTCAGAAAGCTTCTTTCAAGATTTCATCTGAGGATATTTCCTTTTTCACCATAGCCCTCCATGGGCTTCCAAATGTCACTTTGCCAATTCCACAAGAACTGTTTTAGGGAAAGGCTTCTTGAGGGGAAAGCTGTAACTCTGTGAGATGATTTCAAAGAACACAAAGAAGTTTCTCAGAAAGCTTCTTTCTCTTTGTTATCGGAGGATATTTCCTTTGGCCCTATAGTCTTCCAAGGGATCCGAAATATCTGTTCTCAGATTCCACAGAAATAAGGCTAGCAAAGAGATCCACGAAATACAGATGTAACTCTGTGAGATGAATTAACAGAACACTAAGCAGTTTCTCAGAAAGCTTCTTTCCAGATTTCATCTGAGGATATTTCCTTTTTCACCATAGCCCTCTATGGGCTTCCAAATATCACTTTGCCAATTCCACAAGAACTGTCTTAGCGAAAGGCTTCTTGAGGGGAAAGCTGTAACTCTGTGAGTATGATTTCACAGAACACAAAGAAGTTTCTCAGAAAGCTTCTTTCTCTTTGTTATTGGAGGATATTTCCTTTGGCCCTATATTCTTCCAAGGGATCCGAAATATCTGTTCTCAGATTCCACAGAAATAAGGCTAGCAAAGAGATCGACGAAATACAGATGTAACTCTGAGAGATGAATTAACAGAACCCTAAGCAGTTTCTCAGAAAACTTCTTTCAAGATTCATCAGAGGATATTTCCTTTTTCACCATAGCCCTCTATGGGCTTCCAAATATCACTTTGCCAATTCCACAAGAACTGTTTTAGGGAAAGGCTTCTTGAGGGGAAAGCTGTAACTCTGTGAGATGATTTCAAAGAACACAAAGAAGTTTCTCAGAAAGCTTCTTTCTCTTTGTTATCGGAGGATATTTCCTTTGGCCCTATAGTCTTCCAAGGGATCCGAAATATCTGTTCTCAGATTCCACAGTAATGAGGCTAGCAAAGAGATCCACGAAATACAGATGTAACTCTGTGAGATAAATTAACAGAACACTAAGCACTTTCTCAGAAAGCTTCTTTCCAGATTTCATCTGAGGATATTTCGTTTTTCACAATAGCCCTCTATGGGCTTCCAAATATCACTTTGCCAATTCCACAAGAACTGTCTTACCGAAAGGCTTCTTGAGGGGAAAGCTGTAACTCTGTGAGATGATTTCACAGAACACAAAGAAGTTTCTCAGAAAGCTTCTTTCTCTTTGTTATCGGAGGATATTTCCTTTGGCCCTATAGTCTTCCAAGGGATCCGAAATATCTGTTCTCAGATTCCACAGAAATAAGGCTAGCAAAGAGATCCACGAAATACAGATGTAATACTGTGAGATGAATTAACAGAACACTAAGCAGTTTCTCAGAAAGCTTTTTCCAGATTTCATCTGAGGATATTTCCTTTTTCACCATAGCCCTCTATGGGCTTCCAAATATCACTTTGCCAATTCCACAAGAACTGTTTTAGCGAAAGGCTTCTTGAGGGGAAAGCTGTAACTCTGTGAGATGATTTCACAGAACACAAAGAAGTTTCTCAGAAAGCTTCTTTCTCTTTGTTATCGGAGGATATTTCCTTTGGCCCTATAGTCTTCCAAAGGATCCGAAATATCTGTTCTCAGATTCCACAGAAATGAGGCTAGCAAAGAGATCCACGAAATACAGAGGTAACTCTGTGAGATGAATTAACAGAACACTAAGCAGTTTCTCAGAAAGCTTCTTTCCAGATTTCATCTGAGGATATTTCCTTTTTCACCATAGCCCTCTATGGGCTTACAAATATCACTTTGCCAATTCCACAAGAACTGTCATAGCGAAAGGCTTCTTGAGGGGAAAGCTGTAACTCTGTGAGATGATTTCACAGAACACAAAGAAGTTTCTCAGAAAGCTTCTTTCTCTTTGTTATCGGAGGATATTTCCTTTGGCCCTATAGTCTTCCAAGGGATCCGAAATATCTGTTCTCAGATTCCACAGAAATAAGGCTAGCAAAGAGATCCACGAAATACAGATGTAACTCTGTGAGATGAATTAACAGAACACTAAGCAGTTTCTCAGAAAGCTTCTTTCCAGATTTCATCTGAGGATATTTCCTTTTTCACCATAGCCCTCTATGGGCTTCCAAATATCACTTTGCCAATTCCACAAGAACTGTCTTAGCGAAAGGCTTCTTGAGGGGAAAGCTGTAACTCTGTGAGATGATTTCACAGAACACAAAGAAGTTTCTCAGAAAGCTTCTTTCTCTTTGTTATCGGAGGATATTTCCTTTGGCCCTATATTCTTCCAAGGGATCCGAAATATCTGTTCTCAGATTCCACAGAAATAAGGCTAGCAAAGAGATCGACGAAATACAGATGTAACTCTGTGAGATGAATTAACAGAACACTGAGCAGTTTCTCAGAAAGCTTCTTTCAAGATTTCATCTGAGGATATTTCGTTTTTCACCATAGCCCTCTATGGGCTTCCAAATATCACTTTGCCAATTCCACAAGAACTGTCTTAGCGAAAGGCTTCTTGAGGGGAAAGCTGTAACTCTGTGAGATGATTTCACAGAACACTAAGAAGTTTCTCAGAAAGCTTATTTATCTTTGTTATCGTGGGATATTTCCTTTGGCCCTATAGTCTTCCAAGGGATCCGAAATATCTGTTCTCAGATTCCACAGAAATAAGGCTAGCAAATGATCGACGAAATACAGATGTAACTCTGTGAGATGAATTAACAGAACACTAAGCAGTTTCTCAGAAAGCTTCTTTCAAGATTTCATCTGAGGATATTTCCTTTTTCACCATAGCCCTCTATGGGCTTCCAAATATCACTTTGCCAATTCCACAAGAACTGTCTTAGCGAAAGGCTTCTTGAGGGGAAAGCTGTAACTCTGTGAGTATGATTTCACAGAACACAAAGAAGTTTCTCAGAAAGCTTCTTTCTCTTTGTTATTGGAGGATATTTCCTTTGGCCCTATATTCTTCCAAGGGATCCGAAATATCTGTTCTCAGATTCCACAGAAATAAGGCTAGCAAAGAGATCGACGAAATACAGATGTAACTCTGAGAGATGAATTAACAGAACCCTAAGCAGTTTCTCAGAAAACTTCTTTCAAGATTCATCTGAGGATATTTCTTTTTTCACCATAGCCCTCTATGGGCTTCCAAATATCACTTTGCCAATTCCACAAGAACTGTTTTAGGGAAAGGCTTCTTGAGGGGAAAGCTGTAACTCTGTGAGATGATTTCAAAGAACACAAAGAAGTTTCTCAGAAAGCTTCTTTCTCTTTGTTATCGGAGGATATTTCCTTTGGCCCTATAGTCTTCCAAGGGATCCGAAATATCTGTTCTCAGATTCCACAGTAATGAGGCTAGCAATGAGATCCACGAAATACAGATGTAACTCTGTGAGATAAATTAACAGAACACTAAGCACTTTCTCAGAAAGCTTCTTTCCAGATTTCATCTGAGGATATTTCGTTTTTCACAATAGCCCTCTATGGGCTTCCAAATATCACTTTGCCAATTCCACAAGAACTGTCTTACCGAAAGGCTTCTTGAGGGGAAAGCTGTAACTCTGTGAGATGATTTCACAGAACACAAAGAAGTTTCTCAGAAAGCTTCTTTCTCTTTGTTATCGGAGGATATTTCCTTTGGCCCTATAGTCTTCCAGGGGATCCGAAATATCTGTTCTCAGATTCCACAGAAATAAGGCTAGCAAAGAGATCCACGAAATACAGATGTAATACTGTGAGATGAATTAACAGAACACTAAGCAGTTTCTCAGAAAGCTTTTTCCAGATTTTATCTGAGGATATTTCCTTTTTCACCATAGCCCTCTATGGGCTTCCAAATATCACTTTGCCAATTCCACAAGAACTGTTTTAGCGAAAGGCTTCTTGAGGGGAAAGCTGTAACTCTGTGAGATGATTTCACAGAACACAAAGAAGTTTCTCAGAAAGCTTCTTTCTCTTTGTTATCGGAGGATATTTCCTTTGGCCCTATAGTCTTCCAAAGGATCCGAAATATCTGTTCTCAGATTCCACAGAAATGAGGCTAGCAAAGAGATCCACGAAATACAGAGGTAACTCTGTGAGATTAATTAACAGAACACTAAGCAGTTTCTCAGAAAGCTTCTTTCCAGATTTCATCTGAGGATATTTCCTTTTTCACCATAGCCCTCTATGGGCTTACAAATATCACTTTGCCAATTCCACAAGAACTGTCATAGCGAAAGGCTTCTTGAGGGGAAAGCTGTAACTCTGTGAGATGATTTCACAGAACACAAAGAAGTTTCTCAGAAAGCTTCTTTCTCTTTGTTATCGGAGGATATTTCCTTTGGCCCTATAGTCTTCCAAAGGATCCGAAATATCGGTTCTCAGATTCCACAGAAATAAGGCTAGCAAAGAGATCGACGAAATACAGATGTAACTCTGTGAGATGAATTAACAGAACACTAAGCAGTTTCTCAGAAAGCTTCTTTCAAGATTTCATCTGAGGATATTTCGTTTTTCACCATAGCCCTCTATGGGCTTCCAAATATCACTTTGCCAATTCCACAAGAACTGTCTTAGCGAAAGGCTTCTTGAGGGGAAAGCTGTAACTCTGTGAGATGATTTCACAGAACACTAAGAAGTTTCTCAGAAAGCTTATTTATCTTTGTTATCGTGGGATATTTCCTTTGGCCCTATAGTCTTCCAAGGGATCCGAAATATCTGTTCTCAGATTCCACAGAAATAAGGCTAGCAAATGATCGACGAAATACAGATGTAACTCTGTGAGATGAATTAACGGAACACTAAGCAGTTTCTCAGAAAGCTTCTTTCAAGATTTCATCTGAGGATATTTCCTTTTTCACCATAGCCCTCTATGGGCTTCCAAATATCACTTTGCCAATTCCACAAGAACTGTTTTAGCGAAAGGCTTCTTGAGGGGAAAGCTGTAACTCTGTGAGATGATTTCACAGAACACAAAGAAGTTTCTCAGAAAGCTTCTTTCTCTTTGTTATCGGAGGATATTTCCTTTGGCCCTATAGTCTTCCAAAGGATCCGAAATATCTGTTCTCAGATTCCACAGAAATGAGGCTAGCAAAGAGATCCACGAAATACAGATGTAACTCTGTGAGATGAATTAACAGAACACTAAGCAGTTTCTCAGAAAGCTTCTTTCCAGAGTTCATCTGAGGATATTTCCTTTTTCACCATAGCCCTCTATGGGCTTACAAATATCACTTTGCCAATTCCACAAGAACTGTCTTAGCGAAAGGCTTCTTGAGGGGAAAGCTGTAACTCTGTGAGATGATTTCACAGAACACAAAGAAGTTTCTCAGAAAGCTTCTTTCTCTTTGTTATCGGAGGATATTTCCTTTGGCCCTATAGTCTTCCAAAGGATCCGAAATATCGGTTCTCAGATTCCACAGAAATAAGGCTAGCAAAGAGATCGACGAAATACAGATGTAACTCTGTGAGATGAATTAACAGAACACTAAGCAGTTTCTCAGAAAGCTTCTTTCAAGATTTCATCTGAGGATATTTCGTTTTTCAACATAGCCCTCTATGGGCTTCCAAATATCACTTTGCCAATTCCACAAGAACTGTCTTAGCGAAAGGCTTCTTGAGGGGAAAGCTGTAACTCTGTGAAATGATTTCACAGAACACTAAGAAGTTTCTCAGAAAGCTTATTTATCTTTGTTATCGTGGGATATTTTCTTTGGCCCTATAGTCTTCCAAGGGATCCGGAATATCTGTTATCAGATTCCACAGAAATAAGGCTAGCAAATGATCGACGAAATACAGATGTAACTCTGTGAGATGAATTAACAGAACACTAAGCAGTTTCTCAGAAAGCTTCTTTCAAGATTTCATCTGAGGATATTTCCTTTTTCACCATAGCCCTCCATGGGCTTCCAAATGTCACTTTGCCAATTCCACAAGAACTGTTTTAGGGAAAGGCTTCTTGAGGGGAAAGCTGTAACTCTGTGAGATGATTTCAAAGAACACAAAGAAGTTTCTCAGAAAGCTTCTTTCTCTTTGTTATCGGAGGATATTTCCTTTGGCCCCATAGTCTTCCAAGGGATCCGAAATATCTGTTCTCAGATTCCACAGAAATGAGGCTAGCAAAGAGATCCACGAAATACAGATGTAACTCTGTGAGATGAATTAACAGAACACTAAGCAGTTTCTCAGAAAGCTTCTTTCCAGATTTCATCTGAGGATATTTCCTTTTTCACCATAGCCCTCTATGGGCTTCCAAATATCACTTTGCCAATTCCACAAGAACTGTCTTAGCGAAAGGCTTCTTGAGGGGAAAGCTGTAACTCTGTGAGATGATTTCAAAGAACACAAAGAAGTTTCTCAGAAAGCTTCTTTCTCTTTGTTATCGGAGGATATTTCCTTTGGCCCTATAGTCTTCCAAGGGATCCGAAATATCTGTTCTCAGATTCCACAGAAATGAGGCTAGCAAAGAGATCCACGAAATACAGATGTAACTCTGTGAGATAAATTAACAGAACACTAAGCACTTTCTCAGAAAGCTTCTTTCCAGATTTCATCTGAGGATATTTCCTTTTTCACCATAGCCCTCTATGGGCTTACAAATATCACTTTGCCAATTCCACAAGAACTGTCTTACCGAAAGGCTTCTTGAGGGGAAAGCTGTAACTCTGTGAGATGATTTCACAGAACACAAAGAAGTTTCTCAGAAAGCTTCTTTCTCTTTGTTATCGGAGGATATTTCCTTTGGCCCTATAGTCTTCCAGGGGATCCGAAATATCTGTTCTCAGATTCCACAGAAATAAGGCTAGCAAAGAGATCCACGAAATACAGATGTAATACTGTGAGATGAATTAACAGAACACTAAGCAGTTTCTCAGAAAGCTTTTTCCAGATTTCATCTGAGGATATTTCCTTTTTCACCATAGCCCTCTATGGGCTTCCAAATATCACTTTGCCAATTCCACAAGAACTGTTTTAGCGAAAGGCTTCTTGAGGGGAAAGCTGTAACTCTGTG
The DNA here is from genome assembly GCF_043159975.1 of Macaca nemestrina. Lineage (NCBI taxonomy): Eukaryota > Metazoa > Chordata > Mammalia > Primates > Cercopithecidae > Macaca > Macaca nemestrina. The sequence goes on from NC_092137.1 coordinate 100,300,835, forward strand.
AGATGATTTCACAGAACACTAAGAAGTTTCTCAGAAAGCTTCTTTCTCTTTGTTATCGTGGGATATTTCCTTTGGCCCTATAGTCTTCCAAGGGATCCGAAATATCTGTTCTCAGATTCCACAGAAATAAGGCTAGCAAATGATCGACGAAATACAGATGTAACTCTGTGAGATGAATTAACAGAACACTAAGCAGTTTCTCAGAAAGCTTCTTTCCAGATTTCATCTGAGGATATTTCCTTTTTCACCATAGCCCTCTATGGGCTTCCAAATATCACGTTGCCAATTCCACAAGAACTGTTTTAGCGAAAGGCTTCTTGAGGGGAAAGCTGTAACTCTGTGAGATGATTTCACAGAACACAAAGAAGTTTCTCAGAAAGCTTCTTTCTCTTTGTTATCGGAGGATATTTCCTTTGGCCCTATAGTCTTCCAAAGGATCCGAAATATCTGTTCTCAGATTCCACAGAAATGAGGCTAGCAAAGAGATCCACGAAATACACATGTAACTCTGTGAGATGAATTAACAGAACACTAAGCAGTTTCTCAGAAAGCTTCTTTCCAGATTTCATCTGAGGATATTTCCTTTTTCACCATAGCCCTCTATGGGCTTCCAAATATCACTTTGGCAATTCCACAAGAACTGTCTTAGCGAAAGGCTTCTTGAGGGGAAAGCTGTAACTCTGTCAGATGATTTCACAGAACACAAAGAAGTTTCTCAGAAAGCTTCTTTCTCTTTGTTATCGGAGGATATTTCCTTTGGCCCTATAGTCTTCCAAAGGATCCGAAATATCGGTTCTCAGATTCCACAGAAATAAGGCTAGCAAAGAGATCGACGAAATACAGATGTAACTCTGTGAGATGAATTAACAGAACACTAAGCAGTTTCTCAGAAAGCTTCTTTCAAGATTTCATCTGAGGATATTTCGTTTTTCACCATAGCCCTCTATGGGCTTCCAAATATCACTTTGCCAATTCCACAAGAACTGTCTTAGCGAAAGGCTTCTTGAGGGGAAAGCTGTAACTCTGTGAGATGATTTCACAGAACACTAAGAAGTTTCTCAGAAAGCTTATTTATCTTTGTTATCGTGGGATATTTCCTTTGGCCCTATAGTCTTCCAAGGGATCCGAAATATCTGTTCTCAGATTCCACAGAAATAAGGCTAGCAAATGATCGACGAAATACAGATGTAACTCTGTGAGATGAATTAACAGAACACTAAGCCGTTTCTCAGAAAGCTTCTTTCAAGATTTCATCTGAGGATATTTCCTTTTTCACCATAGCCCTCCATGGGCTTCCAAATGTCACTTTGCCAATTCCACAAGAACTGTTTTAGGGAAAGGCTTCTTGAGGGGAAAGCTGTAACTCTGTGAGATGATTTCAAAGAACACAAAGAAGTTTCTCAGAAAGCTTCTTTCTCTTTGTTATCGGAGGATATTTCCTTTGGCCCTATAGTCTTCCAAAGGATCCGAAATATCTGTTCTCAGATTCCACAGAAATGAGGCTAGCAAAGAGTTCCACGAAATACACATGTAACTCTGTGAGATGAATTAACAGAACACTAAGCAGTTTCTCAGAAAGCTTCTTTCCAGATTTCATCTGAGGATATTTCCTTTTTCACCATAGCCCTCTATGGGCTTACAAATATCACTTTGCCAATTCCACAAGAACTGTGTTAGTGAAAGGCTTCTTGAGGGGAAAGCTGTAACTCTGTGAGATGATTTCACAGAACACAAAGAAGTTTCTCAGAAAGCGTCTTTCTCTTTGTTATCGGAGGATATTTCCTTTGGCCCTATAGTCTTCGAAAGGATCCGAAATATCGGTTCTCAGATTGCACAGAAATAAGGCTAGCAAAGAGATCGACGAAATACAGATGTAACTCTGTGAGATGAATTAACAGAACACTAAGCAGTTTCTCGGAAAGCTTCTTTCAAGATTTCATCTGAGGATATTTCGTTTTTCACCATAGCCCTCTATGGGCTTACAAATATCACTTTGCCAATTCCACAAGAACTGTCTTAGCGAAAGGCTTCTTGAGGGGAAAGCTGTAACTCTGTGAGATGATTTCACAGAACACTAAGAAGTTTCTCAGAAAGCTTATTTATCTTTGTTATCGTGGGATATTTTCTTTGGCCCTATAGTCTTCCAAGGGATCCGGAATATCTGTTATCAGATTCCACAGAAATAAGGCTAGCAAATGATCGACGAAATACAGATGTAACTCTGTGAGATGAATTAACAGAACACTAAGCAGTTTCTCAGAAAGCTTCTTTCAAGATTTCATCTGAGGATATTTCCTTTTTCACCATAGCCCTCCATGGGCTTCCAAATGTCACTTTGCCAATTCCACAAGAACTGTTTTAGGGAAAGGCTTCTTGAGGGGAAAGCTGTAACTCTGTGAGATGATTTCAAAGAACACAAAGAAGTTTCTCAGAAAGCTTCTTTCTCTTTGTTATCGGAGGATATTTCCTTTGGCCCCATAGTCTTCCAAGGGATCCGAAATATCTGTTCTCAGATTCCACAGAAATGAGGCTAGCAAAGAGATCCACGAAATACAGATGTAACTCTGTGAGATGAATTAACAGAACACTAAGCAGTTTCTCAGAAAGCTTCTTTCCAGATTTCATCTGAGGATATTTCCTTTTTCACCATAGCCCTCTATGGGCTTCCAAATATCACTTTGCCAATTCCACAAGAACTGTCTTAGCGAAAGGCTTCTTGAGGGGAAACCTGTAACTCTGTGAGTATGATTTCACAGATCACAAAGAAGTTTCTCAGAAAGCTTCTTTCTCTTTGTTATCGGAGGATATTTCCTTTGGCCCTATATTCTTCCAAGGGATCCGAAATATCTGTTCTCAGATTCCACAGGAATAAGGCTAGCAAAGAGATCGACGAAATACAGATGTAACTATGAGAGATGAATTAACAGAACCCTAAGCAGTTTCTCAGAAAACTTCTTTCAAGATTCATCTGAGGATATTTCCTTTTTCACCATAGCCCTCTATGGGCTTCCAAATATCACTTTGACAATTCCACAAGAACTGTTTTAGGGAAAGGCTTCTTGAGGGGAAAGCTGTAACTCTGTGAGATGATTTCAAAGAACACAAAGAAGTTTCTCAGAAAGCTTCTTTCTCTTTGTTATCGGAGGATATTTCCTTTGGCCCTATAGTCTTCCAAGGGATCCGAAATATCTGTTCTCAGATTCCACAGAAATAAGGCTAGCAAAGAGATCGACGAAATACAGATGTAACTCTGTGAGATGAATTAACAGAACACTAAGCAGTTTCTCAGAAAGCTTCTTTCAAGATTTCATCTGAGGATATTTTCTTTTTCACCATAGCCCTCCATGGGCTTCCAAATGTCACTTTGCCAATTCCACAAGAACTGTTTTAGGGAAAGGCTTCTTGAGGGGAAAGCTGTAACTCTGTGAGATGATTTCCAAGAACACAAAGAAGTTTCTCAGAAAGCTTCTTTCTCTTTGTTATCGGAGGATATTTCCTTTGGCCCTATAGTCTTCCAAGGGATCCGAAATATCTGTTCTCAGATTCCACAGAAATGAGGCTAGCAAAGAGATCCACGAAATACAGATGTAACTCTGTGAGATAAATTAACAGAACACTAAGCAGTTTCTCAGAAAGCTTCTTTCCAGATTTCATCTGAGGATATTTCCTTTTTCACCATAGCCCTCTATGGGCTTCCAAATATCACTTTGCCAATTCCACAAGAACTGTCTTAGCGAAAGGCTTCTTGAGGGGAAAGCTGTAACTCTGTGAGGATGATTTCACAGAACACAAAGAAGTTTCTCAGAAAGCTTCTTTCTCTTTGTTATCGGAGGATATTTCCTTTAGCCCTATATTCTTCCAAGGGATCCGAAATATCTGTTCTCAGATTCCACAGAAATAAGGCTAGCAAAGAGCTCGACGAAATACAGATGTAACTCTGAGAGATGAATTAACAGAACCCTAAGCAGTTTCTCAGAAAGCTTCTTTCAAGATTTCATCTGAGGATATTTCCTTTTTCACCATAGCCCTCTATGGGCTTCCAAATATCACTTTGACAATTCCACAACAACTGTTTTAGGGAAAGGCTTCTTGAGGGGAAAGCTGTAACTCTGTGAGATGATTTCACAGAACACAAAGAAGTTTCTCAGAAAGCTTCTTTCTCTTTGTTATCGGAGGATATTTCCTTTGGCCCTATAGTCTTCCAAGGGATCCGAAATATCTGTTCTCAGATTCCACAGAAATAAGGCTAGCAAAGAGATCCACGAAATACAGATATAACAGTGTGAGATGAATTAACAGAACACTAAACAGTTTCTCAGAAAACTTCTTTCCAGATTTCATCTGAGGATATTTCCTTTTTCACCATACCCCTCTATGGGCTCCAAATGTCACTTTGCCAATTCCACAAGAACTGTCTTGGCGAAACGCTTCTTCAGGGGAAAGCTGTAACTCTGTGAGATGATTTCACAGAACACAAAGAAGTTTCTCACAAAGCTTCTTTCTCTTTGTTATCGGAGGATATTTCCTTTGGCCCTATACTCTTCCAAGGGATCCGAAATATCTATTCTCAGATTCCACAGAAATGAGGCTAGCAAAGAGATCCACGAAATACAGATGTAACTCTGTGAGATGAATTAACAGAACACTAAGCAGTTTCTCAGAAAGCTTCTTTCCAGATTTCATCTGAGGATATTTCCTTTTTCACCATAGCCCTCTATGGCTTCCAAATAGCACTTTGCCAATCCCACGAGAACTCTCTTAGCGAAAGGCTTCTTGAGGGGAAAGCTGTAACTCTGTGAGATGATATCACAGAACACAAAGAAGTTTCTCAGAAAGCTTCTTTCTCTTTGTTATCGGAGGATATTTCCTTTGGCCCTATAGTCTTCCAAGGGATCCGACATATCTGTTCTCAGATTCCACAGAAATAAGGGTAGCGAAGATATCCACGAAATACAGATGTAACTCTGTGAGATGAATTAGAGAACACTAAGCAGTTTCTCAGACAGTTTCTTTCCAGATTTCATCTGAGGATATTTCCTTTTTCACCATAGCCCTCTATGGGATTCCAAATATCACTTTGCCAATTCCTCAACAACTGTCTTAGAGAAAGGCTTCTTGAGGGAAATGCTGTAACTCTGTGAGATGATTTCACAGAACACAAAGAAGATTCAGAGAAAGCTTCTTTCTCTTTGTTATCGGAGGATATTTCCTTTGGCCCTATAGTCTTCCAAGGGATCCGAAATATCTGTTCTCAGATTCCACAGAAATAAGGCTAGCAAAGAAATCCACGAAATACAGATGTAACTCTCTGAGATGAATTAACAGAACACTAAGCAGTTTCTCAGAAATCTTCTTTCCAGATTTCATCTGAGGATATTTCGTTTTTCACAATAGCCCTCTAAGGGCTTCCAAATATCACTTTGCCAATTCCACAAGAACTGTCTTAGGGAAAGGCTTCTTGAGGGGAAAGCTGTAACTCTGTCAGATGATTTCACAGAACACAAAGAAGTTTCTCAGAAAGATTCTTTCTCTTTGTTGTCGGAGGATATTACCTTTGACCCTATAGTCTTCCAAGGGATCAGAAATATCTGTTCGCAGATACCACAGAAATAAGGCTAGAAAAGAGATCCACGAAATACAGATGTAACTCTGTGAGATGAATTAACAGAACACTAAGCAGTTTCTCAGAAAGCTTCTTTCCAGATTTCATCTGAGGATATTTCCTTTTTCACCATAGCCCTCTATGGGCTTCCAAATATCACTTTGCCAATTCCACAAGAACTGTCTTAGCGAAAGGCTTCTTGAGGGGAAAGCTGTAACTCTGTGAGATGATTTCACAGAACACTAAGAAGTTTCTCAGAAAGCTTATTTATCTTTGTTATCATGGGATATTTCCCTTGGCCCTATAGTCTTCCAAGGGATCCGAAATATCTGTTCTCAGATTCCACAGAAATAAGGCTAACAAAGAGATCCACGAAATACAGATGTAACTCTGTGAGATGAATTAACAGAACACTAAGCAGTTTTTCAGACAGCTTCTTTCCAGATTTCATCTGAGGATATTTCCTTTTTCACCATAGCCCTCTATGGGCATCCAAATATCACTTTGTCAATTAAACAACAACTGTCTTAGCGAAAGGCTTCTTAAGGGGAAAGCTGTACCTCTGGGAGATGATTTCACAGAACACTAAGAAGTTTCTCAGAAAGCTTATTTATATTTGTTATCGTGGGATATTTCCTTTGGCCCTATAGTCTTCCAAGGGATCCGAAATATCTGTTCTCAGATTCCACAGAAATAAGGCTAGCAAATGAACGACGAAATACAGATGTAACTCTGTGAGATGAGTTAACAGAACACTAAGCAGTTTCTCAGAAAGCTTCTTTCCAGATTTCATCTGAGGATATTTCCTTTTTCACCATAGCCCTCAATGGGCTTCCAAATATCACTTTGCCAATTCCACGAGAACTGTACTAGCGAAAGGCTTCTTGAGGGGAAAGCTGTAACTCTGTGAGATGATTTCACAGTACACAAAGAAGTTTCTCAGAAAGCTTCTTTCTCTTTGTTATCGGAGGATATTTCCTTTGGCCCTGTAGTCTTCCAAGGGATCCGAAATATCTGTTCTCAGATTCCACAGAAATAAGGCTAGCAAAGAGATCCACGAAATACAGATGTAACTCTGTGAGATGAATTAACAGAACACTAAGCAGTTTCTCAGAAAGCTTCTTTCCAGATTTCATCTGAGGATATTTCCTTTTTCACCATAGCCCTCTAAGGGCTTCCAAATATTACTTTGACAATTCCACAAGAACTGTTTTAGCGAAAGGCTTCTTGAGGGGAAAGCTGTAACTCTGTGAGATGATTTCACAGAACACTAAGAAGTGTCTCAGAAAGCTTATTTATCTTTGTTATCGTGGGATATTTCCTTTGGCCCTATAGTCTTCCAAGGGATCCGAAATATCTGTTCTCAGATTAAACAGAAATAAGGCTAGCAAATGATCGACGAAATACAGATGTAACTATGTGAGTTGAATTAACAGAACACTAAGCAGTTTCTCAGAAAGCTTCTTTCCAGATTTCATCTGAGGATATTTCCTTTTTCACCATAGCCCTCTATGGGCTTCCAAATATCACTTTGCCCATTCCACAAAAACTGTCTTAGCGAAAGGCTTCTGGAGGGGAAAGCTGTAACTCTGTGAGATGATTTCACAGAACACAAAGAAGTTTCTCAGAAAGCTTCTTTCTCTGTGTTATCGGAGCATATTTCCTTTGGCCCTATAGTCTTCCAAGGGATCTGAAATATCTGTTCTCAGATTCCACAGAAATAAGGCGAGGAAAGAGAGCCACGAAATACAGATGTAACTCTGTGAGATGAATTAACAGAACACTAAGCACTTTCTCAGAAATCTTCTTTCCAGATTTCATCTGAGGATATTTCCTTTTTCACCATAGCCCTCTATGAGCTCCAAATGTCACTTTTCCAATTCCACAAGAACTGTCCTTGCGAAACGCTTTGAGGGGAAAGCTGTAACTCTGTGAGATGATTTCACAGAACACAAAGAAGTTTCTCGGAAAGCTTCTTTCTCTTTGTTATCGGAGGATATTTCCTTTGGCCCTATAGTCTTCCACGGGATCCAAAATATCTGTTCTCAGATTCCACAGAAATAAGACTAGCAAAGAGATCCACGAAATTCAGATGTAACACTGTGAGATGAATTAACAGAACACTAAGCAGTTTCTCAGAAAGCTTCTTTCCAGATTTCATCAGAGGATATTTCCTTTTTCACCATAGCCCTCTATGGACTTTCAAATATCACTTTGCCAATTCCACAAGAACTGTCTTAGCGAAAGGCTTCTGGAGGGGAAAGCTGTAACTCTGTTAAATGATTTCACAGAACACAAAGAAGTTTCTCAGAAAGCTTCTTTCTCTTTGTTATCCGAGGATATTTCCTTTGGCCCTATAGTCTTCCAAGGGATCCGAAATATCTGTTCTCAGATTCCACAAAAATAAGGCTAGCAAAGAGATCCACCAATACAGATATAACTCTGTGAGATGAATTAACAGAACACTAAGCAGTTTCTCAGAAAGCTTCTTTCCAGATTTCATCTGAGGATATTTCCTTTTTCACCATTGCCCTCTATGGGCTTGCAAATATCACTTTGCCAATTCCACAAGAACTGTCTTAGCGAAAGGCTTCTTAAGGGGAAAGTTGTAACTCTGTGAGATGATTTCACAGAACACAAAGAAGTTTATCAGAAAGCTTCTTTCTCTTTGTTATCGGAGGACATTTCCTTTGGCCGTATAGTCTTCCAAGGGATCCGAAACATCTGTTCTCAGATTCCACAGAAATAAGGCTAGCAAAGAGATCGACGAAATACAGATGTAACTCTGTGAGATGAATTAACAGAACACTAAGCAGTTTCACCGAAAGCTTCTTTCCAGATTTCATCTGAGGATATTTCCTTTTTCACCATAGCCCTCTAAGGGCTTCCAAATATCACTTTGCCAATTCCACAAGAACTGTCTTAGCGAAAGGCTTCTTGAGGGGAAAGCTGTAACTCTGTGAGATGATTTCACAGAACACAAAGAAGTTTCTCAGAAAGCTTCTTTCTCTTTGTTATCGGAGGATATTTCCTTTGGCCCTATAGTCTTCCAAAGGATCCGAAATATCTGTTCTCAGATTCCACAGAAATAAGGCTAGCAAAGAGATCGACGAAATACAGATGTAACTCTGGGAGATGAATTAACAGAACACTAAGCAGTTTCTCAGAAAGCTTCTTTCCAGATTTCATCTGAGGATATTTCCTTTTTCACCATAGCCCTCTATGGGCGTCCAAATATCACTTTGCCAATTCCACAAGAACTGTCTTAGCGAAAGGCTTCTTGAGGGGAAAGCTGTAACACTGTGAGATGATTTCACAGAACACAAAGAGGTTTCTCAGATAGCTTCTTTCTCTTTGTTATCGGAGGATATTTCCTTTGGCCCTATAGTCTTCCAAGGGATCCGAAATATCTGTTCTCAGATTCCACAGAAATAAGTCTAGCAAAGAGAACCACGAAATACAGATGTAACTCTGTGAGATGAATTAACAGAACACTAAGCAGTTTCTCAGAAATCTTCTTTCCAGATTTCATCTGAGGATATTTTGTTTTTCACCATAGCCCTCTATGGGCTTCCAAATATCACTTTGCCAATTCCACAAGAACTGTCTTAGCGAAAGGCTTCTTGAGGGGAAAGCTGTAACTCTGTGAGATGATTTCAGAGAACACTAGAAAGTTGCTCAGAAAGCTTATTTATCTTTGTTATCGTGGGATATTTCCTTTGGCCCTATAGTCTTCCAAGGGATCCGAAATATCTGTTCTCAGATTCCACAGAAATAAGGCTAGCAAAGAGATCCACGAAATACAGATGTAACTCTGTGAGATGAATTAACAGAACACTAAGCAGTTTCTCAGAAATCTTCTTTCCAGATTTCATCTGAGGATATTTCGTTTTTCACCATAGCCCTCTATGGGCTTCCAAATATCACTTTGCCAATTCCACAAGAACTGTCTTAGCGAAAGGCTTCTTGAGGGGAAAGCTGTAACTCTGTGAGATGATTTCACAGAACACTAAGAAGTTTCTCAGAAAGCTTCTCTCTCTTTGTTATCGGAGGATATTTCCTTTGGCCCTATAGTCTTCCAAGGGATCCGAAATATCTGTTCTCAGATTCCACAGAAATGAGGCTAGCAAAGAGATCCACGAAATACAGATGTAACTCTGTGAGATGAATTAACAGAACACTAAGCAGTTTCTCAGAAAGCTTCTTTCCAGATTTCATCTGAGGTTATTTCGTTTTTCATCATAGTCCTCTATGGGCTTCCAAATATCACTTTGCCAATTCCACATGAACTGTCTTAGCGAAAGGCTACTAGAGGGGAAAGCTGTAACTCCGTGAGATGATTTCACAGAACACAAAGAAGTTTCTCAGAAAGCTTCTTTCTCTTTGTTATCGGAGGATATTTCCTTTGGCCCTATAGTCTTCCAAAGGATCCGAAATATCTGTTCTCAGATTCCACAGAAATAAGGCTGGCAAAGAGATCGATGACATACAGATGTAACTCTGTGAGATGAATTAACAGAACACTAAGCAGTTTCTCAGAAAGCTTCTTTCCAGATTTCATCTGAGGATATTTCCTTTTTCACCATAGCCCTCTATGGGCTTCCAAATATCACTTTGCCAATTCCACAAGAACTGTCTTAGCGAAAGGCTTCTAGAGGGGAAAGCTGTAACTCTGTGAGATGTTTTCACAGAACACAAAGAAGTTTCTCAGAAAGCATCTTTCTCTTTGTTATCGGAGGATATTTCCTTTGGCCCTATAGTCTTCCAAGGGATCCGAAATATCTGTTCTCAGATTCCACAGAAATAAGGCTAGCAAAGAGATCCACGAAATACAGATGTAACTCTGTGAGATGAATTAACAGAACACTAAGCAGTTTCTCAGAAATCTTCTTTCCACATTTCATCTGAGGATATTTCGTTTTTCACCATAGCCCTCTATGGGCTTCCAAATATCACTTTGCCAATACCACAAGAACTGTCTTAGCGAAAGGCTTCTTGAGGGGAAAGCTGTAACTCTGTGAGATGATTTCACAGAACACTAAGAAGTTTCTCAGAAAGCTTATTTTTCTTTGTTATCGTGGGATATTTCCTTTGGCCCTATAGTCTTCCAAGGGATCCGAAATATCTGTTCTCAGATTCCACAGAAATAAGGCTAGCAAATGATCGACGAAATACAGATGTAACTCTGTGAGATGAATTAACAGAACACTAAACAGTTTCTCAGAAAGCTTCTTTCCAGATTTCATCAGAGGATATTTCGTTTTTCACCATAGCCCTCTATGGGCTTCCAAATATCACTTTGCCAATTCCACGAGAACTGTCTTAGCGAAAGGCTTCTTGAGGGGAAAGCTGTAACTCTGTGAGATGATTTCACAGAACACAAAGAAGTTTCTCAGAAAGCTTCTTTCTCTTTGTTATCGGAGGATATTTCCTTTGGCCCTATAGTCTTCCAAGGGATCCGAAATATCTGCTCTCAGATTCCACAGAAATAAGGCTAGCAAAGAGATCCACGAAATACAGAGGTAAATCTCTGAGATGAATTAACAGAACACTAAGCAGTTTCTCAGAAATCTTCTTTCCAGATTTCATCTGAGGATATTTCGTTTTTCACAATAGCCCTCTATTTGCTTCCAAATATCACTTTGCCAATTCCACAAGAACTTTCTTAGCGAAAGGCTTCTTCAGGGGAAAGCTGTAACTCTGTGAGATGATTTCACAGAACACAAAGAAGTTTCTCAGAAAGCTTCTATCTCTTTGTTATCGGAGGATATTTCCTTTGGCCCTATAGTCTTCCAGGGGATCCGAAATATCTGTTCTCAGATTCCACAGAAATAAGGCTAGCAAAGAGATCCACGAAATACAGATGTAACTCTGTGAGATGAATTAACAGAACACTAAGCAGTTTCTCAGAAAGCTTTTTCCAGATTTCATCTGAGGATATTTCCTTTTTCACCATAGCCCTCTATGGGCTTCCAAATATCACTTTGCCAATTCCACAAGAACTGTTTGAGCGAAAGGCTTCTTGAGGGAAAAGCTGTAACTCTGTGAGATGATTTCACAGAACACAAAGAAGTTTCTCAGAAAGCTTCTTTCTCTTTGTTATCGGAGGATATTTCCTTTGGCCCTATAGTCTTCAAAGGGATCCGAAATATCTGTTCTCAGATTGCACAGAAATGACGCTAGCAAAGAGAACCACGAAATACACATGTAACTCTGTGAGATGAATTAACAGAACACTAAGCAGTTTCTCAGAAAGCTTCTTTCCAGATTTCATCTGAGGATATTTCCTTTTTCACCATAGCCCTCTATGGGCTTCCAAATATCACTTTGCCAATTCCACGAGAACTGTCTTAGCGAAAGGCTTCTTGAGGGGAAAGCTGTAACTCTGTGAGATGATTTCACAGAACACAAAGAAGTTTCTCAGAAAGCTTCTTTCTCTTTGTTATCGGAGGATATTTCCTTTGGCCCTATAGTCTTCCAAGGGATCCGAAATATCTGCTCTCAGATTCCACAGAAATAAGGCTAGCAAAGAGATCCACGAAATACAGAGGTAAATCTCTGAGATGAATTAACAGAACACTAAGCAGTTTCTCAGAAATCTTCTTTCCAGATTTCATCTGAGGATATTTCGTTTTTCACAATAGCCCTCTATGGGCTTCCAAATATCACTTTGCCAATTCCACAAGAACTGTCTTAGCGAAAGGCTTCTTCAGGGGAAAGCTGTAACTCTGTGAGATGATTTCACAGAACACAAAGAAGTTTCTCAGAAAGCTTCTATCTCTTTGTTATCGGAGGATATTTCCTTTGGCCCTATAGTCTTCCAGGGGATCCGAAATATCTGTTCTCAGATTCCACAGAAATAAGGCTAGCAAAGAGATCCATGAAATACAGATGTAACTCTGTGAGATGAATTAACAGAACACTAAGCAGTTTCTCAGAAAGCTTTTTCCAGATTTCATCTGAGGATATTTCCTTTTTCACCATAGCCCTCTATGGGCTTCCAAATATCACTTTGCCAATTCCACAAGAACTGTCTTAGCGAAAGGCTTCTAGAGGGGAAAGCTGTAACTCTGTGAGATGATTTCACAGAACACAAAGAAGTTTCTCAGAAAGCTTCTTTCTCTTTGTTATCGGAGGATATTTCCTTTGGCCCTATAGTCTTCCAAAGGATCCGAAATATCTGTTCTCAGATTCCACAGAAATAAGGCTAGCAAAGAGATCGCCGAAATACAGATGTAACTCTGTGAGATGAATTAACAGAACACTAAGCAGTTTCTCAGAAAGCTTCTTTCAACATTTCATCTGAGGATATTTCCTTTTTCACCATAGCCCCCCATGGGCTTCCAAATGTCACTTTGACAATTCCACAAGAACTGTTTTAGCGAAAGGCTTCTTGAGGGGAAAGCTGTAACTCTGTGAGATGATTTCAAAGAACACAAAGAAGTTTCTCAGAAAGCTTATTTATCTTTGTTATCGGAGGATATTTCCTTTGGCCCTATAGTCTTCCAAGGGATCCGAAATATCTGTTCTCAGATTCCACAGAAATGAGGTTAGCAAAGAGATCCACGAAATACAGATGTAACTCTGTGAGATGAATTAACAGAACACTAAGCAGTTTCTCAGAAATCTTCTTTCCAGATTTCATCTGAGGATATTTCGTTTTTCACCATAGCTCCCTATGGGCTTCCAAATATCACTTTGCCAATTCCACAAGAACTGTCTTAGCGAAAGGCTTCTAGAGGGGAAAGCTGTAACTCTGTGAGATGATTTCACGGAACACAAAGAAGTTTCTCAGAGAGCTTCATTCTCTTTGTTATCGGAGGATATTTCCTTTGGCCCTATAGTCTTCCAAAGGATCCGAAATATCTGTTCTCAGATTCCACAGAAATAAGGCTAGCAAAGAGATCGAAGAAATACAGATGTAACACTGTGAGATGAATTAACAGAACACTAAGCAGTTTCTCAGAAAGCTTCTTTCCAGATTTCATCTGAGGATATTTCCTTTTTCACCATAGCCCTCCATGGGCTTCCAAACGTCACTTTGCCAATTCCACAAGAACTGTTTTAGGGAAAGGCTTCTTGAGGGGAAAGCTGTAACTCTGTGAGATGATTTCAAAGAACACAAAGAAGTTTCTCAGAAAGCTTCTTTCTCTTTGTTATCGGAGGATATTTCCTTTGGCCCTATAGTCTTCTAAGGGATCCGAAATATCTGTTCTAAGATTCCACAGAAATGAGGCTAGCAAAGAGATCCACGAAATACAGATGTAACTCTGTGAGATGAATTAACAGAACACTAAGCAGTTTCTCAGAAAGCTTCTTTCCAGATTTCATCTGAGGATATTTCCTTTTTCACCATAGCCCTCTATGGGCTTCCAAATATCACTTTGCCAATTCCACAAGAACTGTCTTAGCGAAAGGCTTCTTGAGGGGAAAGCTGTAACTCTGTGAGATGATTTCACAGAACACAAAGAAGTTTCTCAGAAAGCTTCTTTCTCTTTGTTATCGGAGGATATTTCCTTTGGCCCTATAATCTTCCAAGGGATCCGAAATATCTGTTCTCAGATTCCACAGAAATAAGGCTAGCAAAGAGATCGACGAAATACAGATGTAACTCTGAGAGATGAATTAACAGAACCCTAAGCAGTTTCTCAGAAAGCTTCTTTCAAGATTTCATCTGAGGATATTTCCTTTTTCACCATAGCCCTCTATGGGCTTCCAAATATCACTTTGACAATTCCACAAGAACTGTTTTAGGGAAAGGCTTCTTGAGGGGAAAGCTGTAACTCTGTGAGATGATTTCAAAGAACACAAAGAAGTTTCTCAGAAAGCTTCTTTCTCTTTGTTATCGGAGGATATTTCCTTTGGCCCTATAGTCTTCCAAGAGATCCGAAATATCTGTTCTCAGATTCCACAGAAATGAGGCTAGCAAAGAGATCCAAGAAATACAGAAGTAACTCTGTGAGATGAATTAACAGAACACTAAGCAGTTTCTCAGGCAGCTTCTTTCCAGATTTCATCTGAGGATATTTCCTTTTTCACCATAGCCCTCTACGGGCTTCCAAATATCACTTTGCCAAATCCACAAGAACTGTCTTAGCGAAAGGCTTCTTGAGGGGAAAGCTGTAACTCTGTGAGATGATTTCACAGAACACAAAGAAGTTTCTCAGAAAGCTTCTTTCTCTTTGTTATCGGAGGATATTTCCTTTGGCCCTATAGTCTTCCAAGGGATCCGAAATATCTGCTCTCAGTTTCCACAAATAAGGCTAGCAAAGAGATCCAGGAAATACAGATATAACACTGTGAGATGAATTAACAGAACACTAAACAGTTTCTCAGAAAGCTTCTTTCCAGATTTCATCTGAGGATATTTCCTTTTTCACCATACCCCTCGATGGGCTCCAAATGTCACTTTGCCAATTCCACAAGAACTGTCTTGGCGAAACGCTTCTTCAGGGGAAAGCTGTAACTGTGTGAGATGATTTCACAGAACAGAAAGAAGTTTCTCAGAAAGCTTCTTTCTATTTGTTATCGGAGGATATTTCCTTTGGCCCTATAGTCTTCCAAGGGATCCGAAACATCTGTTCTCAGATTCCACAGAAATAAGGCTAGCAAAGAGATCCACGAAATACAGATGTAACTCTCTGAGATGAATTAACAGAACACTAAGCAGTCTCTCAGAAATCTTCTTTCCAGATTTCATCTGAGGATATTTCGTTTTTCACAATAGCCCTCTATGGGCTTCCAAATATCACTTTGCCAATTCCACAAGAACTGTCTTAGCGAAAGGCTTCTTGAGGGGAAAGCTGTAACTCTGTGAGATGATTTCAGAGAACACTAGGAAGTTGCTCAGAAAGCTTATTTATCTTTGTTATCGTGGGATATTTCCTTTGGCCCTATAGTCTTCCAAGGGATCCGAAATATCTGTTCTCAGATTCCACAGAAATAAGGCTAGCAAATAGATCCACGAAATACAGATGTAACTCTGTGAGATGAATTAACAGAACACTAAGCAGTTTCTCAGAAATCTTCTTTCCAGATGTCATCTGAGGATATTTCGTTTTTCACCATAGCCCTCTATGGGCTTCCAAATATCACTTTGCCAATTCCACAAGAACTGTCTTAGCGAAAGGCGTCTTGAGGGGAAAGCTGTAACTCTGTGAGGTGATTTCACAG
Source organism: Macaca nemestrina (assembly GCF_043159975.1). Classification (NCBI taxonomy): domain Eukaryota; kingdom Metazoa; phylum Chordata; class Mammalia; order Primates; family Cercopithecidae; genus Macaca; species Macaca nemestrina. The sequence goes on from NC_092137.1 coordinate 100,316,610, forward strand.
AACACTAAGAAGTTTCTCAGAAAGCTTCTTTCTCTTTGTTATCGGAGGATATTTCCTTTGGCCCTATAGTCTTCCAAGGGATCCGAAATATCTGTTCTCAGATTCCACAGAAATGAGGCTAGCAAAGAGATCCACTAAATACAGATGTAACTCTGTGAGATGAATTAACAGAACACTAAGCAGTTTCTCAGAAATCTTCTTTCTAGATTTCATCTGAGGTTATTTCGTTTTTCATCATAGTCCTCTATGGGCTTCCAAATATCACTTTCCAATTCCACAAGAACTGCCTTAGCGAAAGGCTACTAGAGGGGAAAGCTGTAACTCCGTGAGATGATTTCACAGAACACAAAGAAGTTTCTCAGAAAGCTTCTTTCTCTTTGTTATCGGAGGATATTTCCTTTGGCCCTATAGTCTTCCAAGGGATCCGAAATATCTGTTCTCAGATTCCACAGAAATAAGGCTGGCAAAGAGATCGATGACATACAGATGTAACTCTGTGAGATGAATTAACAGAACACTAAGCAGTTTCTCAGAAAGCTTCTTTCCAGATTTCATCTGAGGATATTTCCTTTTTCACCATAGCCCTCTATGGGCTTCCAAATATCACTTTGCCAATTCCACAAGAACTGTCTTAGCGAAAGGCTTCTAGAGGGGAAAGCTGTAACTCTGTGAGATGTTTTCACAGAACACAAAGAAGTTTCTCAGAAAGCTTCTTTCTCTTTGTTATCGGAGGATATTTCCTTTGGCCCTATAGTCTTCCAAGGGATCCGAAATATCTGTTCTCAGATTCCACAGAAATAAGGCTAGCAAAGAGATCCACGAAATACAGATGTAACTCTGTGAGATGAATTAACAGAACACTAAGCAGTTTCTCAGAAATCTTCTTTCCAGATTTCATCTGAGGATATTTCGTTTTTCACCATAGCCCTCTACGGGCTTCCAAATATCACTTTGCCAATTCCACAAGAACTGTCTTAGCGAAAGGCTTCTTGAAGGGAAAGCTGTAACTCTGTGAGATGATTTCACAGAACACGAAGAAGTTTCTCAGAAAGCTTATTTATCTTTGTTATCGTGGGATATTTCCTTTGGCCCTATAGTCTTCCAAGGGATCCGAAATATCTGTTCTCAGATTCCACAGAAATAAGGCTAGCAAATGATCGACGAAATACAGATGTAACTCTGTGAGATGAATTAACAGAACACTAAGCAGTTTCTCAGAAAGCTTCTTTCCAGATTTCATCTGAGGATATTTCGTTTTTCACCATAGCCCTCTATGGGCTTCCAAATATCACTTTGCCAATTCCACAAGAACTGTCTTAGCGAAAGGCTTCTAGAGGGGAAAGCTGTAACTCTGTGAGATGATTTCACAGAACACAAAGAAGTTTCTCAGAAAGCTTCTATCTCTTTGTTATCGGAGGATATTTCCTTTGGCCCTATAGTCTTCCAGGGGATCTGAAATATCTGTTCTCAGATTCCACAGAAATAAGGCTAGCAAAGAGATCCACGAAATACAGATGTAACTCTGTGAGATGAATTAACAGAACACTAAGCAGTTTCTCAGAAAGCTTTTTCCAGATTTCATCTGAGGATATTTCCTTTTTCACCATAGCCCTCTATGGGCTTCCAAATATCACTTTGCCAATTCCACAAGAACTGTTTGAGCGAAAGGCTTCTTGAGGGAAAAGCTGTAACTCTGTGAGATGATTTCACAGAACACAAAGAAGTTTCTCAGAAAGCTTCTTTCTCTTTGTTATCGGAGGATATTTCCTTTGGCCCTATAATCTTCAAAGGGATCCGAAATATCTGTTCTCAGATTCCACAGAAATGAGGCTAGCAAAGAGAACCATGAAATACACATGTAACTCTGTGAGATGAATTAACAGAACACTAAGCAGTTTCTCAGAAAGCTTCTTTCCAGATTTCATCTGAGGATATTTCCTTTTTCACCATAGCCCTCTATGGGCTTCCAAATATCACTTTGCCAATTCCACAAGAACTGTCTTAGCGAAAGGCTTCTAGAGGGGAAAGCTGTAACTCTGTGAGATGATTTCACAGAACACAAAGAAGTTTCTCAGAAAGCTTCTTTCTCTTTGTTATCGGAGGATATTTCCTTTGGCCCTATAGTCTTTCAAAGGATCCGAAATATCTGTTCTCAGATTCCACAGAAATAAGGCTAGCAAAGAGATCGACGAAATACAGATGTAACTCTGTGAGATGAATTAACAGAACACTAAGCAGTTTCTCAGAAAGCTTCTTTCAAGATTTCATCTGAGGATATTTCGTTTTTCACCATAGCCCCCCATGGGCTTCCAAATGTCACTTTGACAATTCCACAAGAACTGTTTTAGCGAAAGGCTTCTTGAGGGGAAAGCTGTAACTCTGTGAGATGATTTCAAAGAACACAAAGAAGTTTCTCAGAAAGCTTCTTTCTCTTTGTTATCGGAGGATATTTCCTTTGGCCCTATAGTCTTCCAAGGGATCCGAAATATCTGTTCTCAGATTCCACAGAAATGAGGCTAGCAAAGAGATCCACGAAATACAGATGTAACTCTGTGAGGTGAATTAACAGAACACTAAGCAGTTTCTCAGAAATCTTCTTTCCAGATTTCATCTGAGGATATTTCGTTTTTCACCATAGCTCCCTATGGGCTTCCAAATATCACTTTGCCAATTCCACAAGAACTGTCTTAGCGAAAGGCTTCTAGAGGGGAAAGCTGTAACTCTGTGAGATGATTTCACGGAACACAAAGAAGTTTCTCAGAGAGCTTCTTTCTCTTTGTTATCGGAGGATATTTCCTTTGGCCCTATAGTCTTCCAAAGGATCCGAAATATCTGTTCACAAATTCCACAGAAATAAGGCTAGCAAAGAGATCCAAGAAATACAGATGTAACTCTGTGAGATGAATTAACAGAACACTAAGCAGTTTCTCAGAAAGCTTCTTTCCAGATTTCATCTGAGGATATTTCCTTTTTCACCATAGCCCTCTATGCGCTTCCAAACGTCACTTTGCCAATTCCACAAGAACTGTTTTAGGGAAAGGCTTCTTGAGGGGAAAGCTGTAACTCTGTGAGATGATTTAAAAGAACACAAAGAAGTTTCTCAGAAAGCTTCTTTCTCTTTGTTATCGGAGGATATTTCCTTTGGCCCTATAGTCTTCTAAGGGATCCGAAATATCTGTTCTAAGATTCCACAGAAATGAGGCTAGCAAAGAGATCCACGAAATACAGATGTAACTCTGTGAGATGAATTAACAGAACACTAAGCAGTTTCTCAGAAAGCTTCTTTCCAGATTTCATCTGAGGATATTTCCTTTTTCACCATAGCCCTCTATGGGCTTCCAAATATCACTTTGCCAATTCCACAAGAACTGTCTTAGCGAAAGGCTTCTTGAGGGGAAAGCTGTAACTCTGTGAGATGATTTCACAGAACACAAAGAAGTTTCTCAGAAAGCTTCTTTCTCTTTGTTATCGGAGGATATTTCCTTTGGCCCTATAATCTTCCAAGGGATCCGAAATATCTGTTCTCAAATTCCACAGAAATAAGGCTAGCAAAGAGATCCACGAAATACAGATGTAACTCTCTGAGATGAATTAACAGAACACTAAGCAGTTTCTCAGAAATCTTCTTTCCAGATTTCATCTGAGGATATTTCGTTTTTCACAATAGCCCTCTATGGGCTTCCAAATATCACTTTGCCAATTCCACAAGAACTGTCTTACCAAAAGCCTTCTTGAGGGAAAAGCTGTAACTCTGTGAGATGATTTCACAGAACACAAAGAAGTTTCTCAGAAAGCTTCTGTCTCTTTGTTATCGGAGGATATTTCCTTTGGCCCTATAGTCTTCCAAGGGATCCGAAATATCTGTTCTCAGATTCCACAGAAATAAGGCTAGCAAAGAGATACACGAAATACAGATGTAACTCTGTGAGATGAATTAACAGAACACTAAGCAGTTTCTCAGAAAGCTTCTTTCCAGATTTCATCTGAGGATATTTCCTTTTTCACCATAGCCCTCTATGGGCTTCCAAATATCACTTTGCCAATTCCACAAGAACTGTCGTAGCGAAAGGCTTCTTGAGGGGAAAGCTGTAACTCTGTGAGATGATTTCACAGAACACAAAGAAGTTTCTCAGAAAGCTTCTTTCTCTTTGTTATCGGAGGATATTTCCATTGGCCCTATAGTCTTAAAGGGATCCGAAATATCTGTTCTCAGATTCCACAGAAATGAGGCTAGCAAAGAGATCCACGAAATACAGATGTAACTCTGTGAGATGAATTAACAGAACACTAAGCAGTTTCTCAGAAATCTTCTTTCCAGATTTCATCTGAGGATATTTCCTTTTTCACCATAGCCCTCTAAGGGCTTCCAAATATCACTTTGCCAATTCCACAAGAACTGTCTTAGCGAAAGGCTTCTTGAGGGGAAAGCTGTAACTCTGTGAGATGATTTCACAGAACACAAAGGAGTTTCTCAGAAAGCTTCTTTCTCTTTGTTATCGGAGGATTTTTCCTTTGGACCTATAGTCTTCCAAAGGATCCGAAATATCTGTTCTCAGATTCCACAGAAATAAGGCTAGCAAAGAGATCGACGAAATACAGATGTAACTCTGTGAGATGAATTAACAGAACACTAAGCAGTTTCTCAGAAAGCTTCTTTGCAGATTTCATCTGAGGATATTTCCTTTTTCACCATAGCCCTCTATGGGCTTCCAAATATCACTTTGCCAATTCCACAAGAACTGTCTTAGCGAAAGGCTTCTTGAGGGGAAAGCTGTAACTCTGTCAGATGATTTCACAGAACACAAAGAAGTTTCTCAGAAAGCTTCTTTCTCTTTGTTATCGGAGGATATTACCTTTGGCCCTATAGTCTTCCAAGGGATCCGAAATATCTGTTCTCAGATTCCACAGAAATAAGGCTAGCTAAGAGATCCACGAAATACAGATATAACTCTGTGAGATGAATTAACAGAACACTAAACAGTTTCTCAGAAAGCTTCTTTCCAGATTTCATCTGAGGATATTTCCTTTTTCACCATAGCCCTCTATGGGCTTCCAAATATCACTTTGCCAATTCCACAAGAACTGTCTTAGCGAAAGGCTTCTTGAGGGGAAAGCTGTAACTCTGTGAGATGATTTCACAGAACACTAAGAAGTTTCTCAGAAAGCTTATTTATCTTTGTTATCATGGGATATTTCCCTTGGCCCTATAGTCTTCCAAGGGATCCGAAATATCTGTTCTCAGATTCCACAGAAATAAAGCTAGCAAAGAGATCCACGAAATACAGATGTAACTCTGTGAGATGAATTAACAGAACACTAAGCAGTTTCTCAGGCAGCTTCTTTCCAGATTTCATCTGAGGATATTTCCTTTTTCACCATAGCCCTCTATGGGCTTCCAAATATCACTTTGCCAATTCCACAAGAACTGTCTTAGCGAAAGGCTTCTAGAGGGGAAAGCTGTAACTCTGTGAGATGATTTCACAGAACACAAAGAAGTTTCTCAGAAAGCTTCTTTCTCTTTGTTATCGGAGGATATTTCCTTTGGCCCTATAGTCTTCCAAGGGATTCGAAATATCTGTTCTCAGATTCCACAGAAATAAGGCTAGCAAAGAGATCCACGAAATACAGATGTAACTCTGTGAGATGAATTAACAGAACACTAAGCAGTTTCTCAGAAAGCTTTTTCCAGATTTCATCTGAGGATATTTCCTTTTTCAACATAGCCCTCTATGCGCTTCCAAATATCACTTTGCCAATTCCACAAGAACTGTTTTAGCGAAAGGCTTCTTGAGGGGAAAGCTGTAACTCTGTGAGATGATTTCACAGAACACAAAGAAGTTTCTCAGAAAGCTTTTTTCTCTTTGTTATCGGAGGATATTTCCTTTGGCCCTATAGTCTTCCAAGGGATCCGAAATATCTGTTCTCAGATTCCACAGAAATGAGGATAGCAAAGAGATCCACGAAATACAGATATAACTCTGTGAGATGAATTAACAGAACACTAAGCAGTTTCTCAGAAAGCTTCTTTCCAGATTTCATCTGAGGATATTTCCTTTTTCACCATAGCCCTCTATGGGCTTCCAAATATCACTTTGCCAATTCCACAAGAACTGTCTTAGCGAAAGGCTTCTTGAGGGGAAAGCTGTAACTCTGTGAGATGATTTCACAGAACACAAAGAAGTTTCTCAGAAAGCTTCTTTCTCTTTGTTATCGGAGGATATTTCCTTTGGCCCTATAGTCTTCCAAGGGATCCGAAACATCTGTTCTCAGATTCCACAGGAATAAGGCTAGCAAAGAGATCCACGAAATACAGATGTAACTCTCTGAGATGAATTAACAGAACACTAAGCAGTTTCTCAGAAATCTTCTTTCCAGATTTCATCTGAGGATATTTCGTTTTTCACAATAGCCCTCTAAGGGCTTCCAAATATCACTTTGCCAATTCCACAAGAACTGTCTTACCAAAAGCCTTCTTGAGGGGAAAGCTGTTACTCTGTGAGATGATTTCACAGAACACAAAGAAGTTTCTCAGAAAGCTTCTTTCTCTTTGTTATCGGAGGATTTTTCCTTTGGACCTATAGTCTTCCAAAGGATCCGAAATATCTGTTCTCAGATTCCACAGAAATAAGGCTAGCAAAGAGATCGACGAAATACATATGTAACTCTGTGAGATGAATTAACAGAATACTAAGCAGTTTCTCAGAAAGCTTCTTTGCAGATTTCATCTGAGGATATTTCCTTTTTCACCATAGCCCTCTATGGGCTTCCAAATATCATTTTGCCAATTCCACAAGAACTGTCTTAGCGAAAGGCTTCTTGAGGGGAAAGCTGTAACTCTGTCAGATGATTTCACAGAACACAAAGAAGTTTCTCAGAAAGCTTCTTTGTCTTTGTTATCAGAGGATATTACCTTTGGCCCTATAGTCTTCCAAGGGATCCGAAATATCTGTTCTCAGATTCCACAGAAATAAGGCTAGCTAAGAGATCCACGAAATACAGATGTAACTCTGTGAAATGAATTAACAGAACACTAAACAGTTTCTCAGAAAGCTTCTTTCCAGATTTCATCTGAGGATATTTCCTTTTTCACCATAGCCCTCTATGGGCTTCCAAATATCACTTTGCCAATTCCACAAGAACTGTCTTAGCGAAAGGCTTCTTGAGGGGAAAGCTGTAACTCTGTGAGATGATTTCACAGAACACTAAGAAGTTTCTCAGAAAGCTTATTTATCTTTGTTATCATGGGATATTTCCCTTGGCCCTATAGTCTTCCAAGGGATCCGAAATATCTGTTCTCAGATTCCACAGAAATAAGGCTAGCAAAGAGATCCACGAAATACAGATGTAACTCTGTGAGATGAATTAACAGAACACTAAGCAGTTTCTCAGGCAGCTTCTTTCCAGATTTCATCTGAGGATATTTCCTTTTTCACCATAGCCCTCTATGGGCTTCCAAATATCACTTTGCCAACTCCACAACAACTGTCTTAGAGAAAGGCTTCTTGAGGGGTATGCTGTAACTCTGTGAGATGATTTCACAGAACATAAACAAGTTTATCAGAAAGCTTCTTTCTATTTGTTATCCGAGGATATTTCCTTTGGCCCTATAGTCTTCCAAGGGATCCGAAATATCTGTTCTCAGATTCCACAGAAATAAGGCTAGCAAAGAGATCCACGAAATACAGATGTAACTCTCTGAGATGAATTAACAGAACACTAAGCAGTTTCTCAGAAAGCTTTTTCCAGATTTCATCTGAGGATATTTCCTTTTTCAACATAGCCCTCTATGCGCTTCCAAATATCACTTTGCCAATTCCACAAGAACTGTTTTAGCGAAAGGCTTCTTGAGGGTAAAGCTGTAACTCTGTGAGATGATTTCACAGAACACAAAGATGTTTCTCAGAAAGCTTTTTTCTCTTTGTTATCGGAGGATATTTCCTTTGGCCCTATAGTCTTCCAAGGGATCCGAAATATCTGTTCTCAGATTCCACAGAAATGAGGATAGCAAAGAGATCCACGAAATACAGATATAACTCTGTGAGATGAATTAACAGAACACTAAGCAGTTTCTCAGAAAGCTTCTTTCCAGATTTCATCTGAGGATATTTCCTTTTTCACCATAGCCCTCTATGGGCTTCCAAATATCACTTTGCCAATTCCACAAGAACTGTCTTAGCGAAAGGCTTCTTGAGGGGAAAGCTGTAACTCTGTGAGATGATTTCACAGAACACAAAGAAGTTTCTCAGAAAGCTTCTTTCTCTTTGTTATCGGAGGATATTTCCTTTGGCCCTATAGTCTTCCACGGGATCCGAAATATCTGTTCTCAGATTCCACAGAAATAAGGCTAGCAAAGAGATCCACGAAATACAGATGTAACTCTGTGAGATGAATTAACAGAACACTAAGCAGTTTCTCAGAAATCTTCTTTCCAGATTTCATCTGAGGATATTTCCTTTTTCACCATAGCCCTCTAAGGGCTTCCAAATATCACTTTGCCAATTCCACAAGAACTGTCTTAGCGAAAGGCTTCTAGAGGGGAAAGCTGTAACTCTGTCAGATGATTTCACAGAACACAAAGAAGTTTCTCAGAAAGCTTCTTTGTCTTTGTTATCAGAGGATATTACCTTTGGCCCTATAGTCTTCCAAGGGATCCGAAATATCTGTTCTCAGATTCCACAGAAATAAGGCTAGCTAAGAGATCCACGAAATACAGATGTAACTCTGTGAAATGAATTAACAGAACACTAAACAGTTTCTCAGAAAGCTTCTTTCCAGATTTCATCTGAGGATATTTCCTTTTTCACCACAGCCCTCTATGGGCTTCCAAATATCACTTTGCCAATTCCACAAGAACTGTCTTAGCGAAAGGCTTCTTGAGGGGAAAGCTGTAACTCTGTGAGATGATTTCACAGAACACTAAGAAGTTTCTCAGAAAGCTTATTTATCTTTGTTATCATGGGATATTTCCCTTGGCCCTATAGTCTTCCAAGGGATCCGAAATATCTGTTCTCAGATTCCACAGAAATAAGGCTAGCAAAGAGATCCACGAAATACAGATGTAACTCTGTGAGATGAATTAACAGAACACTAAGCAGTTTCTCAGGCAGCTTCTTTCCAGATTTCATCTGAGGATATTTCCTTTTTCACCATAGCCCTCTATGGGCTTCCAAATATCACTTTGCCAATTCCACAACAACTGTCTTAGAGAAAGGCTTCTTGAGGGGTATGCTGTAACTCTGTGAGATGATTTCACAGAACATAAAGAAGTTTATCAGAAAGCTTCTTTCTATTTGTTATCCGAGGATATTTCCTTTGGCCCTATAGTCTTCCAAGGGATCCGAAATATCTGTTCTCAGATTCCACAGAAATAAGGCTAGCAAAGAGATCCACGAAATACAGATGTAACTCTCTGAGATGAATTAACAGAACACTAAGCAGTTTCTCAGAAAGCTTTTTCCAGATTTCATCTGAGGATATTTCCTTTTTCAACATAGCCCTCTATGCGCTTCCAAATATCACTTTGCCAATTCCACAAGAACTGTCTTAGCGAAAGGCTTCTTGAGGGGAAAGCTGTAACTCTGTCAGATGATTTCACAGAACACAAAGAAGTTTCTCAGAAAGCTTCTTTCTCTTTGTTATCGGAGGATATTACCTTTGGCCCTATAGTCTTCCAAGGGATCCGAAATATCTGTTCTCAGATTCCACAGAAATAAGGCTAGCTAAGAGATCCACGAAATACAGATATAACTCTGTGAGATGAATTAACAGAACACTAAACAGTTTCTCAGAAAGCTTCTTTCCAGATTTCATCTGAGGATATTTCCTTTTTCACCATAGCCCTCTATGGGCTTCCAAATATCACTTTGCCAATTCCACAAGAACTGTCTTAGCGAAAGGCTTCTTGAGGGGAAAGCTGTAACTCTGTGAGATGATTTCACAGAACACTAAGAAGTTTCTCAGAAAGCTTATTTATCTTTGTTATCATGGGATATTTCCCTTGGCCCTATAGTCTTCCAAGGGATCCGAAATATCTGTTCTCAGATTCCACAGAAATAAAGCTAGCAAAGAGATCCACGAAATACAGATGTAACTCTGTGAGATGAATTAACAGAACACTAAGCAGTTTCTCAGGCAGCTTCTTTCCAGATTTCATCTGAGGATATTTCCTTTTTCACCATAGCCCTCTATGGGCTTCCAAATATCACTTTGCCAATTCCACAACAACTGTCTTAGAGAAAGGCTTCTTGAGGGATATGCTGTAACTCTGTGAGATGATTTCACAGAACACAAAGAAGTTTATCAGAAAGCTTCTTTCTATTTGTTATCCGAGGATATTTCCTTTGGCCCTATAGTCTTCCAAAGGATCCGAAATATCTGTTCTCAGATTCCACAGAAATAAGGCTAGCAAAGAGATCCACGAAATACAGATGTAACTCTCTGAGATGAATTAACAGAACACTAAGCAGTTTCTCAGAAATCTTCTTTCCAGATTTCATCTGAGGATATTTCGTTTTTCACAATAGCCCTCTAAAGGCTTCCAAATATCACTTTGCCAATTCCACAAGAACTGTCTTAGCGAAAGGCTTCTAGAGGGGAAAGCTGTAACTCTGTGAGATGATTTCACAGAACACAAAGAAGTTTCTCAGAAAGCTTCTTTCTCTTTGTTATCGGAGGATATTTCCTTTGGCCCTATAGTCTTCCAAGGGATTCGAAATATCTGTTCTCAGATTCCACAGAAATAAGGCTAGCAAAGAGATCCACGAAATACAGATGTAACTCTGTGAGATGAATTAACAGAACACTAAGCAGTTTCTCAGAAAGCTTTTTCCAGATTTCATCTGAGGATATTTCCTTTTTCAACATAGCCCTCTATGCGCTTCCAAATATCACTTTGCCAATTCCACAAGAACTGTTTTAGCGAAAGGCTTCTTGAGGGGAAAGCTGTAACTCTGTGAGATGATTTCACAGAACACAAAGAAGTTTCTCAGAAAGCTTTTTTCTCTTTGTTATCGGAGGATATTTCCTTTGGCCCTATAGTCTTCCAAGGGATCCGAAATATCTGTTCTCAGATTCCACAGAAATGAGGATAGCAAAGAGATCCACGAAATACAGATATAACTCTGTGAGATGAATTAACAGAACACTAAGCAGTTTCTCAGAAAGCTTCTTTCCAGATTTCATCTGAGGATATTTCCTTTTTCACCATAGCCCTCTATGGGCTTCCAAATATCACTTTGCCAATTCCACAAGAACTGTCTTAGCGAAAGGCTTCTTGAGGGGAAAGCTGTAACTCTGTGAGATGATTTCACAGAACACAAAGAAGTTTCTCAGAAAGCTTCTTTCTCTTTGTTATCGGAGGATATTTCCTTTGGCCCTATAGTCTTCCAAGGGATCCGAAACATCTGTTCTCAGATTCCACAGGAATAAGGCTAGCAAAGAGATCCACGAAATACAGATGTAACTCTCTGAGATGAATTAACAGAACACTAAGCAGTTTCTCAGAAATCTTCTTTCCAGATTTCATCTGAGGATATTTCGTTTTTCACAATAGCCCTCTAAGGGCTTCCAAATATCACTTTGCCAATTCCACAAGAACTGTCTTACCAAAAGCCTTCTTGAGGGGAAAGCTGTTACTCTGTGAGATGATTTCACAGAACACAAAGAAGTTTCTCAGAAAGCTTCTTTCTCTTTGTTATCGGAGGATTTTTCCTTTGGACCTATAGTCTTCCAAAGGATCCGAAATATCTGTTCTCAGATTCCACAGAAATAAGGCTAGCAAAGAGATCGACGAAATACATATGTAACTCTGTGAGATGAATTAACAGAATACTAAGCAGTTTCTCAGAAAGCTTCTTTGCAGATTTCATCTGAGGATATTTCCTTTTTCACCATAGCCCTCTATGGGCTTCCAAATATCATTTTGCCAATTCCACAAGAACTGTCTTAGCGAAAGGCTTCTTGAGGGGAAAGCTGTAACTCTGTCAGATGATTTCACAGAACACAAAGAAGTTTCTCAGAAAGCTTCTTTGTCTTTGTTATCAGAGGATATTACCTTTGGCCCTATAGTCTTCCAAGGGATCCGAAATATCTGTTCTCAGATTCCACAGAAATAAGGCTAGCTAAGAGATCCACGAAATACAGATGTAACTCTGTGAAATGAATTAACAGAACACTAAACAGTTTCTCAGAAAGCTTCTTTCCAGATTTCATCTGAGGATATTTCCTTTTTCACCATAGCCCTCTATGGGCTTCCAAATATCACTTTGCCAATTCCACAAGAACTGTCTTAGCGAAAGGCTTCTTGAGGGGAAAGCTGTAACTCTGTGAGATGATTTCACAGAACACTAAGAAGTTTCTCAGAAAGCTTATTTATCTTTGTTATCATGGGATATTTCCCTTGGCCCTATAGTCTTCCAAGGGATCCGAAATATCTGTTCTCAGATTCCACAGAAATAAGGCTAGCAAAGAGATCCACGAAATACAGATGTAACTCTGTGAGATGAATTAACAGAACACTAAGCAGTTTCTCAGGCAGCTTCTTTCCAGATTTCATCTGAGGATATTTCCTTTTTCACCATAGCCCTCTATGGGCTTCCAAATATCACTTTGCCAATTCCACAACAACTGTCTTAGAGAAAGGCTTCTTGAGGGGTATGCTGTAACTCTGTGAGATGATTTCACAGAACATAAACAAGTTTATCAGAAAGCTTCTTTCTATTTGTTATCCGAGGATATTTCCTTTGGCCCTATAGTCTTCCAAGGGATCCGAAATATCTGTTCTCAGATTCCACAGAAATAAGGCTAGCAAAGAGATCCACGAAATACAGATGTAACTCTCTGAGATGAATTAACAGAACACTAAGCAGTTTCTCAGAAAGCTTTTTCCAGATTTCATCTGAGGATATTTCCTTTTTCAACATAGCCCTCTATGCGCTTCCAAATATCACTTTGCCAATTCCACAAGAACTGTTTTAGCGAAAGGCTTCTTGAGGGTAAAGCTGTAACTCTGTGAGATGATTTCACAGAACACAAAGATGTTTCTCAGAAAGCTTTTTTCTCTTTGTTATCGGAGGATATTTCCTTTGGCCCTATAGTCTTCCAAGGGATCCGAAATATCTGTTCTCAGATTCCACAGAAATGAGGATAGCAAAGAGATCCACGAAATACAGATATAACTCTGTGAGATGAATTAACAGAACACTAAGCAGTTTCTCAGAAAGCTTCTTTCCAGATTTCATCTGAGGATATTTCCTTTTTCACCATAGCCCTCTATGGGCTTCCAAATATCACTTTGCCAATTCCACAAGAACTGTCTTAGCGAAAGGCTTCTTGAGGGGAAAGCTGTAACTCTGTGAGATGATTTCACAGAACACAAAGAAGTTTCTCAGAAAGCTTCTTTCTCTTTGTTATCGGAGGATATTTCCTTTGGCCCTATAGTCTTCCACGGGATCCGAAATATCTGTTCTCAGATTCCACAGAAATAAGGCTAGCAAAGAGATCCACGAAATACAGATGTAACTCTGTGAGATGAATTAACAGAACACTAAGCAGTTTCTCAGAAATCTTCTTTCCAGATTTCATCTGAGGATATTTCCTTTTTCACCATAGCCCTCTAAGGGCTTCCAAATATCACTTTGCCAATTCCACAAGAACTGTCTTAGCGAAAGGCTTCTAGAGGGGAAAGCTGTAACTCTGTCAGATGATTTCACAGAACACAAAGAAGTTTCTCAGAAAGCTTCTTTGTCTTTGTTATCAGAGGATATTACCTTTGGCCCTATAGTCTTCCAAGGGATCCGAAATATCTGTTCTCAGATTCCACAGAAATAAGGCTAGCTAAGAGATCCACGAAATACAGATGTAACTCTGTGAAATGAATTAACAGAACACTAAACAGTTTCTCAGAAAGCTTCTTTCCAGATTTCATCTGAGGATATTTCCTTTTTCACCATAGCCCTCTATGGGCTTCCAAATATCACTTTGCCAATTCCACAAGAACTGTCTTAGCGAAAGGCTTCTTGAGGGGAAAGCTGTAACTCTGTGAGATGATTTCACAGAACACTAAGAAGTTTCTCAGAAAGCTTATTTATCTTTGTTATCATGGGATATTTCCCTTGGCCCTATAGTCTTCCAAGGGATCCGAAATATCTGTTCTCAGATTCCACAGAAATAAGGCTAGCAAAGAGATCCACGAAATACAGATGTAACTCTGTGAGATGAATTAACAGAACACTAAGCAGTTTCTCAGGCAGCTTCTTTCCAGATTTCATCTGAGGATATTTCCTTTTTCACCATAGCCCTCTATGGGCTTCCAAATATCACTTTGCCAATTCCACAACAACTGTCTTAGAGAAAGGCTTCTTGAGGGGTATGCTGTAACTCTGTGAGATGATTTCACAGAACATAAAGAAGTTTATCAGAAAGCTTCTTTCTATTTGTTATCCGAGGATATTTCCTTTGGCCCTATAGTCTTCCAAGGGATCCGAAATATCTGTTCTCAGATTCCACAGAAATAAGGCTAGCAAAGAGATCCACGAAATACAGATGTAACTCTCTGAGATGAATTAACAGAACACTAAGCAGTTTCTCAGAAAGCTTTTTCCAGATTTCATCTGAGGATATTTCCTTTTTCAACATAGCCCTCTATGCGCTTCCAAATATCACTTTGCCAATTCCACAAGAACTGTTTTAGCGAAAGGCTTCTTGAGGGTAAAGCTGTAACTCTGTGAGATGATTTCACAGAACACAAAGATGTTTCTCAGAAAGCTTTTTTCTCTTTGTTATCGGAGGATATTTCCTTTGGCCCTATAGTCTTCCAAGGGATCCGAAATATCTGTTCTCAGATTCCACAGAAATGAGGATAGCAAAGAGATCCACGAAATACAGATATAACTCTGTGAGATGAATTAACAGAACACTAAGCAGTTTCTCAGAAAGCTTCTTTCCAGATTTCATCTGAGGATATTTCCTTTTTCACCATAGCCCTCTATGGGCTTCCAAATATCACTTTGCCAATTCCACAAGAACTGTCTTAGCGAAAGGCTTCTTGAGGGGAAAGCTGTAACTCTGTGAGATGATTTCACAGAACACAAAGAAGTTTCTCAGAAAGCTTCTTTCTCTTTGTTATCGGAGGATATTTCCTTTGGCCCTATAGTCTTCCACGGGATCCGAAATATCTGTTCTCAGATTCCACAGAAATAAGGCTAGCAAAGAGATCCACGAAATACAGATGTAACTCTGTGAGATGAATTAACAGAACACTAAGCAGTTTCTCAGAAATCTTCTTTCCAGATTTCATCTGAGGATATTTCCTTTTTCACCATAGCCCTCTAAGGGCTTCCAAATATCACTTTGCCAATTCCACAAGAACTGTCTTAGCGAAAGGCTTCTTGAGGGGAAAGCTGTAACTCTGTGAGATGATTTCACAGAACACAAAGAAGTTTCTCAGAAAGCTTCTTTCTCTTTGTTATCGGAGGATTTTTCCTTTGGACCTACAGTCTTCCAAAGGATCCGAAATATCTGTTCTCAGATTCCACAGAAATAAGGCTAGAAAAGAGATCCACGAAATACAGATGTAACACTGATAGATGAATTAACAGAACACTAAGCAGTTTCTCAGAAAGCTTCTTTGCAGATTTCATCTGAGGATATTTCCTTTTTCACCATAGCCCTCTATGGGCTTCCAAATATCACTTTGCCAATTCCACAAGAACTGTCTTAGCGAAAGGCTTCTTGAGGGGAAAGCTGTAACTCTGTGAGATGATTTCACAGAACACAAAGATGTTTCTCAGAAAGCTTCTTTCTCTTTGTTATCGGAGGATATTACCTTTGGCCCTATAGTCTTCCAAGGGATCCGAAATATCTGTTCTCAGATTCCACAGAAATAAGGCTAGCTAAGAGATCCACGAAATACAGATGTAACTCTGTGAGATGAATTAAAAGAACACAAAACAGTTTCTCAGAAAGCTTCTTTCCAGATTTCATCTGAAGATATTTCCTTTTTCACCATAGCCCTCTATGGGCTTCCAAATATCACTTTGCCAATTCCACAAGAACTGTCTTAGCGAAAGGCTTCTTGAGGGGAAAGCTGTAACTCTGTGAGATGATTTCACAGAACACTAAGAAGTTTCTCAGAAACCTTATTTATCTTTGTTATCATGGGATATTTCCCTTGGCCCTATAGTCTTCCAAGGGATCCGAAATATCTGTTCTCAGATTCCACAGAAATAAGGCTAGCAAAGAGATCGACGAAATACAGATGTAACTCTGTGAGATGAATTAACAGAACACTAAGCAGTTTCTCAGGCAGCTTCTTTCCAGATTTCATCTGAGGATATTTCCTTTTTCACCATAGCCCTCTATGGGCTTCCAAATATCACTTTGCCAATTCCACAACAACTGTCATAGAGAAAGGCTTCTTGAGGGGTATGCTGTAACTCTGTGAGATGATTTCACAGAACACAAAGAAGTTTCTCAGAAAGCTTCTTTCTATTTGTTATCCGAGGATATTTCCTTTGGCCCTATAGTCTTCCAAGGGATCCGAAATATCTGTTCTCAGATTCCACAGAAATAAGGCTAGCAAAGAGATCCACGAAATACAGATGTAACTCTCTGAGATGAATTAACAGAACACTAAGCAGTTTCTCAGAAATCTTCTTTCCAGATTTCATCTGAGGATATTTCGTTTTTCACAATAGCCCTCTAAAGGCTTCCAAATATCACTTTGCCAATTCCACAAGAACTGTCTTAGCGAAAGGCTTCTTGAGGGGAAAGCTGTAACTCTGTGAGATGATTTCACAGAACACAACTAAGTTTCTCAGAAAGCTTTTTTCTCTTTGTTATTGGAGGATATTTCCTTTGGCCTTATAGTCTTCCAAGGGATCCGAAATATCTGTTCTCAGATTCCACAGAAATGAGGATAGCAAAGAGATCCACGAAATACAGATATAACTCTGTGAGATGAATTAAAAGAACACTAAGCACTTTCTCAGAAAGCTTCTTTCCAGATTTCATCTGAGGATATTTCCTTTTTCACCATAGCCCTCTAAGGGCTTCCAAATATCACTTTGCCAATTCCACAAGAACTGTCTTAGCGAAAGGCTTCTTGAGGGGAAAGCTGTAACTCTGTGAGATGATTTCACAGAACACAAAGGAGTTTCTCAGAAAGCTTCTTTCTCTTTGTTATCGGAGGATTTTTCCTTTGGACCTATAGTCTTCCAAAGGATACGAAATATCTGTTCTCAGATTCCACAGAAATAAGGCTAGCAAAGAGATCGACGAAATACAGATGTAACTCTGTGAGATGAATTAACAGAACACTAAGCAGTTTCTCAGAAAGCTTCTTTGCAGATTTCATCTGAGGATATTTCCTTTTTCACCATAGCCCTCTATGGGCTTCCAAATATCACTTTGCCAATTCCACAAGAACTGTCTTAGCGAAAGGCTTCTTGAGGGGAAAGCTGTAACTCTGTGAGATGATTTCACAGAACACAAAGAAGTTTCTCAGAAAGCTTCTTTCTCTTTGTTATCGGAGGATATTACCTTTGGCCCTATAGTCTTCCAAGGGATCCGAAATATCTGTTCTCAGATTCCACAGAAATAAGGCTAGCAAGGAGATACACGAAATACAGATATAACTCTGTGAGATGAATTAACAGAACACTAAACAGTTTCTCAGAAAGCTTCTTTCCAGATTTCATCTGAGGATATTTCCTTTTTCACCATAGCCCTCTATGGGCTTCCAAATATCACTTTGCCAATTCCACAAGAACTGTCTTAGCGAAAGGCTTCTTGAGGGGAAAGCTGTAACTCTGTGAGATGATTTCACAGAACACAAAGAAGTTTCTAAGAAAGCTTTTTTCTCTTTGTTATCGGAGGATATTTCCTTTGGCCCTATAGTCTTCCAAGGGATCCGAAATATCTGTTCTCAGATTCCACAGAAATGAGGATAGCAAAGAGATCCACGAAATACAGATATAACTCTGTGAGATGAATTAGCAGAACACTAAGCAGTTTCTCAGAAAGCTTCTTTCAAGATTTCATCTGAGGATATTTCCTTTTTCACCATAGCCCTCTATGGGCTTCCAAATATCACTTTGCCAATTCCACAAGAACTGTCTTAGCGAAAGGCTTCTTGAGGGGAAAGCTGTAACTCTGTGAGATGATTTCACAGAACACAAAGAAGTTTCTCAGAAAGCTTCTTTCTCTTTGTTATCGGAGGATATTTCCTTTGGCCCTATAGTCTTCCAAGGGATCCGAAATATCTGTTCTCAGATTCCACAGAAATGAGGATAGCAAAGAGATCCACGAAATACAGATATAACTCTGTGAGATGAATTAACAGAACACTAAGCAGTTTCTCAGAAAGCTTCTTTCCAGATTTCATCTGAGGATATTTCCTTTTTCACCATAGCCCTCTATGGGCTTCCAAATATCACTTTGCCAATTCCACAAGAACTGTCTTAGCGAAAGGCTTCTTGAGGGGAAAGCTGTAACTCTGTGAGATGATTTCACAGAACACAAAGAAGTTTCTCAGAAAGCTTCTTTCTCTTTGTTATCGGAGGATATTTCCTTTGGCCCTATAGTCTTCCAAGGGATCCGAAACATCTGTTCTCAGATTCCACAGAAATAAGGCTAGCAAAGAGATACACGAAATACAGATGTAACTCTGTGAGATGAATTAACAGAACACTAAGCAGTTTCTCAGAAAGCTTCTTTCCAGATTTCATCTGAGGATATTTCCTTTTTCACCATAGCCCTCTAAGGGCTTCCAAATATCACTTTGCCAATTCCACAAGAACTGTCTTAGCGAAAGGCTTCTTGAGGGGAAAGCTGTAACTCTGTGAGATGATTTCACAGAACACAAAGGAGCTTCTCAGAAAGCTTCTTTCTCTTTGTTATCGGAGGATTTTTCCTTTGGACCTATAGTCTTCCAAAGGATCCGAAATATCTGTTCTCAGATTCCACAGAAATAAGGCTAGCAAAGAGATCGACGAAATACAGATGTAACTCTGTGAGATGAATTAACAGAACACTAAGCAGTTTCTCAGAAAGCTTCTTTGCAGATTTCATCTGAGGATATTTCCTTTTTCACCATAGCCCTCTATGGGCTTCAAAATATCACTTTGCCAATTCCACAAGAACTGTCTTAGCGAAAGGCTTCTTGAGGGGAAAGCTGTAACTCTGTGAGATGATTTCACAGAACACTAAGAAGTTTCTCAGAAAGCTTATTTATCTTTGTTATCATGGGATATTTCCCTTGGCCCTATAGTCTTCCAAGGGATCCGAAATATCTGTTCTCAGATTCCACAGAAATAAGGCTAGCAAAGAGATCCACGAAATACAGATGTAACTCTGTGAGATGAATTAACAGAACACTAAGCAGTTTCTCAGGCAGCTTCTTTCCAGATTTCATCTGAGGATATTTCCTTTTTCACCATAGCCCTCTATGGGCTTCCAAATATCACTTTGCCAATTCCACAACAACTGTCTTAGAGAAAGGCTTCTTGAGGGGTATGCTGTAACTCTGTGAGATGATTTCACAGAACACAAAGAAGTTTATCAGAAAGCTCCTTTCTATTTGTTATCCGAGGATATTTCCTTTGGCCCTATAGTCTTCCAAGGGATCCGAAATATCTGTTCTCAGATTCCACAGAAATAAGGCAAGCAAAGAGATCCACGAAATACAGATGTAACTCTCTGAGATGAATTAACAGAACACTAAGCAGTTTCTCAGAAAGCTTTTTCCAGATTTCATCTGAGGATATTTCCTTTTTCAACATAGCCCTCTATGCGCTTCCAAATATCACTTTGCCAATTCCACAAGAACTGTTTTAGCGAAAGGCTTCTTGAGGGGAAAGCTGTAACTCTGTGAGATGATTTCACAGAACACAAAGAAGTTTCTCAGAAAGCTTTTTTCTCTTTGTTATCGGAGGATATTTCCTTTGGCCCTATAGTCTTCCAAGGGATCCGAAATATCTGTTCTCAGATTCCACAGAAATGAGGATAGCAAAGAGATCCACGAAATACAGATATAACTCTGTGAGATGAATTAACAGAACACTAAGCAGTTTCTCAGAAAGCTTCTTTCCAGATTTCATCTGAGGATATTTCCTTTTTCACCATAGCCCTCTATGGGCTTCCAAATATCACTTTGCCAATTCCACAAGAACTGTCTTAGCGAAAGGCTTCTTGAGGGGAAAGCTGTAACTCTGTGAGATGATTTCACAGAACACAAAGAAGTTTCTCAGAAAGCTTCTTTCTCTTTGTTATCGGAGGATATTTCCTTTGGCCCTATAGTCTTCCACGTGATCCGAAATATCTGTTCTCAGATTCCACAGAAATGAGGCTAGCAAAGAGATCCACGAAATACAGATGTAACTCTGTGAGATGAATTAACAGAACACTAAGCAGTTTCTCAGAAAGCTTCTTTCCAGATTTCATCTGAGGATATTTCCTTTTTCACCATAGCCCTCTAAGGGCTTCCAAATATCACTTTGCCAATTCCACAAGAACTGTCTTAGCGAAAGGCTTCTTGAGGGGAAAGCTGTAACTCTTTGAGATGATTTCACAGAACACAAAGAAGTTTCTCAGAAAGCTTCTTTCTCTTTGTTATCGGAGGAATTTTTCTTTGGACCTATAGTCTTCCAAAGGATCCGAAATATCTGTTCTCAGATTCCACAGAAATAAGGCTAGAAAAGAGATCCACGAAATACAGATGTAACTCTGTGAGATGAATTAACAGAACACTAAGCAGTTTCTCAGAAAGCTTCTTTGCAGATTTCATCTGAGGATATTTCCTTTTTCACCATAGCCCTCTATGGGCTTCCAAATATCACTTTGCCAATTCCACAAGAACTGTCTTAGCGAAAGGCTTCTTGAGGGGAAAGCTGTAACTCTGTCAGATGATTTCACAGAACACAAAGAAGTTTCTCAGAAAGCTTCTTTCTCTTTGTTATCGGAGGATATTACCTTTGGCCCTATAGTCTTCCAAGGGATCCGAAACATCTGTTCTCAGATTCCACAGAAATAAGGCTAGCTAAGAGATCCACGAAATACAGATGTAACTCTGTGAGATGAATTAAAAGAACACAAAACAGTTTCTCAGAAAGCTTCTTTCCAGATTTCATCTGAAGATATTTCCTTTTTCACCATAGCCCTCTATGGGCTTCCAAATATCACTTTGCCAATTCCACAAGAACTGTCTTAGCGAAAGGCTTCTTGAGGGGAAAGCTGTAACTCTGTGAGATGATTTCACAGAACACTAAGAAGTTTCTCAGAAACCTTATTTATCTTTGTTATCATGGGATATTTCCCTTGGCCCTATAGTCTTCCAAGGGATCCGAAATATCTGTTCTCAGATTCCACAGAAATAAGGCTAGCAAAGAGATCCACGAAATACAGATGTAACTCTGTGAGATGAATTAACAGAACACTAAGCAGTTTCTCAGGCAGCTTCTTTCCAGATTTCATCTGAGAATATTTCCTTTTTCACCATAGCCCTCTATGGGCTTCCAAATATCACTTTGCCAATTCCACAACAACTGTCATAGAGAAAGGCTTCTTGAGGGGTATGCTGTAACTCTGTGAGATGATTTCACAGAACACAAAGAAGTTTCTCAGAAAGCTTCTTTCTATTTGTTATCCGAGGATATTTCCTTTGGCCCTATAGTCTTCCAAGGGATCCGAAATATCTGTTCTCAGATTCCACAGAAATAAGGCTAGCAAAGAGATCCACGAAATACAGATGTAACTCTCTGAGATGAATTAACAGAACACTAAGCAGTTTCTCAGAAATCTTCTTTCCAGATTTCATCTGAGGATATTTCGTTTTTCACAATAGCCCTCTAAAGGCTTCCAAATATCACTTTGCCAATTCCACAAGAACTGTCTTAGCGAAAGGCTTCTTGAGGGGAAAGCTGTAACTCTGTGAGATGATTTCACAGAACACAAAGAAGTTTCTCAGAAAGCTTTTTTCTCTTTGTTATTGTAGGATATTTCCTTTGGCCTTATAGTCTTCCAAGGGATCCGAAATATCTGTTCTCAGATTCCACAGAAATGAGGATAGCAAAGAGATCCACGAAATACAGATATAACTCTGTGAGATGAATTAACAGAACACTAAGCAGTTTCTCAGAAAGCTTCTTTCCAGATTTCATCTGAGGATATTTCCTTTTTCACCATAGCCCTCTAAGGGCTTCCAAATATCACTTTGCCAATTCCACAAGAACTGTCTTAGCGAAAGGCTTCTTGAGGGGAAAGCTGTAACTCTGTGAGATGATTTCACAGAACACAAAGGAGTTTCTCAGAAAGCTTCTTTCTCTTTGTTATCGGAGGATTTTTCCTTTGGACCTATAGTCTTCCAAAGGATCCGAAATATCTGTTCTCAGATTCCACAGAAATAAGGCTAGCAAAGAGATCGACGAAATACAGATGTAACTCTGTGAGATGAATTAACAGAACACTAAGCAGTTTCTCAGAAAGCTTCTTTGCAGATTTCATCTGAGGATATTTCCTTTTTCACCATAGCCCTCTATGGGCTTCCAAATATCACTTTGCCAATTCCACAAGAACTGTCTTAGCGAAAGGCTTCTTGAGGGGAAAGCTGTAACTCTGTCAGATGATTTCACAGAACACAAAGAAGTTTCTCAGAAAGCTTCTTTCTCTTTGTTATCGGAGGATATTACCTTTGGCCCTATAGTCTTCCAAGGGATCCGAAATATCTGTTCTCAGATTCCACAGAAATAAGGCTAGCTAAGGGATCCACGAAATACAGATATAACTCTGTGAGATGAATTAACAGAACACTAAACAGTTTCTCAGAAAGCTTCTTTCCAGATTTCATCTGAAGATATTTCCTTTTTCACCATAGCCCTCTATGGGCTTCCAAATATCACTTTGCCAATTCCACAAGAACTGTCTTAGCGAAAGGCTTCTTGAGGGGAAAGCTGTAACTCTGTGAGATGATTTCACAGAACACTAAGAAGTTTCTCAGAAAGCTTATTTATCTTTGTTATCATGGGATATTTCCCTTGGCCCTATAGTCTTCCAAGGGATCCGAAATATCTGTTCTCAGATTCCACAAAAATAAAGCTAGCAAAGAGATCCACGAAATACAGATGTAACTCTGTGAGATGAATTAACAGAACACTAAGCAGTTTCTCAGGCAGCTTCTTTCCAGATTTCATCTGAGGATATTTCCTTTTTCACCATAGCCCTCTATGGGCTTCCAAATATCACTTTGCCAATTCCACAACAACTGTCTTAGAGAAAGGCTTCTTGAGGGGTATGCTGTAACTCTGTGAGATGATTTCACAGAACACAAAGAAGTTTCTCAGAAAGCTTCTTTCTATTTGTTATCCGAGGATATTTCCTTTGGCCCTATAGTCTTCCAAGGGATCCGAAATATCTGTTCTCAGATTCCACAGAAATAAGGCTAGCAAAGAGATCCACGAAATACAGATGTAACTCTCTGAGATGAATTAACAGAACACTAAGCAGTTTCTCAGAAATCTTCTTTCCAGATTTCATCTGAGGATATTTCGTTTTTCACAATAGCCCTCTAAAGGCTTCCAAATATCACTTTGCCAATTCCACAAGAACTGTCTTAGCGAAAGGCTTCTAGAGGGGAAAGCTGTAACTCTGTGAGATGATTTCACAGAACACAAAGAAGTTTCTCAGAAAGCTTCTTTCTCTTTGTTATCGGAGGATATTTCCTTTGGCCCTATAGTCTTCCAAGGGATCCGAAATATCTGTTCTCAGATTCCACAGAAATAAGGCTAGCAAAGAGATCCACGAAATACAGATGTAACTCTGTGAGATGAATTAACAGAACACTAAGCAGTTTCTCAGAAAGCTTTTTCCAGATTTCATCTGAGGATATTTCCTTTTTCAACATAGCCCTCTATGCGCTTCCAAATATCACTTTGCCAATTCCACAAGAACTGTTTTAGCGAAAGGCTTCTTGAGGGGAAAGCTGTAACTCTGTGAGATGATTTCACAGAACACAAAGAAGTTTCTAAGAAAGCTTTTTTCTCTTTGTTATCGGAGGATATTTCCTTTGGCCCTATAGTCTTCCAAGGGATCCGAAATATCTGTTCTCAGATTCCACAGAAATGAGGATAGCAAAGAGATCCACGAAATACAGATATAACTCTGTGAGATGAATTAGCAGAACACTAAGCAGTTTCTCAGAAAGCTTCTTTCCAGATTTCATCTGAGGATATTTCCTTTTTCACCATAGCCCTCTATGGGCTTCCAAATATCACTTTGCCAATTCCACAAGAACTGTCTTAGCGAAAGGCTTCTTGAGGGGAAAGCTGTAACTCTGTGAGATGATTTCACAGAACACAAAGAAGTTTCTCAGAAAGCTTCTTTCTCTTTGTTATCGGAGGATATTTCCTTTGGCCCTATAGTCTTCCAAGGGATCCGAAACATCTGTTCTCAGATTCCACAGAAATAAGGCTAGCAAAGAGATCCACGAAATACGGATGTAACTCTCTGAGATGAATTAACAGAACACTAAGCAGTTTCTCAGAAATCTTCTTTCCAGATTTCATCTGAGGATATTTCGTTTTTCACAATAGCCCTCTAAGGGCTTCCAAATATCACTATGCCAATTCCACAAGAACTGTCTTACCAAAAGCCTTCTTGAGGGGAAAGCTGTAACTCTGTGAGATGATTTCACAGAACACAAAGAAGTTTCTCAGAAAGCTTCTGTCTCTTTGTTATCGGAGGATATTTCCTTTGGCCCTATAGTCTTCCAAGGGATCCGAAATATCTGTTCTCAGATTCCACAGAAATAAGGCTAGCAAAGAGATACACGAAATACAGATGTAACTCTGTGAGATGAATTAACAGAACACTAAGCAGTTTCTCAGAAAGCTTCTTTCCAGATTTCATCTGAGGATATTTCCTTTTTCACCATAGCCCTCTATGGGCTTCCAAATATCACTTTGCCAATTCCACAAGAACTTTCTTAGCGAAAGGCTTCTTGAGGGGAAAGCTGTAACTCTGTGAGATGATTTCACAGAACACAAAGGAGCTTCTCAGAAAGCTTCTTTCTCTTTGTTATCGGAGGATTTTTCCTTTGGACCTATAGTCTTCCAAAGGATCCGAAATATCTGTTCTCAGATTCCACAGAAATAAGGCTAGCAAAGAGATCGACGAAATACAGATGTAACTCTGTGAGATGAATTAACAGAACACTAAGCAGTTTCTCAGAAAGCTTCTTTGCAGATTTCATCTGAGGATATTTCCTTTTTCACCATAGCCCTCTATGGGCTTCCAAATATCACTTTGCCAATTCCACAAGAACTGTCTTAGCGAAAGGCTTCTTGAGGGGAAAGCTGTAACTCTGTCAGATGATTTCACAGAACACAAAGAAGTTTCTCAGAAAGCTTCTTTCTCTTTGTTATCGGAGGATATTTCCTTTGGCCCTATAGTCTTCCAAGGGATCCGAAACATCTGTTCTCAGATTCCACAGAAATAAGGCTAGCAAAGAGATCCACGAAATACAGATGTAACTCTCTGAGATGAATTAACAGAACACTAAGCAGTTTCTCAGAAATCTTCTTTCCAGATTTCATCTGAGGATATTTCGTTTTTCACAATAGCCCTCTAAGGGCTTCCAAATATCACTTTGCCAATTCCACAAGAACTGTCTCACCAAAAGCCTTCTTGAGGGGAAAGCTGTAACTCTGTGAGATGATTTCACAGAACACAAAGAAGTTTCTCAGAAAGCTTCTGTCTCTTTGTTATCGGAGGATATTTCCTTTGGCCCTATAGTCTTCCAAGGGATCCGAAATATCTGTTCTCAGATTCCACAGAAATAAGGCTAGCAAAGAGATACACGAAATACAGATGTAACTCTGTGAGATGAATTAACAGAACACTAAGCAGTTTCTCAGAAAGCTTCTTTCCAGATTTCATCTGAGGATATTTCCTTTTTCACCATAGCCCTCTAAGGGCTTCCAAATATCACTTTGCCAATTCCACAAGAACTGTCTTAGCGAAAGGCTTCTTGAGGGGAAAGCTGTAACTCTTTGAGATGATTTCACAGAACACAAAGAAGTTTCACAGAAAGCTTCTTTCTCTTTGTTTTCGGAGGATATTTCCTTTGGCCCTATAGTCTTCCAAGGGATCCGAAATATCTGTTCTCAGATTCCACAGAAATGAGGCTAGCAAAGAGATCCACGAAATACAGATGTAACTCTGTGAGATGAATTAACAGAACACTAAGCAGTTTCTCAGAAATCTTCTTTCCAGATTTCATCTGAGGATATTTCCTTTTTTACCATAGCCCTCTAAGGGCTTCCAAATATCACTTTGCCAATTCCACAAGAACTGTCTTAGCGAAAGGCTTCTTGAGGGGAAAGCTGTAACTCTGTGAGATGATTTCAAAGAACACAAAGAAGTTTCTCAGAAAGCTTCTTTCTCTTTGTTATCGGAGGATTTTTCCTTTGGACCTATAGTCTTCCAAAGGATCCGAAATATCTGTTCTCAGATTCCACAGAAATAAGGCTAGCAAAGAGATCGACGAAATACAGATGTAACTCTGTGAGATGAATTAACAGAACACTAAGCAGTTTCTCAGAAAGCTTTTTCCAGATTTCATCTGAGGATATTTCCTTTTTCACCATAGCCCTCTATGGGCTTCCAAATATCACTTTGCCAATTCCACAAGAACTGTTTTAGCGAAAGGCTTCTTGAGGGGAAAGCTGTAACTCTGTGAGATGATTTCACAGAACACAAAGAAGTTTCTCAGAAAGCTTCTTTCTCTTTGTTATCGGAGGATATTTCCTTTGGCCCTATAGTCTTCCAAAGGATCCGAAATATCTGTTCTCAGATTCCACAGAAATGAGGCTAGCAAAGAGATCCACGAAATACAGATATAACTCTGTGAGATGAATTAACAGAACACTAAGCAGTTTCTCAGAAAGCTTCTTTCCAGATTTCATCTGAGGATATTTCCTTTTTCACCATAGCCCTGTATGGGCTTCCAAATATCACTTTGCCAATTCCACAAGAACTGTCTTAGCGAAAGGCTTCTTGAGGGGAAAGCTGTAACTCTGTGAGATGATTTCACAGAACACAAAGAAGTTTCTCAGAAAGCTTCTTTCTCTTTGTTATCGGAGGATATTTCCTTTGGCCCTATAGTCTTCGAAGGGATCCGAAATATCTGTTCTCAGATTCCACAGAAATGAGGCTAGCAAAGAGATCCACGAAATACAGATGTAACTCTGTGAGATGAATTAACAGAACACTAAGCAGTTTCTCAGACAGCTTCTTTCCAGATTTCATCTGAGGATATTTCCTTTTTCACCATAGCCCTCTATGGGCTTCCAAATATCACTTTGCCAATTCCACAAGAACTGTCTTAGCGAAAGGCTTCTTGAGGGGAAAGCTGTAACTCTGTGAGATGATTTCACAGAACACAAAGAAGTTTCTCAGAAAACTTCTTTCTCTTTGTTATCGGAGGATATTTCCTTTGGCCCTATAGTCTTCCAAGGGATCCGAAATATCTGTTCTCAGATCCCACAGAAATGAGGCTAGCAAAGAGATCCACGAAATACAGATGTAACTCTGTGAGATGAATTAGCAGAACACTAAGCAGTTTCTCAGAAATCTTCTTTCCAGATTTCATCTGAGGATATTTCCTTTTTCACCATAGCCCTCTATGGGCTTCCAAATATCACTTTGCCAATTCCACAAGAACTGTCTTAGCGAAAGGCCTCTTGAGGGGAAAGCTGTAACTCTGTGAGATGATTTCACAGAACACAAAGAAGTTTCTCAGAAAGCTTCTTTCTCTTTGTTATCGGAGGATTTTTCCTTTGGACCTCTAGTCTTTCAATGGATCCGAAATATCTATTCTCAGATTCCACAGAAATAAGGCTAGCAAAGAGATCGACGAAATACAGATGTAACTCTGTGAGATGAATTAACAGAACACTAAGCAGTTTCTCAGAGAGCTTCTTTGCAGATTTCATCTGAGGATATTTCCTTTTTCACCATAGCCCTCTATGGGCTTCCAAATATCACTTTGCCAATTCCACAAGAACTGTCTTAGCGAAAGGCTTCTTGAGGGGAAAGCTGTAACTCTGTCAGATGATTTCACAAAACACAAAGAAGTTTCTCAGAAAGCTTCTTTCTCTTTGTTATCGGAGGATATTACCTTTGGCCCTATAGTCTTGCAAGGGATCCGAAATATCTGTTCTCAGATTCCACAGAAATAAGGCTAGCAAAGAGATCCACGAAACAGAGATGGAACTCTGTGAGATGAATTAACAGAACACTAAGCAGTTTCTCAGACAGCTTCTTTCCAGATTTCATCTGAGGATATTTCCTTTTTCACCATAGCCCTCTATGGGCTTCCAAATATCACTTTGTCAATTCCACAACAACTGTCTTAGCGAAAGGCTTCTTAAGGGGAAAGCTGTAACTCTTTGAGATGATTTCACAAAACACTAAGAAGTTTCTCAGAAAGCTTATTTATCTTTGTTATCGTGGGATATTTCCTTTGGCCCTAGAGTCTTCCAAGGGATCCGAAATATCTGTTCTCAAATTCCACAGAAATAAGGCTAGCAAATGATCGACGAAATACAGATGTAACTCTGTGAGATGAATTAACAGAACACTAAGCAGTTTCTCAGAAAGCTTCTTTCCAGATTTCATCTGAGGATATTTCCTTTTTCACCATAGCCCTCTATGGGCTTCCAAATATCACTTTGCCAATTCCACGAGAACTGTCTTAGCGAAAGGCTTCTTGAGGGGAAAGCTGTAACTCTGTGAGATGATTTCACAGAACACAAAGAAGTTTCTCAGAAAGCTTCTTTCTCTTTGTTATCGGAGGATATTTCCTTTGGCCCTGTAGTCTTCCAAGGGATCCGAAATATCTGTTCTCAGATTCCACAGAAATAAGGCTAGCAAAGAGATCCACGAAATACAGATGTAACTCTGTGAGATGAATTAACAGAACCCTAAGCAGTTTCTCAGAAAGCTTCTTTCAAGATTTCATCTGAGGATATTTCCTTTTTCACCATAGCCCTCTATGGGCTTCCAAATATCACTTTGACAATTCCACAAGAACTGTTTTAGCGAAAGGCTTCTTGAGGGGAAAGCTGTAACTCTGTGAGATGATTTCACAGAACACAAAGAAGTTTCTCAGAAAGCTTCTTTCTCTTTGTTATCGGAGGATATTTCCTTTGGCCCTATAGTCTTCCAAGGGATCCGAAATATCTGTTCTCAGATTCCACAGAAATAAGGCTAGCAAAGAGATCCACGAAATACAGATGTAACTCTGTGAGATGAATTAACAGAACACTAAGCAGTTTCTCAGAAATCTTCTTTCCAGATTTCATCTGAGGATATTTCGTTTTTCACCATAGCCCTCTATGGGCTTCCAAATATCACTTTGCCAATTCCACAAGAACTGTCTTAGCGAAAGGATTCTTGAGGGTAAAGCTGTAACTCTGTGAGATGATTTCACAGAACACTAAGAAGTGTCTCAGAAAGCTTATTTATCTTTGTTATCGTGGTATATTTCCTTTGGCCCTATAGTCTTCCAAGGGATCCGAAATATCTGTTCTCAGATTCTACAGAAATAAGGCTAGCAAATGATCGACGAAATACAGATGTAATTCTGTGAGATGAATTAACAGAACACTAAGCAGTTTCTCAGAAAGCTTCTTTCCAGATTTCATCTGAGGGTATTTCCTTTTTCACCATAGCCCTCTATGGGCTTCCAAATATCACTTTACCCATTCCACAAAAACTGTCTTAGCGAAAGGCTTCTTGAGGGGAAAGCTGTAACTCTGTGAGATGATTTCACAGAACACAAAGAAGTTTCTCAGAAAGCTTCTTTCTCTGTGTTATCGGAGCATATTTCCTTTGGCCCTATAGTCTTCCAAGGGATCTGAAATATCTGTTCTCAGATTCCACAGAAATAAGGCTAGCAAAGAGAGCCACGAAATACAGATGTAACTCTCTGAGATGAATTAACAGAACACTAAGCACTTTCTCAGAAAGCTTCTTTCCAGATTTCATCTGAGGATATTTCCTTTTTCACCGTAGCCCTCTATGGGCTTCCAAATATCACTTTGCCAATTCCACAAGAACTGTCTTAGCGAAAGGCTTCTAGAGGGGAAAGCTGTAACTCTGTGAGATGATTTCACAGAACACAAAGAAGTTTCTCAGAAAGCTTCTTTCTATTTGTTATCCGAGGATATTTCCTTTGGCCCTATAGTCTACCAAGGGATCCGAAATATCTGTTCTCAGATTCCACAAAAATAAGGCTAGCAAAGAGATACACCAATACAGATATAACTCTCTGAGATGAATTTACAGAACACTAAGCAGTTTCTCAGAAAGCTTCTTTCCAGATTTCATCTAAGGATATTTCCTTTTTCACCATAGCCCTCTATGGGCTTCCAAATATCACTTTGCCAATTCCACAAGAACTGTCTTAGCGAAAGGCTTCTTGAGGGGAAAGTTGTAACTCTGTGAGATGATTTCACAGAACACAAAGAAGTTTCTCAGAAAGCTTCTTTCTCTTTGTTATCAGAGGACATTTCCTTTGGCCGTATAGTCTTCCAAGGGATCCGAAATATCTGTTCTCAGATTCCACAGAAATAAGGCTAGCAAAGAGATCCACGAAATACAGATGTAACTCTGTGAGATGAATTAACAGAATACTAAGCAGTTTCTCAGAAAGCTTCTTTCCAGATTTCATCTGAGGATATTTCCTTTTTCACCGTAGCCCTCTATGGGCTTCCAAATATCACTTTGCCAATTCCACAAGAACTGTCTTAGCGAAAGGCTTCTTGAGGGGAAAGCTGTAACTCTGTGAGATGATTTCACAGAACACTAAGAAGTTTCTCAGAAAGCTTATTTATCTTTGTTATCATGGGATATTTCCCTTGGCCCTATAGTCTTCCAAGGGATCCGAAATATCTGTTCTCAGATTCCACAGAAATAAGGCTAGCAAAGAGATCCACGAAACAGAGATGGAACTCTGTGAGATGAATTAACAGAACACTAAGCAGTTTCTCAGACAGCTTCTTTCCAGATTTCATCTGAGGATATTTCCTTTTTCACCATAGCCCTCTATGGGCTTCCAAATATCACTTTGTCAATTCCACAACAACTGTCTTAGCGAAAGGCTTCTTAAGGGGAAAGCTGTAACTCTTTGAGATGATTTCACAAAACACTAAGAAGTTTCTCAGAAAGCTTATTTATCTTTGTTATCGTGGGATATTTCCTTTGGCCCTAGAGTCTTCCAAGGGATCCGAAATATCTTTTCTCAGATTCCACAGAAATAAGGCTAGCAAATGATCGACGAAATACAGATGTAACTCTGTGAGATGAATTAACAGAACACTAAGCAGTTTCTCAGAAAGCTTCTTTCCAGATTTCATCTGAGGATATTTCCTTTTTCACCATAGCCCTCTATGGGCTTCCAAATATCACTTTGCCAATTCCACGAGAACTGTCTTAGCGAAAGGCTTCTTGAGGGGAAAGCTGTAACTCTGTGAGATGATTTCACAGAACACAAAGAAGTTTCTCAGAAAGCTTCTTTCTCTTTGTTATCGGAGGATATTTCCTTTGGCCCTGTAGTCTTCCAAGGGATCCGAAATATCTGTTCTCAGATTCCACAGAAATAAGGCTAGCAAAGAGATCCACGAAATACAGATGTAACTCTGTGAGATGAATTAACAGAACCCTAAGCAGTTTCTCAGAAAGCTTCTTTCAAGATTTCATCTGAGGATATTTCCTTTTTCACCATAGCCCTCTATGGGCTTCCAAATATCACTTTGACAATTCCACAAGAACTGTTTTAGCGAAAGGCTTCTTGAGGGGAAAGCTGTAACTCTGTGAGATGATTTCAAAGAACACAAAGATGTTTCTCAGAAAGCTTCTTTCTCTTTGTTATCGGTGGATATTTCCTTTGGCCCTATAGTCTTCCAAGGGATCCGAAATATCTGTTCTCAGATTCCACAGAAATGAGGCTAGCAAAGAGATCCAAGAAATACAGATGTAACTCTTTGAGATGAATTAACAGAAAACTATGCAGTTTCTCAGAAAGCTTCTTTCCAGATTTCATCTGAGGATATTTCCTTTTTCACCATAGCCCTCTATGGGCTTCCAAATATCACTTTGCCAATTCCACAAGAACTGTCTTAGCGAAAGGCTTCTTGAGAGGAAAGCTGTAACTCTGTGAGATGATTTCACAGAACACAAAGAAGTTTCTCCGAAAGCTTCTTTCTCTTTGTTATCGGAGGATATTTCCTTTGGCCCTATAGTCTTCCAAGGGATCCGAAATATCTGTTCTCAGATTCCACAGAAATAAGGCTAGCAAAGAGATCCACGAAATACAGATGTAACTCTGTGAGATGAATTAACAGAACACTAAGCAGTTTCTCAGAAATCTTCTTTCCAGATTTCATCTGAGGATATTTCGTTTTTCACCATAGCCCTCTAAGGGCTTCCAAATATCACTTTGCCAATTCCACAAGAACTGTCTTAGCGAAAGGATTCTTGAGGGTAAAGCTGTAACTCTGTGAGATGATTTCACAGAACACTAAGAAGTGTCTCAGAAAGCTTATTTATCTTTGTTATAGTGGGATATTTCCTTTGGCCCTATAGTCTTCCAAGGGATCCGAAATATCTGTTCTCAGATTCCACAGAAATAAGGCTAGCAAATGATCGACGAAATACAGATGTAATTCTGTGAGGTGAATTAACAGGACACTAAGCAGTTTCTCAGAAAGCTTCTTTCCAGATTTCATCTGAGGGTATTTCCTTTTTCACCATAGCCCTCTATGGGCTTCCAAATATCACTTTACCCATTCCACAAAAACTGTCTTAGCGAAAGGCTTCTTGAGGGGAAAGCTATAACTCTGTGAGATGATTTCACAGAACACAAAGAAGTTTCTCAGAAAGCTTCTTTCTCTGTGTTATCGGAGCATATTTCCTTTGGCCCTATAGTCTTCCAAGGGATCTGAAATATCTGTTCTCAGATTCCACAGAAATAAGGCGAGCAAAGAGAGCCACGAAATACAGATGTAACTCTGTGAGATGAATTAACAGAACACTAAGCACTTTCTCAGAAAGCTTCTTTCCAGATTTCATCTGAGGATATTTCCTTTTTCACCGTAGCCCTCTATGGGCTTCCAAACATCACTTTGCCAATTCCACAAGAACTGTCTTAGCGAAAGGCTTCTAGAGGGGAAAGCTGTAACTCTGTGAGATGATTTCACAGAACACAAAGAAGTTTCTCAGAAAGCTTCTTTCTATTTGTTATCCGAGGATATTTCCTTTGGCCCTATAGTCTACCAAGGGATCCGAAATATCTGTTCTCAGATTCCACAAAAATAAGGCTAGCAAAGAGATCCACCAATACAGATATAACTCTGTGAGATGAATTAACAGAACACTAAGCAGTTTCTCAGAAAGCTTCTTTCCAGATTTCATCTAAGGATATTTCCTTTTTCACCATAGCCCTCTATGGGCTTCCAAATATCACTTTGCCAATTCCACAAGAACTGTCTCAGCGAAAGGCTTCTTGAGGGGAAAGTTGTAACTCTGTGAGATGATTTCACAGAACACAAAGAAGTTTCTCAGAAAGCTTCTTTCTCTTTGTTATCGGAGGACATTTCCTTTGGCCGTATAGTCTTCCAAGGGATCCGAAATATCTGTTCTCAGATTCCACAGAAATAAGGCTAGCAAAGAGATCCACGAAATACAGATGTAACTCTGTGAGATGAATTAACAGAACACTAAGCAGTTTCTCAGAAAGCTTCTTTCCAGATTTCATCTGAGGATATTTCCTTTTTCACCATAGCCCTCATGGGCTTCCAAATATCACTTTTACAATTCCACAGAAACTGGTTTAGCCAAAGGCTTCTTGAGGGGAAAGCTGTAACTCTGTGAGATGATTTCAAAGAACACAAAGAAGTTTCTCAGAAAGCTTCTTTCTCTTTGTTATCGGTGGATATTTCCTTTGGCCCTATAGTCTTCCAAGGGATCCGAAATATCTGTTCTCAGATTCCACAGAAATGAGGCTAGCAAAGAGATCCAAGAAATACCGATGTAACTCTGTGAGATGAATTAACAGAACACTATGCAGTTTCTCAGAAAGCTTGTTTCCAGATTTCATCTGAGGATATTTCCTTTTTCACCATAGCCCTCTATGGGTTTCCAAATATCATTTTGCCAATTCCACAAGAACTGTCTTAGCGAAAGGCTTCTTGAGGGGAAAGCTGTAACTCTGTGAGATGATTTCACAGAACACAAAGAAGTTTCTCAGACAGCTTCTTTCTCTTTGTTATCGGAGGATATTTCCTTTGGCCCTATAGTCTTCCAAAGGATCCGAAATATCTGTTCTCAGATTCCACAGAAATAAGGCTAGCAAAGCGATCGACGAAATACAGATGTAACTCTGTGAGATGAATTAACAGAACACTAAGCAGTTTCTCAGAAAGCTTCTTTCCAGATTTCATCTGAGGATATTTCCTTTTTCACCATAGCCCTCTATGGGCTTCCAAATATCACTTTGCCAATTCCCCAAGAACTGTCTTAGCGAAAGGCTTCTTGAGAGGAAAGCTGTAACTCCGTGAGATGATTTCACAGAACACAAAGAAGTTTCTCAGAAAGCTTCTTTCTCTTTGTTATCGGAGGATATTTCCTTTGGCCCTATAGTCTTCCAAGGGATCCGAAATATCTGTTCTCAGATTCCACAGAAATAAGGCTAGCAAAGAGATCGACGAAATACAGATGTAACTCTCTGAGATGAATTAACAGAACACTAAGCAGTTTCTCAGAAATCTTCTTTCCAGATTTCATCTGAGGATATTTCGTTTTTCACAATAGCCCTCTATGGGCTTCCAAATATCACTTTGCCAATTCCACAAGAACTGTCTTAGCGAAAGGCTTCTTGAAGGGAAAGCTGTAACTCTGTGAGATGATTTCACAGAACACAAAGAAGTTTCTCAGAAAGCTTCTTTCTCTTTGTTATCGGAGGATATTTCCTTTGGCCCTGCAGTCTTCCAAGGGATCCGAAATATCTGTTCTCAGATTCCACAGAAATAAGGCTAGCAAAGCGATCGACGAAATACAGATGTAACTCTGTGAGATGAATTAACAGAACACTAAGCAGTTTCTCAGAAAGCTTCTTTCCAGATTTCATCTGAGGATATTTCCTTTTTGACCATAGCCCTCTATGGGCTTCCAAATATCACTTTGCCAATTCCCCAAGAACTGTCTTAGCGAAAGGCTTCTTGAGAGGAAAGCTGTAACTCTGTGAGATGATTTCACAGAACACAAAGAAGTTTCTCAGAAAGCTTCTTTCTCTTTGTTATCGGAGGATATTTCCTTTGGCCCTATAGTCTTCCAAGGGATCCGAAATATCGGTTCTCAAATTCCACAGAAATAAGGCTAGCAAAGAGATCCACGAAATACAGATGTAACTCTGTGAGATGAATTAATAGAACACTAAGCAGTTTCTCAGAAAGCTTCTTTCCAGACTTCATCTGAGGATATTTCCTTTTTCACCATAGCCCTCTACGGGGTTCCAAATATCACTTTTCCAATTCCACAAGAACTGTCTTAGCGAAAGGCTTCTTGAGGGGAAATCTGTAACTCTGTGAGTTGATTTCACAGAACACTAAGAAGTGTGTCAGAAAGCTTATTTATCTTTGTTATCGGAGGATATTTCCTTTGGCCCAATAGTCTTCCAAGGGATCCGAAATATCTGTTCTCAGATTAAACAGAAATAAGGCTAGCAAATGATCGACGAAATACAGATGTAACTCTGTGAGATGAATTAACAGAACACTAAGCAGTTATTCAGAAAGCTTCTTTCCAGATTTCATCTGAGGATATTTCCTTTTTCACCATAGCCCTCTATGGGTTCCAAATATCACTTTGCCCATTCCACAAAAACTGTCTTAGCGAAAGGCATCTTGAGGGGAAAGCTGTAACTCTGTGAGATGATTTCACAGAACACAAAGAAGTTTCGCAGAAAGCTTCTTTCTATTTTTTATCCGAGGATATTTCCTTTGGCCCTATAGTCTTCCACGGGATCCGAAATATCTGTTCTCAGACTCCACAAACATAAGGCTAGCAAAGAGATCCACCAATACAGATATAACTCTGTGAGATGAATTAACAGAACACTAAGCAGTTTCTCAGAAAGCTTCTTTCCAGATTTCATCTGAGGATATTTCCTTTTTCACCATAGCCCTCTATGGGTTTCCAAATATCATTTTGCCAATTCCACAAGAACTGTCTTAGCGAAAGGCTTCTTGAGGGGAAAGCTGTAACTCTGTGAGATGATTTCACAGAACACAAAGAAGTTTCTCAGACAGCTTCTTTCTCTTTGTTATCGGAGGATATTTCCTTTGGCCCTATAGTCTTCCAAAGGATCCGAAATATCTGTTCTCAGATTCCACAGAAATAAGGCTAGCAAAGCGATCGACGAAATACAGATGTAACTCTGTGAGATGAATTAACAGAACACTAAGCAGTTTCTCAGAAAGCTTCTTTCCAGATTTCATCTGAGGATATTTCCTTTTTCACCATAGCCCTCTATGGGCTTCCAAATATCACTTTGCCAATTCCCCAAGAACTGTCTTAGCGAAAGGCTTCTTGAGAGGAAAGCTGTAACTCCGTGAGATGATTTCACAGAACACAAAGAAGTTTCTCAGAAAGCTTCTTTCTCTTTGTTATCGGAGGATATTTCCTTTGGCCCTATAGTCTTCCAAGGTATCCGAAATATCTGTTCTCAGATTCCACAGAAATAAGGCTAGCAAAGAGATCGACGAAATACAGATGTAATTCTGTGAGATGAATTAACAGAACACTAAGCAGTTTCTCAGAAAGCTTCTTTCCAGATTTCATCTGAGGATATTTCGTTTTTCACCATAGCCCTCTATGGGCTTCCAAATATCACTTTGCCAATTCCACAAGAACTGTCTTAGCGAAAGGCTTCTTGAGGGGAAAGCTGTAACTCTGTGAGATGATTTCACAGAACACTAAGAAGTGTGTCAGAAAGCTTATTTATCTTTGTTATCGTGGGATATTTCCTTTGGCCTTATAGTCTTCCAAGGGATCCGAAATATCTGTTCTCAGATTAAACAGAAATAAGGGTAGCAAATGATCGACGAAATACAGATGTAACTCTGTGAGATGAATTAACAGAACACTAAGCAGTTTCTCAGAAAGCTTCTTTCCAGATTTCATCTGAGGGTATTTCCTTTTTCACCATAGCCCTCTATGGGCTTCCAAATATCACTTTGCCCATTCCACAAAAACTGTCTTAGCGAAAGGCTTCTTGAGGGGAAAGCTGTAACTCTGTGAGATGATTTCACAGAACACAAAGAAGTTTCTCAGAAAGCTTCTTTCTCTGTGTTATCGGAGCATATTTCCTTTGACCCTATAGTCTTCCAAGGGATCTGAAATATCTGTTCTCAGATTCCACAGAAATAAGGCGAGCAAAGAGAGCCACGAAATACAGATGTAACTCTGTGAGATGAATTAAGAGAACACTAAGCAATTTCTCAGAAAGCTTCTTTCCAGATTTCATCTGAGGATATTTCCTTTTTCACCATAGCCCTCTATGGGCTTCCAAATATCACTTTGCCAATTCCACAAGAACTGTCTTAGCGAAAGGCTTCTTGAGGGGAATGCTGTAACTCTGTGAGATGATTTCACAGAACACAAAGAAGTTTCTCAGAAAGCTTCTTTCTATTTGTTATCCGAGGATATTTCCTTTGGCCCTATAGTCTTCCAAGGGATCCGAAATATCTGTTCTCAGATTCCACAGAAATAAGGCTAGCAAAGAGATCCACCAATACAGATATAACTCTGTGAGATGAATTAACAGAACACTAAGCAGTTTCTAAGAAAGCTTCTTTCCAGATTTCATCTGAGGATATTTCCTTTTTCACCATAGCCCTCTATGGGCTTCCAAATATCACTTTGCCAATTCCACAAGAACTGTCTTAGCGAAAGGCTTCTTGAGGGGAAAGTTGTAACTCTGTGAGATGATTTCACAGAACACAAAGAAGTTTCTCAGAAAGCTTCTTTCTCTTTGTTATCGGAGGATATTTCCTTTGGCCCTATAGTCTTCCAAGGGATCCGAAATATCTGCTCTCTGATTCCACAGAAATAAGGCTAGCAAAGAGATCCACGAAATACAGATGTAACTCTCTGAGATGAATTAACAGAACACTAAGCAGTTTCTCAGAAATCTTCTTTCCAGATTTCATCTGAGGATATTTCGTTTTTCACAATAGCCCTCTATGGGCTTCCAAATATCACTTTGCCAATTCCACAAGAACTGTCTTAGCGAAAGGCTTCTTGAAGGGAAAGCTGTAACTCTGTGAGATGATTTCACAGAACACAAAGAAGTTTCTCAGAAAGCTTCTTTCTCTTTGTTATCGGAGGATATTTCCATTGGCCCTGCAGTCTTCCAAGGGATCCGAAATATCTGTTCTCAGATTCCACAGAAATAAGGCTAGCAAAGAGATCCACGAAATACAGATGTAACTCTGTGAGATGAATTAACAGAACACTAAGCAGTTTCTCAGAAAGCTTCTTTCAAAATTTCATCTGAGGATATTTCCTTTTTCACCATAGCCCTCTATGGGCGTCCAAATATCACTTTTACAATTCCACAAGAACTGTTTTAGCGAAAGGCTTCTTGAGGGGAAAGCTGTAACTCTGTGAGATTATTTCAAAGAACAAAAGAAGTTTCTCAGAAAGCTTCTTTCTCTTTGTTATCGTTGGATATTTCCTTTGGCCCTATAGTCTTCCAAGGGATCTGAAATATCTGTTCTCATATTCCACAGAAATGAGGCTAGCAAAGAGATCCAAGAAATACCGATGTAACTCTGTGAGATGAATTAACAGAACACTATGCAGTTTCTCAGAAAGCTTCTTTCCAGATTTCATCTGAGGATATTTCCTTTTTCACCATAGCCCTCTATGGGCTTCCAAATATCACTTTGCCAATTCCACAAGAACTGTCTTAGCGAAAGGCTTCTTGAGGGGAAAGCTGTAACTCTGTGAGATGATTTCACAGAACACAAAGAAGTTTCTCAGACAGCTTCTTTCTCTTTGTTATCGGAGGATATTTCCTTTGGCCCTATAGTCTTCCAAAGGATCCGAAATATCTGTTCTCAGATTCCACAGAAATAAGGCTAGCAAAGCGATCGAAGAAATACAGATGTAACTCTGTGAGATGAATTAACAGAACACTAAGCAGTTTCTCAGAAAGCTTCTTTCCAGATTTCATCTGAGGATATTTCCTTTTTGACCATAGCCCTCTATGGGCTTCCAAATATCACTTTGCCAATTCCCCAAGAACTGTCTTAGCGAAAGGCTTCTTGAGAGGAAAGCTGTAACTCTGTGAGATGATTTCACAGAACACAAAGAAGTTTCTCAGAAAGCTTCTTTCTCTTTGTTATCGGAGGATATTTCCTTTGGCCCTATAGTCTTCCAAGGGATCCGAAATATCGGTTCTCAAATTCCACAGAAATAAGGCTAGCAAAGAGATCCACGAAATACAGATGTAACTCTGTGAGATGAATTAAGAGAACACTAAGCAGTTTCTCAGAAAGCTTCTTTCCAGATTTCATCTGAGGATATTTCCTTTTTCACCATAGCCCTCTACGGGGTTCCAAATATCACTTTTCCAATTCCACAAGAACTGTCTTAGCGAAAGGCTTCTTGAGGGGAAATCTGTAACTCTGTGAGTTGATTTCACAGAACACTAAGAAGTGTGTCAGAAAGCTTATTTATCTTTGTTATCGGAGGATATTTCCTTTGGCCCAATAGTCTTCCAAGGGATCCGAAATATCTGTTCTCAGATTAAACAGAAATAAGGCTAGCAAATGATCGACGAAATACAGATGTAACTCTGTGAGATGAATTAACAGAACACTAAGCAGTTATTCAGAAAGCTTCTTTCCAGATTTCATCTGAGGATATTTCCTTTTTCACCATAGCCCTCTATGGGTTCCAAATATCACTTTGCCCATTCCACAAAAACTGTCTTAGCGAAAGGCATCTTGAGGGGAAAGCTGTAACTCTGTGAGATGATTTCACAGAACACAAAGAAGTTTCTCAGAAAGCTTCTTTCTATTTTTTATCCGAGGATATTTCCTTTGGCCCTATAGTCTTCCACGGGATCCGAAATATCTGTTCTCAGACTCCACAAACATAAGGCTAGCAAAGAGATCCACCAATACAGATATAACTCTGTGAGATGAATTAACAGAACACTAAGCAGTTTCTCAGAAAGCTTCTTTCCAGATTTCATCTGAGGATATTTCCTTTTTCACCATAGCCCTCTATGGGCTTCCAAATATAACTTTGCCAATTCCACAAGAACTGTCTTAGCGAATGGCTTCTTGAGGGGAAAGTTGTAACTCTGTGAGATGATTTCACAGAACACGAAGAAGTTTCTCAGAAAGCTTCTTTCTCTTTGTTATCGGAGGACATTTCCTTTGGCCGTATAGTCTTCCAAGGGATCCGAAATATCTGTTCTTAGATTCCACAGAAATAAGGCTAGCTAAGAGATCCACGAAATGCAGATGTAACTCTGTGAGATGAATTAACAGAACACTAAGCAGTTTCTCAGAAAGCTTCTTTCCAGATTTCATCTGAGGATATTTCCTTTTTCACCATAGCCCTCTATTGGCTTACAAATATCACTTTGCCCATTCCACAACAACTGTCTTAGCGAAAGTTTTCTTGAGGGGAAAGCTGTAACTCTGTGAGATGATTTCACGGAACACAAAGAAGTTTCTCAGAAAGCTTCTTTCTCTTTGTTATCGGAGGACATTTCCTTTGGCCGTATAGTCTTCCAAGGGATCCGAAACATCTGTTCTCAGATTCCACAGAAATAAGGCTAGCAAAGAGATCCACGAAATACAGATGTAACTCTGTGAGATGAATTAACAGAACACTAAGCAGTTTCTCAGAAAGCTTCTTTCCAGATTTCATCTGAGGATATTTCCTTTTTCACCGTAGCCCTCTATGGGCTTACAAATATCACTTTGCCAATTCCACAACAACTGTCTTAGCGAAAGGCTTCTTGAGGGGAAAGCTGTAACTCTGTGAGATGATTTCACGGAACACAAAGAAGTTTCTCAGAAAGCTTCTTTCTCTTTGTTATCGGAGGATATTTCCTTTGGCCCTATAGTCTTCCAAGGGATCCGAAATATCTGCTCTCAGATTCCACAGAAATAAGGCTAGCAAAGAGATCCACGAAATACAGATGTAACTCTCTGAGATGAATTAACAGAACACTAAGCAGTTTCTCAGAAATCTTCTTTCCAGATTTCATCTGAGGATATTTCGTTTTTCACAATAGCCCTCTATGGGCTTCCAAATATCACTTTGCCAATTCCACAAGAACTGTCTTACCGAAAGGCCTCTTGAGGGGAAAGCTGTAACTCTGTGAGATGATTTCACAGAACACAAAGAAGTTTCTCAGAAAGCTTCTTTCTCTTTGTTATCGGAGGATATTTCCTTTGGCCCTATAGTCGTCCAGGGGATCCGAAATATCTGTTCTCAGATTCCACAGAAATAAGGCTAGCTAAGAGATCCACGAAATACAGATGTAACTCTGTGAGATGAATTAACAGAACACTAAGCAGTTTCTCAGAAAGCTTTTTCCAGATTTCATCTGAGGATATTTCCTTTTTCACCATAGCCCTCTATGGGCTTCCAAATATCACTTTGCCAATTCCACAAGAACTGTCTTAGCGAAAGGCTTCTTGAAGGGAAAGCTGTAACTCTGTGAGATGATTTCAAAGAACACAAAGAAGTTTCTCAGAAAGCTTCTTTCTCTTTGTTATCGGAGGATATTTCCTTTGGCCCTATAGTCTTCCAAGGGATCCGAAATATCTGTTCTCAGAATCCACAGAAATAAGGCTAGCAAAGAGATCCACGAAATACAGATGTAACACTGTAAGATGAATTAACAGAACACTAAGCAGTTTCTCAGAAAGCTTCTTTCAAGATTTCATCTGAGGATATTTCCTTTTTCACCATAGCCCTCTATGGGCTTCCAAATATCACTTTGCCAATTCCACAAGAACTGTTTTAGCGAAAGGCTTCTTGAGAGGAAAGCTGTAACTCTGTGAGATGATTTCAAAGAACACAAAGAAGTTTCTCAGAAAGCTTCTTTCTCTTTGTTATCGGTGGATATTTCCTTTGGCCCTATAGTCTTCCAAGGGATCCGAAATATCTGTTCTCAGATTCCACAGAAATGAGGCTAGCAAAGAGATCCAAGAAATACCGATGTAACTCTGTGAGATGAATTAACAGAACACTATGCAGTTTCTCAGAAAGCTTCTTTCCAGATTTCATCTGAGGATATTTCCTTTTTCACCATAGCCCTCTATGGGCTTCCAAATATCACATTGCCAATTCCACAAGAACTGTCTTAGCGAAAGGCTTCTTGAGGGGAAAGCTGTAACACTGTGAGATGATTTCACAGAACACAAAGAAGTTTCTCAGACAGCTTCTTTCTCTTTGTTATCGGAGGATATTTCCTTTGGCCCTATAGTCTTCCAAAGGATCCGAAATATCTGTTCTCAGATTCCACAGAAATAAGGCTAGCAAAGCGATCGACGAAATACAGATGTAACTCTGTGAGATGAATTAAAAGAACACTAAGCAGTTTCTCAGAAAGCTTCTTTCCAGATTTCATCTGAGGATATTTCCTATTTCACCATAGCCCTCTACGGGCTTCCAAATATCACTTTGCCAATTCCCCAAGAACTCTCTTAGCGAAAGGCTTCTTGAGAGGAAAGCTGTAACTCTGTGAGATGATTTCACAGAACACAAAGAAGTTTCTCAGAAAGCTTCTTTCTCTTTGTTATCGGAGTATATTTCCTTTGGCCCTATAGTCTTCCAGGGGATCCGAAATATCTGTTCTCAGATTCCACAGAAATAAGGCTAGCAAAGAGATCCACGAAATACAGATGTAACTCTGTGAGATGAATTAACAGAACACTAAGCAGTTTCTCAGAAAGCTTCTTTCCAGATTTCATCTGAGGATATTTCCTTTTTCACCATA
Organism: Macaca nemestrina; assembly: GCF_043159975.1. NCBI lineage: Eukaryota > Metazoa > Chordata > Mammalia > Primates > Cercopithecidae > Macaca > Macaca nemestrina. The sequence goes on from NC_092137.1 coordinate 100,359,694, forward strand.
GCCCTCTATGGGCTTCCAAATATCACTTTGCCAATTCCACAAGAACTGTCTTAGCGAAAGGCTTCTTGAGGGGAAAGCTGTAACTCTGTGAGATGATTTCACAGAACACTAAGAAGTGTGTCAGAAAGCTTATTTATCTTTGTTATCGTGGGATATTTCCTTTGGCCCTATAGTCTTCCAAGGGATCAGAAATATCTGTTCTCAGATTAAACAGAAATAAGGCTAGCAAATGATCGACGAAATACAGATGTAACTCTCTGAGATGAAATAACAGAACACTAAGCAGTTATTCAGAAAGCTTCTTTCCAGATTTCATCTGAGGGTATTTCCTTTTTCACCATAGCCCTCTATGGGTTTCCAAATATCACTTTGCCCATTCCACAAAAACTGTCTTAGCGAAAGGCTTCTTGAGGGGAAAGCTGTAACTCTGTGAGATGATTTCACAGAACACAAAGAAGTTTCTCAGAAAGCTTCTTTCTATTTGTTATCCGAGGATATTTCCTTTGGCCCTATAGTCTTCCAAGGGATCCGAAATATCTTTTCTCAGATTCCACAGAAATAAGGCTAGCAAAGAGATCCACGAAATACAGATGTAACTCTGTGAGATGAATTAACAGAACACTAAGCAGTTTCTCAGAAAGCTTCTTTCCAGATTTCATCTGAGGATATTTCCTTTTTCACCATAGCCCTCTATGGGCTTACAAATATCACTTTGCCCATTCCACAACAACTGTCTTAGCGAAAGGCTTCTTGAGGGGAAAGCTGTAACTCTGTGAGATGATTTCACGGAACACAAAGAAGTTTCTCAGAAAGCTTCTTTCTCTTTGTTATCGGAGGACATTTCCGTTGGCCGTATAGTCTTTCAAGGGATCCGAAATATCTGTTCTCAGATTCCACAGAAATAAGGCTAGCAAAGAGATCCACGAAATACAGATGTAACTCTGTGAGATGAATTAACAGAACACTAAGCAGTTTCTCAGAAAGCTTCTTTCCAGATTTCATCTGAGGATATTTCCTTTTTCACCATAGCCCTCTATGGGCTTACAAATATCACTTTGCCAATTCCACAACAACTGTCTTAGCGAAAGGCTTCTTGAGGGGAAAGCTGTAACTCTGAGAGATGATTTCACGGAACACAAAGAAGTTTCTCAGAAAGCTTCTTTCTCTTTGTTATCGAAGGATATTTCCTTTGGCCCTATAGTCTTCCAAGGGATCCGAATTATCTGCTTTCAGATTCCACAGAAATAAGGCTAGCAAAGAGATCCACGAAATACAGATGTAACTCTCTGAGATGAATTAACAGAACACTAAGCAGTTTCTCAAAAATCTTCTTTCCAGATTTCATCTGAGGATATTTCGTTTTTCACAATAGCCCTCTAGGGGCTTCCAAATATCACTTTGCCAATTCCACAAGAACTGTCTTACCGAAAGGCCTCTTGAAGGGAAAGCTGTAACTCTGTGAGATGATTTCACAGAACACAAAGAAGTTTCTCAGAAAGCTTCTTTCTCTTTGTTATCGGAGGATTTTTCCTTTGGCCCTATAGTCTTCCAAGGGATCCGAAATATCTGTTCTCAGATTCCACAGAAATGAGGCTAGCAAAGAGATCCACGAAATACAGATGTAAATCTGTGAGATGAATTAACAGAACACTAAGCAGTTTCTCAGAAAGCTTCTTTCCAGATTTCATCTGAGGATATTTCCTTTTTCAACATAGCCCTCTATGGGCTTCCAAATATCACTTTTACAATTCCACAAGAACTGTTTTAGCGAATGGCTTCTTGAGGGGAAAGCTGTAACTCTGTGAGATGATTTCAAAGAACACAAAGAAGTTTCTCAGAAAGCTTCTTTCTCTTTGTTATCGGTGGATATTTCCTTTGGCCCTATAGTCTTCCAAGGGATCCGAAATATCTGTTCTCAGATTCCACAGAAATGAGGCTAGCAAAGAGATCCAAGAAATACAGATGTAACTCTGTGAGATGAATTAACAGAACACTAAGCAGTTTCTCAGAAAGCTTCTTTCCAGATTTCATCTGAGGATATTTCCTTTTTCACCATAGCCCTCTATGGGCTTCCAAATATCACTTTGCCAATTCCCCAAGAACTGTCTTAGCGAAAGGCTTCTTGAGAGGAAAGCTGTAACTCTGTGAGATGATTTCACAGAACACAAAGAAGTTTCTCAGAAAGCTTCTTTCTCTTAGTTATCGGAGGATATTTCCTTTGACCCTATAGTCTTCCAAGGGATCCGAAATATCTGTTCTCAGATTCCACAGAAATAAGGCTAGCAAAGAGATCCACGAAATACAGATGTAACTCTGTGAGATGAATTAACAGAACACTAAGCAGTTTCTCAGAAATCTTCTTTCCAGATTTCATCTGAGGATATTTCGTTTTTCACCATAGCCCTCTATGGGCTTCCAAATATAACTTTGCCAATTCCACAGGAACTGTCTTAGCGAAAGGCTTCTTGAGGGGAAAGCTGTAACTCTGTGAGATGATTTCACAGAACACTAAGAAGTGTGTCAGAAAGCTTATTTATCTTTGTTATCGTGGGATATTTCCTTTGGCCCTATAGTCTTCCAAGGGATCCGAAATATCTGTTCTCAAATTAAACAGAAATAAGGCTAGCAAATGATTGACGAAATACAGATGTAACTCTGTGAGATGAATTAACAGAACACTAAGCAGTTTCTCAGAAAGCTTCTTTCCAGATTTCATCTGAGGATATTTCCTTTTTCACCATAGCCCTCTATGGGCTTCCAAATATCACTTTGCCCATTCCACAAAAACTGTCTTAGCGAAAGGCTTCTTGAGGGGAAAGCTGGAACTCTGTGAGATGACTTCACAGAACACAAAGAAGTTTCTCAGAAAGCTTCTTTCTATGTGTTATCGGAGCATATTTCCTTTGGCCCTATAGTCTTGCAAGGGATCTGAAATATCTGTTCTCAGATTTCACAGAAATAAGGCGAGCAAAGAGAGCCACGAAATACAGATGTAACTCTGTGAGATGAATTAACAGAACACTAAGCACTTTCTCAGACAGCTTCTTTCCAGATTTCATCTGAGGATATTTCCTTTTTCACCATAGCCCTCTATGGGCTCCAAATGTCACTTTTCCAATTCCACAAGAACTGTCCTGGCGAAACGCTTCTTGAGGGGAAAGCTGTAACTCTGTGAGATGATTTCACAGAACACAAAGAAGTTTCTCGGAAAGCTTCTTTCTCTTTGTTATCGGAGGATATTTCCTTTGGCCCTATAGTCTTCCACGGGATCCGAAATATCTGTTCTCAGATTCCACAGAAATAAGGCTAGCAAAGTGAACCACGAAATTCAGATGTAACACTGTGAGATGAATTAACAGAACACTAAGCAGTTTCTCAGAAATCTTCTTTCCATATTTCATCTGAGGATATTTCCTTTTTCACCATAGCCCTCTATGGACTTTCAAATATCACTTTGCCAATTCCACAAGAACTGTCTTAGCGAAAGGCTTCTTGAGGGGAAAGCTGTAACTCTGTGAGATGATTTCACAGAACACAAAGAAGTTTCTCAGAAAGCTTCTTTCTCTTTGATATCGGAGGATATTTCCTTTGGCCCTATAGTCTTCCAAGGGATCCGAAATATCTGCTCTCAGATTCCACAGAAATAAGGCTAGCAAAGAGATCCACGAAATACAAATGTAACTCTCTGAGATGAATTAACAGAACACTAAGCAGTTTCTCAGAAATCTTCTTTCCAGATTTCATCTGAGGATATTTCGTTTTTCACAATAGCCCTCTATGGGCTTCCAAATATGACTTTGCCAATTCCACAAGAACTGTCTTAGCGAAAGGCTTCTTGAGGGGAAAGCTGTAACTCTGTGAGATGATTTCACAGAACACAAAGAAGTTTCTCAGACAGCTTCTTTCTCTTTGTTATCGGAGGATATTTCCTTTGGCCCTATAGTCTTCCAAAGGATCCGAAATATCTGTTCTCAGATTCCACAGAAATAAGGCTAGCAAAGCGATCGACGAAATACAGATGTAACTCTGTGAGATGAATTAACAGAACACTAAGCAGTTTCTCAGAAAGCTTCTTTCCAGATTTCATCTGAGGATATTTCCTTTTTGACCATAGCCCTCTATGGGCTTCCAAATATCACTTTGCCAATTCCCCAAGAACTGTCTTAGCGAAAGGCTTCTTGAGAGGAAAGCTGTAACTCTGTGAGATGATTTCACAGAACACAAAGAAGTTTCTCAGAAAGCTTCTTTCTCTTTGTTATCGGAGGATATTTCCTTTGGCCCTATAGTCTTCCAAGGGATCCGAAATATCGGTTCTCAAATTCCACAGAAATAAGGCTAGCAAAGAGATCCACGAAATACAGATGTAACTCTGTGAGATGAATTAACAGAACACTAAGCAGTTTCTCAGAAAGCTTCTTTCCAGACTTCATCTGAGGATATTTCCTTTTTCACCATAGCCCTCTACGGGGTTCCAAATATCACTTTTCCAATTCCACAAGAACTGTCTTAGCGAAAGGCTTCTTGAGGGGAAATCTGTAACTCTGTGAGTTGATTTCACAGAACACTAAGAAGTGTGTCAGAAAGCTTATTTATCTTTGTTATCGGAGGATATTTCCTTTGGCCCAATAGTCTTCCAAGGGATCCGAAATATCTGTTCTCAGATTAAACAGAAATAAGGCTAGCAAATGATCGACGAAATACAGATGTAACTCTGTGAGATGAATTAACAGAACACTAAGCAGTTATTCAGAAAGCTTCTTTCCAGATTTCATCTGAGGATATTTCCTTTTTCACCATAGCCCTCTATGGGTTCCAAATATCACTTTGCCCATTCCACAAAAACTGTCTTAGCGAAAGGCATCTTGAGGGGAAAGCTGTAACTCTGTGAGATGATTTCACAGAACACAAAGAAGTTTCTCAGAAAGCTTCTTTCTATTTTTTATCCGAGGATATTTCCTTTGGCCCTATAGTCTTCCACGGGATCCGAAATATCTGTTCTCAGACTCCACAAACATAAGGCTAGCAAAGAGATCCACCAATACAGATATAACTCTGTGAGATGAATTAACAGAACACTAAGCAGTTTCTCAGAAAGCTTCTTTCCAGATTTCATCTGAGGATATTTCCTTTTTCACCATAGCCCTCTATGGGCTTCCAAATATAACTTTGCCAATTCCACAAGAACTGTCTTAGCGAATGGCTTCTTGAGGGGAAAGTTGTAACTCTGTGAGATGATTTCACAGAACACAAAGAAGTTTCTCAGAAAGCTTCTTTCTCTTTGTTATCGGAGGACATTTCCTTTGGCCGTATAGTCTTCCAAGGGATCCGAAATATCTGTTCTCAGATTCCACAGAAATAAGGCTAGCTAAGAGATCCACGAAATACAGATGTAACTCTGTGAGATGAATTAACAGAACACTAAGCAGTTTCTCAGAAAGCTTCTTTCCAGATTTCATCTGAGGATATTTCCTTTTTCACCATAGCCCTCTATTGGCTTACAAATATCACTTTGCCCATTCCACAACAACTGTCTTAGCGAAAGGCTTCTTGAGGGGAAAGCTGTAACTCTGTGAGATGATTTCACGGAACACAAAGAAGTTTCTCAGAAAGCTTCTTTCTCTTTGTTATCGGAGGACATTTCCTTTGGCCGTATAGTCTTCCAAGGGATCCGAAACATCTGTTCTCAGATTCCACAGAAATAAGGCTAGCAAAGAGATCCACGAAATACAGATGTAACTCTGTGAGATGAATTAACAGAACACTAAGCAGTTTCTCAGAAAGCTTCTTTCCAGATTTCATCTGAGGATATTTCCTTTTTCACCGTAGCCCTCTATGGGCTTACAAATATCACTTTGCCAATTCCACAACAACTGTCTTAGCGAAAGGCTTCTTGAGGGGAAAGCTGTAACTCTGTGAGATGATTTCACGGAACACAAAGAAGTTTCTCAGAAAGCTTCTTTCTCTTTGTTATCGGAGGATATTTCCTTTGGCCCTATAGTCTTCCAAGGGATCCGAAATATCTGCTCTCAGATTCCACAGAAATAAGGCTAGCAAAGAGATCCACGAAATACAGATGTAACTCTCTGAGATGAATTAACAGAACACTAAGCAGTTTCTCAGAAATCTTCTTTCCAGATTTCATCTGAGGATATTTCGTTTTTCACAATAGCCCTCTATGGGCTTCCAAATATCACTTTGCCAATTCCACAAGAACTGTCTTACCGAAAGGCCTCTTGAGGGGAAAGCTGTAACTCTGTGAGATGATTTCACAGAAGACAAAGAAGTTTCTCATAAAGCTTCTTTCTCTTTGTTATCGGAGGATATTTCCTTTGGCCCTATAGTCGTCCAGGGGATCCGAAATATCTGTTCTCAGATTCCACAGAAATAAGGCTAGCTAAGAGATCCACGAAATACAGATGTAACTCTGTGAGATGAATTAACAGAACACTAAGCAGTTTCTCAGAAAGCTTTTTCCAGATTTCATCTGAGGATATTTCCTTTTTCACCATAGCCCTCTATGGGCTTCCAAATATCACTTTGCCAATTCCACAAGAACTGTCTTAGCGAAAGGCTTCTTGAAGGGAAAGCTGTAACTCTGTGAGATGATTTCAAAGAACACAAAGAAGTTTCTCAGAAAGCTTCTTTCTCTTTGTTATCGGAGGATATTTCCTTTGGCCCTATAGTCTTCCAAGGGATCCGAAATATCTGTTCTCAGAATCCACAGAAATAAGGCTAGCAAAGAGATCCACGAAATACAGATGTAACACTGTAAGATGAATTAACAGAACACTAAGCAGTTTCTTAGAAAGCTTCTTTCAAGATTTCATCTGAGGATATTTCCTTTTTCACCATAGCCCTCTATGGGCTTCCAAATATCACTTTTACAATTCCACAAGAACTGTTTTAGCGAAAGGCTTCTTGAGAGGAAAGCTGTAACTCTGTGAGATGATTTCAAAGAACACAAAGAAGTTTCTCAGAAAGCTTCTTTCTCTTTGTTATCGGTGGATATTTCCTTTGGCCCTATAGTCTTCCAAGGGATCCGAAATATCTGTTCTCAGATTCCACAGAAATGAGGCTAGCAAAGAGATCCAAGAAATACCGATGTAACTCTGTGAGATGAATTAACAGAACACTATGCAGTTTCTCAGAAAGCTTCTTTCCAGATTTCATCTGAGGATATTTCCTTTTTCACCATAGCCCTCTATGGGCTTCCAAATATCACTTTGCCAATTCCACAAGAACTGTCTTAGCGAAAGGCTTCTTGAGGGGAAAGCTGTAACACTGTGAGATGATTTCACAGAACACAAAGAAGTTTCTCAGACAGCTTCTTTCTCTTTGTTATCGGAGGATATTTCCTTTGGCCCTATAGTCTTCCAAAGGATCCGAAATATCTGTTCTCAGATTCCACAGAAATAAGGCTAGCAAAGCGATCGACGAAATACAGATGTAACTCTGTGAGATGAATTAAAAGAACACTAAGCAGTTTCTCAGAAAGCTTCTTTCCAGATTTCATCTGAGGATATTTCCTATTTCACCATAGCCCTCTACGGGCTTCCAAATATCACTTTGCCAATTCCCCAAGAACTGTCTTAGCGAAAGGCTTCTTGAGAGGAAAGCTGTAACTCTGTGAGATGATTTCACAGAACACAAAGAAGTTTCTCAGAAAGCTTCTTTCTCTTTGTTATCGGAGTATATTTCCTTTGGCCCTATAGTCTTCCAAGGGATCCGAAATATCTGTTCTCAGATTCCACAGAAATAAGGCTAGCAAAGATATCCACGAAATACAGATGTAACTCTGTGAGATGAATGAACAGAACACTAAGCAGTTTCTCAGAAAGCTTCTTTCCAGATTTCATCTGAGGATATTTCCTTTTTCACCATAGCCCTCTATGGGCTTCCAAATATCACTTTTCCAATTCCACAAGAACTGTCTTAGCGAAAGGCTTCTTGAGGGGAAAGCTGTAACTCTGTGAGATGATTTCACAGAACACTAAGAAGTGTGTCAGAAAGCTTATTTATCTTTGTTATCGTGGGATATTTCCTTTGGCCCTATAGTCTTCCAAGGGATCAGAAATATCTGTTCTCAGATTAAACAGAAATAAGGCTAGCAAATGATCGACGAAATACAGATGTAACTCTCTGAGATGAATTAACAGAACACTAAGCAGTTATTCAGAAAGCTTCTTTCCAGATTTCATCTGAGGGTATTTCCTTTTTCACCGTAGCCCTCTATGGGTTTCCAAATATCACTTTGCCCATTCCACAACAACTGTCTTAGCGAAAGGCTTCTTGAGGGGAAAGCTGTAACTCTGTGAGATGATTTCACGGAACACAAAGAAGTTTCTCAGAAAGCTTCTTTCTCTTTGTTATCGGAGGACATTTCCTTTGGCCGTATAGTCTTTCAAGGGATCCGAAATATCTGTTCTCAGATTCCACAGAAATAAGGCTAGCAAAGAGATCCACGAAATACAGATGTAACTCTGTGAGATGAATTAACAGAACACTAAGCAGTTTCTCAGAAAGCTTCTTTCCAGATTTCATCTGAGGATATTTCCTTTTTCACCATAGCCCTCTATGGGCTTACAAATATCACTTTGCCAATTCCACAACAACTGTCTTAGCGAAAGGCTTCTTGAGGGGAAAGCTGTAACTCTGAGAGATGATTTCACGGAACACAAAGAAGTTTCTCAGAAAGCTTCTTTCTCTTTGTTATCGAAGGATATTTCCTTTGGCCCTATAGTCTTCCAAGGGATCCGAAATATCTGCTCTCAGATTCCACAGAAATAAGGCTAGCAAAGAGATCCACGAAATACAGATGTAACTCTCTGAGATGAATTAACAGAACACTAAGCAGTTTCTCAAAAATCTTCTTTCCAGATTTCATCTGAGGATATTTCGTTTTTCACAATAGCCCTTTAGGGGCTTCCAAATATCACTTTGCCAATTCCACAAGAACTGTCTTACCGAAAGGCCTCTTGAAGGGAAAGCTGTAACTCTGTGAGATGATTTCACAGAACACAAAGAAGTTTCTCAGAAAGCTTCTTTCTCTTTGTTATCGGAGGATTTTTCCTTTGGCCCTATAGTCTTCCAAGGGATCCGAAATATCTGTTCTCAGATTCCACAGAAATGAGGCTAGCAAAGAGATCCACGAAATACAGATGTAAATCTGTGAGATGAATTAACAGAACACTAAGCAGTTTCTCAGAAAGCTTCTTTCCAGATTTCATCTGAGAATATTTCCTTTTTCACCATAGCCCTCTATGGGCTTCCAAATATCACTTTTACAATTCCACAAGAACTGTTTTAGCGAATGGCTTCTTGAGGGGAAAGCTGTAACTCTGTGAGATGATTTCAAAGAACACAAAGAAGTTTCTCAGAAAGCTTCTTTCTCTTTGTTATCGGTGGATATTTCCTTTGGCCCTATAGTCTTCCAAGGGATCCGAAATATCTGTTCTCAGATTCCACAGAAATGAGGCTAGCAAAGAGATCCAAGAAATACAGATGTAACTCTGTGAGATGAATTAACAGAACACTAAGCAGTTTCTCAGAAAGCTTCTTTCCAGATTTCATCTGAGGATATTTCCTTTTTCACCATAGCCCTCTATGGGCTTCCAAATATCACTTTGCCAATTCCCCAAGAACTGTCTTAGCGAAAGGCTTCTTGAGAGGAAAGCTGTAACTCTGTGAGATGATTTCACAGAACACAAAGAAGTTTCTCAGAAAGCTTCTTTCTCTTAGTTATCGGAGGATATTTCCTTTGACCCTATAGTCTTCCAAGGGATCCGAAATATCTGTTCTCAGATTCCACAGAAATAAGGCTAGCAAAGAGATCCACGAAATACAGATGTAACTCTGTGAGATGAATTAACAGAACACTAAGCAGTTTCTCAGAAATCTTCTTTCCACATTTCATCTGAGGATATTTCGTTTTTCACCATAGCCCTCTTTGGGCTTCCAAATATAACTTTGCCAATTCCACAAGAACTGTCTTAGCGAAAGGCTTCTTGAGGGGAAAGCTGTAACTCTGTGAGATGATTTCACAGAACACTAAGAAGTGTGTCAGAAAGCTTATTTATCTTTGTTATCGTGGGATATTTCCTTTGGCCCTATAGTCTTCCAAGGGATCCGAAATATCTGTTCTCAAATTAAACAGAAATAAGGCTAGCAAATGATCGACGAAATACAGATGTAACTCTGTGAGATGAATTAACAGAACACTAAGCACTTTCTCAGAAAGCTTCTTTCCAGATTTCATCTGAGGATATTTCCTTTTTCACCATAGCCCTCTATGGGCTTCCAAATATCACTTTGCCCATTCCACAAAAACTGTCTTAGCGAAAGGCTTCTTGAGGGGAAAGCTGTAACTCTGTGAGATGATTTCACAGAACACAAAGAAGTTTCTCAGAAAGCTTCTTTCTATGTGTTATCGGAGCATATTTCCTTTGGCCCTATAGTCTTGCTAGGGATCTGAAATATCTGTTCTCAGATTCCACAGAAATAAGGCGAGCAAAGAGAGCCACGAAATACAGATGTAACTCTGTGAGATGAATTAACAGAACACTAAGCACTTTCTCAGACAGCTTCTTTCCAGATTTCATCTGAGGATATTTCCTTTTTCACCATAGCCCTCTATGGGCTCCAAATGTCACTTTTCCAATTCCACAAGAACTGTCCTGGCGAAACGCTTCTTGAGGGGAAAGCTGTAACTCTGTGAGATGATTTCACAGAACACAAAGAAGTTTCTCGGAAAGCTTCTTTGTCTTTGTTATCGGAGGATATTTCCTTTGGCCCTATAGTCTTCCACGGGATCCGAAATATCTGTTCTCAGATTCCACAGAAATAAGGCCAGCAAAGAGATCCACGAAATACAGATGTAACTCTCTGAGATGAATTAACAGAACACTAAGCAGTTTCTCAGAAAGCTTCTTTCCAGATTTCATCTGAGGATATTTCGTTTTTCACCATAGCCCTCTAAGGGCTTCCAAATATCACTTTGCCAATTCCACAAGAACTGTCTTACCGAAAGGCTTCTTGAGGGGAAAGCTGTAACTCTGTGAGATGATTTCACAGAACACAAAGAAGTTTCTCAGAAAGCTTCTTTCTCTTTGTTATCGGAGGATATTTCCTTTGGCCCTATAGTCTTTCAAGGGATCCGAAATATCTGTTCTCAGATTCCACAGAAATAAGGCTAGCAAAGAGATACACGAAATACAGATGTAACTCTGTGAGATGAATTAACAGAACACTAAGCAGTTTCTCAGAAAGCTTTTTCCAGATTTCATCTGAGGATATTTCCTTTTTCACCATAGCCCCCAATGGGCTTCCAAATATCACTTTGCCATTTCCACAAGAACTGTTTTATCGAAAGGCTTCTTGAGGGGAAAGCTGTAACTCTGTGAGATGATTTCAAACAACACAAAGAAGTTTCTCAGAAAGCTTTTTTCTCTTTGTTATCGGAGGATATTTCCTTTGGCCCTATAGTCTTCCAAGGGATCCGAAATATCTGTTCTCAGATTCCACAGAAATGAGGCTAGCAAAGAGATCCACGAAATGCAGATGTAACTCTGTGAGATGAATTAACAGAACACTAAGCAGTTTCTCAGAAACCTTTTTCCAGATTTCATCTGAGGATATTTCCTTTTTCACCTTAGCCCTCTATGGGCTTCCAAATATCACTTTGCCAATTCCACAAGAACTGTCTTAGCGAAAGGCTTCTTGAGGGGAAAGCTGTAACTCTGTGAGATGATTTCAAAGAACACAAAGAAGTTTCTCAGAAAGCTTCTTTCTCTTTGTTATCGGAGGATATTTCCTTTGGACCTATAGTCTTCCAAAGGATCCGAAATATCTGTTCTCAGATTCCACAGAAATAAGGCTAGCAAAGAGATCGACGAAATACACATGTAACTCTGTGAGATGAATTAACAGAACACTAAGCAGTTTCTCAGAAAGCTTTTTCCAGATTTCATCTGAGGATATTTCCTTTTTCACCTTAGCCCTCTATGGGCTTCCAAATATCACTTTGCCAATTCCACAAGAACTGTCTTAGCGAAAGGCTTCTTGAGGGGAAAGCTGTAACTCTGTGAGATGATTTCAAAGAACACAAAGAAGTTTCTCAGAAAGCTTCTTTCTCTTTGTTATCGGAGGATATTTACTTTGGACCTATAGTCTTACAAAGGATCCGAAATATCTGTTCTCAGATTCCACAGAAATAAGGCTAGCAAAGAGATCGACGAAATACACATGTAACTCTGTGAGATGAATTAACAGAACACTAAGCAGTTTCTCAGAAAGCTCCTTTCCAGATTTCATCTGAGGATATTTCCTTTTTCACCATAGCCTTCTATGGGCTCCCAAATAGCACTTTGCCAATCCCACGAGAACTGTCTTAGCGAAAGGCTTCTTGAGGGGAAAGCTGTAACTCTGTGAGATGATTTCACAGAACACAAAGAAGTTTCTCAGAAAGCTTCTTTCTCTTTGTTATCGGAGGATATTTCCTTTGGACCTATAGTCTTCCAAGGGATCCGAAATATCTGTTCTCAGATTCCACAGAAATAAGGCTAGCAAAGAGATCCATGAAATACAGATGTAACTCTGTGAGATGAATTAACAGAACACTAAGCAGTTTCTCAGAAATCTTCTTTCCAGATTTCATCTGAGGATATTTCCTTTTTCACCATAGCCCTCTATGGGCTTCCAAATATCACTTTGCCATTTCCACAAGAACTGTCTTAGAGAAAGGGTTCTTGAGGGGAATGCTGTACTCTGTGAGATGATTTCACAGAACACAAAGAAGTTTCTCAGAAAGCTTCTTTCTATTTGTTATCCGAGGATATTTCCTTTGCCTCTATAATCCTTCAAGGGATCCGAAATACCTGTTCTCAGATTCCACAGAAATAAGGCCAGCAAAGAGATCCACGAAATACAGATGTAACTCTCTGAGATGAATTAACAGAACACTAAGCAGTTTCTCAGAAAGCTTCTTTCCAGATTTCATCTGAGGATATTTCGTTTTTCACCATAGCCCTCTAAGGGCTTCCAAATATCACTTTGACAATTCCACAAGAACTGTCTTACCGAAAGGCTTCTTGAGGGGAAAGCTGTAACTCTGTGAGATGATTTCACAGAACACAAAGAAGTTTCTCAGAAAGCTTCTTTCTCTTTGTTATCGGAGGATATTTCCTTTGGCCCTATAGTCTTTCAAGGGATCCGAAATATCTGTTCTCAGATTCCACAGAAATAAGGCTAGCAAAGAGATACACGAAATACAGATGTAACTCTGTGAGATGAATTAACAGAACACTAAGCAGTTTCTCAGAAAGCTTTTTCCAGATTTCATCTGAGGATATTTCCTTTTTCACCATAGCCCCCAATGGGCTTCCAAATATCACTTTGCCATTTCCACAAGAACTGTTTTAGCGAAAGGCTTCTTGAAGGGAAAGCTGTAACTCTGTGAGATGATTTCAAACAACACAAAGAAGTTTCTCAGAAAGCTTTTTTCTCTTTGTTATCGGAGGATATTTCCTTTGGCCCTATAGTCTTCCAAGGGATCCGAAATATCTGTTCTCAGATTCCACAGAAATGAGGCTAGCAAAGAGATCCACGAAATACAGATGTAACTCTGTGAGATGAATTAACAGAACACTAAGCAGTTTCTCAGAAAGCTTCTTTCCAGATTTCATCTGAGGATATTTCCTTTTTCACCATAGCCTTCTAAGGGCTCCCAAATAGCACTTTGCCAATCCCACGAGAACTGTCTTAGCGAAAGGCTTCTTGAGGGGAAAGCTGTAACTCTGTGAGATGATTTCACAGAACACAAAGAAGTTTCTCAGAAAGCTTCTTTCTCTTTGTTATCGGAGCATATTTCCGTTGGCCCTATAGTCTTCCAAGGGATCCGAAATATCTGTTCTCAGATTCCACAGAAATAAGGCTAGCAAAGAGATCCACGAAATACAGATATAACACTGTGAGATGAATTAACAGAACACTAAACAGTTTCTCAGAAAGCTTCTTTCCAGATTTCATCTGAGGATATTTCCTTTTTCACCATAGCCCTCTATGGGCTCCAAATGTCACTTTGCCAATTCCACAAGAACTGTCTTGGCGAAACGCTTCTTGAGGGGAAAGCTGTAATTCTGTGAGATCATTACACAGAACATAAAGAAGTTTCTCAGAAAGCTTCTTTCTCTTTGTTACCGGAGGATATTTCCTTTGGCCCTATAGTCTTCCAAGGGATCCGAAATATCTATTCTCAGATTCCACAGAAATAAGGCTAGCAAAGAGATCCACGAAATACAGATGTAACTCTGTGAGATGAATTAACAGAACACTAAGCAGTTTCTCAGAAAGCTTCTTTCCAGATTTCATCTGAGGATATTTCCTTTTTCACCATAGCCCTCTATGGGCTCCCAAATAGCACTTTGCCAATCCCACGAGAACTGTCTTAGCGAAAGGCTTCTTGAGGGGAAAGCTGTAACTCTGTGAGATGATTTCACAGAACACAAAGAAGTTTCTCAGAAAGCTTCTTTCTCTTTGTTATCGGAGGATATTTCCTTTGGACCTATAGTCTTCCAAGGGATCCGAAATATCTGTTCTCAGATTCCACAGAAATAAGGCTAGCAAAGAGATCCACGAAATACAGATGTAACTCTGTGAGATGAATTAACAGAACACTAAGCAGTTTCTCAGAAATCTTCTTTCCAGATTTCATCTGAGGATATTTCCTTTTTCACCATAGCCCTCTTTGGGCTTCCAAATATCACTTTGCCAATTCCACAAGAACTGTCTTAGCGAAAGGCTTCTTGAGGGGAAAGCTGTAACTCTGTGAGATGATTTCACAGAACACTAAGAAGTTTCTCAGAAAGCTTATTTATCTTTGTTATCGTGGGATATTTCCTTTGGCCCTATAGTCTTCCAAGGGATCCGAAATATCTGTTCTCAGTTTCCACAGAAATAAGGCTAGCAAATGATCGACGAAATACAGATGTAACTCTGTGAGATGAATTAACAGAACACTAAGCAGTTTCTCAGAAAGCTTCTTTCCAGATTTCATCTGAGGATATTTCCTTTTTCACCATAGCCCTCTATGGGCTTCCAAATATCACTTTGCCAATTCCACAACAACTGTCTTAGAGAAAGGGTTCTTGAGGGGAATGCTCTACTCTGTGAAATGATTTCACAGAACACAAAGAAGTTTCTCAGAAAGCTTCTTTCTATTTGTTATCCGAGGATATTTCCTTTGCCCATATAATCCTCCAAGGGATCCGAAATATCTGTTCTCAGATTCCACAGAAATAAGGCCAGCAAAGAGATCCACGAAATACAGATGTAACTCTCTGAGATGAATTAACAGAACACTAAGCAGTTTCTCAGAAAGCTTCTTTCCAGATTTCATCTGAGGATATTTCGTTTTTCACCATAGCCCTCTAAGGGCTTCCAAATATCACTTTGCCAATTCCACAAGAACTGTCTTAGCGAAAGGCTTCTTGAGGGGAAAGCTGTAACTCTGTGAGATGATTTCAGAGAACACAAAGAAGTTTCTCAGAAAGCTTCTTTCTCTTTGTTATCGGTGGATATTTCCTTTGGCCCTATAGTCTTTCAAGGGATCCGAAATATCTGTTCTCAGATTCCACAGAAATAAGGCTAGGAAAGAGATACACGAAATACAGATGTAACCCTGTGAGATGAATTAACAGAACACTAAGCAGTTTCTCAGAAAGCTTTTTCCAGATTTCATCTGAGGATATTTCCTTTTTCACCATAGCCCCCTATGGGCTTCCAAATATCACTTTGCCATTTCCACAAGAACTGTTTTAGCGAAAGGCTTCTTGAGGGGAAAGCTGTAACTCTGTGAGATGATTTCACAGAACACAAAGAAGTTTCTCAGAAAGCTTTTTTCTCTTTGTTATCGGAGGATATTTCCTTTGGCCCTATAGTCTTCCAAGGGATCCGAAATATCTGTTCTCAGATTCCACAGAAATGAGGCTAGCAAAGAGATACACGAAATACAGATGTAACTCTGTGAGATGAATTAACAGAACACTAAGCAGTTTCTCAGAAAGCTTTTTCCAGTTTTCATCTGAGGATATTTCCTTTTTCACCTTAGCCCTCTATGGGCTTCCAAATATCACTTTACCAATTCCACAAGAACTGTCTTAGCGAAAGGCTTCTTGAGGGGAAAGCTGTAACTCTGTGAGATGATTTCAAAGAACACAAAGAAGTTTCTCAGAAAGCTTCTTTCTCTTTGTTATCGGAGGATATTTCCTTTGGACCTATAGTCTTCCAAAGGATCCGAAATATCTGTTCTCAGATTCCACAGAAATAAGGCTAGCAAAGAGATCGACGAAATACACATGTAACTCTGTGAGATGAATTAACAGAACACTAAGCAGTTTCTCAGAAAGCTTTTTCCAGATTTCATCTGAGGATATTTCCTTTTTCACCTTAGCCCTCTATGGGCTTCCAAATATCACTTTGCCAATTCCACAAGAACTGTCTTAGCGAAAGGCTTCTTGAGGGGAAAGCTGTAACTCTGTGAGATGATTTCACAGAACACAAAGAAGTTTCTCAGAAAGCTTCTTTCTCTTTGTTATCGGAGGATATTTCCTTTGGACATATAGTCTTCCAAAGGATCCGAAATATCTGTTCTCAGATTCCACAGAAATAAGGCTAGCAAAGAGATCGACGAAATACACATGTAACTCTGTGAGATCAATTAACAGAACACTAAGCAGTTTCTCAGAAAGCTTCTTTGCAGATTTCATCTGAGGATATTTCCTTTTTCACCATAGCCCTCTATGGGCTTCCAAATATCACTTTGCCATTTCCACAAGAACTGTCTTAGCGAAAGGCTTCTTGAGGGGAAATCTGTAACTCTGTGAGATGATTTCACAGAACCCAAAGAAGTTTCTCAGAAAGCTTCTTTCTCTTTGTTATCGGAGGATATTTCCTTTGGCCCTATAGTCTTCCAAGGGATCCGAAATATCTGTTCTCAGATTCCACAGAAATAAGGCTAGCAAAGAGATCCACGAAATACTGATGTAACTCTGTGAGATGAATTAACAGAACACTAAGCAGTTTCTCAGAAAGCTTCTTTCCAGATTTCATCTGAGGATATTTCCTTTTTCATCATAGCCCTCTATGGGCTCCCAAATAGCACTTTGCCAATCCCACGAGAACTGTCTTAGCGAAAGGCTCCTTGAGGGGAAAGCTGTAACTCTGTGAGATGATTTCACAGAACACAAAGAAGTTTTTCAGAAAGCTTCTTTCTCTTTGTTATCGGAGCATATTTCCGTTGGACCTATAGTCTTCCAAGGGATTCGAAATATCTGTTCTCAGATTCCACAGAAATAAGGCTAGCAAAGAGATCCACGAAATACAGATATAACACTGTGAGATGAATTAACAGAACACTAAACAGTTTCTCAGAAAGCTTCTTTCCAGATTTCATCTGAGGATATTTCCTTTTTCACCATAGCCCTCTATGGGCTCCAAATGTCACTTTGCCAATTCCACAAGAACTGTCTTGGCGAAACGCTTCTTGAGGGGAAAGCTGTAATTCTGTGAGATCATTTCACAGAACATAAAGAAGTTTCTCAGAAAGCTTCTTTCTCTTTGTTATCGGAGGATATTTCCTTTGGCCCTATAGTCTTCCAAGGGATCCGAAATATCTGTTCTCAGATTCCACAGAAATAAGGCTAGCAAAGAGATCCACGAAATACAGATGTAACACTGTGAGATGAATTAACAGAACACTAAGCAGTTTCTCAGAAAGCTTCTTTCCAGATTTCATCTGAGGATATTTCCTTTTTCAACATAGCCCTCTATGGGCTTACAAATATCACTTTGCCAATTCCACAAGAACTGTCTTAGCGAAAGGCTTCTTGAGGGGAAAGCTGTAACTCTGTGAGATGATTTCACAGAACACAAAGAAGTTTCTCAGAAAGCTTCTTTCTCTTTGTTATCGGAGGATATTTCCTTTGCCCCTATAGTCTTCCAAGGGATCCGAAATATCTGTTCTCAGATTCCACAGAAATGAGGCTAGCAAAGAGATCCACGAAATACAGATGTAACTCTGTGAGATGAATTAACAGAACACTAAGCAGTTTCTCAGAAAGCTTTTTCCAGATTTCATCTGAGGATATTTCCTTTTTCACCTTAGCCCTCTAAGGGCTTCCAAATATCACTTTGCCAATTCCACAAGAACTGTCTTAGCGAAAGGCTTCTTGAGGGGAAAGCTGTAACTCTGTGAGATGATTTCAAAGAACACAAAGAAGTTTCTCAGAAAGCTTCTTTCTCTTTGATATCGGAGGATATTTCCTTTGGCCCTATAGTCTTCCAAGGGATCCGAAATATCTGCTCTCAGATTCCACAGAAATAAGGCTAGCAAAGAGATCCACGAAATACAAATGTAACTCTCTGAGATGAATTAACAGAACACTAAGCAGTTTCTCAGAAATCTTCTTTCCAGATTTCATCTGAGGATATTTCGTTTTTCACAATAGCCCTCTATGGGCTTCCAAATATCACTTTGCCAATTCCACAAGAACTGTCTTAGCGAAAGGCTTCTTGAGGGGAAAGCTGTAACTCTGTGAGATGATTTCACAGAACACAAAGAAGTTTCTCAGACAGCTTCTTTCTCTTTGTTATCGGAGGATATTTCCTTTGGCCCTATAGTCTTCCAAAGGATCCGAAATATCTGTTCTCAGATTCCACAGAAATAAGGCTAGCAAAGCGATCGACGAAATACAGATGTAACTCTGTGAGATGAATTAACAGAACACTAAGCAGTTTCTCAGAAAGCTTCTTTCCAGATTTCATCTGAGGATATTTCCTTTTTGACCATAGCCCTCTATGGGCTTCCAAATATCACTTTGCCAATTCCCCAAGAACTGTCTTAGCGAAAGGCTTCTTGAGAGGAAAGCTGTAACTCTGTGAGATGATTTCACAGAACACAAAGAAGTTTCTCAGAAAGCTTCTTTCTCTTTGTTATCGGAGGATATTTTCTTTGGCCCAATAGTCTTCCAAGGGATCCGAAATATCTGTTCTCAGATTAAACAGAAATAAGGCTAGCAAATGATCGACGAAATACAGATGTAACTCTGTGAGATGAATTAACAGAACACTAAGCAGTTATTCAGAAAGCTTCTTTCCAGATTTCATCTGAGGATATTTCCTTTTTCACCATAGCCCTCTATGGGTTCCAAATATCACTTTGCCCATTCCACAAAAACTGTCTTAGCGAAAGGCATCTTGAGGGGAAAGCTGTAACTCTGTGAGATGATTTCACAGAACACAAAGAAGTTTCTCAGAAAGCTTCTTTCTCTTTGTTATCGGAGGATATTTCCTTTGGCCCTATAGTCTTTCAAGGGATCCGAAATATCTGTTCTCAGATTCCACAGAAATAAGGCTAGCAAAGAGATACACGAAATACAGATGTAACTCTGTGAGATGAATTAACAGAACACTAAGCAGTTTCTCAGAAAGCTTTTTCCAGATTTCATCTGAGGATATTTCCTTTTTCACCATAGCCCCCAATGGGCTTCCAAATATCACTTTGCCATTTCCACAAGAACTGTTTTATCGAAAGGCTTCTTGAGGGGAAAGCTGTAACTCTGTGAGATGATTTCAAACAACACAAAGAAGTTTCTCAGAAAGCTTTTTTCTCTTTGTTATCGGAGGATATTTCCTTTGGCCCTATAGTCTTCCAAGGGATCCGAAATATCTGTTCTCAGATTCCACAGAAATGAGGCTAGCAAAGAGATCCACGAAATGCAGATGTAACTCTGTGAGATGAATTAACAGAACACTAAGCAGTTTCTCAGAAACCTTTTTCCAGATTTCATCTGAGGATATTTCCTTTTTCACCTTAGCCCTCTATGGGCTTCCAAATATCACTTTGCCAATTCCACAAGAACTGTCTTAGCGAAAGGCTTCTTGAGGGGAGAGCTGTAACTCTGTGAGATGATTTCAAAGAACACAAAGAAGTTTCTCAGAAAGCTTCTTTCTCTTTGTTATCGGAGGATATTTCCTTTGGACCTATAGTCTTCCAAAGGATCCGAAATATCTGTTCTCAGATTCCACAGAAATAAGGCTAGCAAAGAGATCGACGAAATACACATGTAACTCTGTGAGATGAATTAACAGAACACTAAGCAGTTTCTCAGAAAGCTTTTTCCAGATTTCATCTGAGGATATTTCCTTTTTCACCTTAGCCCTCTATGGGCTTCCAAATATCACTTTGCCAATTCCACAAGAACTGTCTTAGCGAAAGGCTTCTTGAGGGGAAAGCTGTAACTCTGTGAGATGATTTCAAAGAACACAAAGAAGTTTCTCAGAAAGCTTCTTTCTCTTTGTTATCGGAGGATATTTACTTTGGACCTATAGTCTTACAAAGGATCCGAAATATCTGTTCTCAGATTCCACAGAAATAAGGCTAGCAAAGAGATCGACGAAATACACATGTAACTCTGTGAGATGAATTAACAGAACACTAAGCAGTTTCTCAGAAAGCTCCTTTCCAGATTTCATCTGAGGATATTTCCTTTTTCACCATAGCCTTCTATGGGCTCCCAAATAGCACTTTGCCAATCCCACGAGAACTGTCTTAGCGAAAGGCTTCTTGAGGGGAAAGCTGTAACTCTGTGAGATGATTTCACAGAACACAAAGAAGTTTCTCAGAAAGCTTCTTTCTCTTTGTTATCGGAGGATATTTCCTTTGGACCTATAGTCTTCCAAGGGATCCGAAATATCTGTTCTCAGATTCCACAGAAATAAGGCTAGCAAAGAGATCCATGAAATACAGATGTAACTCTGTGAGATGAATTAACAGAACACTAAGCAGTTTCTCAGAAATCTTCTTTCCAGATTTCATCTGAGGATATTTCCTTTTTCACCATAGCCCTCTATGGGCTTCCAAATATCACTTTGCCATTTCCACAAGAACTGTCTTAGAGAAAGGGTTCTTGAGGGGAATGCTGTACTCTGTGAGATGATTTCACAGAACACAAAGAAGTTTCTCAGAAAGCTTCTTTCTATTTGTTATCCGAGGATATTTCCTTTGCCTCTATAATCCTTCAAGGGATCCGAAATACCTGTTCTCAGATTCCACAGAAATAAGGCCAGCAAAGAGATCCACGAAATACAGATGTAACTCTCTGAGATGAATTAACAGAACACTAAGCAGTTTCTCAGAAAGCTTCTTTCCAGATTTCATCTGAGGATATTTCGTTTTTCACCATAGCCCTCTAAGGGCTTCCAAATATCACTTTGACAATTCCACAAGAACTGTCTTACCGAAAGGCTTCTTGAGGGGAAAGCTGTAACTCTGTGAGATGATTTCACAGAACACAAAGAAGTTTCTCAGAAAGCTTCTTTCTCTTTGTTATCGGAGGATATTTCCTTTGGCCCTATAGTCTTTCAAGGGATCCGAAATATCTGTTCTCAGATTCCACAGAAATAAGGCTAGCAAAGAGATACACGAAATACAGATGTAACTCTGTGAGATGAATTAACAGAACACTAAGCAGTTTCTCAGAAAGCTTTTTCCAGATTTCATCTGAGGATATTTCCTTTTTCACCATAGCCCCCAATGGGCTTCCAAATATCACTTTGCCATTTCCACAAGAACTGTTTTAGCGAAAGGCTTCTTGAAGGGAAAGCTGTAACTCTGTGAGATGATTTCAAACAACACAAAGAAGTTTCTCAGAAAGCTTTTTTCTCTTTGTTATCGGAGGATATTTCCTTTGGCCCTATAGTCTTCCAAGGGATCCGAAATATCTGTTCTCAGATTCCACAGAAATGAGGCTAGCAAAGAGATCCACGAAATACAGATGTAACTCTGTGAGATGAATTAACAGAACACTAAGCAGTTTCTCAGAAAGCTTCTTTCCAGATTTCATCTGAGGATATTTCCTTTTTCACCATAGCCCTCTAAGGGCTCCCAAATAGCACTTTGCCAATCCCACGAGAACTGTCTTAGCGAAAGGCTTCTTGAGGGGAAAGCTGTAACTCTGTGAGATGATTTCACAGAACACAAAGAAGTTTCTCAGAAAGCTTCTTTCTCTTTGTTATCGGAGCATATTTCCGTTGGCCCTATAGTCTTCCAAGGGATCCGAAATATCTGTTCTCAGATTCCACAGAAATAAGGCTAGCAAAGAGATCCACGAAATACAGATATAACACTGTGAGATGAATTAACAGAACACTAAACAGTTTCTCAGAAAGCTTCTTTCCAGATTTCATCTGAGGATATTTCCTTTTTCACCATAGCCCTCTATGGGCTCCAAATGTCACTTTGCCAATTCCACAAGAACTGTCTTGGCGAAACGCTTCTTGAGGGGAAAGCTGTAATTCTGTGAGATCATTACACAGAACATAAAGAAGTTTCTCAGAAAGCTTCTTTCTCTTTGTTACCGGAGGATATTTCCTTTGGCCCTATAGTCTTCCAAGGGATCCGAAATATCTATTCTCAGATTCCACAGAAATAAGGCTAGCAAAGAGATCCACGAAATACAGATGTAACTCTGTGAGATGAATTAACAGAACACTAAGCAGTTTCTCAGAAAGCTTCTTTCCAGATTTCATCTGAGGATATTTCCTTTTTCACCATAGCCCTCTATGGGCTCCCAAATAGCACTTTGCCAATCCCACGAGAACTGTCTTAGCGAAAGGCTTCTTGAGGGGAAAGCTGTAACTCTGTGAGATGATTTCACAGAACACAAAGAAGTTTCTCAGAAAGCTTCTTTCTCTTTGTTATCGGAGGATATTTCCTTTGGACCTATAGTCTTCCAAGGGATCCGAAATATCTGTTCTCAGATTCCACAGAAATAAGGCTAGCAAAGAGATCCACGAAATACAGATGTAACTCTGTGAGATGAATTAACAGAACACTAAGCAGTTTCTCAGAAATCTTCTTTCCAGATTTCATCTGAGGATATTTCCTTTTTCACCATAGCCCTCTTTGGGCTTCCAAATATCACTTTGCCAATTCCACAAGAACTGTCTTAGCGAAAGGCTTCTTGAGGGGAAAGCTGTAACTCTGTGAGATGATTTCACAGAACACTAAGAAGTTTCTCAGAAAGCTTATTTATCTTTGTTATCGTGGGATATTTCCTTTGGCCCTATAGTCTTCCAAGGGATCCGAAATATCTGTTCTCAGTTTCCACAGAAATAAGGCTAGCAAATGATCGACGAAATACAGATGTAACTCTGTGAGATGAATTAACAGAACACTAAGCAGTTTCTCAGAAAGCTTCTTTCCAGATTTCATCTGAGGATATTTCCTTTTTCACCATAGCCCTCTATGGGCTTCCAAATATCACTTTGCCAATTCCACAACAACTGTCTTAGAGAAAGGGTTCTTGAGGGGAATGCTCTACTCTGTGAAATGATTTCACAGAACACAAAGAAGTTTCTCAGAAAGCTTCTTTCTATTTGTTATCCGAGGATATTTCCTTTGCCCATATAATCCTCCAAGGGATCCGAAATATCTGTTCTCAGATTCCACAGAAATAAGGCCAGCAAAGAGATCCACGAAATACAGATGTAACTCTCTGAGATGAATTAACAGAACACTAAGCAGTTTCTCAGAAAGCTTCTTTCCAGATTTCATCTGAGGATATTTCGTTTTTCACCATAGCCCTCTAAGGGCTTCCAAATATCACTTTGCCAATTCCACAAGAACTGTCTTAGCGAAAGGCTTCTTGAGGGGAAAGCTGTAACTCTGTGAGATGATTTCAGAGAACACAAAGAAGTTTCTCAGAAAGCTTCTTTCTCTTTGTTATCGGTGGATATTTCCTTTGGCCCTATAGTCTTTCAAGGGATCCGAAATATCTGTTCTCAGATTCCACAGAAATAAGGCTAGGAAAGAGATACACGAAATACAGATGTAACCCTGTGAGATGAATTAACAGAACACTAAGCAGTTTCTCAGAAAGCTTTTTCCAGATTTCATCTGAGGATATTTCCTTTTTCACCATAGCCCCCTATGGGCTTCCAAATATCACTTTGCCATTTCCACAAGAACTGTTTTAGCGAAAGGCTTCTTGAGGGGAAAGCTGTAACTCTGTGAGATGATTTCACAGAAC
This sequence comes from Macaca nemestrina, assembly GCF_043159975.1. Classification (NCBI taxonomy): domain Eukaryota; kingdom Metazoa; phylum Chordata; class Mammalia; order Primates; family Cercopithecidae; genus Macaca; species Macaca nemestrina. The sequence continues at coordinate 100,383,777 of NC_092137.1, forward strand.
ACAAAGAAGTTTCTCAGAAAGCTTTTTTCTCTTTGTTATCGGAGGATATTTCCTTTGGCCCTATAGTCTTCCAAGGGATCCGAAATATCTGTTCTCAGATTCCACAGAAATGAGGCTAGCAAAGAGATACACGAAATACAGATGTAACTCTGTGAGATGAATTAACAGAACACTAAGCAGTTTCTCAGAAAGCTTTTTCCAGTTTTCATCTGAGGATATTTCCTTTTTCACCTTAGCCCTCTATGGGCTTCCAAATATCACTTTACCAATTCCACAAGAACTGTCTTAGCGAAAGGCTTCTTGAGGGGAAAGCTGTAACTCTGTGAGATGATTTCAAAGAACACAAAGAAGTTTCTCAGAAAGCTTCTTTCTCTTTGTTATCGGAGGATATTTCCTTTGGACCTATAGTCTTCCAAAGGATCCGAAATATCTGTTCTCAGATTCCACAGAAATAAGGCTAGCAAAGAGATCGACGAAATACACATGTAACTCTGTGAGATGAATTAACAGAACACTAAGCAGTTTCTCAGAAAGCTTTTTCCAGATTTCATCTGAGGATATTTCCTTTTTCACCTTAGCCCTCTATGGGCTTCCAAATATCACTTTGCCAATTCCACAAGAACTGTCTTAGCGAAAGGCTTCTTGAGGGGACAGCTGTAACTCTGTGAGATGATTTCACAGAACACAAAGAAGTTTCTCAGAAAGCTTCTTTCTCTTTGTTATCGGAGGATATTTCCTTTGGACATATAGTCTTCCAAAGGATCCGAAATATCTGTTCTCAGATTCCACAGAAATAAGGCTAGCAAAGAGATCGACGAAATACACATGTAACTCTGTGAGATCAATTAACAGAACACTAAGCAGTTTCTCAGAAAGCTTCTTTGCAGATTTCATCTGAGGATATTTCCTTTTTCACCATAGCCCTCTATGGGCTTCCAAATATCACTTTGCCATTTCCACAAGAACTGTCTTAGCGAAAGGCTTCTTGAGGGGAAATCTGTAACTCTGTGAGATGATTTCACAGAACCCAAAGAAGTTTCTCAGAAAGCTTCTTTCTCTTTGTTATCGGAGGATATTTCCTTTGGCCCTATAGTCTTCCAAGGGATCCGAAATATCTGTTCTCAGATTCCACAGAAATAAGGCTAGCAAAGAGATCCACGAAATACTGATGTAACTCTGTGAGATGAATTAACAGAACACTAAGCAGTTTCTCAGAAAGCTTCTTTCCAGATTTCATCTGAGGATATTTCCTTTTTCATCATAGCCCTCTATGGGCTCCCAAATAGCACTTTGCCAATCCCACGAGAACTGTCTTAGCGAAAGGCTCCTTGAGGGGAAAGCTGTAACTCTGTGAGATGATTTCACAGAACACAAAGAAGTTTTTCAGAAAGCTTCTTTCTCTTTGTTATCGGAGCATATTTCCGTTGGACCTATAGTCTTCCAAGGGATTCGAAATATCTGTTCTCAGATTCCACAGAAATAAGGCTAGCAAAGAGATCCACGAAATACAGATATAACACTGTGAGATGAATTAACAGAACACTAAACAGTTTCTCAGAAAGCTTCTTTCCAGATTTCATCTGAGGATATTTCCTTTTTCACCATAGCCCTCTATGGGCTCCAAATGTCACTTTGCCAATTCCACAAGAACTGTCTTGGCGAAACGCTTCTTGAGGGGAAAGCTGTAATTCTGTGAGATCATTTCACAGAACATAAAGAAGTTTCTCAGAAAGCTTCTTTCTCTTTGTTATCGGAGGATATTTCCTTTGGCCCTATAGTCTTCCAAGGGATCCGAAATATCTGTTCTCAGATTCCACAGAAATAAGGCTAGCAAAGAGATCCACGAAATACAGATGTAACACTGTGAGATGAATTAACAGAACACTAAGCAGTTTCTCAGAAAGCTTCTTTCCAGATTTCATCTGAGGATATTTCCTTTTTCAACATAGCCCTCTATGGGCTTACAAATATCACTTTGCCAATTCCACAAGAACTGTCTTAGCGAAAGGCTTCTTGAGGGGAAAGCTGTAACTCTGTGAGATGATTTCACAGAACACAAAGAAGTTTCTCAGAAAGCTTCTTTCTCTTTGTTATCGGAGGATATTTCCTTTGGCCCTATAGTCTTCCAAGGGATCCGAAATATCTGTTCTCAGATTCCACAGAAATAAGGCTAGCAAAGAGATCCACGAAATACTGATGTAACTCTGTGAGATGAATTAACAGAACACTAAGCAGTTTCTCAGAAAGCTTCTTTCCAGATTTCATCTGAGGATATTTCCTTTTTCATCATAGCCCTCTATGGGCTCCCAAATAGCACTTTGCCAATCCCACGAGAACTGTCTTAGCGAAAGGCTCCTTGAGGGGAAAGCTGTAACTCTGTGAGATGATTTCACAGAACACAAAGAAGTTTTTCAGAAAGCTTCTTTCTCTTTGTTATCGGAGCATATTTCCGTTGGACCTATAGTCTTCCAAGGGATTCGAAATATCTGTTCTCAGATTCCACAGAAATAAGGCTAGCAAAGAGATCCACGAAATACAGATATAACACTGTGAGATGAATTAACAGAACACTAAACAGTTTCTCAGAAAGCTTCTTTCCAGATTTCATCTGAGGATATTTCCTTTTTCACCATAGCCCTCTATGGGCTCCAAATGTCACTTTGCCAATTCCACAAGAACTGTCTTGGCGAAACGCTTCTTGAGTGGAAAGCTGTAATTCTGTGAGATCATTTCACAGAACATAAAGAAGTTTCTCAGAAAGCTTCTTTCTCTTTGTTATCGGAGGATATTTCCTTTGGCCCTATAGTCTTCCAAGGGATCCGAAATATCTGTTCTCAGATTCCACAGAAATAAGGCTAGCAAAGAGATCCACGAAATACAGATGTAACACTGTGAGATGAATTAACAGAACACTAAGCAGTTTCTCAGAAAGCTTCTTTCCAGATTTCATCTGAGGATATTTCCTTTTTCAACATAGCCCTCTATGGGCTTACAAATATCACTTTGCCAATTCCACAAGAACTGTCTTAGCGAAAGGCTTCTTGAGGGGAAAGCTGTAACTCTGTGAGATGATTTCACAGAACACAAAGAAGTTTCTCAGAAAGCTTCTTTCTCTTTGTTATCGGAGGATATTTCCTTTGCCCCTATAGTCTTCCAAGGGATCCGAAATATCTGTTCTCAGATTCCACAGAAATGAGGCTAGCAAAGAGATCCACGAAATACAGATGTAACTCTGTGAGATGAATTAACAGAACACTAAGCAGTTTCTCAGAAAGCTTTTTCCAGATTTCATCTGAGGATATTTCCTTTTTCACCTTAGCCCTCTAAGGGCTTCCAAATATCACTTTGCCAATTCCACAAGAACTGTCTTAGCGAAAGGCTTCTTGAGGGGAAAGCTGTAACTCTGTGAGATGATTTCAAAGAACACAAAGAAGTTTCTCAGAAAGCTTCTTTCTCTTTGATATCAGAGGATATTTCCTTTGGCCCTATAGTCTTCCAAGGGATCCGAAATATCTGCTCTCAGATTCCACAGAAATAAGGCTAGCAAAGAGATCCACGAAATACAAATGTAACTCTCTGAGATGAATTAACAGAACACTAAGCAGTTTCTCAGAAATCTTCTTTCCAGATTTCATCTGAGGATATTTCGTTTTTCACAATAGCCCTCTATGGGCTTCCAAATATCACTTTGCCAATTCCACAAGAACTGTCTTAGCGAAAGGCTTCTTGAGGGGAAAGCTGTAACTCTGTGAGATGATTTCACAGAACACAAAGAAGTTTCTCAGACAGCTTCTTTCTCTTTGTTATCGGAGGATATTTCCTTTGGCCCTATAGTCTTCCAAAGGATCCGAAATATCTGTTCTCAGATTCCACAGAAATAAGGCTAGCAAAGCGATCGACGAAATACAGATGTAACTCTGTGAGATGAATTAACAGAACACTAAGCAGTTTCTCAGAAAGCTTCTTTCCAGATTTCATCTGAGGATATTTCCTTTTTGACCATAGCCCTCTATGGGCTTCCAAATATCACTTTGCCAATTCCCCAAGAACTGTCTTAGCGAAAGGCTTCTTGAGAGGAAAGCTGTAACTCTGTGAGATGATTTCACAGAACACAAAGAAGTATCTCAGAAAGCTTCTTTCTCTTTGTTATCGGAGGATATTTTCTTTGGCCCTATAGTCTTCCAAGGGATCCGAAATATCGGTTCTCAAATTCCACAGAAATAAGGCTAGCAAAGAGATCCACGAAATACAGATGTAACTCTGTGAGATGAATTAACAGAACACTAAGCAGTTTCTCAGAAAGCTTCTTTCCAGACTTCATCTGAGGATATTTCCTTTTTCACCATAGCCCTCTACGGGGTTCCAAATATCACTTTTCCAATTCCACAAGAACTGTCTTAGCGAAAGGCTTCTTGAGGGGAAATCTGTAACTCTGTGAGTTGATTTCACAGAACACTAAGAAGTGTGTCAGAAAGCTTATTTATCTTTGTTATCGGAGGATATTTCCTTTGGCCCAATAGTCTTCCAAGGGATCCGAAATATCTGTTCTCAGATTAAACAGAAATAAGGCTAGCAAATGATCGACGAAATACAGATGTAACTCTGTGAGATGAATTAACAGAACACTAAGCAGTTATTCAGAAAGCTTCTTTCCAGATTTCATCTGAGGATATTTCCTTTTTCACCATAGCCCTCTATGGGTTCCAAATATCACTTTGCCCATTCCACAAAAACTGTCTTAGCGAAAGGCATCTTGAGGGGAAAGCTGTAACTCTGTGAGATGATTTCACAGAACACAAAGAAGTTTCTCAGAAAGCTTCTTTCTATTTTTTATCCGAGGATATTTCCTTTGGCCCTATAGTCTTCCACGGGATCCGAAATATCTGTTCTCAGACTCCACAAACATAAGGCTAGCAAAGAGATCCACCAATACAGATATAACTCTGTGAGATGAATTAACAGAAAACTAAGCAGTTTCTCAGAAAGCTTCTTTCCAGATTTCATCTGAGGATATTTCCTTTTTCACCATAGCCCTCTATGGGCTTCCAAATATAACTTTGCCAATTCCACAAGAACTGTCTTAGCGAATGGCTTCTTGAGGGGAAAGTTGTAACTCTGTGAGATGATTTCACAGAACACAAAGAAGTTTCTCAGAAAGCTTCTTTCTCTTTGTTATCGGAGGACATTTCCTTTGGCCGTATAGTCTTCCAAGGGATCCGAAATATCTGTTCTCAGATTCCACAGAAATAAGGCTAGCTAAGAGATCCACGAAATACAGATGTAACTCTGTGAGATGAATTAACAGAACACTAAGCAGTTTCTCAGAAAGCTTCTTTCCAGATTTCATCTGAGGATATTTCCTTTTTCACCATAGCCCTCTATTGGCTTACAAATATCACTTTGCCCATTCCACAACAACTGTCTTAGCGAAAGGCTTCTTGAGGGGAAAGCTGTAACTCTGTGAGATGATTTCACGGAACACAAAGAAGTTTCTCAGAAAGCTTCTTTCTCTTTGTTATCGGAGGACATTTCCTTTGGCCGTATAGTCTTCCAAGGGATCCGAAACATCTGTTCTCAGATTCCACAGAAATAAGGCTAGCAAAGAGATCCACGAAATACAGATGTAACTCTGTGAGATGAATTAACAGAACACTAAGCAGTTTCTCAGAAAGCTTCTTTCCAGATTTCATCTGAGGATATTTCCTTTTTCACCGTAGCCCTCTATGGGCTTACAAATATCACTTTGCCAATTCCACAACAACTGTCTTAGCGAAAGGCTTCTTGAGGGGAAAGCTGTAACTCTGTGAGATGATTTCACGGAACACAAAGAAGTTTCTCAGAAAGCTTCTTTCTCTTTGTTATCGGAGGATATTTCCTTTGGCCCTATAGTCTTCCAAGGGATCCGAAATATCTGCTCTCAGATTCCACAGAAATAAGGCTAGCAAAGAGATCCACGAAATACAGATGTAACTCTCTGAGATGAATTAACAGAACACTAAGCAGTTTCTCAGAAATCTTCTTTCCAGATTTCATCTGAGGATATTTCGTTTTTCACAATAGCCCTCTATGGGCTTCCAAATATCACTTTGCCAATTCCACAAGAACTGTCTTACCGAAAGGCCTCTTGAGGGGAAAGCTGTAACTCTGTGAGATGATTTCACAGAAGACAAAGAAGTTTCTCAGAAAGCTTCTTTCTCTTTGTTATCGGAGGATATTTCCTTTGGCCCTATAGTCGTCCAGGGGATCCGAAATATCTGTTCTCAGATTCCACAGATATAAGGCTAGCTAAGAGATCCACGAAATACAGATGTAACTCTGTGAGATGAATTAACAGAACACTAAGCAGTTTCTCAGAAAGCTTTTTCCAGATTTCATCTGAGGATATTTCCTTTTTCACCATAGCCCTCTATGGGCTTCCAAATATCACTTTGCCAATTCCACAAGAACTGTCTTAGCGAAAGGCTTCTTGAAGGGAAAGCTGTAACTCTGTGAGATGATTTCAAAGAACACAAAGAAGTTTCTCAGAAAGCTTCTTTCTCTTTGTTATCGGAGGATATTTCCTTTGGCCCTATAGTCTTCCAACGGATCCGAAATATCTGTTCTCAGAATCCACAGAAATAAGGCTAGCAAAGAGATCCACGAAATACAGATGTAACACTGTAAGATGAATTAACAGAACACTAAGCAGTTTCTTAGAAAGCTTCTTTCAAGATTTCATCTGAGGATATTTCCTTTTTCACCATAGCCCTCTATGGGCTTCCAAATATCACTTTTACAATTCCACAAGAACTGTCTTAGCGAAAGGCTTCTTGAGGGGAAAGCTGTAACACTGTGAGATGATTTCAAAGAACACAAAGAAGTTTCTCAGACAGCTTCTTTCTCTTTGTTATCGGAGGATATTTCCTTTGGCCCTATAGTCTTCCAAAGGATCCGAAATATCTGTTCTCAGATTCCACAGAAATAAGGCTAGCAAAGCGATCGACGAAATACAGATGTAACTCTGTGAGATGAATTAAAAGAACACTAAGCAGTTTCTCAGAAAGCTTCTTTCCAGATTTCATCTGAGGATATTTCCTATTTCACCATAGCCCTCTACGGGCTTCCAAATATCACTTTGCCAATTCCCCAAGAACTGTCTTAGCGAAAGGCTTCTTGAGAGGAAAGCTGTAACTCGGTGAGATGATTTCACAGAACACAAAGAAGTTTCTCAGAAAGCTTCTTTCTCTTTGTTATCGGAGTATATTTCCTTTGGCCCTATAGTCTTCCAAGGGATCCGAAATATCTGTTCTCAGATTCCACAGAAATAAGGCTAGCAAAGATATCCACGAAATACAGATGTAACTCTGTGAGATGAATTAACAGAACACTAAGCAGTTTCTCAGAAAGCTTCTTTCCAGATTTCATCTGAGGATATTTCCTTTTTCACCATAGCCCTCTATGGGCTTCCAAATATCACTTTGCCAATTCCACAAGAACTGTCTTAGCGAAAGGCTTCTTGAGGGGAAAGCTGTAACTCTGTGAGATGATTTCACAGAACACTAAGAAGTTTCTCAGAAAGCTTCTTTCTCTTTGTTATCGGAGGATATTTCCTTTGGCCCTATAGTCTTCCAAGGGATCAGAAATATCTGTTCTCAGATTAAACAGAAATAAGGCTAGCAAATGATCGACGAAATACAGATGTAACTCTCTGAGATGAATTAACAGAACACTAAGCAGTTATTCAGAAAGCTTCTTTCCAGATTTCATCTGAGGGTATTTCCTTTTTCACCGTAGCCCTCTATGGGTTTCCAAATATCACTTTGCCCATTCCACAACAACTGTCTTAGCGAAAGGCTTCTTGAGGGGACAGCTGTAACTCTGTGAGATGATTTCACGGAACACAAAGAAGTTTCTCAGAAAGCTTCTTTCTCTTTGTTATCGGAGGACATTTCCTTTGGCCGTATAGTCTTTCAAGGGATCCGAAATATCTGTTCTCAGATTCCACAGAAATAAGGCTAGCAAAGAGATCCACGAAATACAGATGTAACTCTGTGAGATGAATTAACAGAACACTAAGCAGTTTCTCAGAAAGCTTCTTTCCAGATTTCATCTGAGGATATTTCCTTTTTCACCATAGCCCACTATGGGCTTACAAATATCACTTTGCCAATTCCACAACAACTGTCTTAGCGAAAGGCTTCTTGAGGGGAAAGCTGTAACTCTGAGAGATGATTTCACGGAACACAAAGAAGTTTCTCAGAAAGCTTCTTTCTCTTTGTTATCGAAGGATATTTCCTTTGGCCCTATAGTCTTCCAAGGGATCCGAAATATCTGCTCTCAGATTCCACAGAAATAAGGCTAGCAAAGAGATCCACGAAATACAGATGTAACTCTCTGAGATGAATTAACAGAACACTAAGCAGTTTCTCAAAAATCTTCTTTCCAGATTTCATCTGAGGATATTTCGTTTTTCACAATAGCCCTTTAGGGGCTTCCAAATATCACTTTGCCAATTCCACAAGAACTGTCTTACCGAAAGACCTCTTGAAGGGAAAGCTGTAACTCTGTGAGATGATTTCACAGAACACAAAGAAGTTTCTCAGAAAGCTTCTTTCTCTTTGTTATCGGAGGATTTTTCCTTTGGCCCTATAGTCTTCCAAGGGATCCGAAATATCTGTTCTCAGATTCCACAGAAATGAGGCTAGCAAAGAGATCCACGAAATACAGATGTAAATCTGTGAGATGAATTAACAGAACACTAAGCAGTTTCTCAGAAAGCTTCTTTCCAGATTTCATCTGAGGATATTTCCTTTTTCACCATAGCCCTCTATGGGCTTCCAAATATCACTATTACAATTCCACAAGAACTGTTTTAGCGAATGGCTTCTTGAGGGGAAAGCTGTAACTCTGTGAGATGATTTCAAAGAACACAAAGAAGTTTCTCAGAAAGCTTCTTTCTCTTTGTTATCGGTGGATATTTCCTTTGGCCCTATAGTCTTCCAAGGGATCCGAAATATCTGTTCTCAGATTCCACAGAAATGAGGCTAGCAAAGAGATCCAAGAAATACAGATGTAACTCTGTGAGATGAATTAACAGAACACTAAGCAGTTTCTCAGAAAGCTTCTTTCCAGATTTCATCTGAGGATATTTCCTTTTTCACCATAGCCCTCTATGGGCTTCCAAATATCACTTTGCCAATTCCCCAAGAACTGTCTTAGCGAAAGGCTTCTTGAGAGGAAAGCTGTAACTCTGTGAGATGATTTCACAGAACACAAAGAAGTTTCTCAGAAAGCTTCTTTCTCTTAGTTATCGGAGGATATTTCCTTTGACCCTATAGTCTTCCAAGGGATCCGAAATATCTGTTCTCAGATTCCACAGAAATAAGGCTAGCAAAGAGATCCACGAAATACAGATGTAACTCTGTGAGATGAATTAACAGAACACTAAGCAGTTTCTCAGAAATCTTCTTTCCAGATTTCATCTGAGGATATTTCGTTTTTCACCATAGCCCTCTATGGGCTTCCAAATATAACTTTGCCAATTCCACAAGAACTGTCTTAGCGAAAGGCTTCTTGAGGGGAAAGCTGTAACTCTGTGAGATGATTTCACAGAACACTAAGAAGTGTGTCAGAAAGCTTATTTATCTTTGTTATCGTGGGATATTTCCTTTGGCCCTATAGTCTTCCAAGGGATCCGAAATATCTGTTCTCAAATTAAACAGAAATAAGGCTAGCAAATGATCGACGAAATACAGATGTAACTCTGTGAGATGAATTAACAGAACACTAAGCACTTTCTCAGAAAGCTTCTTTCCAGATTTCATCTGAGGATATTTCCTTTTTCACCATAGCCCTCTATGGGCTTCCAAATATCACTTTGCCCATTCCACAAAAACTGTCTTAGCGAAAGGCTTCTTGAGGGGAAAGCTGTAACTCTGTGAGATGATTTCACAGAACACAAAGAAGTTTCTCAGAAAGCTTCTTTCTATGTGTTATCGGAGCATATTTCCTTTGGCCCTATAGTCTTGCTAGGGATCTGAAATATCTGTTCTCAGATTCCACAGAAATAAGGCGAGCAAAGAGAGCCACGAAATACAGATGTAACTCTGTGAGATGAATTAACAGAACACTAAGCACTTTCTCAGACAGCTTCTTTCCAGATTTCATCTGAGGATATTTCCTTTTTCACCATAGCCCTCTATGGGCTCCAAATGTCACTTTTCCAATTCCACAAGAACTGTCCTGGCGAAACGCTTCTTGAGGGGAAAGCTGTAACTCTGTGAGATGATTTCACAGAACACAAAGAAGTTTCTCGGAAAGCTTCTTTGTCTTTGTTATCGGAGGATATTTCCTTTGGCCCTATAGTCTTCCACGGGATCCGAAATATCTGTTCTCAGATTCCACAGAAATAAGGCTAGCAAAGTGAACCACGAAATTCAGATGTAACACTGTGAGATGAATTAACAGAACACTAAGCAGTTTCTCAGAAAGCTTCTTTCCATATTTCATCTGAGGATATTTCCTTTTTCACCATAGCCCTCTATGGACTTTCAAATATCACTTTGCCAATTCCACAAGAACTGTCTTAGTGAAAGGCTTCTTGAGGGGAAAGCTGTAACTCTGTGAGATGATTTCACAGAACACAAAGAAGTTTCTCAGAAAGCTTCTTTCTCTTTGATATCGGAGGATATTTCCTTTGGCCCTATAGTCTTCCAAGGGATCCGAAATATCTGCTCTCAGATTCCACAGAAATAAGGCTAGCAAAGAGATCCACGAAATGCAAATGTAACTCTCTGAGATGAATTAACAGAACACTAAGCAGTTTCTCAGAAATCTTCTTTCCAGATTTAATCTGAGGATATTTCGTTTTTCACAATAGCCCTCTATGGGCTTCCAAATATCACTTTGCCAATTCCACAAGAACTGTCTTACCGAAAGGCCTCTTGAGGGGAAAGCTGTAACTCTGTGAGATGATTTCACAGAACACAAAGAAGTTTCTCAGAAAGCTTCTTTCTCTTTTTTATCGGAGGATATTTCCTTTGGCCCTATAGTCTTCCAGGGGATCCGAAATATCTGTTCTCAGATTCCACAGAAATAAGGCTAGCAAAGAGATCCACGAAATACAGATGTAACTCTGTGAGATGAATTAACAGAACACTAAGCAGTTTCTCAAAAATCTTCTTTCCAGATTTCATCTGAGGATATTTCGTTTTTCACAATAGCCCTTTAGGGGCTTCCAAATATCACTTTGCCAATTCCACAAGAACTGTCTTACCGAAAGACCTCTTGAAGGGAAAGCTGTAACTCTGTGAGATGATTTCACAGAACACAAAGAAGTTTCTCAGAAAGCTTCTTTCTCTTTGTTATCGGAGGATTTTTCCTTTGGCCCTATAGTCTTCCAAGGGATCCGAAATATCTGTTCTCAGATTCCACAGAAATGAGGCTAGCAAAGAGATCCACGAAATACAGATGTAAATCTGTGAGATGAATTAACAGAACACTAAGCAGTTTCTCAGAAAGCTTCTTTCCAGATTTCATCTGAGGATATTTCCTTTTTCACCATAGCCCTCTATGGGCTTCCAAATATCACTATTACAATTCCACAAGAACTGTTTTAGCGAATGGCTTCTTGAGGGGAAAGCTGTAACTCTGTGAGATGATTTCAAAGAACACAAAGAAGTTTCTCAGAAAGCTTCTTTCTCTTTGTTATCGGTGGATATTTCCTTTGGCCCTATAGTCTTCCAAGGGATCCGAAATATCTGTTCTCAGATTCCACAGAAATGAGGCTAGCAAAGAGATCCAAGAAATACAGATGTAACTCTGTGAGATGAATTAACAGAACACTAAGCAGTTTCTCAGAAAGCTTCTTTCCAGATTTCATCTGAGGATATTTCCTTTTTCACCATAGCCCTCTATGGGCTTCCAAATATCACTTTGCCAATTCCCCAAGAACTGTCTTAGCGAAAGGCTTCTTGAGAGGAAAGCTGTAACTCTGTGAGATGATTTCACAGAACACAAAGAAGTTTCTCAGAAAGCTTCTTTCTCTTAGTTATCGGAGGATATTTCCTTTGACCCTATAGTCTTCCAAGGGATCCGAAATATCTGTTCTCAGATTCCACAGAAATAAGGCTAGCAAAGAGATCCACGAAATACAGATGTAACTCTGTGAGATGAATTAACAGAACACTAAGCAGTTTCTCAGAAATCTTCTTTCCAGATTTCATCTGAGGATATTTCGTTTTTCACCATAGCCCTCTATGGGCTTCCAAATATAACTTTGCCAATTCCACAAGAACTGTCTTAGCGAAAGGCTTCTTGAGGGGAAAGCTGTAACTCTGTGAGATGATTTCACAGAACACTAAGAAGTGTGTCAGAAAGCTTATTTATCTTTGTTATCGTGGGATATTTCCTTTGGCCCTATAGTCTTCCAAGGGATCCGAAATATCTGTTCTCAAATTAAACAGAAATAAGGCTAGCAAATGATCGACGAAATACAGATGTAACTCTGTGAGATGAATTAACAGAACACTAAGCACTTTCTCAGAAAGCTTCTTTCCAGATTTCATCTGAGGATATTTCCTTTTTCACCATAGCCCTCTATGGGCTTCCAAATATCACTTTGCCCATTCCACAAAAACTGTCTTAGCGAAAGGCTTCTTGAGGGGAAAGCTGTAACTCTGTGAGATGATTTCACAGAACACAAAGAAGTTTCTCAGAAAGCTTCTTTCTATGTGTTATCGGAGCATATTTCCTTTGGCCCTATAGTCTTGCTAGGGATCTGAAATATCTGTTCTCAGATTCCACAGAAATAAGGCGAGCAAAGAGAGCCACGAAATACAGATGTAACTCTGTGAGATGAATTAACAGAACACTAAGCACTTTCTCAGACAGCTTCTTTCCAGATTTCATCTGAGGATATTTCCTTTTTCACCATAGCCCTCTATGGGCTCCAAATGTCACTTTTCCAATTCCACAAGAACTGTCCTGGCGAAACGCTTCTTGAGGGGAAAGCTGTAACTCTGTGAGATGATTTCACAGAACACAAAGAAGTTTCTCGGAAAGCTTCTTTGTCTTTGTTATCGGAGGATATTTCCTTTGGCCCTATAGTCTTCCACGGGATCCGAAATATCTGTTCTCAGATTCCACAGAAATAAGGCTAGCAAAGTGAACCACGAAATTCAGATGTAACACTGTGAGATGAATTAACAGAACACTAAGCAGTTTCTCAGAAAGCTTCTTTCCATATTTCATCTGAGGATATTTCCTTTTTCACCATAGCCCTCTATGGACTTTCAAATATCACTTTGCCAATTCCACAAGAACTGTCTTAGTGAAAGGCTTCTTGAGGGGAAAGCTGTAACTCTGTGAGATGATTTCACAGAACACAAAGAAGTTTCTCAGAAAGCTTCTTTCTCTTTGATATCGGAGGATATTTCCTTTGGCCCTATAGTCTTCCAAGGGATCCGAAATATCTGCTCTCAGATTCCACAGAAATAAGGCTAGCAAAGAGATCCACGAAATGCAAATGTAACTCTCTGAGATGAATTAACAGAACACTAAGCAGTTTCTCAGAAATCTTCTTTCCAGATTTAATCTGAGGATATTTCGTTTTTCACAATAGCCCTCTATGGGCTTCCAAATATCACTTTGCCAATTCCACAAGAACTGTCTTACCGAAAGGCCTCTTGAGGGGAAAGCTGTAACTCTGTGAGATGATTTCACAGAACACAAAGAAGTTTCTCAGAAAGCTTCTTTCTCTTTTTTATCGGAGGATATTTCCTTTGGCCCTATAGTCTTCCAGGGGATCCGAAATATCTGTTCTCAGATTCCACAGAAATAAGGCTAGCAAAGAGATCCACGAAATACAGATGTAACTCTGTGAGATGAATTAACAGAACACTAAGCAGTTTCTCAAAAATCTTCTTTCCAGATTTCATCTGAGGATATTTCGTTTTTCACAATAGCCCTTTAGGGGCTTCCAAATATCACTTTGCCAATTCCACAAGAACTGTCTTACCGAAAGACCTCTTGAAGGGAAAGCTGTAACTCTGTGAGATGATTTCACAGAACACAAAGAAGTTTCTCAGAAAGCTTCTTTCTCTTTGTTATCGGAGGATTTTTCCTTTGGCCCTATAGTCTTCCAAGGGATCCGAAATATCTGTTCTCAGATTCCACAGAAATGAGGCTAGCAAAGAGATCCACGAAATACAGATGTAAATCTGTGAGATGAATTAACAGAACACTAAGCAGTTTCTCAGAAAGCTTCTTTCCAGATTTCATCTGAGGATATTTCCTTTTTCACCATAGCCCTCTATGGGCTTCCAAATATCACTATTACAATTCCACAAGAACTGTTTTAGCGAATGGCTTCTTGAGGGGAAAGCTGTAACTCTGTGAGATGATTTCAAAGAACACAAAGAAGTTTCTCAGAAAGCTTCTTTCTCTTTGTTATCGGTGGATATTTCCTTTGGCCCTATAGTCTTCCAAGGGATCCGAAATATCTGTTCTCAGATTCCACAGAAATGAGGCTAGCAAAGAGATCCAAGAAATACAGATGTAACTCTGTGAGATGAATTAACAGAACACTAAGCAGTTTCTCAGAAAGCTTCTTTCCAGATTTCATCTGAGGATATTTCCTTTTTCACCATAGCCCTCTATGGGCTTCCAAATATCACTTTGCCAATTCCCCAAGAACTGTCTTAGCGAAAGGCTTCTTGAGAGGAAAGCTGTAACTCTGTGAGATGATTTCACAGAACACAAAGAAGTTTCTCAGAAAGCTTCTTTCTCTTAGTTATCGGAGGATATTTCCTTTGACCCTATAGTCTTCCAAGGGATCCGAAATATCTGTTCTCAGATTCCACAGAAATAAGGCTAGCAAAGAGATCCACGAAATACAGATGTAACTCTGTGAGATGAATTAACAGAACACTAAGCAGTTTCTCAGAAATCTTCTTTCCAGATTTCATCTGAGGATATTTCGTTTTTCACCATAGCCCTCTATGGGCTTCCAAATATAACTTTGCCAATTCCACAAGAACTGTCTTAGCGAAAGGCTTCTTGAGGGGAAAGCTGTAACTCTGTGAGATGATTTCACAGAACACTAAGAAGTGTGTCAGAAAGCTTATTTATCTTTGTTATCGTGGGATATTTCCTTTGGCCCTATAGTCTTCCAAGGGATCCGAAATATCTGTTCTCAAATTAAACAGAAATAAGGCTAGCAAATGATCGACGAAATACAGATGTAACTCTGTGAGATGAATTAACAGAACACTAAGCACTTTCTCAGAAAGCTTCTTTCCAGATTTCATCTGAGGATATTTCCTTTTTCACCATAGCCCTCTATGGGCTTCCAAATATCACTTTGCCCATTCCACAAAAACTGTCTTAGCGAAAGGCTTCTTGAGGGGAAAGCTGTAACTCTGTGAGATGATTTCACAGAACACAAAGAAGTTTCTCAGAAAGCTTCTTTCTATGTGTTATCGGAGCATATTTCCTTTGGCCCTATAGTCTTGCTAGGGATCTGAAATATCTGTTCTCAGATTCCACAGAAATAAGGCGAGCAAAGAGAGCCACGAAATACAGATGTAACTCTGTGAGATGAATTAACAGAACACTAAGCACTTTCTCAGACAGCTTCTTTCCAGATTTCATCTGAGGATATTTCCTTTTTCACCATAGCCCTCTATGGGCTCCAAATGTCACTTTTCCAATTCCACAAGAACTGTCCTGGCGAAACGCTTCTTGAGGGGAAAGCTGTAACTCTGTGAGATGATTTCACAGAACACAAAGAAGTTTCTCGGAAAGCTTCTTTGTCTTTGTTATCGGAGGATATTTCCTTTGGCCCTATAGTCTTCCACGGGATCCGAAATATCTGTTCTCAGATTCCACAGAAATAAGGCTAGCAAAGTGAACCACGAAATTCAGATGTAACACTGTGAGATGAATTAACAGAACACTAAGCAGTTTCTCAGAAAGCTTCTTTCCATATTTCATCTGAGGATATTTCCTTTTTCACCATAGCCCTCTATGGACTTTCAAATATCACTTTGCCAATTCCACAAGAACTGTCTTAGTGAAAGGCTTCTTGAGGGGAAAGCTGTAACTCTGTGAGATGATTTCACAGAACACAAAGAAGTTTCTCAGAAAGCTTCTTTCTCTTTGATATCGGAGGATATTTCCTTTGGCCCTATAGTCTTCCAAGGGATCCGAAATATCTGCTCTCAGATTCCACAGAAATAAGGCTAGCAAAGAGATCCACGAAATGCAAATGTAACTCTCTGAGATGAATTAACAGAACACTAAGCAGTTTCTCAGAAATCTTCTTTCCAGATTTAATCTGAGGATATTTCGTTTTTCACAATAGCCCTCTATGGGCTTCCAAATATCACTTTGCCAATTCCACAAGAACTGTCTTACCGAAAGGCCTCTTGAGGGGAAAGCTGTAACTCTGTGAGATGATTTCACAGAACACAAAGAAGTTTCTCAGAAAGCTTCTTTCTCTTTTTTATCGGAGGATATTTCCTTTGGCCCTATAGTCTTCCAGGGGATCCGAAATATCTGTTCTCAGATTCCACAGAAATAAGGCTAGCAAAGAGATCCACGAAATACAGATGTAACTCTGTGAGATGAATTAACAGAACACTAAGCAGTTTCTCAGAAAGCTTTTTCCAGATTTCATCTGAGGATATTTCCTTTTTCACCATAGCCCTCTATGGGCTTCCAAATATCACTTTGCCAATTCCACAAGAACTGTTTTAGCGAAAGGCTTCTTGAGGGGAAAGCTGTAACTCTATGGGATGATTTCACAGAACACAAAGAAGTTTCTCAGAAAGCTTCTTTCTCTTTGTTATCGGAGGATATTTCCTTTGGCCCTGTAGTCTTCCAAGGGATCCGAAATATCTGTTCTCAGAATCCACAGAAATAAGGCTAGCAAAGAGATCCACGAAAAATAGATTTAACACTGTGAGATGAATTAACAGAACACTAAGCAGTTTCTCAGAAAGCTTCTTTCAAGATTTCATCTGAGGATATTTCCTTTTTCACCTTAGCCCTCTATGGGCTTCCAAATATCACTTTGCCAATTCCACAAGAACTGTCTTAGCGAAAGGCTTCTTGAGGGGAAAGCTGTAACTCTGTGAGATGATTTCAAAGAACACAAAGAAGTTTCTCAGAAAGCTTCTTTCTCTTTGTTATCGGAGGATATTTACTTTGGACCTATAGTCTTACAAAGGATCCGAAATATCTGTTCTCAGATTCCACAGAAATAAGGCTAGCAAAGAGATCGACGAAATACACATGTAACTCTGTGAGATGAATTAACAGAACACTAAGCAGTTTCTCAGAAAGCTCCTTTCCAGATTTCATCTGAGGATATTTCCTTTTTCACCATAGCCCTCTATGGGCTCCCAAATAGCACTTTGCCAATCCCACGAGAACTGTCTTAGCGAAAGGCTTCTTGAGGGGAAAGCTGTAACTCTGTGAGATGATTTCACAGAACACAAAGAAGTTTCTCAGAAAGCTTCTTTCTCTTTGTTATCGGAGGATATTTCCTTTGGACCTATAGTCTTCCAAGGGATCCGAAATATCTGTTCTCAGATTCCACAGAAATAAGGCTAGCAAAGAGATCCATGAAATACAGATGTAACTCTGTGAGATGAATTAACAGAACACTAAGCAGTTTCTCAGAAAACTTCTTTCCAGATTTCATCTGAGGATATTTCCTTTTTCACCATAGCCCTCTATGGGCTTCCAAATATCACTTTGCCAATTCCACAAGAACTGTCTTAGCGAAAGGCTTCTTGAGGGGAAAGCTGTAACTCTGTGAGATGATTTCACAGAACACTAAGAAGTTTCTCAGAAAGCTTATTTATCTTTGTTATCGTGGGATATTTCCTTTGGCCCTAAAGTCTTCCAAGGGATCCGAAATATCTGTTCTCAGTTTCCACAGAAATAAGGCTAGCAAATGATCGACGAAATACAGATGTAACTCTGTGAGATGAATTAACAGAACACTAAGCAGTTTCTCAGAAAGCTTCTTTCCAGATTTCATCTGAGGATATATCCTTTTTTAACCATAGCCCTCTATGGGCTTCCAAATATCACTTTGCCAATTCCACAACAACTGTCTTAGAGAAAGGGTTCTTGAGGGGAATGCTGTACTCTGTGAGATGATTTCACAGAACACAAAGAAGTTTCTCAGAAAGCTTCTTTCTATTTGTTATCCGAGGATATTTCCTTTGCCTCTATAATCCTTCAAGGGATCCGAAATACCTGTTCTCAGATTCCACAGAAATAAGGCCAGCAAAGAGATCCACGAAATACAGATGTAACTCTCTGAGATGAATTAACAGAACACTAAGCAGTTTCTCAGAAAGCTTCTTTCCAGATTTCATCTGAGGATATTTCGTTTTTCACCATAGCCCTCTAAGGGCTTCCAAATATCACTTTGACAATTCCACAAGAACTGTCTTACCGAAAGGCTTCTTGAGGGGAAAGCTGTAACTCTGTGAGATGATTTCACAGAACACAAAGAAGTTTCTCAGAAAGCTTCTTTCTCTTTGTTATCGGAGGATATTTCCTTTGGCCCTATAGTCTTTCAAGGGATCCGAAATATCTGTTCTCAGATTCCACAGAAATAAGGCTAGCAAAGAGATACACGAAATACAGATGTAACTCTGTGAGATGAATTATCAGAACACTAAGCAGTTTCTCAGAAAGCTTTTTCCAGATTTCATCTGAGGATATTTCCTTTTTCACCATAGCCCCCAGTGGGCTTCCAAATATCACTTTGCCATTTCCACAAGAACTGTTTTAGCGAAAGGCTTCTTGAGGGGAAAGCTGTAACTCTGTGAGATGATTTCAAACAACACAAAGAAGTTTCTCAGAAAGCTTTTTTCTCTTTGTTATCGGAGGATATTTCCTTTGGCCCTATAGTCTTCCAAGGGATCCGAAATATCTGTTCTCAGATTCCACAGAAATGAGGCTAGCAAAGAGATCCACGAAATACAGATGTAACTCTGTGAGATGAATTAACAGAACACTAAGCAGTTTCTCAGAAAGCTTTTTCCAGATTTCATCTGAGGATATTTCCTTTTTCACCTTAGCCCTCTATGGGCTTCCAAATATCACTTTGCCAATTCCAGAAGAACTGTCTTAGCGAAAGGCTTCTTGAGGGGAAAGCTGTAACTCTGTGAGATGATTTCAAAGAACACAAAGAAGTTTCTCAGAAAGCTTCTTTCTCTTTGTTATCGGAGGATATTTCCTTTGGACCTATAGTCTTCCAAAGGATCCGAAATATCTGTTCTCAGATTCCACAGAAATAAGGCTAGCAAAGAGATCGACGAAATACACATGTAACTCTGTGAGATGAATTAACAGAACACTAAGCAGTTTCTCAGAAAGCTTTTTCCAGATTTCATCTGAGGATATTTCCTTTTTCACCTTAGCCCTCTATGGGCTTCCAAATATCACTTTGCCAATTCCACAAGAACTGTCTTAGCGAAAGGCTTCTTGAGGGGAAAGCTGTAACTCTGTGAGATGATTTCAAAGAACACAGAGAAGTTTCTCAGAAAGCTTCTTTCTCTTTGTTATCGGAGGATATTTCCTTTGGACATATAGTCTTCCAAAGGATCCGAAATATCTGTTCTCAGATTCCACAGAAATAAGGCTAGCAAAGAGATCGACGAAATACACATGTAACTCTGTGAGATCAATTAACAGAACACTAAGCAGTTTCTCAGAAAGCTTCTTTGCAGATTTCATCTGAGGATATTTCCTTTTTCACCATAGCCCTCTATGGGCTTCCAAATATCACTTTGCCATTTCCACAAGAACTGTCTTAGCGAAAGGCTTCTTGAGGGGAAAGCTGTAACTCTGTGAGATGATTTCACAGAACCCAAAGAAGTTTCTCAGAAAGCTTCTTTCTCTTTGTTATCGGAGGATATTTCGTTTGGCCCTATAGTCTTCCAAGGGATCCGAAATATCTGTTCTCAGATTCCACAGAAATAAGGCTAGCAAAGAGATCCACGAAATACTGATGTAACTCTGTGAGATGAATTAACAGAACACTAAGCAGTTTCTCAGAAAGCTTTTTCCAGATTTCATCTGAGGATATTTCCTTTTTCACCATAGCCCTCTATGGGCTTCCAAATATCACTTTGCCAATTCCACAAGAACTGTTTGAGCGAAAGGCTTCTTGAGGGGAAAGCTGTAACTCTGTGGGATGATTTCACAGAACACAAAGAAGTTTCTCAGAAAGCTTCTTTCTCTTTGTTATCGGAGGATATTTCCTTTGGCCCTGTAGTCTTCCAAGGGATCCGAAATATCTGTTCTCAGAATCCACAGAAATAAGGCTAGCAAAGAGATCCACGAAAAATAGATTTAACACTGTGAGATGAATTAACAGAACACTAAGCAGTTTCTCAGAAAGCTTCTTTCAAGATTTCATCTGAGGATATTTCCTTTTTCACCTTAGCCCTCTATGGGCTTCCAAATATCACTTTGCCAATTCCACAAGAACTGTCTTAGCGAAAGGCTTCTTGAGGGGAAAGCTGTAACTCTGTGAGATGATTTCAAAGAACACAAAGAAGTTTCTCAGAAAGCTTCTTTCTCTTTGTTATCGGAGGATATTTACTTTGGACCTATAGTCTTACAAAGGATCCGAAATATCTGTTCTCAGATTCCACAGAAATAAGGCTAGCAAAGAGATCGACGAAATACACATGTAACTCTGTGAGATGAATTAACAGAACACTAAGCAGTTTCTCAGAAAGCTCCTTTCCAGATTTCATCTGAGGATATTTCCTTTTTCACCATAGCCCTCTATGGGCTCCCAAATAGCACTTTGCCAATCCCACGAGAACTGTCTTAGCGAAAGGCTTCTTGAGGGGAAAGCTGTAACTCTGTGAGATGATTTCACAGAACACAAAGAAGTTTCTCAGAAAGCTTCTTTCTCTTTGTTATCGGAGGATATTTCCTTTGGACCTATAGTCTTCCAAGGGATCCGAAATATCTGTTCTCAGATTCCACAGAAATAAGGCTAGCAAAGAGATCCATGAAATACAGATGTAACTCTGTGAGATGAATTAACAGAACACTAAGCAGTTTCTCAGAAATCTTCTTTCCAGATTTCATCTGAGGATATTTCCTTTTTCACCATAGCCCTCTATGGGCTTCCAAATATCACTTTGCCAATTCCACAAGAACTGTCTTAGCGAAAGGCTTCTTGAGGGGAAAGCTGTAACTCTGTGAGATGATTTCACAGAACACTAAGAAGTTTCTCAGAAAGCTTATTTATCTTTGTTATCGTGGGATATTTCCTTTGGCCCTAAAGTCTTCCAAGGGATCCGAAATATCTGTTCTCAGTTTCCACAGAAATAAGGCTAGCAAATGATCGACGAAATACAGATGTAACTCTGTGAGATGAATTAACAGAACACTAAGCAGTTTCTCAGAAAGCTTCTTTCCAGATTTCATCTGAGGATATATCCTTTTTTAACCATAGCCCTCTATGGGCTTCCAAATATCACTTTGCCAATTCCACAACAACTGTCTTAGAGAAAGGGTTCTTGAGGGGAATGCTGTACTCTGTGAGATGATTTCACAGAACACAAAGAAGTTTCTCAGAAAGCTTCTTTCTATTTGTTATCCGAGGATATTTCCTTTGCCTCTATAATCCTTCAAGGGATCCGAAATACCTGTTCTCAGATTCCACAGAAATAAGGCCAGCAAAGAGATCCACGAAATACAGATGTAACTCTCTGAGATGAATTAACAGAACACTAAGCAGTTTCTCAGAAAGCTTCTTTCCAGATTTCATCTGAGGATATTTCGTTTTTCACCATAGCCCTCTAAGGGCTTCCAAATATCACTTTGACAATTCCACAAGAACTGTCTTACCGAAAGGCTTCTTGAGGGGAAAGCTGTAACTCTGTGAGATGATTTCACAGAACACAAAGAAGTTTCTCAGAAAGCTTCTTTCTCTTTGTTATCGGAGGATATTTCCTTTGGCCCTATAGTCTTTCAAGGGATCCGAAATATCTGTTCTCAGATTCCACAGAAATAAGGCTAGCAAAGAGATACACGAAATACAGATGTAACTCTGTGAGATGAATTAACAGAACACTAAGCAGTTTCTCAGAAAGCTTTTTCCAGATTTCATCTGAGGATATTTCCTTTTTCACCATAGCCCCCAATGGGCTTCCAAATATCACTTTGCCATTTCCACAAGAACTGTTTTAGCGAAAGGCTTCTTGAAGGGAAAGCTGTAACTCTGTGAGATGATTTCAAACAACACAAAGAAGTTTCTCAGAAAGCTTTTTTCTCTTTGTTATCGGAGGATATTTCCTTTGGCCCTATAGTCTTCCAAGGGATCCGAAATATCTGTTCTCAGATTCCACAGAAATGAGGCTAGCAAAGAGATCCACGAAATACAGATGTAACTCTGTGAGATGAATTAACAGAACACTAAGCAGTTTCTCAGAAAGCTTCTTTCCAGATTTCATCTGAGGATATTTCCTTTTTCACCATAGCCCTCTATGGGCTCCCAAAGAGCACTTTTCCAATCCCACGAGAACTGTCTTAGCGAAAGGCTTCTTGAGGGGAAAGCTGTAACTCTGTGAGATGATTTCACAGAACACAAAGAAGTTTCTCAGAAAGCTTCTTTCTCTTTGTTATCGGTGGATATTTCCTTTGGCCCTATAGTCTTCCAAGGGATCCGAAATATCTATTCTCAGATTCCACAGAAATAAGGCTAGCAAAGAGATCCACGAAATACAGATGTAACTCTGTGAGATGAATTAACAGAACACTAAGCAGTTTCTCAGAAAGCTTCTTTCCAGATTTCATCTGAGGATATTTCCTTTTTCACCATAGCCCTCTATGGGCTCCCAAATAGCACTTTGCCAATCCCACGAGAACTGTCTTAGCGAAAGGCTTCTTGAGGGGAAAGCTGTAACTCTGTGAGATGATTTCACAGAACACAAAGAAGTTTCTCAGAAAGCTTCTTTCTCTTTGTTATCGGAGGATATTTCCTTTGGACCTATAGTCTTCCAAGGGATCCGAAATATCTGTTCTCAGATTCCACAGAAATAAGGCTAGCAAAGAGATCCACGAAATACAGATGTAACTCTGTGAGATGAATTAACAGAACACTAAGCAGTTTCTCAGAAATCTTCTTTCCAGATTTCATCTGAGGATATTTCCTTTTTCACCATAGCCCTCTTTGGGCTTCCAAATATCACTTTGCCAATTCCACAAGAACTGTCTTAGCGAAAGGCTTCTTGAGGGGAAAGCTGTAACTCTGTGAGATGATTTCACAGAACACAAAGAAGTTTCTCAGAAAGCTTCTTTCTCTTTGTTATCGGAGGATATTTCCTTTGGCCCTATAGTCTTCCAAGGGATCCGAAATATCTGTTCTCAGTTTCCACAGAAATAAGGCTAGCAAATGATCGACGAAATACAGATGTAACTCTGTGAGATGAATTAACAGAACACTAAGCAGTTTCTCAGAAAGCTTCTTTCCAGATTTCATCTGAGGATATTTCCTTTTTCACCATAGCCCTCTATGGGCTTCCAAATATCACTTTGCCAATTCCACAACAACTGTCTTAGAGAAAGGGTTCTTGAGGGGAATGCTCTACTCTGTGAAATGATTTCACAGAACACAAAGAAGTTTCTCAGAAAGCTTCTTTCTATTTGTTATCCGAGGATATTTCCTTTGCCCATATAATCCTCCAAGGGATCCGAAATATCTGTTCTCAGATTCCACAGAAATAAGGCTAGGAAAGAGATACACGAAATACAGATGTAACCCTGTGAGATGAATTAACAGAACACTAAGCAGTTTCTCAGAAAGCTTTTTCCAGATTTCATCTGAGGATATTTCCTTTTTCACCATAGCCCCCTATGGGCTTCCAAATATCACTTTGCCATTTCCACAAGAACTGTTTTAGCGAAAGGCTTCTTGAGGGGAAAGCTGTAACTCTGTGAGATGATTTCACAGAACACAAAGAAGTTTCTCAGAAAGCTTTTTTCTCTTTGTTATCGGAGGATATTTCCTTTGGCCCTATAGTCTTCCAAGGGATCCGAAATATCTGTTCTCAGATTCCACAGAAATGTGGCTAGCAAAGAGATACACGAAATACAGATGTAACTCTGTGAGATGAATTAACAGAACACTAAGCAGTTTCTCAGAAAGCTTTTTCCAGTTTTCATCTGAGGATATTTCCTTTTTCACCTTAGCCCTCTATGGGCTTCCAAATATCACTTTACCAATTCCACAAGAACTGTCTTAGCGAAAGGCTTCTTGAGGGGAAAGCTGTAACTCTGTGAGATGATTTCAAAGAACACAAAGAAGTTTCTCAGAAAGCTTCTTTCTCTTTGTTATCGGAGGATATTTCCTTTGGACCTATAGTCTTCCAAAGGATCCGAAATATCTGTTCTCAGATTCCACAGAAATAAGGCTAGCAAAGAGATCGACGAAATACACATGTAACTCTGTGAGATGAATTAACAGAACACTAAGCAGTTTCTCAGAAAGCTTTTTCCAGATTTCATCTGAGGATATTTCCTTTTTCACCTTAGCCCTCTATGGGCTTCCAAATATCACTTTGCCAATTCCACAAGAACTGTCTTAGCGAAAGGCTTCTTGAGGGGAAAGCTGTAACTCTGTGAGATGATTTCAAAGAACACAAAGAAGTTTCTCAGAAAGCTTCTTTCTCTTTGTTATCGGAGGATATTTCCTTTGGACATATAGTCTTCCAAAGGATCCGAAATATCTGTTCTCAGATTCCACAGAAATAAGGCTAGCAAAGAGATCGACGAAATACACATGTAACTCTGTGAGATCAATTAACAGAACACTAAGCAGTTTCTCAGAAAGCTTCTTTGCAGATTTCATCTGAGGATATTTCCTTTTTCACCATAGCCCTCTATGGGCTTCCAAATATCACTTTGCCATTTCCACAAGAACTGTCTTAGCGAAAGGCTTCTTGAGGGGAAATCTGTAACTCTGTGAGATGATTTCACAGAACCCAAAGAAGTTTCTCAGAAAGCTTCTTTCTCTTTGTTATCGGAGGATATTTCCTTTGGCCCTATAGTCTTCCAAGGGATCCGAAATATCTGTTCTCAGATTCCACAGAAATAAGGCTAGCAAAGAGATCCACGAAATACTGATGTAACTCTGTGAGATGAATTAACAGAACACTAAGCAGTTTCTCAGAAAGCTTCTTTCCAGATTTCATCTGAGGATATTTCCTTTTTCATCATAGCCCTCTATGGGCTCCCAAATAGCACTTTGCCAATCCCACGAGAACTGTCTTAGCGAAAGGCTTCTTGAGGGGAAAGCTGTAACTCTGTGAGATGATTTCACAGAACACAAAGAAGTTTTTCAGAAAGCTTCTTTCTCTTTGTTATCGGAGCATATTTCCGTTGGACCTATAGTCTTCCAAGGGATCCGAAATATCTGTTCTCAGATTCCACAGAAATAAGGCTAGCTAAGAGATCCACGAAATACAGATATAACACTGTGAGATGAATTAACAGAACACTAAACAGTTTCTCAGAAAGCTTCTTTCCAGATTTCATCTGAGGATATTTCCTTTTTCACCATAGCCCTCTATGGGCTCCAAATGTCACTTTGCCAATTCCACAAGAACTGTCTTGGCGAAACGCTTCTTGAGGGGAAAGCTGTAATTCTGTGAGATCATTTCACAGAACATAAAGAAGTTTCTCAGAAAGCTTCTTTCTCTTTGTTATCGGAGGATATTTCCTTTGGCCCTATAGTCTTCCAAGGGATCCGAAATATCTGTTCTCAGATTCCACAGAAATAAGGCTAGCAAAGAGATCCACGAAATACAGATGTAACACTGTGAGATGAATTAACAGAACACTAAGCAGTTTCTCAGAAAGCTTCTTTCCAGATTTCATCTGAGGATATTTCCTTTTTCAACATAGCCCTCTATGGGCTTACAAATATCACTTTGCCAATTCCACAAGAACTGTCTTAGCGAAAGGCTTCTTGAGGGGAAAGCTGTAACTCTGTGAGATGATTTCACAGAACACAAAGAAGTTTCTCAGAAAGCTTCTTTCTCTTTGTTATCGGAGGATATTTCCTTTGCCCCTATAGTCTTCCAAGGGATCCGAAATATCTGTTCTCAGATTCCACAGAAATGAGGCTAGCAAAGAGATCCACGAAATACAGATGTAACTCTGTGAGATGAATTAACAGAACACTAAGCAGTTTCTCAGAAAGCTTTTTCCAGATTTCATCTGAGGATATTTCCTTTTTCACCTTAGCCCTCTATGGGCTTCCAAATATCACTTTGCCAATTCCACAAGAACTGTCTTAGCGAAAGGCTTCTTGAGGGGAAAGCTGTAACTCTGTGAGATGATTTCAAAGAACACAAAGAAGTTTCTCAGAAAGCTTCTTTCTCTTTGTTATCGGAGGATATTTCCTTTGGACATATAGTCTTCCAAAGGATCCGAAATATCTGTTCTCAGATTCCACAGAAATAAGGCTAGCAAAGAGATCGACGAAATACACATGTAACTCTGTGAGATCAATTAACAGAACACTAAGCAGTTTCTCAGAAAGCTTCTTTGCAGATTTCATCTGAGGATATTTCCTTTTTCACCATAGCCCTCTATGGGCTTCCAAATATCACTTTGCCATTTCCACAAGAACTGTCTTAGCGAAAGGCTTCTTGAGGGGAAAGCTGTAACTCTGTGTGATGATTTCACAGAACCCAAAGAAGTTTCTCAGAAAGCTTCTTTCTCTTTGTTATCGGAGGATATTTCCTTTGGCCCTATAGTCTTCCAAGGGATCCGAAATATCTGTTCTCAGATTCCACAGAAATTAGGCTAGCAAAGAGATCCACGAAATACTGATGTAACTCTGTGAGATGAATTAACAGAACACTAAGCAGTTTCTCAGAAAGCTTCTTTCCAGATTTCATCTGAGGATATTTCCTTTTTCATCATAGCCCTCTATGGGCTCCCAAATAGCACTTTGCCAATCCCACGAGAACTGTCTTAGCGAAAGGCTTCTTGAGGGGAAAGCTGTAACTCTGTGAGATGATTTCACAGAACACAAAGAAGTTTCTCAGAAAGCTTCTTTCTCTTTGTTATCGGAGCATATTTCCGTTGGCCCTATAGTCTTCCAAGGGATCCGAAATATCTGTTCTCAGATTCCACAGAAATAAGGCTAGCAAAGAGATCCACGAAATACAGATATAACACTGTGAGATGAATTAACAGAACACTAAACAGTTTCTCAGAAAGCTTCTTTCCAGATTTCATCTGAGGATGTTTCCTTTTTCACCATAGCCCTCTATGGGCTACAAATGTCACTTTGCCAATTCCACAAGAACTGTCTTGGCGAAACGCTTCTTGAGGGGAAAGCTGTAATTCTGTGAGATCATTTCACAGAACATGAAGAAGTTTCTCAGAAAGCTTCTTTCTCTTTGTTACCGTAGGATATTTCCTTTGGCCCTAGAGTCTTCCAAGGGATCCGAAATATCTATTCTCAGATTCCACAGAAATAAGGCTAGCAAAGAGATCCACGAAATACAGATGTAACTCTGTGAGATGAATTAACAGAACACTAAGCAGTTTCTCAGAAAGCTTCTTTCCAGATTTCATCTGAGGATATTTCGTTTTTCACCATAGTCCTCTAAGGGCTTCCAAATATCACTTTGCCAATTCCACAAGAACTGTCTTACCGAAAGGTTTCTTGAGGGGAAAGCTGTAACTCTGTTAGATGATTTCACAGAACACAAAGAAGTTTCTCAGAAAGCTTCTTTCTCTTTGTTATCGGAGGATATTTCCTTTGGCCCTATAGTCTTCCAAGGGATCCGAAATATCTGTTCTCAGATTCCACAGAAATAAGGCTAGCAAATGATCGACGAAATACAGATGTAACTCTGTGAGATGAATTAACAGAACACTAAGCAGTTTCTCAGAAAGCTTCTTTCCAGATTTCATCTGAGGATATTTCCTTTTTCACCATAGCCCTCTATGGGCTTCCAAATATCACTTTGCCAATTCCACAACAACTGTCTTAGAGAAACGGTTCTTGAGGGGAATGCTGTACTCTGTGAGATGATTTCACAGAACACAAAGAAGTTTCTCAGAAAGCTTCTTTCTATTTGTTATCCGAGGATATTTCCTTTGCCCCTATAATCCTCCAAGGGATCCGAAATATCTTTTCTCAGATTCCACAGAAATAAGGCCAGCAAAGAGATCCACGAAATACAGATGTAACTCTCTGAGATGAATTAACAGAACACTAAGCAGTTTCTCAGAAAGCTTCTTTGCAGATTTCATCTGAGGATATTTCCTTTTTCACCATAGCCCTCTATGGGCTTCCAAATATCACTTTGCCATTTCCACAAGAACTGTCTTAGCGAAAGGCTTCTTGAGGGGAAAGCTGTAACTCTGTGAGATGATTTCACAGAACCCAAAGAAGTTTATCAGAAAGCTTCTTTCTCTTTGTTATCGGAGGATATTTCCTTTGGCCCTATAGTCTTCCAAGGGATCCGAAATATCTGTTCTCAGATTCCACAGAAATAAGGCTAGCAAAGAGATCCACGAAATACTGATGTAACTCTGTGAGATGAATTAACAGAACACTAAGCAGTTTCTCAGAAAGCTTCTTTCCAGATTTCATCTGAGGATATTTCCTTTTTCACCATAGCCCTCTATGGGCTCCCAAATAGCACTTTGCCAATCCCACGAGAACTGTCTTAGCGAAAGGCTTCTTGAGGGGAAAGCTGTAACTCTGTGAGATGATTTCACAGAACACAAAGAAGTTTCTCAGAAACCTTCTTTCTCTTTGTTATCGGAGCATATTTCCGTTGGCCCTATAGTCTTCCAAGGGATCCGAAATATCTGTTCTCAGATTCCACAGAAATAAGGCTAGCAAAGAGATCCACGAAATACAGATATGACACTGTGAGATGAATTAACAGAACACTAAACAGTTTCTCAGAAAGCTTCTTTCCAGATTTCATCTGAGGATATTTCCTTTTTCACCATAGCCCTCTATGGGCTCCAAATGTCACTTTGCAAATTCCACAAGAACTGTCTTGGCGAAACGCTTCTTGAGGGGAAAGCTGTAATTCTGTGAGATCATTTCACAGAACATAAAGAAGTTTCTCAGAAAGCTTCTTTCTCTTTGTTATCGGAGGATATTTCCTTTGGCCCTATAGTCTTCCAAGGGATCCGAAATATCTATTCTCAGATTCCACAGAAATAAGGCTAGCAAAGAGATCCACGAAATACAGATGTAATTCTGTGAGATGAATTAACAGAACACTAAGCAGTTTCTCAGAAAGCTTCTTTCCAGATTTCACCTGAGGATATTTCCTTTTTCAACATAGCCCTCTATGGGCTTCCAAATATCACTTTGCCAATTCCACAAGAACTGTCTTAGCGAAAGGCTTCTTGAGGGGAAAGCTGTAACTCTGTGAGATGATTTCACAGAACACAAAGAAGTTTCTCAGAAAGCTTCTTTCTCTTTGTTATCGGAGGATATTTCCTTTGGCCCTATAGTCTTCCAAGGGATCCGAAATATCTGTTCTCAGATTCCACAGAAATAAGGCTAACAAAGAGATCCACGAAATACAGATGTAACTCTGTGAGATGAATTAACAGAACACTAAGCAGTTTCTCAGACAGCTTCTTTCCAGATTTCATCTGAGGATATTTCCTTTTTCACCATAGCCCTCTATGGGCTTCCAAATATCACTTTGCCAATTCCACAACAACTGTCTTAGAGAAAGGCTTCTTGAGGGGAATGCTGTACTCTGTGAGATGATTTCACAGAACACAAAGAAGTTTCTCAGAAAGCTTCTTTCTATTTGGTATCCGAGGATATTTCCTTTGCCCCTATAGTCCTCCAAGGGATCAGAAATATCTGTTCTAAGATTCCACAGAAATAAGGCCAGCAAAGAGATCCACGAAATACAGATGTAACTCTCTGAGATGAATTAACAGAACACTAAGCAGTTTCTCAGAAATCTTCTTTCCAGATTTCATCTGAGGATATTTCGTTTTTCACAGTAGCCCTCTAAGGGCTTCCAAATATCACTTTGCCAATTCCACAAGAACTGTCTTACCGAAAGGCTTCTTGAGGGGAAAGCTGTAACTCTGTGAGATGATTTCACAGAACACAAAGAAGTTTCTCAGAAAGCTTCTTTCTCTTTGTTATCGGAGGATATTTCCTTTGGCCCTATAGTCTTCCAAGGGATCCGAAATATCTGTTCTCAGATTCCACAGAAATAAGGCTAGAAAAGAGATCCACGAAATACAGATGTAACTCTGTGAGATGAATTAACAGAACACTAAGCAGTTTCTCAGAAATCTTCTTTCCAGATTTCATCTGAGGATATTTCCTTTTTCAACATAGCCCTCTATGGGCTTCCAAATATCACTTTGCCAATTCCACAAGAACTGTCTTAGCGAAAGGCTTCTTGAGGGGAAAGCTGTAACTCTGTGAGATGATTTCACAGAACACTAAGAAGTTTCTCAGAAAGCTTAATTATCTTTGTTATCGTGGGATATTTCCTTTGGCCCTACAGTCTTACAAGGGATCCGAAATATCTGTTCTCAGATTCCACAGAAATAAGGCTAGCAAATGATCGACGAATTACAGATGTAACTCTGTGAGATGAATTAACAGAACACTAAGCAGTTTCTCAGAAAGCTTCTTTCCAGATTTCATCAGAGGATATTTCCTTTTTCACCATAGCCCTCTATGGGCTTCCAAATATCACTTTGCCAATTCCACAACAACTGTCTTAGAGAAACGGTTCTTGAGGGGAATGCTGTACTCTGTGAGATGATTTCACATAACACAAAGAAGTTTCTCAGAAAGCTTCTTTCTCTTTGTTATCGGAGGATATTTCCTTTGGCCCTATAGTCTTTCAAGGGATCCGAAATATCTGTTCTCAGATTCCACAGAAATAAGGCTAGCAAAGAGATACACGAAATACAGATGTAACTCTGTGAGATGAATTAACAGAACACTAAGCAGTTTCTCAGAAAGCTTTTTCCATATTTCATCTGAGGATATTTCCTTTTTCACCATAGCCCCCTATTGGCTTCCAAATATCACTTTGCCATTTCCACAAGAACTGTTTTAGCGAAAGGCTTCTTGAGGGGAAAGCTGTAACTCTGTGAGATGATTTCACAGAACACAAAGAAGTTTCTCAGAAAGCTTTTTTCTCTTTGTTATCGGAGGATATTTCCTTTGGCCCTATAGTCTTCCAAGGGATCCGAAATATCTGTTCTCAGATTCCACAGAAAGGAGGCTAGCAAAGAGATCCACGAAATACAGATGTAACTCTGTGAGATGAATTAACATAACACTAAGCAGTTTCTCAGAAAGCTTTTTCCAGATTTCATCTGAGGATATTTCCTTTTTCACCATAGCCCTCTATGGGCTTCCAAATATCACTTTGCCAATTCCACAAGAACTGTTTGAGCGAAAGGCTTCTTTAGGGGAAAGCTGTAACTCTGTGAGATGATTTCACAGAACACAAAGAAGTTTCTCAGAAAGCTTCTTTCTCTTTGTTATCGGAGGATATTTCCTTTGGCCCTAAAGTCTTCCAAGGGATCCGAAATATCTGTTTTCATATTCCACAGAAATGAGGCTAGCAAAGAGATCCACGAAATACAGATGTAACTCTGTGAGATGAATTAACAGAACACTAAGCAGTTTCTCAGAAAGCTTCTTTCCAGATTTCATCTGAGGATATTTCCTTTTTCACCTTAGCCCTCTATGGGCTCCCAAATATCACTTTGCCAATTCCACAAGAACTGTCTTACCGAAAGGCTTCTTGAGGGGAAAGCTGTAACTCTGTGAGATGATTTCACAGAACACAAAGAAGTTTCTCAGAAAGCTTCTTTCTCTTTGTTATCGGAGCATATTTCCGTTGGCCCTATAGTCTTCCAAGGGATCCGAAATATCTGTTCTCAGATTCCACAGAAATAAGGCTAGCAAAGAGATCCACGAAATACAGATATAACACTGTGAGATGAATTAACAGAACACTAAACAGTTTCTCAGAAAGCTTCTTTCCAGATTTCATCTGAGGATATTTCCTTTTTCACCATAGCCCTCTATGGGCTTCCAAGTATCACTTTGCCAATTCCACAAGAACTGTCTTAGCGAAAGGCTTCTTGAGGGGAAAGCTGTAACTCTGTGAGATGATTTAACAGAACACAAAGAAGTTTCTCAGGAAGCTTCTTTCTCTTTGTTATCAGAGGATATTTCCTTTGGCCCTATAGTCTTCCAAGGGATCCGAAATATCTGTTCTCAGATTCCACAGAAATAAGGCTAGCAAAGAGATCCACGAAATACAGATGTAACTCTGTGAGATGAATTAACAAAACACTAAGGAGTTTCTCAGACAGTTTCTTTCCAGATTTCATATGAGGATATTTCCTTTTTCACCATAGCCCTCTATGGGCTTCCAAATATCACTTTGCCAATTCCACAACAACTGTCTTAGAGAAAGGCTTCTTGAGGGGAATGCTGTACTCTGTGAGATGATTTCACAGAACACAAAGAAGTTTCTCAGAAAGCTTCTTTCTATTTGTTATCCGAGGATATTTCCTTTGCACCTATAGTCCTCCAAGGGATTAGAAATATCTGTTCTCAGATTCCACAGAAATAAGGCCAGCAAAGAGATCCACGAAATACAGATGTAACTCTCTGAGATGAATTAACAGAACACTAAGCAGTTTCTCAGAAATCTTCTTTCCAGATTTCATCTGAGGATATTTGGTTTTTCACAATAGCCCTCTAAGGGCTTCCAAATATCACTTTCCCAATTCCACAAGAACTGTCTTACCGAAAGGCTTCTGGAGGGGAAAGCTGTAACTCTGTGAGATGATTTCACAGAACACAAAGAAGTTTCTCAGAAAGCTTCTTTCTATTTGTTATCGGAGGATATTTCCTTTGGCCCTATAGTCTTCCAAGGGATCCGAAATATCTGTTCTCAGATTCCACAGAAAGGAGGCTAGCAAAGAGATCCACGAAATACAGATGTAACTCTGTGAGATGAATTAACAGAACACTAAGCAGTTTCTCAGAAAGCTTTCTCCAGATTTCATCTGAGGATATTTCCTTTTTCACCATAGCCCTCTATGGGCTTCCAATAATCACTTTGCCAATTCCACAAGAACTGTTTGAGCGAAAGGCTTCTTTAGGGGAAAGCTGTAACTCTGTGAGATGATTTCACAGAACACAAAGAAGTTTCTCAGAAAGCTTCTTTCTCTTTTTTATCGGAGGATATTTCCTTTGGCCCTATAGTCTTCCAAAGGATCCGAAATATCTGTTTTCATATTCCACAGAAATGAGGCTAGGAAAGAGATCCACGAAATACAGATGTAACTCTGTGAGATGAATTAACAGAACACTAAGCAGTTTCTCAGAAAGCTTTCTCCAGATTTCATCTGAGGATATTTCCTTTTTCACCATAGCCCTCTATGGGCTTCCAATAATCACTTTGCCAATTCCACAAGAACTGTTTGAGCGAAAGGCTTCTTTAGGGGAAAGCTGTAACTCTGTGAGATGATTTCACAGAACACAAAGAAGTTTCTCAGAAAGCTTCTTTCTCTTTTTTATCGGAGGATATTTCCTTTGGCCCTATAGTCTTCCAAAGGATCCGAAATATCTGTTTTCATATTCCACAGAAATGAGGCTAGCAAAGAGATCCACGAAATACAGATGTAACTCTGTGAGATGAATTAACAGAACACTAAGCAGTTTCTCAGAAAGCTTCTTTCCAGATTTCATCTGAGGATATTTCCTTTTTCACCTTAGCCATCTATGGGCTTCCAAATATCACTTTGCCAATTCCACAAGAACTGTCTTACCGAAAGGCTTCTTGAGGGGAAAGCTGTAACTCTGTGAGATGATTTCAAAGAACACAAAGAAGTTTCTCAGAAAGCTTCTTTCTCTTTGTTATCGGAGGATATTTCCTTTGGCCCTATAGTCTTCCAAAGGATCCGAAATATCTGTTCTCAGATTCCACAGAAATAAGGCTAGCAAAGAGATCCACGAAATACTGATGTAACTCTGTGAGATGAATTAACAGAACACTAAGCAGTTTCTCAGAAAGCTTCTTTCCAGATTTCATCTGAGGATATTTCCTTTTTCACCATAGCCCTCTATGGGCTCCCAAATAGCACTTTGCCAATCCCACGAGAACTGTCTTAGCGAAAGGCTTCTTGAGGGGAAAGCTGTAACTCTGTGAGATGATTTCACAGAACACAAAGAAGTTTCTCAGAAAGCTTCTTTCTCTTTGTTATCGGAGCATATTTCCGTTGGCCCTATAGTCTTCCAAGGGATCCGAAATATCTGTTCTCAGATTCCACAGAAATAAGGCTAGCAAAGAGATCCACGAAATACAGATATAACACTGTGAGATGAATTAACAGAACACCAAACAGTTTCTCAGAAAGCTTCTTTCCAGATTTCATCTGAGGATATTTCCTTTTTCACCATAGCCCTCTATGGGCTTCCAAGTATCACTTTGCCAATTCCACAAGAACTGTCTTACCGAAAGGCTTCTTGAGGGGAAAGCTGTAACTCTGTGAGATGATTTCACAGAACACAAAGAAGTTTCTCAGAAAGCTTCTTTCTCTTTGTTATCGGAGGATATTTCCTTTGGCCCTATAGTCTTCCAAGGGATCCGAAATATCTGTTCTCAGATTTCACAGAAATAAGGCTAGCAAAGAGATCCACGAAATACAGATGTAACTCTGTGAGATGAATTAACAGAACACTAAGCAGTTTCTCAGACAGTTTCTTTCCAGATTTCATCTGAGGATATTTCCTTTTTCACCATAGCCCTCTATGGGCTTCCAAATATCACTTTGCCAATTCCACAACAACCGTCTTAGAGAAAGGCTTCTTGAGGGGAATGCTGTACTCTGTGAGATGATTTCACAGAACACAAAGAAGTTTCTCAGAAAGCTTCTTTCTATTTGTTATCCGAGGATATTTCCTTTGCCCCTATAGTCCTCCAAGGGATCAGAAATATCTGTTCTCAGATTCCACAGAAATAAGGCCAGCAAAGAGATCCACGAAATACAGATGTAACTCTCTGAGATGAATTAACAGAACACTAAGCAGTTTCTCAGAAAGCTTCTTTCCAGATTTCATCTGAGGATATTTCGTTTTTCACAACAGCCCTCTAAGGGCTTCCAAATATCACTTTGCCAATTCCACAAGAACTGTCTTACCGAAAGGCTTCTTGAGGGGAAAGCTGTAACTCTGTGAGATGATTTCACAGAACACAAAGAAGTTTCTCAGAAAGCTTCTTTCTCTTTGTTATCGGAGGATATTTCATTTGGCCCTATAGTCTTTCAAGGGATCCGAAATATCTGTTCTCAGATTCCACAGAAATAAGGCTAGCAAAGAGATACACGAAATACAGATGTAACTCTCTGAGGTGAATTAACAGAACACTAAGCAGTTTCTCAGAAAGCTTTTTCCAGATTTCATCTGAGGATATTTCCTTTTTCACCATAGCCCCCTAAGGGCTTCCAAATATCACTTTGCCAATTCCACAAGAACTGTTTTAGCGAAAGGCTTCTTGAGGAGAAAGCTGTAACTCTGTGAGATGATTTCACAGAACACAAAGAAGTTTCTCAGAAAGCTTCTTTCTCTTTGTTATCGGAGGATATTTCCTTTGGCCTATAGTCTTTCAAGGGATCCGAAATATCTGTTCTTAGATTCCACAGAAATAAGGCTAGCAAAGAGATACACGAAATACAGATGTAACTCTGTGAGATGAATTAACAGAACACTAAGCAGTTTCTCAGACAGCTTTTTCCAGATTTCATCTGAGGATACTTCCTTTTTCACCATAGCCCCGTATGGGCTTCCAAATATGACTTTGCCATTTCCACAAGAACTGTTTTATCGAAAGGCTTCTTGAGGGGAAAGCTTTAACTCTGTGAGATGATTTCACAGAACACAAAGAAGTTTCTCAGAAAGCTTCTTTCTCTTTGTTATCGGTGGATATTTCCTTTGGCCCTATAGTCTTCCAAGGGATCCGAAATATCTGTTCTCAGATTCCACAGAAATGAGGCTAGCAAAGAGATCCAAGAAATACAGATGTATCTCTGTGAGATGAATTAACAGAACACTAAGCAGTTTCTCAGAAAGCTTCTTTCCAGATTTCATCTGAGGATATTTCCTTTTTCACCATAGCCCTCTATGGGCTTCCAAATATCACTTTGCCAATTCCCCAAGAACTGTCTTAGCGAAAGGCTTCTTGAGAGGAAAGCTGTAACTCTGTGAGATGATTTCACAGAACACAAAGAAGTTTCTCAGAAAGCTTCTTTCTCTTTGTTATCGGAGGATATTTCCTTTGACCCTATAGTCTTCCAAGGGATCCGAAATATCTGTTCTCAGATTCCACAGAAATAAGGCTAGCAAAGAGATCCACGAAATACAGAAGTAACTCTGTGAGATGAATTAACAGAACACTAAGCAGTTTCTCAGAAATCTTCTTTCCAGATTTCATCTGAGGATATTTCGTTTTTCACCATAGCCCTCTATGGGCTTCCAAATATAACTTTGCCAATTCCACAAGAACTGTCTTAGCGAAAGGCTTCTTGAGGGGAAAGCTGTAACTCTGTGAGATGATTTCACAGAACACTAAGAAGTGTGTCAGAAAGCTTATTTATCTTTGTTATCGTGGGATATTTCCTTTGGCCCTATAGTCTTCCAAGGGATCCGAAATATCTGTTCTCAAATTAAACAGAAATAAGGCTAGCAAATGATCGACGAAATACAGATGTAACTCTGTGAGATGAATTAACAGAATACTAAGCAGTTTCTCAGAAAGCTTCTTTCCAGATTTCATCTGAGGATATTTCCTTTTTCACCATAGCCCTCTATGGGCTTCCAAATATCACTTTGCCCATTCCACAAAAACTGTCTTAGCGAAAGGCTTCTTGAGGGGAAAGCTGTAACTCTGTGAGATGATTTCACAGAACACAAAGAAGTTTCTCAGAAAGCTTCTTTCTATGTGTTATCGGAGCATATTTCCTTTGGCCCTATAGTCTTGCAAGGGATCTGAAATATCTGTTCTCAGATTCCACAGAAATAAGGCGAGCAAAGAGAGCCACGAAATACAGATGTAACTCTGTGAGATGAATTAACAGAACACTAAGCACTTTCTCAGACAGCTTCTTTCCAGATTTCATCTGAGGATATTTCCTTTTTCACCATAGCCCTCTATGGGCTCCAAATGTCACTTTTCCAATTCCACAAGAACTGTCCTGGCGAAACGCTTCTTGAGGGGAAAGCTGTAACTCTGTGAGATGATTTCACAGAACACAAAGAAGTTTCTCGGAAAGCTTCTTTCTCTTTGTTATCGGAGGATATTTCCTTTGGCCCTATAGTCTTCCACGGGATCCGAAATATCTGTTCTCAGATTCCACAGAAATAAGGCTAGCAAAGTGAACCACGAAATTCAGATGTAACACTGTGAGATGAATTAACAGAACACTAAGCAGTTTCTCAGAAAGCTTCTTTCCAGATTTCATCTGAGGATATTTCCTTTTTCACCATAGCCCTCTATGGACTTTCAAATATCACTTTGCCAATTCCACAAGAACTGTCTTAGCGAAAGGCTTCTTGAGGGGAAAGCTGTAACTCTGTGAGATGATTTCACAGAACACAAAGAAGTTTCTCAGAAAGCTTCTTTCTCTTTGATATCGGAGGATATTTCCTTTGGCCCTATAGTCTTCCAAGGGATCCGAAATATCTGCTCTCAGATTCCACAGAAATAAGGCTAGCAAAGAGATCCACGAAATACAAATGTAACTCTCTGAGATGAATTAACAGAACACTAAGCAGTTTCTCAGAAATCTTCTTTCCAGATTTCATCTGAGGATATTTCGTTTTTCACAATAGCCCTCTATGGGCTTCCAAATATCACTTTGCCAATTCCACAAGAACTGTCTTACCGAAAGGCCTCTTGAGGGGAAAGCTGTAACTCTGTGAGATGATTTCACAGAACACAAAGAAGTTTCTCAGAAAGCTTCTTTCTCTTTTTTATCGGAGGATATTTCCTTTGGCCCTATAGTCTTCCAGGGGATCCGAAATATCTGTTCTCAGATTCCACAGAAATAAGGCTAGCAAAGGATCCACGAAATACAGATGTAACTCTGTGAGATGAATTAACAGAACACTAAGCAGTTTCTCAGAAAGCTTTTTCCAGATTTCATCTGAGGATATTTCCTTTTTCACCATAGCCCTCTATGGGCTTCCAAATATCACTTTGCCAATTCCACAAGAACTGTTTTAGCGAAAGGCTTCTTGAGGGGAAAGCTGTAACTCTGTGGGATGATTTCACAGAACACAAAGAAATTTCTCAGAAAGCTTCTTTCTCTTTGTTATCGGAGGATATTTCCTTTGGCCCTGTAGTCTTCCAAGGGATCCGAAATATCTGTTCTCAGAATCCACAGAAATAAGGCTATCAAAGAGATCCACGAAATACAGATTTAACACTGTGAGATGAATTAACAGAACACTAAGCAGTTTCTCAGAAAGCTTCTTTCAAGATTTCATCTGAGGATATTTCCTTTTTCACCTTAGCCCTCTATGGGCTTCCAAATATCACTTTGCCAATTCCACAAGAACTGTCTTAGCGAAAGGCTTCTTGAGGGGAAAGCTGTAACTCTGTGAGATGATTTCAAAGAACACAAAGAAGTT
This sequence comes from Macaca nemestrina, assembly GCF_043159975.1. NCBI lineage: Eukaryota > Metazoa > Chordata > Mammalia > Primates > Cercopithecidae > Macaca > Macaca nemestrina. Next base: position 100,422,496 of record NC_092137.1, read on the forward strand.
TCTCAGAAAGCTTCTTTCTCTTTGTTATCGGAGGATATTTACTTTGGACCTATAGTCTTACAAAGGATCCGAAATATCTGTTCTCAGATTCCACAGAAATAAGGCTAGCAAAGAGATCGACGAAATACACATGTAACTCTGTGAGATGAATTAACAGAACACTAAGCAGTTTCTCAGAAAGCTTCTTTGCAGATTTCATCTGAGGATATTTCCTTTTTCACCATAGCCCTCTATGGGCTTCCAAATATCACTTTGCCATTTCCACAAGAACTGTCTTAGCGAAAGGCTTCTTGAGGGGAAAGCTGTAACTCTGTGAGATGATTTCACAGAACCCAAAGAAGTTTCTCAGAAAGCTTCTTTCTCTTTGTTATCGGAGGATATTTCCTTTGGCCCTATAGTCTTCCAAGGGATCCGAAATATCTGTTCTCAGATTCCACAGAAATAAGGCTAGCAAAGAGATCCACGAAATACTGATGTAACTCTGTGAGATGAATTAACAGAACACTAAGCAGTTTCTCAGAAAGCTTCTTTCCAGATTTCATCTGAGGATATTTCCTTTTTCATCATAGCCCTCTATGGGCTCCCAAATAGCACTTTGCCAATCCCACGAGAACTGTCTTAGCGAAAGGCTTCTTGAGGGGAAAGCTGTAACTCTGTGAGATGATTTCACAGAACACAAAGAAGTTTCTCAGAAAGCTTCTTTCTCTTTGTTATCGGAGGATATTTCCTTTGACCCTATAGTCTTCCAAGGGATCCGAAATATCTGTTCTCAGATTCCACAGAAATAAGGCTAGCAAAGAGATCCACGAAATACAGATGTAACTCTGTGAGATGAATTAACAGAACACTAAGCAGTTTCTCAGAAATCTTCTTTCCAGATTTCATCTGAGGATATTTCGTTTTTCACCATAGCCCTCTATGGGCTTCCAAATATAACTTTGCCAATTCCACAAGAACTGTCTTAGCGAAAGGCTTCTTGAGGGGAAAGCTGTAACTCTGTGAGATGATTTCACAGAACACTAAGAAGTGTGTCAGAAAGCTTATTTATCTTTGTTATCGTGGGATATTTCCTTTGGCCCTATAGTCTTCCAAGGGATCCGAAATATCTGTTCTCAAATTAAACAGAAATAAGGCTAGCAAATGATCGACGAAATACAGATGTAACTCTGTGAGATGAATTAACAGAACACTAAGCAGTTTCTCAGAAAGCTTCTTTCCAGATTTCATCTGAGGATATTTCCTTTTTCACCATAGCCCTCTATGGGCTTCCAAATATCACTTTGCCCATTCCACAAAACTGTCTTAGCGAAAGGCTTCTTGAGGGGAAAGCTGTAACTCTGTGAGATGATTTCACAGAACACAAAGAAGTTTCTCACAAAGCTTCTTTCTCTTTGTTATCGGAGGATATTTCCTTTGACCCTATAGTCTTCCAAGGGATCCGAAATATCTGTTCTCAGATTCCACAGAAATAAGGCTAGCAAAGAGATCCACGAAATACAGATGTAACTCTGTGAGATGAATTAACAGAACACTAAGCAGTTTCTCAGAAATCTTCTTTCCAGATTTCATCTGAGGATATTTCGTTTTTCACCATAGCCCTCTATGGGCTTCCAAATATAACTTTGCCAATTCCACAAGAACTGTCTTAGCGAAAGGCTTCTTGAGGGGAAAGCTGTAACTCTGTGAGATGATTTCACAGAACACTAAGAAGTGTGTCAGAAAGCTTATTTATCTTTGTTATCGTGGGATATTTCCTTTGGCCCTATAGTCTTCCAAGGGATCCGAAATATCTGTTCTCAAATTAAACAGAAATAAGGCTAGCAAATGATCGACGAAATACAGATGTAACTCTGTGAGATGAATTAACAGAACACTAAGCAGTTTCTCAGAAAGCTTCTTTCCAGATTTCATCTGAGGATATTTCCTTTTTCACCATAGCCCTCTATGGGCTTCCAAATATCACTTTGCCCATTCCACAAAAACTGTCTTAGCGAAAGGCTTCTTGAGGGGAAAGCTGTAACTCTGTGAGATGATTTCACAGAACACAAAGAAGTTTCTCAGAAAGCTTCTTTCTATGTGTTATCGGAGCATATTTCCTTTGGCCCTATAGTCTTGCAAGGGATCTGAAATATCTGTTCTCAGATTCCACAGAAATAAGGCGAGCAAAGAGAGCCACGAAATACAGATGTAACTCTGTGAGATGAATTAACAGAACACTAAGCACTTTCTCAGACAGCTTCTTTCCAGATTTCATCTGAGGATATTTCCTTTTTCACCATAGCCCTCTATGGGCTCCAAATGTCACTTTTCCAATTCCACAAGAACTGTCCTGGCGAAACGCTTCTTGAGGGGAAAGCTGTAACTCTGTGAGATGATTTCACAGAACACAAAGAAGTTTCTCAGAAAGCTTCTTTCTATTTGTTATCCGAGGATATTTCCTTTGCCCCTATAATCCTCCAAGGGATCCGAAATATCTTTTCTCAGATTCCACAGAAATAAGGCCAGCAAAGAGATCCACGAAATACAGATGTAACTCTCTGAGATGAATTAACAGAACACTAAGCAGTTTCTCAGAAAGCTTCTTTGCAGATTTCATCTGAGGATATTTCCTTTTTCACCATAGCCCTCTATGGGCTTCCAAATATCACTTTGCCATTTCCACAAGAACTGTCTTAGCGAAAGGCTTCTTGAGGGGAAAGCTGTAACTCTGTGAGATGATTTCACAGAACCCAAAGAAGTTTCTCAGAAATCTTCTTTCTCTTTGTTATCGGAGGATATTTCCTTTGGCCCTATAGTCTTCCAAGGGATCCGAAATATCTGTTCTCAGATTCCACAGAAATAAGGCTAGCAAAGAGATCCACGAAATACTGATGTAACTCTGTGAGATGAATTAACAGAACACTAAGCAGTTTCTCAGAAAGCTTCTTTCCAGATTTCATCTGAGGATATTTCCTTTTTCACCATAGCCCTCTATGGGCTCCCAAATAGCACTTTGCCAATCCCACGAGAACTGTCTTAGCGAAAGGCTTCTTGAGGGGAAAGCTGTAACTCTGTGAGATGATTTCACAGAACACAAAGAAGTTTCTCAGAAACCTTCTTTCTCTTTGTTATCGGAGCATATTTCCGTTGGCCCTATAGTCTTCCAAGGGATCCGAAATATCTGTTCTCAGATTCCACAGAAATAAGGCTAGCAAAGAGATCCACGAAATACAGATATAACACTGTGAGATGAATTAACAGAACACTAAACAGTTTCTCAGAAAGCTTCTTTCCAGATTTCATCTGAGGATATTTCCTTTTTCACCATAGCCCTCTATGGGCTCCAAATGTCACTTTGCAAATTCCACAAGAACTGTCTTGGCGAAACGCTTCTTGAGGGGAAAGCTGTAATTCTGTGAGATCATTTCACAGAACATAAAGAAGTTTCTCAGAAAGCTTCTTTCTCTTTGTTATCGGAGGATATTTCCTTTGGCCCTATAGTCTTCCAAGGGATCCGAAATATCTGTTCTCAGATTCCACAGAAATAAGGCTAACAAAGAGATCCACGAAATACAGATGTAACTCTGTGAGATGAATTAACAGAACACTAAGCAGTTTCTCAGAAAGCTTCTTTCCAGATTTCATCTGAGGATATTTCCTTTTTCACCATAGCCCTCTATGGGCTTCCAAATATCACTTTGCCAATTCCACAACAACTGTCTTAGAGAAAGGCTTCTTGAGGGGAATGCTGTACTCTGTGAGATGATTTCACAGAACACAAAGAAGTTTCTCAGAAAGCTTCTTTCTATTTGGTATCCGAGGATATTTCCTTTGCCCCTATAGTCCTCCAAGGGATCAGAAATATCTGTTCTCAGATTCCACAGAAATAAGGCCAGCAAAGAGATCCACGAAATACAGATGTAACTCTCTGAGATGAATTAACAGAACACTAAGCAGTTTCTCAGAAATCTTCTTTCCAGATTTCATCTGAGGATATTTCGTTTTTCACAGTAGCCCTCTAAGGGCTTCCAAATATCACTTTGCCAATTCCACAAGAACTGTCTTACCGAAAGGCTTCTTGAGGGGAAAGCTGTAACTCTGTGAGATGATTTCACAGAACACAAAGAAGTTTCTCAGAAAGCTTCTTTCTCTTTGTTATCGGAGGATATTTCCTTTGGCCCTATAGTCTTCCAAGGGATCCGAAATATCTGTTCTCAGATTCCACAGAAATAAGGCTAGGAAAGAGATCCACGAAATACAGATGTAACTCTGTGAGATGAATTAACAGAACACTAAGCAGTTTCTCAGAAATCTTCTTTCCAGATTTCATCTGAGGATATTTCCTTTTTCAACATAGCCCTCTATGGGCTTCCAAATATCACTTTGCCAATTCCACAAGAACTGTCTTAGCGAAAGGCTTCTTGAGGGGAAAGCTGTAAATCTGTGAGATGATTTCACAGAACACTAAGAAGTTTCTCAGAAAGCTTAATTATCTTTGTTATCGTGGGATATTTCCTTTGGCCCTATAGTCTTACAAGGGATCCGAAATATCTGTTCTCAGATTCCACAGAAATAAGGCTAGCAAATGATCGACGAAATACAGATGTAACTCTGTGAGATGAATTAACAGAACACTAAGCAGTTTCTCAGAAAGCTTCTTTCCAGATTTCATCAGAGGATATTTCCTTTTTCACCATAGCCCTCTATGGGCTTCCAAATATCACTTTGCCAATTCCACAACAACTGTCTTAGAGAAACGGTTCTTGAGGGGAATGCTGTACTCTGTGAGATGATTTCACAGAACACAAAGAAGTTTCTCAGAAAGCTTCTTTCTCTTTGTTGTCGGAGGATATTTCCTTTGGCCCTATAGTGTTTCAAGGGATCCGAAATATCTGTTCTCAGATTCCACAGAAATAAGGCTAGCAAAGAGATACACGAAATACAGATGTAACTCTGTGAGATGAATTAACAGAACACTAAGCAGTTTCTCAGAAAGCTTTTTCCAGATTTCATCTGAGGATATTTCCTTTTTCACCATAGCCCCCTATTGGCTTCCAAATATCACTTTGCCATTTCCACAAGAACTGTTTTAGCGAAAGGCTTCTTGAGGGGAAAGCTGTAACTCTGTGAGATGATTTCACAGAACACAAAGAAGTTTCTCAGAAAGCTTTTTTCTCTTTGTTATCGGAGGATATTTCCTTTGGCCCTAAAGTCTTCCAAGGGATCCGAAATATCTGTTTTCATATTCCACAGAAATGAGGCTAGCAAAGAGATCCACGAAATACAGATGTAACTCTGTGAGATGAATTAACAGAACACTAAGCAGTTTCTCAGAAAGCTTCTTTCCAGATTTCATCTGAGGATATTTCCTTTTTCACCTTAGCCCTCTATGGGCTCCCAAATATCACTTTGCCAATTCCACAAGAACTGTCTTAGCGAAAGGCTTCTTGAGGGGAAAGCTGTAACTCTGTGAGATGATTTCACAGAACACAAAGAAGTTTCTCAGAAAGCTTCTTTCTCTTTGTTATCGGAGCATATTTCCGTTGGCCCTATAGTCTTCCAAGGGATCCGAAATATCTGTTCTCAGATTCCACAGAAATAAGGCTAGCAAAGAGATCCACGAAATACAGATATAACACTGTGAGATGAATTAACAGAACACTAAACAGTTTCTCAGAAAGCTTCTTTCCAGATTTCATCTGAGGATATTTCCTTTTTCACCATAGCCCTCTATGGGCTTCCAAGTATCACTTTGCCAATTCCACAAGAACTGTCTTAGCGAAAGGCTTCTTGAGGGGAAAGCTGTAACTCTGTGAGATGATTTAACAGAACACAAAGAAGTTTCTCAGGAAGCTTCTTTCTCTTTGTTATCGGAGGATATTTCCTTTGGCCCTATAGTCTTCCAAGGGATCCGAAATATCTGTTCTCAGATTCCACAGAAATAAGGCTAGCAAAGAGATCCACGAAATACAGATGTAACTCTGTGAGATGAATTAACAAAACACTAAGCAGTTTCTCAGACAGTTTCTTTCCAGATTTCATATGAGGATATTTCCTTTTTCACCATAGCCCTCTATGGGCTTCCAAATATCACTTTGCCAATTCCACAACAACTGTCTTAGAGAAAGGCTTCTTGAGGGGAATGCTGTACTCTGTGAGATGATTTCACAGAACACAAAGAAGTTTCTCAGAAAGCTTCTTTCTATTTGTTATCCGATGATATTTCCTTTGCCCCTATAGTCCTCCAAGGGATTAGAAATATCTGTTCTCAGATTCCACAGAAATAAGGCCAGCAAAGAGATCCACGAAATACAGATGTAAATCTCTGAGATGAATTAACAGAACACTAAGCAGTTTCTCAGAAATCTTCTTTCCAGATTTCATCTGAGGATATTTGGTTTTTCACAATAGCCCTCTAAGGGCTTCCAAATATCACTTTGCCAATTCCACAAGAACTGTCTTACCGAAAGGCTTCTTGAGGGGAAAGCTGTAACTCTGTGAGATGATTTCACAGAACACAAAGAAGTTTCTCAGAAAGCTTCTTTCTATTTGTTATCGGAGGATATTTCCTTTGGCCCTATAGTCTTTCAAGGGATCCGAAATATCTGTTCTCAGATTCCACAGAAATAAGGCTAGAAAAGAGATCCACGAAATACAGATGTAACTCTGTGAGATGAATTAACAGAACACTAAGCAGTTTCTCAGAAATCTTCTTTCCAGATTTCATCTGAGGATATTTCCTTTTTCAACATAGCCCTCTATGGACTTCCAAATATCACTTTGCCAATTCCACAAGAACTGTTTTAGGGAAAGGCTTCTTGAGGGGAAAGCTGTAACTCTGTGAGATGATTTCACAGAACACAAAGAAGTTTCTCAGAAAGCTTTTTTCTCTTTGTTATCGGAGGATATTTCCTTTGGCCCTATAGTCTTCCAAGGGATCCGAAATATCTGTTCTCAGATTCCACAGAAAGGAGGCTAGCAAAGAGATCCACGAAATACAGATGTAACTCTGTGAGATGAATTAACAGAACACTAAGCAGTTTCTCAGAAAGCTTTCTCCAGATTTCATCTGAGGATATTTCCTTTTTCACCATAGCCCTCTATGGGCTTCCAATAATCACTTTGCCAATTCCACAAGAACTGTTTGAGCGAAAGGCTTCTTTAGGGGAAAGCTGTAACTCTGTGAGATGATTTCACAGAACACAAAGAAGTTTCTCAGAAAGCTTCTTTCTCTTTTTTATCGGAGGATATTTCCTTTGGCCCTATAGTCTTCCAAAGGATCCGAATTATCTGTTTTCATATTCCACAAAAATGAGGCTAGCAAAGAGATCCACGAAATACAGATGTAACTCTGTGAGATGAATTAACAGAACACTAAGCAGTTTCTCAGAAAGCTTCTTTCCAGATTTCATCTGAGGATATTTCCTTTTTCACCTTAGCCATCTATGGGCTTCCAAATATCACTTTGCCAATTCCACAAGAACTGTCTTACCGAAAGGCTTCTTGAGGAGAAAGCTGTAACTCTGTGAGATGATTTCAAAGAACACAAAGAAGTTTCTCAGAAAGCTTCTTTCTCTTTGTTATCGGAGGATATTTCCTTTGGACCTATAGTCTTCCAAAGGATCCGAAATATCTGTTCTCAGATTCCACAGAAATAAGGCTAGCAAAGAGATCCACGAAATACTGATGTAACTCTGTGAGATGAATTAACAGAACACTAAGCAGTTTCTCAGAAAGCTTCTTTCCAGATTTCATCTGAGGATATTTCCTTTTTCACCATAGCCCTCTATGGGCTCCCAAATAGCACTTTGCCAATCCCACGAGAACTGTCTTAGCGAAAGGCTTCTTGAGGGGAAAGCTGTAACTCTGTGAGATGATTTCACAGAACACAAAGAAGTTTCTCAGAAAGCTTCTTTCTCTTTGTTATCGGAGCATATTTCCGTTGGCCCTATAGTCTTCCAAGGGATCCGAAATATCTGTTCTCAGATTCCACAGAAATAAGGCTAGCAAAGAGATCCACGAAATACAGATATAACACTGTGAGATGAATTAACAGAACACCAAACAGTTTCTCAGAAAGCTTCTTTCCAGATTTCATCTGAGGATATTTCCTTTTTCACCATAGCCCTCTATGGGCTTCCAAGTATCACTTTGCCAATTCCACAAGAACTGTCTTACCGAAAGGCTTCTTGAGGGGAAAGCTGTAACTCTGTGAGATGATTTAACAGAACACAAAGAAGTTTCTCAGAAAGCTTCTTTCTCTTTGTTATCGGATAATATTTCCTTTGGCCCTATAGTCTTCCAAGGGATCCGAAATATCTGTTCTCAGATTCCACAGAAATAAGGCTAGCAAAGAGATCCACGAAATACAGATGTAACTCTGTGAGATGAATTAACAGAACACTAAGCAGTTTCTCAGACAGTTTCTTTCCAGATTTCATCTGAGGATATTTCCTTTTTCACCATAGCCCTCTATGGGCTTCCAAATATCACTTTGCCAATTCCACAACAACTGTCTTAGAGAAAGGCTTCTTGAGGGGAATGCTGTACTCTGTGAGATGATTTCACAGAACACAAAGAAGTTTCTCAGAAAGCTTCTTTCTATTTGTTATCCGAGGATATTTCCTTTGCCCCTATGGTCCTCCAAGGGATCAGAAATATCTGTTCTCAGATTCCACAGAAATAAGGCCAGCAAAGAGATCCACGAAATACAGATGTAACTCTCTGAGATGAATTAACAGAACACTAAGCAGTTTCTCAGAAATCTTCTTTCCAGATTTCATCTGAGGATATTTCGTTTTTCACAACAGCCCTCTAAGGGCTTCCAAATATCACTTTGCCAATTCCACAAGAACTGTCTTACCGAAAGGCTTCTTGAGGGGAAAGCTGTAACTCTGTGAGATGATTTCACAGAACACAAAGAAGTTTCTCAGAAAGCTTCTTTCTCTTTGTTATCGGAGGATATTTCATTTGGCCCTATAGTCTTTCAAGGGATCCGAAATATCTGTTCTCAGATTCCACAGAAATAAGGCTAGCAAAGAGATACACGAAATACAGATGTAACTCTCTGAGGTGAATTAACAGAACACTAAGCAGTTTCTCAGAAAGCTTTTTCCAGATTTCATCTGAGGATATTTCCTTTTTCACCATAGCCCCCTATGGGCTTCCAAATATCACTTTGCCAATTCCACAAGAACTGTTTTAGCGAAAGGCTTCTTGAGGAGAAAGCTGTAACTCTGTGAGATGATTTCACAGAACACAAAGAAGTTTCTCAGAAAGCTTCTTTCTCTTTGTTATCGGAGGATATTTCCTTTGGCCCTATAGTCTTTCAAGGGATCCGAAATATCTGTTCTCAGATTCCACAGAAATAAGGCTAGCAAAGAGATACACGAAATGCAGATGTTACTCTGTGAGATGAATTAACAGAACACTAAGCAGTTTCTCAGACAGCTTTTTCCAGATTTCATCTGAGGATACTTCCTTTTTCACCATAGCCCCGTATGGGCTTCCAAATATGACTTTGCCATTTCCACAAGAACTGTTTTATCGAAAGGCTTCTTGAGGGGAAAGCTTTAACTCTGTGAGATGATTTCACAGAACACAAAGAAGTTTCTCAGAAAGCTTTTTTCTCTTTGTTATCGGAGGATATTTCCTTTGGCCCTATAGTCTTCCAAGGGATCCGAAATATCTGTTCTCAGATTCCACAGAAATGAGGCTAGCAAAGAGATCCACGAAATACAGATGTAACTCTGTGAGATGAATTAACAGAACACTAAGCAGTTTCTCAAAAAGCTTCTTTCCAGATTTCATCTGAGGATATTTCGTTTTTCACCATAGCCCTCTATGGCCTTCCAAATATCACTTTGCCAATTCCACAACAACTGTCTTAGCGAAAGGCTTCTTGAGGGGAAAGCTGTAACTCTCTGAGATGATTTCACAGAACACAAAGAAGTTTCTCAGAAAGCTTATTTCTCTTTGTTATCGGAGGATATTTCCTTTGGCCCTATAGTCTTCCAAGGGATCCGAAATATCTGTTCTCAGATTCCACAGAAATAAGGCTAGCAAAGAGATGCACGAAATACACATCTAACTCTGTGAGATGAATTAACAGAAAACTAAGCAGTTTCTCAGAAAGCTTTTTTGCAGATTTCATCTGAGGATATTTCCTTTTTCACCATAGCCTTCTATGGGCTTCCAAATATCACTTTGCCAATTCCACATACTGTCTTAGCGAAAGGCTTCTTGAGGGGAAAGCTGTAACTCTGTGAGATGATTTCACAGAACCCAAAGAAGATTCTCAGAAAGCTTCTTTCTCTTTGTTATCGGAGGATATTTCCTTTGGCCCTATAGTCTTCCAAGGGATCCGAAATATCTGTTCTCAGATTCCACAGAAATAAGGCTAGCAAAGAGATCCACGAAATACTGATGTAACTCTGTGAGATGAATTAACAGAACACTAAGCAGTTTCTCAGAAAGATTCTTTCCAGATTTCATCTGAGGATATTTCCTTTTTCACCATAGCCCTCTATGGGCTTCCAAATATCACTTTGCCAATTCCACAAGAACTGTCTTAGCGAAAGGCTTCTTGAGGGGAAAGCTGTAACTCTGTGGGATGATTTCACAGAACACAAAGAAGTTTCTCAGAAAGCTTCTTTCTCTTTGTTATCGGAGGATATTTCCTTTGGCCCTATAGTCTTCCAAGGGATCCGAAATATCTGTTCTCAGATTCCACAGAAATAAGGCTAGCAAAGAGATCCACGAAATACAGATGAAACTCTGTGAGATGAATTAACAGAAAACTAAGCAGTTTCTCAGAAATCTTCTTTCCAGATTTCATCTGAGGATATTTCGTTTTTCACCATAGCCCTCTATGGGCTTACAAATATCACTTTGACAATTCCTCAAGAACTGTCTTAGCGAAAGGCTTCTTGAGGGGAAAGCTGTAACTCTGTGAGATGATTTCACAGAACACTAAGAAGTTTCTCAGAAAGCTTATTTATCTTTGTTATCGTGGGATATTTCCTTTGGCCCTATAGTCTTCCAAGGGATCTGAAATATCTGTTCTCAGATTCCACAGAAATAAGGCTAGCAAATGATCGACGAAATACAGATGTAACTCTGTGAGATGAATTAACAGAACACTAAGCAGTTTCTCAGAAAGCTTCTTTCCAGATTTCATCTGAGGATATTTCCTTTTTCACCGTAGCCCTCTATGGGCTTCCAAATAGCACTTTGCCAATCCCACGAAAACTGTCTTAGCGAAAGGCTTCCTGAGGGGAAAGCTGTAACACTGTGAGATGATTTCACAGAACACAAAGAAGTTTCTCAGAAAGCTTCTTTCTCTTTGTTATCGGAGCATATTTCCTTTGGCCCCATAGTCTTCCAAGGGACCCGAAATATCTGTTCTCAGATTTCACAGAAATAAGGCTAGCAAAGAGATCCACGAAATACAGATGTAACACTGTGAGATGAATTAACAGAACACTAAACAGTTTCTCAGAAAGCTTCTTTCCAGATTTCATCTGAGGATATTTCCTTTTTCACCATAGCCCTCTATGGGCTTCGAAATATCACTTTGCCTATTCCACAAGAACTGCCTTAGCGAAAGGCTTCCTGAGGGGAAAGTTGTAACTCTATTAGATGATTTCACAGAACACAAAGATGTTTCTCAGAAAGCTTCTTTCTCTTTGTTATCGTAGGATATTTCCTTTGGCCCTATAGTCTTCCAAGGGATCCGAAATATCTGTTCTCAGATTCCACAGAAATAAGGCTAACAAAGAGATCCAGGAAATGCAGATTTATCTCTGTGAGATGAATTAACAGAACACTAACCAGTTTCTCAGAAATCTTCTTTCCAGATTTCATCTGAGGATATTTCCTTTTTCACCATAGCCCTCTACGGGCTTCCAAATATCACTTTGCCAACTCCACAAGAACTGTCTTAGCGAAAGACTTCTTGAGGGGAAAGCTGTAACTCTGTGAGATGATTTCACAGAACACAAAGAAGTTTCTCAGAAAGCTTCTTTCTATTTGTTATCGGAGGATATTTCCTTTGGCCCTATAGTCTTCCAAGGGATCCGAAATATCTGTTCTCAGATTCCACAGAAATAAGGCTAGCAAAGAGATACACGAAATACAGATGTAACTCTGTGAGATGAATTAACAGAACACTAAGCAGTTTCTCAGAAAGCTTTTTCCAGATTTCATCTGAGGATACTTCCTTTTTCACCATAGCCCCGTATGGGCTTCCAAATATGACTTTGCCATTTCCACAAGAACTGTTTTATCGAAAGGCTTCTTGAGGGGAAAGCTTTAACTCTGTGAGATGATTTCACAGAACACAAAGAAGTTTCTCAGAAAGCTTTTTTCTCTTTGTTATCGGAGGATATTTCCTTTGGCCCTATAGTCTTCCAAGGGATCGGAAATATCTGTTCTCAGATTCCACAGAAATGAGGCTAGCAAAGAGATCCACGAAATACAGATGTAACTCTGTGAGATGAATTAACAGAACACTAAGCAGTTTCTCAAAAAGCTTCTTTCCAGATTTCATCTGAGGATATTTCGTTTTTCACCATAGCCCTCTATGGCCTTCCAAATATCACTTTGCCAATTCCACAACAACTGTCTTAGCGAAAGGCTTCTTGAGGGGAAAGCTGTAACTCTCTGAAATGATTTCACAGAACACAAAGAAGTTTCTCAGAAAGCTTATTTCTCTTTGTTATCGGAGGATATTTCCTTTGGCCCTATAGTCTTCCAAGGGATCCGAAATATCTGTTCTCAGATTCCACAGAAATAAGGCTAGCAAAGAGATGCACGAAATACACATCTAACTCTGTGAGATGAATTAACAGAACACTAAGCAGTTTCTCAGAAAGCTTTTTTGCAGATTTCATCTGAGGATATTTCCTTTTTCACCATAGCCTTCTATGGGCTTCCAAATATCACTTTGCCAATTCCACATACTGTCTTAGCGAAAGGCTTCTTGAGGGGAAAGCTGTAACTCTGTGAGATGATTTCACAGAACCCAATGAAGTTTCTCAGAAAGCTTCTTTCTCTTTGTTATCGGAGGATATTTCCTTTGGCCCTATAGTCTTCCAAGGGATCCGAAATATCTGTTCTCAGATTCCACAGAAATAAGGCTAGCAAAGAGATCCACGAAATACTGATGTAACTCTGTGAGATGAATTAACAGAACACTAAGCAGTTTCTCAGAAAGATTCTTTCCAGATTTCATCTGAGGATATTTCCATTTTCACCATAGCCCTCTATGGGCTTCCAAATATCACTTTGCCAATTCCACAAGAACTGTCTTAGCGAAAGGCTTCTTGAGGGGAAAGCTGTAACTCTGTGGGATGATTTCACAGAACACAAAGAAGTTTCTCAGAAAGCTTCTTTCTCTTTGTTATCGGAGGATATTTCCTTTGGCCCTGTAGTCTTCCAAGGGATCCGAAATATCTGTTCTCAGATTCCACAGAAATAAGGCTAGCAAAGAGATCCACGAAATACAGATGAAACTCTGTGAGATGAATTAACAGAAAACTAAGCAGTTTCTCAGAAATCTTCTTTCCAGATTTCATCTGAGGATATTTCGTTTTTCACCATAGCCCTCTATGGGCTTACAAATATCACTTTGACAATTCCTCAAGAACTGTCTTAGCGAAAGGCTTCTTGAGGGGAAAGCTGTAACTCTGTGAGATGATTTCACAGAACACTAAGAAGTTTCTCAGAAAGCTTATTTATCTTTGTTATCGTGGGATATTTCCTTTGGCCCTATAGTCTTCCAAGGGATCTGAAATATCTGTTCTCAGATTCCACAGAAATAAGGCTAGCAAATGATCGACGAAATACAGATGTAACTCTGTGAGATGAATTAACAGAACACTAAGCAGTTTCTCAGAAAGCTTCTTTCCAGATTTCATCTGAGGATATTTCCTTTTTCACCATAGCCCTCTATGGGCTTCCAAATAGCACTTTGCCAATCCCACGAGAACTGTCTTAGCGAAAGGCTTCCTGAGGGGAAAGCTGTAACACTGTGAGATGATTTCACAGAACACAAACAAGTTTCTCAGAAAGCTTCTTTCTCTTTGTTATCGGAGCATATTTCCTTTGGCCCCATAGTCTTCCAAGGGACCCGAAATATCTGTTCTCAGATTTCACAGAAATAAGGCTAGCAAAGAGATCCACGAAATACAGATGTAACACTGTGAGATGAATTAACAGAACACTAAACAGTTTCTCAGAAAGCTTCTTTCCAGATTTCATCTGAGGATATTTCCTTTTTCACCATAGCCCTCTATGGGCTCCAAATGTCACTTTGCCAATACCACAAGAACTGTCTTGGCGAAACGCTTCTTGAGGGGAAAGCTGTAACTCTGTGAGATGTTTTCACAGAACAAAAAGAAGTTTCTCAGAAAGCTTCTTTCTCTTTGTTATCGGAGGATATTTCCGTTGGCCCTATAGTCTTCCAAGGGATCCGAAATATCTGTTCTCAGATTCCATAGAAATAAGGCTAGCAAAGGGATCCACGAAATACAGATGTAACTCTGTGAGATGAATTAACAGAACACTAAGCAGTTTCTCAGAAAGCTTCTTTCCAGATTTCATCTGAGGATATTTCCTTTTTCACCATAGCCCTCTATGGGCTTCCAAATATCACTTTGCCTATTCCACAAGAACTGCCTTAGCGAAAGGCTTCCTGAGGGGAAAGTTGTAACTCTATGAGATGATTTCACAGAACACAAAGATGTTTCTCAGAAAGCTTCTTTCTCTTTGTTATCGGAGGATATTTCCTTTGGCCCTATAGTCTTCCAAGGGATCCGAAATATCTGTTCTCAGATTCCACAGAAATAAGGCTAACAAAGAGATCCAGGAAATGCAGATTTATCTCTGTGAGATGAATTAACAGAACACTAAGCAGTTTCTCAGAAATCTTCTTTCCAGATTTCATCTGAGGATATTTCCTTTTTCACCATAGCCCTCTATGGGCTTCCAAATATCACTTTGCCAACTCCACAAGAACTGTCTTAGCGAAAGGCTTCTTGAGGGGAAAGCTGTAACTCTGTGAGATGATTTCACAGAACACAAAGAAGTTTCTCAGAAAGCTTCTTTCTCTTTGTTATCGGAGGATATTTCCTTTGGCCCTATAGTCTTCCAAGGGATCCGAAATATCTGTTCTCAGATTCCACAGAAATAAGGCTAGCAAAGAGATCCAAGAAATACAGATGTAACTCTCTGAGATGAATTAACAGAACACTAAGCAGTTTCTCAGAAATCTTCTTTCCAGATTTCATCTGAGGATATTTCGTTTTTCACAATAGCCCTCTATGGGCTTCCAAATATCACTTTGCCAATTCCACAAGAGCTGTCTTACCGAAAGGCTTCTTGAGGGGAAAGCTGTAACTCTGTGAGATGATTTCACAGAACACAAATAACTTTCTCAGAAAGCTTCTTTCTCTTTGTTATCGGAGGATATTTCCTTTGGCCCTATAGTCTTCCAAGGGAACAGAAATATCTGTTCTCAGATTCCACAGAAATAAGGCTAGCAAAGAGATACACGAAATACAGATATAACTCTGTGAGATGAATTAACAGAACACTAAGCAGTTTCTCAGAAAGCTTTTTCCAGATTTCATCTGAGGATATTTCCTTTTTCACCATAGCCCTCTATGGGCTTCCAAATATCACTTTGCCAATTCCACAAGAACTGTTTTAGCGAAAGGCTTCTTGAGGGGAAAGCTGTAACTCTGTGAGATGATTTCACAGAACACAAAGAAGTTTCTCAGAAAGCTTCTTTCTCTTTGTTATCGGAGGATATTTCCTTTGGCCCTATAGTCTTCCAAAGGATCCGAAATATCTGTTTTCATATTCCACAGAAATGAGGCTAGCAAAGAGATCCACGAAATACAGATGTAAATCTGTGACATGAATTAACAGAACACTAAGCAGTTTCCCAGAAAGCTTCTTTCCAGATTTCATGTGAGGATATTTCCTTTTTCACCTTAGCCCTCTATGGGCTTCCAAATATCACTTTGCCAATTCCACAAGAACTGTCTTAGCGAAAGGCTTCTTGAGGGGAAAGCTGTAACTCTGTGAGATGATTTCAAAGAACACAAAGAAGTTTCTCAGAAAGCTTCTTTCTCTTTGTTATCGGAGGATATTTCCTTTGGACCTATAGTCTTCCAAAGGATCCGAAATATCTGTTCTCAGATTCCACAGAAATAAGGCTAGCAAAGAGATCGACGAAATACAGATGTAACTCTGTGAGATGAATTAACAGAACACTAAGCAGTTTCTCAGAAAGCTTCTTTGCAGATTTCATCTGAGGATATTTCCATTTTCACCATAGCCCTCTATGGGCTTCCAAATATCACTTTGCCAATTCCACAAGAACTGTCTTAGCGAAAGGCTTCTTGAGGGGAAAGCTGTAACTCTGTGAGATGATTTCACAGAACACAAAGAAGTTTCTCAGATAGCTTCTTTCTCTTTGTTATCGGAGGATATTTCCTTTGGACCTATAGTCTTCCAAGGGATCCGAAATATCTGTTCTCAGATTCCACAGAAATAAGGCTAGCCAAGAGATCCACGAAATACTGATGTAACTCTGTGAGATGAATTAACAGAACACTAAGCAGTTTCTCAGAAAGCTTCTTTCCAGATTTCATCTGAGGATATTTCCTTTTTCACCATAGCCCTCTGTGGGCTCCCAAATATCACTTTGCCAATCCCACGAGAACTGTCTTAGCGAAAGGCTTCTTGAGGGGAAAGCTGTAACTCTGTGAGATGATTTCACAGAACACAAAGAAGTTTCTCAGAAAGCTTCTTTCACTTTGTTATCGGAGCATATTTCCTTTGGCCCTATAGTCTTCCAAGGGATCCGAAATATCTGTTCTCAGATTCCACAGAAATAAGGCTAGCAAAGAGATCCACGAAATACAGATGTAACTCTGTGAGATGAATTAACAGAACACTAAGCAGTTTCTCAGAAAGCTTCTTTCCAGATTTCATCTGAGGATATTTCCTTTTTCAACATAGCCCTCTATGGGCTTCCAAATATCACTTTGCAAATCACACGAGAACTGTCTTAGCGAAAGGCTTCTTGAGGGGAAAGCTGTAACTCTGTGAGATGATTTCACAGAACACAAAGAAGTTTCTCAGAAAGCTTCTTTCTCTTTGTTATCGGAGGATATTTCCTTTGGCCCTATAGTCTTCCAAGGGATCCGAAATATCTGTTCTCAGATTCCACAGAAATAAGGCTAGCAAAGAGATCCACGAAATACAGATGTAACTCTGTGAGATGAATTAACAGAACACTAAGCAGTTTCTCAGACAGCTTCTGTCCAGATTTCATCTGAGGATATTTCCTTTTTCAGCATAGCCCTCTATGGGCTTCCAAATATCACTTTGCCAATTCCACAACAACTGTTTTAGAGAAAGGCATCTTGAGGGGAATGCTGTACTCTGTGAGATGATTTCACAGAACACAAAGAATTTTCTCAGAAAGCTTCTTTCTATTTGTTATCCGAGGATATTTCCTTTGCCCCTATAGTCCTCCAAGGGATCCGAAATATCTGTTCTCAGATTCCACAGAAATAAGGCCAGCAAAGAGATTCACGAAATACAGATGTAACTCTCTGAGATGAATTAACAGAACACTAAGCAGTTTCTCAGAAATCTAATTTCCAGATTTCATCTGGGGATATTTCGTTTTTCACAATAGCCCCCTTTGGGCTTCCAAATATCACTTTGCCAATTCCACAAGAACTGTTTTAGCGAAAGGCTTCTTGAGGGGAAAGCTGTAACTCTGTGAGATGATTTCACAGAACACAAAGAAGTTTCTCAGAAAGCTTCTTTCTCTTTGTTATCGGAGGATATTTCCTTTGGCCCTATACTCTTTCAAGGGATCCGAAATATCTGTTCTCAGATTCCACAGAAATGAGGCTAGCAAAGAGATCCACGAAATACAGATGTACTCTGTGAGATGAAATAACAGAACACTAAGCAGTTTCTCAAAAAGCTTCTTTCCAGATTTCATCTGAGGATATTTCCTTTTTCACCGTAGCCCTCTATGGCCTTCCAAATATCACTTTGCCAATTCCACAACAACTGTCTTAGCGAAATGCTTCTTGAGGGGAAAGCTGTAACTCTGTGAGATGATTTCACAGAACACAAAGAAGTTTCTCAGAAAGCTTCTTTCTCTTTGTTATCGGAGGATATTTCCTTTGGCCCTATAGTCTTCCAAGGGATCCGAAATATCTGTTCTCAGATTCCACAGAAATAAGGCTAGCAAATGATCGACGAAATACAGATGTAACTCTGTGAGATGAATTAACAGAACACTAAGCAGTTTCTCAGAAAGCTTCTTTCCAGATTTCATCTGAGGATATTTCCTTTTTCACCATAGCCCTCTATGGGCTTCCGAATAGCACTTTGCCAATCCCACGAGAACTGTCTTAGCGAAAGGCTTCTTGAGGGGAAAGCTGTAACTCTGTGAGATGATTTCACAGAACACAAAGAAGTTTCTCAGAAAGCTTCTTTCTCTTTGTTATCGGAGCATATTTCCTTTCGCCCCATAGTCTTCCAAGGGAACCGAAATATCTGATCTCAGATTTCACAGAAATAAGGCTTGCAAAGAGATCCACGAAATACAGATGTAACACTGTGAGATGAATTAACAGAACACTAAACAGTTTCTCAGAAAGCTTCTTTCCAGATTTCATCTGAGGATATTTCGTTTTTCACCATAGCCCTCTATGGGCTCCAAATGTCACTTTGCCAATTCCACAAGAACTGTCCTGGCGAAACGCTTCTTGAGGGGAAAGCTGAAACTCTGTGAGATGATTTCACAGAACACAAAGAAGTTTCTCTGAAAGCTTCTTTCTATTTGTTATCCGAGGATATTTCCTTTGGCCCGATAGTCTTCCAAGGGATCCGAAATATCTGTTCTCAGATTCCACAGAAATAAGGCTAGCAAAGAGATCCACGAATACAGATGTAATTCTGTGAGATGAATTAACAGAAAACTATGCAGTTTCTCAGAAAGCTTCTTTCCAGATTTCATCTGAGGATATTTCCTTTTTCACCATAGCCCTCTATGGGCTTCCAAATATCACTTTGCCAATTCCAGAAGAACTGTCTTAGCGAAAGGCTTCTTGAGGGGAAAGCTGTAACTCTGTGAGATGATTTCACAGAACACAAAGAAGTTTTTCAGAAAGCTTCTTTCTCTTTGTTATCGGAGGATATCTCCTTTGGCCCTATAGTCTTCCAAGGGATCCGAAATATCTGTTCTCAGATTCCACAGAAATAAGGCTAGCAAAGAGATCCACGAAATACAGATGTAACTGTGAGATGAATTAACAGAACACTAAGCAGTTTCTCAGAAAGCTTCTTTCCAGATTTCATCTGAGGATATTTCGTTTTTCACCATAGCCCTCTATGGACTTTCAAATATCACTTTTCCAATTCCACAAGAACTGTCTTAGCGAAAGGCTTCTGGAGGGGAAAGCTGTAACTCTGTGAGATGATTTCACAGAACACAAAGAAGTTTCTCAGAAAGCTTCTTTCTCTTTGTTATCGGAGGATATTTCCTTTGGCCCTATAGTCTTCCAAGGGATCCGAAATATCTGTTCTCAGATTCCACAGAAATAAGGCTAGCAAAGAGATCCACGAAATACAGATGTAACTCTGTGAGATGAATTAACAGAACACTAAGCAGTTTCTCAGACAGCTTCTTTCCAGATTTCATCTGAGGATATTTCCTTTTTCACCATAGCCCTCTATGGGCTTCCAAATATCACTTTGTCAATTCCACAACAACTGTCTTAGCGAAGGGCTTCTTGAGGGGAATGCTGTAACTCTGTGAGATGATTTCACAGAACACAAAGAAGTTTCTCAGAAAGCTTCTTTCTATTTGTTATCCGAGGATATTTCCTTTGGCCCTATTGTCTTCCAAGGGATCCGAAATATCTGTTCTCAGATTCCACAAAAATAAGGCTAGCAAAGAGATCCACCAATACAGATATAACTCTGTGAGATGAATTAACAGAACACTAAGCAGTTTCTCAGAAAGCTTCTTTCCAGATTTCATCTGAGGATATTTCCTTTTTCACCATAGCCCTCTATGGGCTTCCAAATATCACTTTGCCAATTCCACAAAAACTGTCTTAGCGAAAGGCTTCTTGAGGGGAAAGTTGTAACTCTGTGAGATGATTTCACAGAACACAAAGAAGTTTATCAGAAAGCTTCTTTCTCTTTGTTATCGGAGGACATTTCCTTTGGCCGTATAGTCTTCCAAGGGATCCGAAATATCTGTTCTCAGATTCCACAGAAATAAGGCTAACAAAGAGATACACGAAATTCAGATGTAACTCTGTGAGATGAATTAACAGAACACTAAGCAGTTTCTCAGAAAGCTTCGTTCCAGATTTCATCTGAGGATATTTCCTTTTTCACCATAGCCCATACGGGCTTACAAATATCACATTGCCAATTCCACAAGAACTGTCTTAGCGAAAGGCTTCTTGAGGGGAAAGCTGTAACTCTGTGAGATAATTTCACAGAACACAAAGAAGTTTCTCAGAAGGCTTCTTTCTCTTTTTTATCGGAGGATATTTCCTTTGGCCCTATAGTCTTCCAAGGGATCCGAAATATCTGTTCTCAGATTCCACATAAATAAGGCTAGCAAAGAGATCCACGAAATACAGATGTAACTCTGTGAGATGAATTAACAGAACACTAAGAAGTTTCTCAGACAGCTTCTTTCCAGATTTCATCTGAGGATATTTCCTTTTTCACCATAGCCCTCTATGGGCTTTCAAATATCCCTTTGCCAATTCCACAAGAACTGTCTTAGCGAAAGGCTTCTTGAGGGGAATGCTGTAACTCTGTGAGATGATTTCACAGAACACAAAGAAGTTTCTCAGAAAGCTTCTTTCTATTTGTTATCCGAGGATATTTCCTTTGGCCCTATAGTCTTCCAAGGGATCCGAAATATCTGTTCTCAGATTCCACAGAAATAAGGCTAGCAAAGAGATCCACGAATACAGATGTAATTCTGTGAGATGAATTAACGGAAAACTAAGCAGTTTCTCAGAAAGCTTCTTTCCAGATTTCATGTGAGGATATTTCCTTTTTCACCTTAGCCCTCTATGGGCTTCCAAATATCACTTTGCCAATTCCAGAAGAACTGTCTTAGCGAAAGGCTTCTTGAGGGGAAAGCTGTAACTCTGTGAGATGATTTCACAGAACACAAAGAAGTTTTTCAGAAAGTTTCTTTCTCTTTGTTATCGGAGGATATCTCCTTTGGCCCTATAGTCTTCCAAGGGATCCGAAATATCTGTTCTCAGATTCCACAGAAATAAGGCTAGCAAAGAGATCCACGAAATACAGATGTAACTGTGAGATGAATTAACAGAACACTAAGCAGTTTCTCAGAAAGCTTCTTTCCAGATTTCATCTGAGGATATTTCGTTTTTCACCATAGCCCTCTATGGACTTTCAAATATCACTTTTCCAATTCCACAAGAACTGTCTTAGCGAAAGGCTTCTGGAGGGGAAAGCTGTAACTCTGTGAGATGATTTCACAGAACACAAAGAAGTTTCTCAGAAAGCTTCTTACTCTTTGTTATCGGAGGATATTTCCTTTGGCCCTATAGTCTTCCAAGGGATCCGAAATATCTGTTCTCAGATTCCACAGAAATAAGGCTAGCAAAGAGATCCACGAAATACAGATGTAACTCTGTGAGATGAATTAACAGAACACTAAGCAGTTTCTCAGACAGCTTCTTTCCAGATTTCAACTGAGGATATTTCCTTTTTCACCATAGCCCTCTATGGGCTTCCAAATGTCACTTTGTCAATTCCACAACAACTGTCTTAGCGAAAGGCTTCTTGAGGGGAATGCTGTAACTCTGTGAGATGATTTCACAGAACACAAAGAAGTTTCTCAGAAAGCTTCTTTCTATTTGTTATCCGAGGATATTTCCTTTGGCCCTATAGTCTTCCAAGGGATCCGAAATATCTGTT
Source organism: Macaca nemestrina (assembly GCF_043159975.1). Lineage (NCBI taxonomy): Eukaryota > Metazoa > Chordata > Mammalia > Primates > Cercopithecidae > Macaca > Macaca nemestrina. Next base: position 100,444,495 of record NC_092137.1, read on the forward strand.
CTCAGATTCCACAGAAATAAGGCTAGCAAAGAGATCCACGAAATACAGATGTAACTCTGTGAGATGAATTAACAGAACACTAAGCTGTTTCTCAGAAAGCTTCTTTCCAGATTTCATCTGAGGATATTTCCTTTTTCACCATAGCCCTCTATGGGCTTCCAAATATCACTTTGCCAATTCCACGAGAACTGTCTTAGCGAAAGGCTTCTTGAGGGGAAAGCTATAACTCTGTGAGATGATTTCCCAGAACACAAAGAAGTTTCTCAGAAAGCTTCTTTCTCTTTGTTATCGGAGGATATTTCCTTTGGCCCTATAGTCTTCCAAGGGATCCGAAATATCTGTTCTCAGATTCCACAGAAATAAGGCTAGCAAAGAGATCGACGAAATACAGATGTAACTCTCTGAGATGAATTAACAGAACACTAAGCAGTTTCTCAGAAATCTTCTTTCCAGATTTCATCTGAGGATATTTCGTTTTTCACAATAGCACTCTATGGGCTTCCAAATATCACTTTGCCAATTCCACAAGAACTGTCTTACCGAAAGGCTTCTTGAGGGGAAAGCTGTAACTCTGTGAGATGATTTCGCAGAACACAAAGAGGTTTCTCAGAAAGCTTCTTTCTATTTGTTATCGGAGGATATTTCCTTTGGCTATATAGTCTTCCAGGGCATCCGAAATATCTGTTCTCAGATTCCACAGAAATAAGGCTAGCAAAGAGATCCACGAAATACAGATGTAACTCTGTGAGATGAATTAACAGAACACTAAGCAGTTTCTCAGAAAGCTTTTTCCAGATTTCATCTGAGGATATTTCCTTTTTCACCATAGCCCTCTATGGGCTTCCAAATATCACTTTGCCAATTCCACAAGAACTGTTTGAGCGAAAGGCTTCTTGAGGGGAAAGCTGTATCTCTGTGAGATGATTTAACAGAACACAAAGAAGTTTCTCAGAAAGCTTCTTTCTCTTTGTTATCGGAGGATGTTTCCTTCGGCCCTGTAGTCTTCCAAGGGATCCGAAATATCAGTTCTCAGATTCCACAGAAATGAGGCTAGCAAAGAGATCCACGAAATACAGATGTAAATCTGTGAGATGAATTAACAGAACACTAAGCAGTTTCTCAGAAAGCTTCTTTCCAGATTTCATCTGAGGATATTTCCTTTTTCACCATAGCGCTCTATGGGCTTCCAAATATCACTTTGCCAATTCCACAAGAACTGTCTTAGCGAAAGGCTTCTTGAGGGGAAAGCTGTAACTCTGTGAGAAGATTTCACAGAACACAAATAACTTTCTCAGAAAGCTTCTTTCTCTTTGTTATCGGAGGATATTTCCTTTGGCCCTGTAGTCTTCCAAGGGATCCGAAATATCTGTTCTCAGATTCCACAGAAATAAGGCTAGCAAAGAGATCCACGAAATACAGATGTAACTCTGTGAGATGAATTAACAGAACACTAAGCAGTTTCTCAGAAAGCTTCTTTGCAGATTTCATCTGAGGATATTTCCTTTTTCACCATAGCCCTCTATGGGCTCCCAAATAGCACTTTTCCAATCCCACGAGAACTGTCTTAGCGAAAGGCTTCTTGAGGGGAAAGCTGTAACTCTGTGAGATGATTTCACAGAACACAAAGAAGTTTCTCAGAAAGCTTCTTTCACTTTGTTATCGGAGCATATTTCCTTTGGCCCTATAGTCTTCCAAGGGATCCGAAATATCTGTTCTCAGATTCCACAGAAATAAGGCTAGCAAAGAGATCCACGAAATACAGATATAACACTGTGAGATGAATTAGCAGAACACTAAACAGTTTCTCAGAAAGCTTCTTTCCAGATTTCATCTGAGGATATTTCCTTTTTCACCATACCCCTCTAAGGGCTCCAAATGTCACTTTGCCAATTCCACAAGAACTGTCTTGGCGAAACGCTTCTTGAGGGGAAAGCTGTAGTTCTGTGAGATGATTTCACAGAACACAAAGAAGTTTCGCAGAAAGCTTCTTTCTCTTTGTTATCGGAGGATATTTCCTTTGGCCCTATAGTCTTCCAAGGGATCCGAAATATCTATTCTCAGATTCCACAGAAATAAGGCTAGCAAAGAGATCCACGAAATACAGATGAAACTCTGTGAGATGAATTAACAGAACACTAAGCAGTTTCTCAGAAAGCTTCTTTCCAGTTTTCATCTGAGGATATTTCCTTTTTCAACATATCCCTCTATGGGCTTCCAAATATCACTTTGCCAATCCCACGAGAACTGTCTTAGCGAAAGGCTTCTTGAGGGGAAAGCTGTAACTCTGTGAGATGATTTCACAGAACACAAAGAAGTTTCTCAGAAAGCTTCTTTCTCTTTGTTATCCGTGGATATTTCCTTTGCCCCTATAGTCTTCCAAGGGATCCGAAATATCTGTTCTCAGATTCCACAGAAATAAGGCCAGCAAAGAGATTCACGAAATACAGATGTAACTCTGTGAGATGAATTAACAGAACACTAAGCAGTTTCTCAGAAAGCTTCTTTGCAGATTTCATCTGAGGATATTTCCTTTTTCACCCTAGCCCTCTATGGGCTTCCAAATATCACTTTGCCAATTCCACAAGAACTGCCTTAGCGAAAGGCTTCTTGAGGGAAAAGCTGTAACTCTGTGAGATGATTTCACAGAACACAAAGAAGTTTCTCAGAAAGCTTCTTTCTCTTTGTTATCGGAGGATATTTCCTTTGGCCCTATAGTCTTCCAAGGGATCCGAAATATCTGTTCTCAGATTCCACAGAAATAAGGCTAGCAAAGGGATCCACGAAATACAGATGTAACCCTGTGACATGAATTAACAGAACACTAAGCAGTTTCTCAGACAGCTTCTTTCCAGATTTCATCTGAGGATATTTCCTTTTTCACCATAGCCCTCTATGGGCTTCCAAATATCACTTTGCCAATTCCACAACAACTGTCTTAGAGAAAGGCATCTTGAGGGGAATGCTGTACTCTGTGAGATGATTTCACAGAACACAAAGAAGTTTCTCAGAAAGCTTCTTTCTATTTGTTATCCGTGGATATTTCCTTTGCCCCTATAGTCCTCCAAGGGATCCGAAATATCTGTTCTCAGATTCCACAGAAATAAGGCCAGCAAAGAGATTTACGAAATACAGATGTAACTCTGTGAGATGAATTAACAGAACACTAAGCAGTTAATCAGAAAGCTTTTTGCAGATTTCATCTGAGGATATTTCCTTTTTCACCATAGCCCCCTATGGGCTTCCAAATATCACTTTGCCATTTCCACAAGAACTGTTTTAGCGAAAGGCTTCTTGAAGGGAAAGCTGTAACTCTGTGAGATGATTTCACAGAACACAAAGAAGTTTCTCAGAAAGCTTCTTTCTCTTTGTTATCGGAGGATATTTCCTTTGGCCCTATAGTCTTCCAAGGGATCCGAAATATCTGTTCTCAGATTCCACAGAAATAAGGCTAGCAAAGAGATCCACGAAATACACATGTAACTCTGTGAGATGAATTAACAGAACACTAAGCAGTTTCTCAGAAATCTTCTTTCCAGATTTCATCTCAGGATATTTCGTTTTTCACCATAGCCCTCTATGGGATTCCAAATATCACTTTGCCAATTCCACAAGAACTGTCTTAGCGAAAGCCTTCTTGAGGGGAAAGCTGTAACTCTGTGAGATGATTTCAGAGAACCCAAAGAAGTTTCTCAGAAAGCTTCTTTCTCTTTGTTATCGGAGGATATTTCCTTTGGCCCTATAGTCTTCCAAGGGATCCGAAATATCTGTTCTCAGATTCCACAGAAATAAGGCTAGCAAAGAGATCCACGAAATACAGATGAAACTCTGTGAGATGAATTAACAGAACACTAAGCAGTTTCTCAGAAATCTTCTTTCCAGATTTCATCTGAGGATATTTCGTTTTTCACCATAGCCATCTATGGGCTTCGAATATCACTTTGACAATTCCTCAAGAACTGTCTTAGCGAAAGGCTTCTAGAGGGGAAAGCTGTAACTCTGTGAGATGATTTCACAGAACACTAAGAAGTTTCTCAGAAAGCTTATTTATCTTTGTTATCGTGGGATATTGCCTTTGGCCCTATAGTCTTCCAAGGGATCCGAAATATCTGTTCTCAGATTCCAGAGAAATAAGGCTAGCAAATGATCGACGAAATACAGATGTAACTCTGTGAGATGAATTAACAGAACACTAAGCAGTTTCTCAGAAAGTTTCTTTCCAGATTTCATCTGAGGATATTTCCTTTTTCACCATAGCCCTCTATGGGCTTGAAAATAGCACTTTGCCAATCCCACGAGAACTGTCTTAGCGAAAGGCTTCTTGAGGGGAAAGCTGTAACTCTCTGAGATGATTTCACAGAACACAAAGAAGTTTCTCAGAAAGATTCTTTCTCTTTGTTATCGGAGCATATTTCCTTTTGCCCCATAGTCTTCCAAGGGACCCGAAATATCTGATCTCAGATTTCACAGAAATAAGGCTAGCAAAGAGATCGACGAAATACACATGTAACTCTGTGAGATGAATTAACAGAACACTAAGCAGTTTCTCAGAAAGCTTCTTTGCAGATTTCATCTGAGGATATTTCCTTTTTCACCCTAGCCCTCTATGGGCTTCCAAATATCACTTTGCCAATTCCACAAGAACTGCCTTAGCGAAAGGCTTCTTGAGGGGAAAGCTGTAACTCTGTGAGATGATTTCACAGAACACAAAGAAGTTTCTCAGAAAGCTTCTTTCTCTTTGTTATCGGAGGATATTTCCTTTGGCCCTATAGTCTTCCAAGGGATCCGAAATATCTGTTCTCAGATTCCACAGAAATTAGGCTAGCAAAGAGATCCACGACATACTGATGTAACTCTGTGAGATGAATTAACAGAACACTAAGCAGTTTCTCAGAAAGCTTCTTTCCAGATTTCATCTGAGGATATTTCCTTTTTCACCATAGCCCTCTATGGGCTCCCAAATAGCACTTTTCCAATCCCACGAGAACTGTCTTAGCGAAAGGCTTCTAGAGGGGAAAGCTGTAACTCTGTGAGATGATTTCACAGAACACAAAGAAGTTTCTCAGAAAGCTTCTTTCACTTTGTTATCGGAGCATATTTCCTTTGGCCCTATAGTCTTCCAAGGGATCCGAAATATCTGTTCTCAGATTCCACAGAAATAAGGCTAGCAAAGAGATCCACGAAATACAGATATAACACTGTGAGATGAATTAACAGAACACTAAACAGTTTCTCAGAAAGCTTCTTTCCAGATTTCATCTGAGGATATTTCCTTTTTCACCATACCCCTCTAAGGGCTCCAAATGTCACTTTGCCAATTCCACAAGAACTGTCTTGGCGAAACGCTTCTTGAGGGGAAAGCTGTAATTCTGTGAGATGATTTCACAGAACACAAAGAAGTTTCGCAGAAAGCTTCTTTCTCTTTGTTATCGGAGGATATTTCCTTTGGCCCTATAGTCTTCCAAGGGATCCGAAATATCTGTTCTCAGATTCCACAGAAATAAGGCTAGCAAAGAGATCCACGAAATACAGATGAAACTCTGTGAGATGAATTAACAGAACACTAAGCAGTTTCTCAGAAAGCTTCTTTCCAGTTTTCATCTGAGGATATTTCCTTTTTCAACATATCCCTCTATGGGCTTCCAAATATCACTTTGCCAATCCCATGAGAACTGTCTTAGCGAAAGGCTTCTTGAGGGGAAAGCTGTAACTCTGTGAGATGATTTCACAGAACACAAAGAAGTTTCTCAGAAATCTTCTTTCTCTTTGTTATCGGAGGTTATTTCCTTTGGCCCTATAGTCTTCCAAGGGATCCGAAATATCTGTTCTCAGATTCCACAGAAATAAGGCTAGCAAAGGGATCCACGAAATACAGATGTAACTCTGTGAGATGAATTAACAGAACACTAAGCAGTTTCTCAGACAGCTTCTTTCCACATTTCATCTGAGGATATTTCCTTTTTCACCATAGCCCTCTATGGGCTTGAAAATAGCACTTTGCCAATCCCACGAGAACTGTCTTAGCGAAAGGCTTCTTGAGGGGAAAGCTGTAACTCTGTGAGATGATTTCACAGAACACAAAGAAGTTTCTCAGAAAGATTCTTTCTCTTTGTTATCGGAGCATATTTCCTTTGGACCTATAGTCTTCCAAGGGACCCGAAATATCTGATCTCAGATTTCACAGAAATAAGGCTAGCAAAGAGATCGACGAAATACACATGTAACTCTGTGAGATGAATTAACAGAACACTAAGCAGTTTCTCAGAAAGCTTCTTTGCAGATTTCATCTGAGGATATTTTCTTTTTCACCCTAGCCCTCTATGGGCTTCCAAATATCACTTTGCCAATTCCACAAGAACTGCCTTAGCGAAAGGCTTCTTGAGGGGAAAGCTGTAACTCTGTGAGATGATTTCACAGAACACAAAGAAGTTTCTCAGAAAGCTTCATTCTCTTTGTTATCGGAGGATATTTCCTTTGGCCCTATAGTCTTCCAAGGGATCCGAAATATCTGTTCTCAGATTCCACAGAAATAAGGCTAGCAAAGAGATCCACGACATACTGATGTAACTCTGTGAGATGAATTAACAGAACACTAAGCAGTTTCTCAGAAAGCTTCTTTCCAGATTTCATCTGAGGATATTTCCTTTTTCACCATAGCCCTCTATGGGCTCCCAAATAGCACTTTTCCAATCCCACGAGAACTGTCTTAGCGAAAGGCTTCTAGAGGGGAAAGCTGTAACTCTGTGAGATGATTTCACAGAACACAAAGAAGTTTCTCAGAAAGCTTCTTTCACTTTGTTATCGGAGCATATTTCCTTTGGCCCTATAGTCTTCCAAGGGATCCGAAATATCTGTTCTCAGATTCCACAGAAATAAGGCTAGCAAAGAGATCCACGAAATACAGATATAACACTGTGAGATGAATTAACAGAACACTAAACAGTTTCTCAGAAAGCTTCTTTCCAGATTTCATCTGAGGATATTTCCTTTTTCACCATACCCCTCTAAGGGCTCCAAATGTCACTTTGCCAATTCCACAAGAACTGTCTTGGCGAAACGCTTCTTGAGGGGAAAGCTGTAGTTCTGTGAGATGATTTCACAGAACACAAAGAAGTTTCGCAGAAAGCTTCTTTCTCTTTGTTATCGGAGGATATTTCCTTTGGCCCTATAGTCTTCCAAGGGATCCGAAATATCTATTCTCAGATTCCACAGAAATAAGGCTAGCAAAGAGATCCACGAAATACAGATGAAACTCTGTGAGATGAATTAACAGAACACTAAGCAGTTTCTCAGAAAGCTTCTTTCCAGTTTTCATCTGAGGATATTTCCTTTTTCAACATATCCCTCTATGGGCTTCCAAATATCACTTTGCCAATCCCACGAGAACTGTCTTAGCGAAAGGCTTCTTGAGGGGAAAGCTGTAACTCTGTGAGATGATTTCACAGAACACAAAGAAGTTTCTCAGAAAGCTTCTTTCTCTTTGTTATCCGTGGATATTTCCTTTGCCCCTATAGTCTTCCAAGGGATCCGAAATATCTGTTCTCAGATTCCACAGAAATAAGGCCAGCAAAGAGATTCACGAAATACAGATGTAACTCTGTGAGATGAATTAACAGAACACTAAGCAGTTTCTCAGAAAGCTTCTTTGCAGATTTCATCTGAGGATATTTCCTTTTTCACCCTAGCCCTCTATGGGCTTCCAAATATCACTTTGCCAATTCCACAAGAACTGCCTTAGCGAAAGGCTTCTTGAGGGGAAAGCTGTAACTCTGTGAGATGATTTCACAGAACACAAAGAAGTTTCTCAGAAAGCTTCTTTCTCTTTGTTATCGGAGGATATTTCCTTTGGCCCTATAGTCTTCCAAGGGATCCGAAATATCTGTTCTCAGATTCCACAGAAATAAGGCTAGCAAAGGGATCCACGAAATACAGATGTAACCCTGTGACATGAATTAACAGAACACTAAGCAGTTTCTCAGACAGCTTCTTTCCAGATTTCATCTGAGGATATTTCCTTTTTCACCATAGCCCTCTATGGGCTTCCAAATATCACTTTGCCAATTCCACAACAACTGTCTTAGAGAAAGGCATCTTGAGGGGAATGCTGTACTCTGTGAGATGATTTCACAGAACACAAAGAAGTTTCTCAGAAAGCTTCTTTCTATTTGTTATCCGTGGATATTTCCTTTGCCCCTATAGTCCTCCAAGGGATCCGAAATATCTGTTCTCAGATTCCACAGAAATAAGGCCAGCAAAGAGATTTACGAAATACAGATGTAACTCTGTGAGATGAATTAACAGAACACTAAGCAGTTAATCAGAAAGCTTTTTGCAGATTTCATCTGAGGATATTTCCTTTTTCACCATAGCCCCCTATGGGCTTCCAAATATCACTTTGCCATTTCCACAAGAACTGTTTTAGCGAAAGGCTTCTTGAAGGGAAAGCTGTAACTCTGTGAGATGATTTCACAGAACACAAAGAAGTTTCTCAGAAAGCTTCTTTCTCTTTGTTATCGGAGGATATTTCCTTTGGCCCTATAGTCTTCCAAGGGATCCGAAATATCTGTTCTCAGATTCCACAGAAATAAGGCTAGCAAAGAGATCCACGAAATACACATGTAACTCTGTGAGATGAATTAACAGAACACTAAGCAGTTTCTCAGAAATCTTCTTTCCAGATTTCATCTCAGGATATTTCGTTTTTCACCATAGCCCTCTATGGGATTCCAAATATCACTTTGCCAATTCCACAAGAACTGTCTTAGCGAAAGGCTTCTTGAGGGGAAAGCTGTAACTCTGTGAGATGATTTCAGAGAACCCAAAGAAGTTTCTCAGAAAGCTTCTTTCTCTTTGTTATCGGAGGATATTTCCTTTGGCCCTATAGTCTTCCAAGGGATCCGAAATATCTGTTCTCAGATTCCACAGAAATAAGGCTAGCAAAGAGATCCACGAAATACAGATGAAACTCTGTGAGATGAATTAACAGAACACTAAGCAGTTTCTCAGAAATCTTCTTTCCAGATTTCATCTGAGGATATTTCGTTTTTCACCATAGCCATCTATGGGCTTCGAATATCACTTTGACAATTCCTCAAGAACTGTCTTAGCGAAAGGCTTCTAGAGGGGAAAGCTGTAACTCTGTGAGATGATTTCACAGAACACTAAGAAGTTTCTCAGAAAGCTTATTTATCTTTGTTATCGTGGGATATTGCCTTTGGCCCTATAGTCTTCCAAGGGATCCGAAATATCTGTTCTCAGATTCCAGAGAAATAAGGCTAGCAAATGATCGACGAAATACAGATGTAACTCTGTGAGATGAATTAACAGAACACTAAGCAGTTTCTCAGAAAGTTTCTTTCCAGATTTCATCTGAGGATATTTCCTTTTTCACCATAGCCCTCTATGGGCTTGAAAATAGCACTTTGCCAATCCCACGAGAACTGTCTTAGCGAAAGGCTTCTTGAGGGGAAAGCTGTAACTCTCTGAGATGATTTCACAGAACACAAAGAAGTTTCTCAGAAAGATTCTTTCTCTTTGTTATCGGAGCATATTTCCTTTTGCCCCATAGTCTTCCAAGGGACCCGAAATATCTGATCTCAGATTTCACAGAAATAAGGCTAGCAAAGAGATCGACGAAATACACATGTAACTCTGTGAGATGAATTAACAGAACACTAAGCAGTTTCTCAGAAAGCTTCTTTGCAGATTTCATCTGAGGATATTTCCTTTTTCACCCTAGCCCTCTATGGGCTTCCAAATATCACTTTGCCAATTCCACAAGAACTGCCTTAGCGAAAGGCTTCTTGAGGGGAAAGCTGTAACTCTGTGAGATGATTTCACAGAACACAAAGAAGTTTCTCAGAAAGCTTCATTCTCTTTGTTATCGGAGGATATTTCCTTTGGCCCTATAGTCTTCCAAGGGATCCGAAATATCTGTTCTCAGATTCCACAGAAATTAGGCTAGCAAAGAGATCCACGACATACTGATGTAACTCTGTGAGATGAATTAACAGAACACTAAGCAGTTTCTCAGAAAGCTTCTTTCCAGATTTCATCTGAGGATATTTCCTTTTTCACCATAGCCCTCTATGGGCTCCCAAATAGCACTTTTCCAATCCCACGAGAACTGTCTTAGCGAAAGGCTTCTAGAGGGGAAAGCTGTAACTCTGTGAGATGATTTCACAGAACACAAAGAAGTTTCTCAGAAAGCTTCTTTCACTTTGTTATCGGAGCATATTTCCTTTGGCCCTATAGTCTTCCAAGGGATCCGAAATATCTGTTCTCAGATTCCACAGAAATAAGGCTAGCAAAGAGATCCACGAAATACAGATATAACACTGTGAGATGAATTAACAGAACACTAAACAGTTTCTCAGAAAGCTTCTTTCCAGATTTCATCTGAGGATATTTCCTTTTTCACCATACCCCTCTAAGGGCTCCAAATGTCACTTTGCCAATTCCACAAGAACTGTCTTGGCGAAACGCTTCTTGAGGGGAAAGCTGTAATTCTGTGAGATGATTTCACAGAACACAAAGAAGTTTCGCAGAAAGCTTCTTTCTCTTTGTTATCGGAGGATATTTCCTTTGGCCCTATAGTCTTCCAAGGGATCCGAAATATCTGTTCTCAGATTCCACAGAAATAAGGCTAGCAAAGAGATCCACGAAATACAGATGAAACTCTGTGAGATGAATTAACAGAACACTAAGCAGTTTCTCAGAAAGCTTCTTTCCAGTTTTCATCTGAGGATATTTCCTTTTTCAACATATCCCTCTATGGGCTTCCAAATATCACTTTGCCAATCCCATGAGAACTGTCTTAGCGAAAGGCTTCTTGAGGGGAAAGCTGTAACTCTGTGAGATGATTTCACAGAACACAAAGAAGTTTCTCAGAAATCTTCTTTCTCTTTGTTATCGGAGGTTATTTCCTTTGGCCCTATAGTCTTCCAAGGGATCCGAAATATCTGTTCTCAGATTCCACAGAAATAAGGCTAGCAAAGGGATCCACGAAATACAGATGTAACTCTGTGAGATGAATTAACAGAACACTAAGCAGTTTCTCAGACAGCTTCTTTCCACATTTCATCTGAGGATATTTCCTTTTTCACCATAGCCCTCTATGGGCTTGAAAATAGCACTTTGCCAATCCCACGAGAACTGTCTTAGCGAAAGGCTTCTTGAGGGGAAAGCTGTAACTCTGTGAGATGATTTCACAGAACACAAAGAAGTTTCTCAGAAAGATTCTTTCTCTTTGTTATCGGAGCATATTTCCTTTTGCCCCATAGTCTTCCAAGGGACCCGAAATATCTGATCTCAGATTTCACAGAAATAAGGCTAGCAAAGAGATCGACGAAATACACATGTAACTCTGTGAGATGAATTAACAGAACACTAAGCAGTTTCTCAGAAAGCTTCTTTGCAGATTTCATCTGAGGATATTTTCTTTTTCACCCTAGCCCTCTATGGGCTTCCAAATATCACTTTGCCAATTCCACAAGAACTGCCTTAGCGAAAGGCTTCTTGAGGGGAAAGCTGTAACTCTGTGAGATGATTTCACAGAACACAAAGAAGTTTCTCAGAAAGCTTCATTCTCTTTGTTATCGGAGGATATTTCCTTTGGCCCTATAGTCTTCCAAGGGATCCGAAATATCTGTTCTCAGATTCCACAGAAATAAGGCTAGCAAAGAGATCCACGACATACTGATGTAACTCTGTGAGATGAATTAACAGAACACTAAGCAGTTTCTCAGAAAGCTTCTTTCCAGATTTCATCTGAGGATATTTCCTTTTTCACCATAGCCCTCTATGGGCTCCCAAATAGCACTTTTCCAATCCCACGAGAACTGTCTTAGCGAAAGGCTTCTAGAGGGGAAAGCTGTAACTCTGTGAGATGATTTCACAGAACACAAAGAAGTTTCTCAGAAAGCTTCTTTCACTTTGTTATCGGAGCATATTTCCTTTGGCCCTATAGTCTTCCAAGGGATCCGAAATATCTGTTCTCAGATTCCACAGAAATAAGGCTAGCAAAGAGATCCACGAAATACAGATATAACACTGTGAGATGAATTAACAGAACACTAAACAGTTTCTCAGAAAGCTTCTTTCCAGATTTCATCTGAGGATATTTCCTTTTTCACCATACCCCTCTAAGGGCTCCAAATGTCACTTTGCCAATTCCACAAGAACTGTCTTGGCGAAACGCTTCTTGAGGGGAAAGCTGTAATTCTGTGAGATGATTTCACAGAACACAAAGAAGTTTCGCAGAAAGCTTCTTTCTCTTTGTTATCGGAGGATATTTCCTTTGGCCCTATAGTCTTCCAAGGGATCCGAAATATCTGTTCTCAGATTCCACAGAAATAAGGCTAGCAAAGAGATCCACGAAATACAGATGAAACTCTGTGAGATGAATTAACAGAACACTAAGCAGTTTCTCAGAAAGCTTCTTTCCAGTTTTCATCTGAGGATATTTCCTTTTTCAACATATCCCTCTATGGGCTTCCAAATATCACTTTGCCAATCCCATGAGAACTGTCTTAGCGAAAGGCTTCTTGAGGGGAAAGCTGTAACTCTGTGAGATGATTTCACAGAACACAAAGAAGTTTCTCAGAAATCTTCTTTCTCTTTGTTATCGGAGGTTATTTCCTTTGGCCCTATAGTCTTCCAAGGGATCCGAAATATCTGTTCTCAGATTCCACAGAAATAAGGCTAGCAAAGGGATCCACGAAAAACAGATGTAACTCTGTGAGATGAATTAACAGAACACTAAGCAGTTTCTCAGACAGCTTCTTTCCACATTTCATCTGAGGATATTTCCTTTTTCACCATAGCCCTCTATGGGCTTCCAAATAGCACTTTGCCAATCCCACGAGAACTGTCTTAGCGAAAGGCTTCTTGAGGGGAAAGCTGTAACTCTGTGAGATGATTTCACAGAACACAAAGAAGTTTCTCAGAAAGCTTCTTTCTCTTTGTTATCGGAGCATATTTCCTTTTGCCCCATAGTCTTCCAAGGGACCCGAAATATCTGATCTCAGATTTCACAGAAATAAGGCTAGCAAAGAGATCCACGAAATACAGATGTAACACTGTGAGATGAATTAACAGAACACTAAACAGTTTCTCAGAAAGCTTCTTTCCAGATTTCATCTGAGGATATTTCCTTTTTCACCATAGCCCATATGGGCTTACAAATATCACTTTGCCAATTCCACAAGAACTGTCTTAGCGAAAGGCTTCTTGAGGGGAAAGATGTAACTCTGTGCGATAATTTCACAGAACACAAAGAAGTTTCTCAGAACGCTTCTTTCTCTTTGTTATCGGAGGATATTTCCTTTGGCCCTATAGTCTTCCAAGGGATCCGAAATATCTGTTCTCAGATTCCACATAAATAAGGTTAGCAAAGAGATCCACGAAATACAGATGAAACTCTGTGAGATGAATTAACAGAACACTAAGCAATTTCTCAGACAGCTTCTTTCCAGATTTCATTTGAGTATATTTCCTTTTTCACCATAGCCCTCTATGGGCCTCCAAATATCACTTTGCCAATTCCACAACAACTTTCTTAGCGAAAGGCTTTTTCTGGGGAATGCTGTAACTCTGTGAGATGATTTCACAGAACACAAAGAAGTTTCTCAGAAAGCTTCTTTCTATTTGTTATCCGAGGATATTTCCTTTGGCCCTATAGTCTTCCAAGGGATCCGAAATATCTGTTCTCAGATTCCACAGAAATAAGGCTAGCAAAGAGATCCACGAATACAGATGTAATTCTGTGAGATGAATTAACAGAAAACTAAGCAGTTTCTCAGAAAGCTTCCTTCCAGAATTCATCTGAGGATATTTCCTTTTTCACCATAGCCCTCTATGGGCTTCCAAATATCACTTTGCCAATTACAGAAGAACTGTCTTAGCGAAAGGCTTCTTGAGGAGAAAGCTGTAACTCTGTGAGATGATTTCACAGAACACAAAGAAGTTTCTCAGAAAGCTTCTTTCTCTTTGTTATCGGAGGATATCTCCTTTGGCCCTATAGTCTTCCAAGGGATCCGAAATATCTGTTCTCAGATTCCACAGAAATAAGGCTAGCAAAGAGATCGACGAAATACAGATGTAACTGTGAGATGAATTAACAGAACACTAAGCAGTTTCTCGGAAAGCTTCTTTCCAGATTTCATCTGAGGATATTTCCTTTTTCACCATAGCCCTCTATGGACTTTCAAATATCAATTTGCCAATTCCACAAGAACTGTCTTAGCGAAAGGCTTCTGGAGGGGAAAGCTGTAACTCTGTGAGATGATTTCACAGAACACAAAGAAGTTTCTCAGAAAGCTTCTTTCTCTTTGTTATCGGAGGATATTTCCTTTGGCCCTATAGTCTTCCAAGGGATCCGAAATATCTGTTCTCAGATTCCACAGAAATAAGGCTAGCAAAGAGATCCACGAAATACAGATGTAACTCTGTGAGATGAATTAACAGAACACTAAGCAGTTTCTCAGACAGCTTCTTTCCAGATTTCATCTGAGGATATTTCCTTTTTCACCATAGCCCTCTATGGGCTTCCAAATATCACTTTGCCAATTCCACAACAACTGTCTTAGCGAAAGGCTTCTTGAGGGGAATGCTGTAACTCTGTGAGATGATTTCACAGAACACAAAGAAGTTTCTCAGAAAGCTTCTTTCTCTTTGTAATCAGAGGATATTTCCTTTGGCCCTATAGTCTTCCAGGGGATCCGAAATATCTGTTCTCAGATTCCACAGAAGTAAGGCTAGCAAAGAGATCCACGAAATACAGATGAAACTCTGTGAGATGAATTAACAGAACACTAAGCAGTTTCTCAGAAAGCTTTTTCCAGATTTCATCTGAGGATATTTCCTTTTTCACCATAGCCCTCTATGGGCTTCCAAATATCACTTTGCCAATTCCACAAGAACTGTTTGAGCGAAAGGCTTCTTGAAGGGAAAGCTGAAACTCTGTGAGATGATTTCACAGAACACAAAGAAGTTTCTCAGAAAGCTTCTTTCTCTTTGTTATCGGAGGATTTTTCCTTTGGCCCTATAGTCTTCCAAGGGATCCGAAATATCTGTTCTCAGATTCCACAGAAATGAGGCTAGCAAAGAGATCCAGGAAATACAGATGTAAATCTGTGAGATGAATTAACAGAACACTAAGCAGTTTCTCAGAAAGCTTCTTTGCAGATTTCATCTGAGGATATTTCATTTTTCACCATAGCCCTCTATGGGCTTCCAAATATCAATTTGCCAATTCCACAAGAACTGTCTTAGAGAAAGGCATCTTGAGGGGAATGCTGTACTCTGTGAGATGATTTCACAGAACACAAAGAAGTTTCTCAGAAAGCTTCTTTCTATTTGTTATCCGTGGATATTTCCTTTGCCCCTATAGTCCTCCAAGGGATCCGAAATATCTGTTCTCAGATTCCACAGAAATAAGGCCAGCAAAGAGATTCACGAAATACAGATGTAACTCTGTGAGATGAATTAACAGAACACTAAGCAGTTAATCAGAAAGCTTTTTCCAGATTTCATCTGAGGATATTTCCTTTTTCACCATAGCCCCCTATGGGCTTCCAAATATCACTTTGCCATTTCCACAAGAACTGTTTTAGCGAAAGGCTTCTTGAGGGGAAAGCTGTAACTCTGTGAGATGATTTCACAGAACACAAAGAAGTTTCTCAGAAAGCTTTTTTCTCTTTGTTATCGGAGGATATTTCCTTTGGCCCTATAGTCTTCCAAGGGATCCGAAATATCTGTTCTCAGATTCCACAGCAATGAGGCTAGCAAAGAGATCCACGAAATACAGATGTAACTCTGTGAGATGAATTAACAGAACACTAAGCAGTTTCTCAAAAAGCTTCTTTCCAGATTTCATCTGAGGATATTTCCTTTTTCACCATAGCCCTCTATGGGCTTCCAAATAGCACTTTGCCAATCCCACGAGAACTGTCTTAGCGAAAGGCTTCTTGAGGGGAAAGCTGTAACTCTGTGAGATGATTTCACAGAACACAAAGAAGTTTCTCAGAAAGCTTCTTTCTCTTTCTTATCGGAGCATATTTCCTTTTGCCCCATAGTCTTCCAAGGGACCCGAAATATCTGATCTCAGATTTCACAGAAATAAGGCTAGCAAAGAGATCCACGAAATACAGATGTAACACTGTGAGATGAATTAACAGAACACTAAACAGTTTCTCAGAAAGCTTCTTTCCAGATTTCATCTGAGGATATTTCCTTTTTCACCATAGCCCTCTATGGGCTCCAAATGTCACTTTGCCAATTCCACAAGAACTGTCCTGGCGAAACGCTTCTTGAGGGGAAAGCTGTAACTCTGTGAGATGATTTCACAGAACACAAAGAAGTTTCTCGGAAAGCTTCTTTCTCTTTGTTATCGGAGGATATTTCCTTTGGCCCTATAGTCTTCCAAGGGATCCGAAATATCTGTTCTCAGATTCCACAGAAATAAGGCTAGCAAAGAGATCCACGAAATTCAGATGTAACTCTGTGAGATGAACTAACAGAACACTAAGCAGTTTCTCAGAAAGCTTCTTTCCAGATTTCATCTAAGGATATTTCCTTTTTCACCATAGCCCATATGGGCTTACAAATATCACTTTGCCAATTCCACAAGAACTGTCTTCGCGAAAGGCTTCTTGAGGGGAAAGATGTAACTCTGTGCGATAATTTCACAGAACACAAAGAAGTTTCTCAGAACGCTTCTTTCTCTTTGTTATCGGAGGATATTTCCTTTGGCCCTATAGTCTTCCAAGGGATCCGAAATATCTGTTCTCAGATTCCACATAAATAAGGTTAGCAAAGAGATCCACGAAATACAGATGTAACTCTGTGAGATGAATTAACAGAACACTAAGCAATTTCTCAGACAGCTTCTTTCCAGATTTCATCTGAGTATATTTCCTTTTTCACCATAGCCCTCTATGGGCCTCCAAATATCACTTTGCCAATTCCACAACAACTTTCTTAGCGAAAGGCTTTTTCAGGGGAATGCTGTAACTCTGTGAGATGATTTCACAGAACACAAAGAAGTTTCTCAGAAAGCTTCTTTCTATTTGTTATCCGAGGATATTTCCTTTGGCCCTATAGTCTTCCAAGGGATCCGAAATATCTGTTCTCAGATTCCACAGAAATAAGGCTAGCAAAGAGATCCACGAATACAGATGTAATTCTGTGAGATGAATTAACAGAAAACTCAGCAGTTTCTCAGAAAGCTTCCTTCCAGAATTCATCTGAGGATATTTCCTTTTTCACCATAGCCCTCTATGGGCTTCCAAATATCACTTTGCCAATTCCAGAAGAACTGTCTTAGCGAAAGGCTTCTTGAGGAGAAAGCTGTAACTCTGTGAGATGATTTCACAGAACACAAAGAAGTTTCTCAGAAAGCTTCTTTCTCTTTGTTATCGGAGGATATCTCCTTTGGCCCTATAGTCTTCCAAGGGATCCGAAATATCTGTTCTCAGATTCCACAGAAATAAGGCTAGCAAAGAGATCGACGAAATACAGATGTAACTGTGAGATGAATTAACAGAACACTAAGCAGTTTCTCGGAAAGCTTCTTTCCAGATTTCATTTGAGGATATTTCCTTTTTAACCATAGCCCTCTATGGACTTTCAAATATCAATTTGCCAATTCCACAAGAACTGTCTTAGCGAAAGGCTTCTGGAGGGGAAAGCTGTAACTCTGTGAGATGATTTCACAGAACACAAAGAAGTTTCTCAGAAAGCTTCTTTCTCTTTGTTATCGGAGGATATTTCCTTTGGACCTATAGTCTTCCAAGGGATCCGAAATATCTGTTCTCAGAATCCACAGAAATAAGGCTAGCAAAGAGATCCACGAAATACAGATGTAACTCTGTGAGATGAATTAACAGAACACTAAGCAGTTTCTCAGACAGCTTCTTTCCAGATTTCATCTGAGGATATTTCCTTTTTCACCATAGCCCTCTATGGGCTTCCAAATATCACTTTGCCAATTCCACAAGAACTGTCTTAGCGAAAGGCTTCTTGAGGGGAATGCTTTAACTCTGTGAGATGATTTCACAGAACACAAAGAAGTTTCTCAGAAAGCTTCTTTCTCTTTGTTATCAGAGGATATTTCCTTTGGCCCTATAGTCTTCCAGGGGATCCGAAATATCTGTTCTCAGATTCCACAGAAATAAGGCTAGCAAAGAGATCCACGAAATACAGATGAAACTCTGTGAGATGAATTAACAGAACACTAAGCCGTTTCTCAGAAAGCTTTTTCCAGATTTCATCTGAGGATATTTCCTTTTTCACCATAGCCCTCTATGGGCTTGCAAATATCACTTTGCAATTCCACAAGAACTGTTTGAGCGAAAGGCTTCTTGAAGGGAAAGCTGAAACTCTGTGAGATGATTTCACAGAACACAAAGAAGTTTCTCAGAAAGCTTCTTTCTCTTTGTTATCGGAGGATTTTTCCTTTGGCCCTATAGTCTTCCAAGGGATCCGAAATATCTGTTCTCAGATTCCACAGAAATGAGGCTAGCAAAGAGATCCACGAAATACAGATGTAAATCTGTGAGATGAATTAACAGAACACTAAGCAGATTCTCAGAAAGCTTCTTTGCAGATTTCATCTGAGGATATTTCATTTTTCACCATAGCCCTCTATGGGCTTCCAAATATCAATTTGCCAATTCCACAAGAACTGTCTTAGCGAAAGGCTTCTTGAGGGGAAAGCTGTAACTCTGTGAGATGATTTCACAGAACACAAAGAAGTTTCTCAGAAAGCTTCTTTCTCTTTGTTATCAGAGGATATTTCCTTTGACCCTATAGTCTTCCAAAGCATCCGAAATATCTGTTCTCAGATACCACAGAAATAAGGCCAGCAAAGAGATCGACGAAATACAGATGTAACTGTGTGAGATGAATTAACAGAACACTAAGCAGTTTCTCAGAAAGCTTCTTTCCAGATTTCATCTGAGGATATTTCCTTTTTCACCATAGCCCTCTATGGGCTTCCAAATATCACTTTGCCAATTCCACAAGAACTGTTTTAGCGAAAGGCTTCTTGAGGGGAAAGCTGTAACTCAGTGAGATGATTTCACAGAACACAAAGAAGTTTCTCAGAAAGCTTCTTTCTCTTTGTTATCAGAGGATATTTCCTTTGACCCTATAGTCTTCCAAAGGATCCGAAATATCTGTTCTCAGATTCCACAGAAATAAGGCTAGCAAAGAGATCGACGAAATACACATGTAACTCTGTGAGATGAATTAACAGAACACTAAGCAGTTTCTCAGAAAGCTTCTTTGCAGATTTCATCTGAGGATATTTCCTTTTTCACCCTAGCCCTCTATGGGCTTCCAAATATCACTTTGCCAATTCCACAAGAACTGTCTTAGCGAAAGGCTTCTTGAGGGGAAAGCTGTAACTCTGTGAGATGATTTCACAGAACACAAAGAAGTTTCTCAGAAAGCTTCTTTCTCTTTGTTATCGGAGGATATTTCCTTTGGCCCTATAGTCTTCCAAGGGATCCGAAATATCTGTTCTCAGATTCCACAGAAATAAGGCTAGCAAAGAGATCCACGAAATACTGATGTAACTCTGTGAGATGAATTAACAGAACACTAAGCAGTTTCTCAGAAAGCTTCTTTCCAGATTTCATCTGAGGATATTTCCTTTTTCACCATACCCCTCTAAGGGCTCCAAAAGTCACTTTGCCAATTCCACAAGAACTGTCTTGGCGAAACGCTTCTTGAGGGGAAAGCTGTAATTCTGTGAGATGATTTCACAGAACACAAAGAAGTTTCGCAGAAAGCTTCTTTCTCTTTGTTATCGGAGGATATTTCCTTTGGCCCTATAGTCTTCCAAGGGATCCGAAATATCTATTCTCAGATTCCACAGAAATAAGGCTAGCAAAGAGATCCACGAAATACAGATGAAACTCTGTGAGATGAATTAACAGAACACTAAGCAGTTTCTCAGAAAGCTTCTTTCCAGTTTTCATCTGAGGATATTTCCTTTTTCAACATATCCCTCTATGGGCTTCCAAATATCACTTTGCCAATCCCACGAGAACTGTCTTAGCAAAAGGCTTCTTGAGGGGAAAGCTGTAACTCTGTGAGATGATTTCACAGAACACAAAGAAGTTTCTCAGAAAGCTTCTTTCTCTTTGTTATCGGAGGATATTTCCTTTGGCCCTATAGTCTTCCAAGGGATCCGAAATATCTGTTCTCAGATTCCACAGAAATAAGGCTAGCAAAGGGATCCACGAAATACAGATGTAACTCTGTGAGATGAATTAACAGAACACTAAGCAGTTTCTCAGACAGCTTCTTTCCAGATTTCATCTGAGGATATTTCCTTTTTCACCATAGCCCTCTATGGGCTTCCAAATATCACTTTGCCAATTCCACAACAACTGTCTTAGAGAAAGGCATCTTGAGGGGAATGCTGTACTCTGTGAGATGATTTCACAGAACACAAAGAAGTTTCTCAGAAAGCTTCTTTCTATTTGTTATCCGTGGATATTTCCTTTGCTCCTTTAGTCCTCCAAGGGATCCGAAATATCTGTTCTCAGATTCCACAGAAATAAGGCCAGCAAAGAGATTCACGAAATACAGATGTAACTCTGTGAGATGAATTAACAGAACACTAAGCAGTTAATCAGAAAGCTTTTTCCAGATTTCATCTGAGGATATTTCCTTTTTCACCATAGCCCCCTATGGGCTTCCAAATATCACTTTGCCATTTCCACAAGAACTGTTTTAGCGAAAGGCTTCTTGAGGGGAAAGCTGTAACTCTGTGAGATGATTTCACAGAACACAAAGAAGTTTCTCAGAAAGCTTTTTTCTCTTTGCCATCGGAGGATATTTCCTTTGGCCCTATAGTCTTCCAAGGGATCCGAAATATCTGTTCTCAGATTCCACAGAAATGAGGCTAGCAAAGAGATCCACGAAATACAGATGTAACTCTGTGAGATGAATTAACAGAACACTAAGCAGTTTCTCAAAAAGCTTCTTTCCAGATTTCATCTGAGGATATTTCCTTTTTCACCGTAGCCCTCTAGGGCCTTCCAAATATCACTTTGCCAATTCCACAACAACTGTCTTAGCGAAATGCTTCTTGAGGGGAAAGCTGTAACTCTGTGAGATGATTTCACAGAACACAAAGAAGTTTCTCAGAAAGCTTCTTTCTCTTTGTTATCGGAGGATATTTCCTTTGGCCCTATAGTCTTCCAAGGGATCCGAAATATCTGTTCTCAGATTCCACAGAAATAAGGCTAGCAAATGATCGACGAAATACAGATGTAACTCTGTGAGATGAATTAACAGAACACTAAGCAGTTTCTCAGAAAGCTTCTTTCCAGATTTCATCTGAGGATATTTCCTTTTTCACCATACCCCTCCAAGGGCTCCAAATGTCACTTTGCCAATTCCACAAGAACTGTCTTGGCGAAACGCTTCTTGAGGGGAAAGCTGTAATTCTGTGAGATGATTTCACAGAACACAAAGAAGTTTCGCAGAAAGCTTCTTTCTCTTTGTTATCGGAGGATATTTCCTTTGGCCCTATAGTCTTCCAAGGGATCCGAAATATCTATACTCAGATTCCACAGAAATAAGGCTAGCAAAGAGATCCACGAAATACAGATGAAACTCTGTGAGATGAATTAACAGAACACTAAGCAGTTTCTCAGAAAGCTTCTTTCCAGTTTTCATCTGAGGATATTTCCTTTTTCAACATATCCCTCTATGGGCTTCCAAATATCACTTTGCCAATCCCACGAGAACTGTCTTAGCAAAAGGCTTCTTGAGGGGAAAGCTGTAACTCTGTGAGATGATTTCACAGAACACAAAGAAGATTCTCAGAAAGCTTCTTTCTCTTTGTTATCGGAGGATATTTCCTTTGGCCCTATAGTCTTCCAAGGGATCCGAAATATCTGTTCTCAGATTCCACAGAAATAAGGCTAGCAAAGGGATCCACGAAATACAGATGTAACTCTGTGAGATGAATTAACAGAACACTAAGCAGTTTCTCAGACAGCTTCTTTCCAGATTTCATCTGAGGATATTTCCTTTTTCACCATAGCCCTCTATGGGCTTCCAAATATCACTTTGCCAATTCCACAACAACTGTCTTAGAGAAAGGCATCTTGAGGGGAATGCTGTACTCTGTGAGATGATTTCACAGAACACAAAGAAGTTACTCAGAAAGCTTCTTTCTATTTGTTATCCGTGGATATTTCCTTTGCTCCTATAGTCCTCCAAGGGATCCGAAATATCTGTTCTCAGATTCCACAGAAATAAGGCCAGCAAAGAGATTCACGAAATACAGATGTAACTCTGTGAGATGAATTAACAGAACACTAAGCAGTTAATCAGAAAGCTTTTTCCAGATTTCATCTGAGGATATTTCCTTTTTCACCATAGCCCCCTATGGGCTTCCAAATATCACTTTGCCATTTCCACAAGAACTGTTTTAGCGAAAGGCTTCTTGAGGGGAAAGCTGTAACTCTGTGAGATGATTTCACAGAACACAAAGAAGTTTCTCAGAAAGCTTTTTTCTCTTTGTTATCGGAGGATATTTCCTTTGGCCCTATAGTCTTCCAAGGGATCCGAAATATCTGTTCTCAGATTCCACAGAAATGAGGCTAGCAAAGAGATCCACGAAATGCAGATGTAACTCTGTGAGATGAATTAACAGAACACTAAGCAGTTTCTCAAAAAGCTTCTTTCCAGATTTCATCTGAGGATATTTCCTTTTTCACCGTAGCCCTCTAAGGGCTTCCAAATATCACTTTGCCAATTCCACAACAACTGTCTTAGCGAAATGCTTCTTGAGGGGAAAGCTGTAACTCTGTGAGATGATTTCACAGAACACAAAGAAGTTTCTCAGAAAGCTTCTTTCTCTTTGTTATCGGAGGATATTTCCTTTGGCCCTATAGTCTTCCAAGGGATCCGAAATATCTGTTCTCAGATTCCACAGAAATAAGGCTAGCAAATGATCGACGAAATACAGATGTAACTCTGTGAGATGAATTAACAGAACACTAAGCAGTTTCTCAGAAAGCTTCTTTCCAGATTTCATCTGAGGATATTTCCTTCTTCACCATAGCCCTCTGTGGGCTTCCAAAGAGCACTTTGCCAATCCCACGAGAACTGTCTTAGCGAAAGGCTTCTTGAGGGGAAAGCTGTAACTCTGTGAGATGATTTCACAGAACACAAAGAAGTTTCTCAGAAAGCTTCTTTCTCTTTGTTATCGGAGCATATTTCCTTTTGCCCCGTAGTCTTCCAAGGGACCCGAAATATCTGATCTCAGATTTCACAGAAATAAGGCTAGCAAAGAGATCCACGAAATACAGATGTAACACTGTGAGATGAATTAACAGAACACTAAACAGTTTCTCAGAAAGCTTCTTTCCAGATTTCATCTGAGGATATTTCCTTTTTCACCATAGCCCTCTATGGGCTCCAAATGTCACTTTGCCAATTCCACAAGAACTGTCCTGGAGGAACGCTTCTTGAGGGGAAAGCTGTAACTCTGTGAGATGATTTCACAGAACACAAAGAAGTTTCTCCGAAAGCTTCCTTCTCTTTGTTATCGGAGGATATTTCCTTTGGCCCTATAGTCTTCCAAGGGATCCGAAATATCTGTTCTCAGATTCCACAGAAATAAGGCTAGCAAAGAGATCCACGAAATTCAGATGTAATTCTGTGAGATGAACTAACAGAACACTAAGCAGTTTCTCAGAAAGCTTCTTTCCAGATTTCATCTGAGGATATTTCCTTTTTCACCATAGCCCATATGGGCTTACAAGTATCACTTTGCCAATTCCACAAGAACTGTCTTAGCGAAAGGCTTCTTGAGGGGAAAGCTGTAACTCTGTGAGATAATTTCACAGAACACAAAGAAGTTTCTCAGAACGTTTCTTTCTCTTTGTTATCGGAGGATATTTCCTTTGGCCCTATAGTATTCCAAGGGATCCGAAATATCTGTTCTCAGATTCCACATAAATAAGGCTAGCAAAGAGATCCACGAAATACAGATGTAACTCTGTGAGATGAATTAACAGAACACTAAGCAATTTCTCAGACAGCTTCTTTCCAGATTTCATCTGCGGATATTTTCTTTTTCAGCATAGCCCTCTATGGGCTTCCAAATATCACTTTGCCAATTCCACAACAACTGTCTTAGCGAAAGGATTTTTCAGGGGAATGCTGTAACTCTGTGAGATGATTTCACAGAACACAAAGAAGTTTCTCAGAAAGCTTCTTTCTATTTGTTATCCGAGGATATTTCCTTTGGCCCTATAGTCTTCCAAGGGATCCGAAATATCTGTTCTCAGATACCACAGAAATAAGGCTAGCAAAGCGATCGACGAAATACAGATGTAACTGTGTGAGATGAATTAACAGAACACTAAGCAGTTTCTCAGAAAGCTTCTTTCCAGATTTCATCTGAGGATATTTCCTTTTTCACCATAGCCCTCTATGGGTTCCCAAATAGCACTTTGCCAATCCCACGAGAACTGTCTTAGCGAAAGGCTTCTTGAGGGGAAAGCTGTAACTCTGTGAGATGATTTCACAGAACACAAAGAAGTTTCTCAGAAAGCTTCTTTCTCTTTGTTATCGGAGGATATTTCCTTTGGCCCTATAATCTTCCAAGGGATCGGAAATATCTGTTCTCAGATTCCACAGAAATAAGGCTAGCAAAGAGATCCACGAAATACAGATGTAACTCTGTGAGATGAATTAACAGAACACTAAGCAGTTTCTCAGAAATCTTCTTTCCAGATTTCATCTGAGGATATTTCGTTTTTCACCATAGCCCTCTATGGGCTTCCAAATATCACTTTGCCAATTCCACAAGAACTGTCTTACCGAAAGGCTTCTTGAGGGGAAAGCTGTAACTCTGTGAGATGATTTCACAGAACACAAATAAGTTTCTCAGAAAGCTTCTTTCTCTTTGTTATCGGAGGATATTTCCTTTGGCCCTATAGTCTTTCAAGGGATCCGAAATATCTGTATTCAGATTCCACAGAAATAAGGCTAGCAAAGAGATACACGAAATACAGATGTAACTCTGTGAGATGAATTAACAGAACACTAAGCAGTTTCTCAGAAAGCTTTTTCCAGATTTCATCTGAGGATATTTCCTTTTTCACCATAGCCCCCTATTGGCTTCCAAATATCACTTTGCCATTTCCACAAGAACTGTTTTAGCGAAAGGCTTCTTGAGGGGAAAGCTGTAACTCTGTGAGATGATTTCACAGAACACAAAGAAGTTTCTCAGAAAGCTTCTTTCTCTTTGTTATCAGAGGATATTTCCTTTGACCCTATAGTCTTCCAAAGGATCCGAAATATCTGTTCTCAGATTCCACAGAAATAAGGCTAGCAAAGAGATCGACGAAATACACATGTAACTCTGTGAGATGAATTAACAGAACACTAAGCAGTTTCTCAGAAAGCTTCTTTGCAGATTTCATCTGAGGATATTTCCTTTTTCACCCTAGCCCTCTATGGGCTTCCAAATATCACTTTGCCAATTCCACAAGAACTGTCTTAGCGAAAGGCTTCTTGAGGGGAAAGCTGTAACTCTGTGAGATGATTTCACAGAACACAAAGAAGTTTCTCAGAAAGCTTCTTTCTCTTTGTTATCGGAGGATATTTCCTTTGGCCCTATAGTCTTCCAAGGGATCCGAAATATCTGTTCTCAGATTCCACAGAAATAAGGCTAGCAAAGAGATCCACGAAATACTGATGTAACTCTGTGAGATGAATTAACAGAACACTAAGTAGTTTCTCAGAAAGCTTCTTTCCAGATTTCATCTGAGGATATTTCCTTTTTCACCATACCCCTCTAAGGGCTCCAAATGTCACTTTGCCAATTCCACAAGAACTGTCTTGGCGAAACGCTTCTTGAGGGGAAAGCTGTAATTCTGTGAGATGATTTCACAGAACACAAAGAAGTTTCGCAGAAAGCTTCTTTCTCTTTGTTATCGGAGGATATTTCCTTTGGCCCTATGGTCTTCCAAGGGATCCGAAATATCTATTCTCAGATTCCACAGAAATAAGGCTAGCAAAGAGATCCACGAAATACAGATGAAACTCTGTGAGATGAATTAACAGAACACTAAGCAGTTTCTCAGAAAGATTCTTTCCAGTTTTCATCTGAGGATATTTCCTTTTTCAACATATCCCTCTATGGGCTTCCAAATATCACTTTGCCAATCCCACGAGAACTGTCTTAGCAAAAGGCTTCTTGAGGGGAAAGCTGTAACTCTGTGAGATGATTTCACAGAACACAAAGAACTTTCTCAGAAAGCTTCTTTCTCTTTGTTATCGGAGGATATTTCCTTTGTCCCTATAGTCTTCCAAGGGATCCGAAATATCTGTTCTCAGATTCCACAGAAATAAGGCTAGCAAAGGGATCCACGAAATACAGATGTAACTCTGTGAGATGAATTAACAGAACACTAAGCAGTTTCTCAGACAGCTTCTTTCCAGATTTCATCTGAGAATATTTCCTTTTTCACCATAGCCCTCTATGGGCTTCCAAATATCACTTTGCCAATTCCACAACAACTGTCTTAGAGAAAGGCATCTTGAGGGGAATGCTGTACTCTGTGAGATGATTTCACAGAACACAAAGAAGTTTCTCAGAAAGCTTCTTTCTATTTGTTATCCGTGGATATTTCCTTTCCTCCTATAGTCCTCCAAGGGATCCGAAATATCTGTTCTCAGATTCCACAGAAATAAGGCCAGCAAAGAGATTCACGAAATACAGATGTAACTCTGTGAGATGAATTAACAGAACACTAAGCAGTTAATCAGAAAGCTTTTTCCAGATTTCATCTGAGGATATTTCCTTTTTCACCATAGCCCCCTATGGGCTTCCAAATATCACTTTGCCATTTCCACAAGAACTGTTTTAGCGAAAGGCTTCTTGAGGGGAAAGCTGTAACTCTGTGAGATGATTTCACAGAACACAAAGAAGTTTCTCAGAAAGCTTCTTTCTCTTTGTTATCGGAGGATATTTCCTTTGGCCCTATAGTCTTCCAAGGGATCCGAAATATCTGTTCTCAGATTCCACAGAAATGAGGCTAGCAAAGAGATCCACGAAATACAGATGTAACTCTGTGAGATGAATTAACAGAACACTAAGCAGTTTCTCAAAAAGCTTCTTTCCAGATTTCATCTGAGGATATTTCCTTTTTCACCGTAGCCCTCTATGGCCTTCCAAATATCACTTTGCCAATTCCACAACAACTGTCTTAGCGAAATGCTTCTTGAGGGGAAAGCTGTAACTCTGTGAGATGATTTCACAGAACACAAAGAAGTTTCTCAGAAAGCTTCTTTCTCTTTGTTATCGGAGGATATTTCCTTTGGCCCTATAGTCTTCCAAGGGATCCGAAATATCTGTTCTCAGATTCCACAGAAATAAGGCTAGCAAATGATCGACGAAATACAGATGTAACTCTGTGAGATGAATTAACAGAACACTAAGCAGTTTCTCAGAAAGCTTCTTTCCAGATTTCATCTGAGGATATTTCCTTTTTCACCATACCCCTCTAAGGGCTCCAAATGTCACTTTGCCAATTCCACAAGAACTGTCTTGGCGAAACGCTTCTTGAGGGGAAAGCTGTAATTCTGTGAGATGATTTCACAGAACACAAAGAAGTTTCGCAGAAAGCTTCTTTCTCTTTGTTATCGGAGGATATTTCCTTTGGCCCTATAGTCTTCCAAGGGATCCGAAATATCTATTCTCAGATTCCACAGAAATAAGGCTAGCAAAGAGATCCACGAAATACAGATGAACCTCTGTGAGATGAATTAACAGAACACTAAGCAGTTTCTCAGAAAGCTTCTTTCTAGTTTTCATCTGAGGATATTTCCTTTTTCAACATATCCCTCTATGGGCTTCCAAATATCACTTTGCCAATCCCACGAGAACTGTCTTAGCAAAAGGCTTCTTGAGGGGAAAGCTGTAACTCTGTGAGATGATTTCACAGAACACAAAGAAGTTTCTCAGAAAGCTTCTTTCTCTTTGTTATCGGAGGATATTTCCTTTGGCCCTATAGTCTTCCAAGGGATCCGAAATATCTGTTCTCAGATTCCACAGAAATAAGGCTAGCAAAGGGATCCACGAAATACAGATGTAACTCTGTGAGATGAATTAACAGAACACTAAGCAGTTTCTCAGACAGCTTCTTTCCAGATTTCATCTGAGGATATTTCCTTTTTCACCATACCCCTCTATGGGCTTCCAAATATCACTTTGCCAATTCCACAACAACTGTCTTAGAGAAAGGCATCTTGAGGGGAATGCTGTACTCTGTGAGATGATTTCACAGAACACAAAGAAGTTTCTCAGAAAGCTTCTTTCTATTTGTTATCCGTGGATATTTCCTTTGCTCCTATAGTCCTCCAAGGGATCCGAAATATCTGTTCTCAGATTCCACAGAAATAAGGCCAGCAAAGAGATTCACGAAATACAGATGTAACTCTGTGAGATGAATTAACAGAACACTAAGCAGTTAATCAGAAAGCTTTTTCCAGATTTCATCTGAGGATATTTCCTTTTTCACCATAGCCCCCTATGGGCTTCCAAATATCACTTTGCCATTTCCACAAGAACTGTTTTAGCGAAAGGCTTCTTGAGGGGAAAGCTGTAACTCTGTGAGATGATTTCACAGAACACAAAGAAGTTTCTCAGAAAGCTTTTTTCTCTTTGTTATCGGAGGATATTTCCTTTGGCCCTATAGTCTTCCAAGGGATCCGAAATATCTGTTCTCAGATTCCACAGAAATGAGGCTAGCAAAGAGATCCACGAAATGCAGATGTAACTCTGTGAGATGAATTAACAGAACACTAAGCAGTTTCTCAAAAAGCTTCTTTCCAGATTTCATCTGAGGATATTTCCTTTTTCACCGTAGCCCTCTAAGGGCTTCCAAATATCACTTTGCCAATTCCACAACAACTGTCTTAGCGAAATGCTTCTTGAGGGGAAAGCTGTAACTCTGTGAGATGATTTCACAGAACACAAAGAAGTTTCTCAGAAAGCTTCTTTCTCTTTGTTATCGGAGGATATTTCCTTTGGCCCTATAGTCTTCCAAGGGATCCGAAATATCTGTTCTCAGATTCCACAGAAATAAGGCTAGCAAATGATCGACGAAATACAGATGTAACTCTGTGAGATGAATTAACAGAACACTAAGCAGTTTCTCAGAAAGCTTCTTTCCAGATTTCATCTGAGGATATTTCCTTCTTCACCATAGCCCTCTATGGGCTTCCAAAGAGCACTTTGCCAATCCCACGAGAACTGTCTTAGCGAAAGGCTTCTTGAGGGGAAAGCTGTAACTCTGTGAGATGATTTCACAGAACACAAAGAAGTTTCTCAGAAAGCTTCTTTCTCTTTGTTATCGGAGCATATTTCCTTTTGCCCCGTAGTCTTCCAAGGGACCCGAAATATCTGATCTCAGATTTCACAGAAATAAGGCTAGCAAAGAGATCCACGAAATACAGATGTAACACTGTGAGATGAATTAACAGAACACTAAACAGTTTCTCAGAAAGCTTCTTTCCAGATTTCATCTGAGGATATTTCCTTTTTCACCATAGCCCTCTATGGGCTCCAAATGTCACTTTGCCAATTCCACAAGAACTGTCCTGGAGGAACGCTTCTTGAGGGGAAAGCTGTAACTCTGTGAGATGATTTCACAGAACACAAAGAAGTTTCTCGGAAAGCTTCCTTCTCTTTGTTATCGGAGGATATTTCCTTTGGCCCTATAGTCTTCCAAGGGATCCGAAATATCTGTTCTCAGATTCCACAGAAATAAGGCTAGCAAAGAGATCCACGAAATTCAGATGTAATTCTGTGAGATGAACTAACAGAACACTAAGCAGTTTCTCAGAAAGCTTCTTTCCAGATTTCATCTGAGGATATTTCCTTTTTCACCATAGCCCATATGGGCTTACAAGTATCACTTTGCCAATTCCACAAGAACTGTCTTAGCGAAAGGCTTCTTGAGGGGAAAGCTGTAACTCTGTGAGATAATTTCACAGAACACAAAGAAGTTTCTCAGAACGTTTCTTTCTCTTTGTTATCGGAGGATATTTCCTTTGGCCCTATAGTATTCCAAGGGATCCGAAATATCTGTTCTCAGATTCCACATAAATAAGGCTAGCAAAGAGATCCACGAAATACAGATGTAACTCTGTGAGATGAATTAACAGAACACTAAGCAATTTCTCAGACAGCTTCTTTCCAGATTTCAACTGCGGATATTTTCTTTTTCAGCATAGCCCTCTATGGGCTTCCAAATATCACTTTGCCAATTCCACAACAACTGTCTTAGCGAAAGGATTTTTCAGGGGAATGCTGTAACTCTGTGAGATGATTTCACAGAACACAAAGAAGTTTCTCAGAAAGCTTCTTTCTATTTGTTATCCGAGGATATTTCCTTTGGCCCTATAGTCTTCCAAGGGATCCGAAATATCTGTTCTCAGATACCACAGAAATAAGGCTAGCAAAGCGATCGACGAAATACAGATGTAACTGTGTGAGATGAATTAACAGAACACTAAGCAGTTTCTCAGAAAGCTTCTTTCCAGATTTCATCTGAGGATATTTCCTTTTTCACCATAGCCCTCTATGGGTTCCCAAATAGCACTTTGCCAATCCCACGAGAACTGTCTTAGCGAAAGGCTTCTTGAGGGGAAAGCTGTAACTCTGTGAGATGATTTCACAGAACACAAAGAAGTTTCTCAGAAAGCTTCTTTCTCTTTGTTATCGGAGGATATTTCCTTTGGCCCTATAATCTTCCAAGGGATCGGAAATATCTGTTCTCAGATTCCACAGAAATAAGGCTAGCAAAGAGATCCACGAAATACAGATGTAACTCTGTGAGATGAATTAACAGAACACTAAGCAGTTTCTCAGAAATCTTCTTTCCAGATTTCATCTGAGGATATTTCGTTTTTCACCATAGCCCTCTATGGGCTTCCAAATATCACTTTGCCAATTCCACAAGAACTGTCTTAGCGAAAGGCTTCTTGAGGGGAAAGCTGTAACTCTGTGAGATGATTTCACAGAACACAAAGAAGTTTCTCAGAAAGCTTATTTATCTTTGTTATCGTGGGATATTTCCTTTGGCTCTATAGTCTTCCAAGGGATCGGAAATATCTGTTCTCAGATTCCACAGAAATAAGGCTAGCAAATGATCGACGAAATACAAATGTAACTCTGTGAGATGAATTAACAGAACACTAAGCAGTTTCTCAGAAAGCTTCTTTCCAGATTTCATCTGAGGATATTTCCTTTTTCACCATAGCCCTCTATGGGCTTCCAAATATCACTTTGCCAATTCCACAACAACTGTCTTAGAGAAAGGGTTCTTGAGGGGAATGCTGTACTCTGTGAGATGATTTCACAGAACACAAAGAAGTTTCTCAGAAAGCTTCTTTCTATTTGTTATCCGAGGATATTTCCTTTGCCCCTGTAATCCTCCAAGGGATCCGAAATATCTGTTCTCAGATTCCACAGAAATAAGGCCAGCAAAGAGATCCACGAAATAAAGATGTAACTCTCTGAGATGAATTAACAGAACACTAAGCAGTTTCTCAGAAATCTTCTTTCCAGATTTCATCTGAGGATATTTCGTTTTTCACCATAGCCCTCTAAGGGCTTCCAAATATCACTTTGCCAATTCCACAAGAACTGTCTTACCGAAAGGCTTCTTGAGGGGAAAGCTGTAACTCTGTGAGATGATTTCACAGAACACAAATAAGTTTCTCAGAAAGCTTCTTTCTCTTTGTTATCGGAGGATATTTCCTTTGGCCCTATAGTCTTTCAAGGGATCCGAAATATCTGTTCTCAGATTCCACAGAAATAAGGCTAGCAAAGAGATACACGAAATACAGATGTAACTCTGTGAGATGAATTAACAGAACACTAAGCAGTTTCTCAGAAAGCTTTTTCCAGATTTCATCTGAGGATATTTCCTTTTTCACCATAGCCCCCTATTGGCTTCCAAATATCACTTTGCCATTTCCACAAGAACTGTTTTAGCAAAAGGCTTCTTGAGGGGAAAGCTGTAACTCTGTGAGATGATTTCACAGAACACAAAGAAGTTTCTCAGAAAGCTTTTTTCTCTTTGTTATCGGAGGATATTTCCTTTGGCACTATAGTCTTCCAAGGGATCCGAAATATCTGTTCTCAGATTCCACAGAAATGAGGCTAGCAAAGAGATCCACGAAATACAGATGTAACTCTCTGAAATGAATTAACAGAACACTAAGCAGTTTCTCAGAAAGTTTCTTTCCAGATTTCATCTGAGGATATTTCCTTTTTCACCATAGCCCTCTATGGGATTCCAAATATCACTTTGCCAATTCCACAAGAACTGTCTTAGCGAAAGGCTTCTTGAGGGGAAAGCTGTAACTCTGTGAGATGATTTCAAAGAACACAAAGAAGTTTCTCAGAAAGCTTCTTTCTCTTTGTTATCGGAGGATATTTCCTTTGGACCTATAGTCTTCCAAAGGATCCGAAATATCTGTTCTCAGATTCCACAGAAATAAGGCTAGCAAAGAGATCGACGAAATACAGATGTAACTCTGTGAGATGAATTAACAGAACACTAAGCAGTTTCTCAGAAAGCTTCTTTGCAGATTTCATCTGAGGATATTTCCTTTTTCACCATAGCCCTCTATGGGCTTCCAAATATCACTATGCCAATTCCACAAGAACTGTCTTAGCGAAAGGCTTCTTGAGGGGAAACTGTAACTCTGTGAGATGATTTCACAGAACCCAAAGAAGTTTCTCAGAAAGCTTCTTTCTCTTTGTTATCGGAGGATATTTCCTTTGGCCCTATAGTCTTCCAAGGGATCCGAAATATCTGTTCTCAGATTCCACAGAAATAAGGCTAGCAAAGAGATCCACGAAATACAGATGTAACTCTGTGAGATGAATTAACAGAACACTAAGCAGTTTCTCAGAAAGCTTCTTTCCAGATTTCATCTGAGGATATTTCGTTTTTCACCATAGCCCTCTATGGGCTTCCAAATATCACTTTGCCAATTCCACAAGAACTGTCTTAGCGAAAGGCTTCTTGAGGGGAAAGCTGTAACTCTGTGAGATGATTTCACAGAACACAAAGAAGTTTCTCAGAAAGCTTATTTATCTTTGTTATCGTGGGATATTTCCTTTGGCTCTATAGTCTTCCAAGGGATCCGAAATATCTGTTCTCAGATTCCACAGAAATAAGGCTAGCAAATGATCGACGAAATACAAATGTAACTCTGTGCGATGAATTAACAGAACCCTAAGCAGTTTCTCAGAAAGCTTCTTTCCAGATTTCATCTGAGGATATTTCCTTTTTCACCATAGCCCTCTATGGGCTTCCAAATATCACTTTGCCAATTCCACAACAACTGTCTGAGAGAAAGGGTTCTTGAGGGGAATGCTGTACTCTGTGAGATGATTTCACAGAACACAAAGAAGTTTCTCAGAAAGCTTCTTTCTATTTGTTATCCGAGGATATTTCCTTTGCCCCTATAATCCTCCAAGGGATCCGAAATATCTGTTCTCAGATTCCACAGAAATAAGGCCAGCAAAGAGATCCACGAAATACAGATGTAACTCTCTGAGATGAATTAACAGAACACTAAGCAGTTTCTCAGAAATCTTCTTTCCAGATTTCATCTGAGGATATTTCGTTTTTCACCATAGACCTCTAAGGGCTTCCAAATATCACTTTGCCAAATCCACAAGAACTGTCTTACCGAAAGGCTTCTTGAGGGGAAAGCTGTAACTCTGTGAGATGATTTCACAGAACACAAATAAGTTTCTCAGAAAGCTTCTTTCTCTTTGTTATCGGAGGATATTTCCTTTGGCCCTATAGTCTTTCAAGGGATCCGAAATATCTGTATTCAGATTCCACAGAAATAAGGCTAGCAAAGAGATACACGAAATACAGATGTAACTCTGTGAGATGAATTAACAGAACACTAAGCAGTTTCTCAGAAAGCTTTTTCCAGATTTCATCTGAGGATATTTCCTTTTTCACCATAGCCCCCTATTGGCTTCCAAATATCACTTTGCCATTTCCACAAGAACTGTTTTAGCGAAAGGCTTCTTGAGGGGAAAGCTGTAACTCTGTGAGATGATTTCACAGAACACAAAGAAGTTTCTCAGAAAGCTTCTTTCTCTTTGTTATCAGAGGATATTTCCTTTGACCCTATAGTCTTCCAAAGGATCCGAAATATCTGTTCTCAGATTCCACAGAAATAAGGCTAGCAAAGAGATCGACGAAATACACATGTAACTCTGTGAGATGAATTAACAGAACACTAAGCAGTTTCTCAGAAAGCTTCTTTGCAGATTTCATCTGAGGATATTTCCTTTTTCACCCTAGCCCTCTATGGGCTTCCAAATATCACTTTGCCAATTCCACAAGAACTGTCTTAGCGAAAGGCTTCTTGAGGGGAAAGCTGTAACTCTGTGAGATGATTTCACAGAACACAAAGAAGTTTCTCAGAAAGCTTCTTTCTCTTTGTTATCGGAGGATATTTCCTTTGGCCCTATAGTCTTCCAAGGGATCCGAAATATCTGTTCTCAGATTCCACAGAAATAAGGCTAGCAAAGAGATCCACGAAATACTGATGTAACTCTGTGAGATGAATTAACAGAACACTAAGTAGTTTCTCAGAAAGCTTCTTTCCAGATTTCATCTGAGGATATTTCCTTTTTCACCATACCCCTCTAAGGGCTCCAAATGTCACTTTGCCAATTCCACAAGAACTGTCTTGGCGAAACGCTTCTTGAGGGGAAAGCTGTAATTCTGTGAGATGATTTCACAGAACACAAAGAGGTTTCGCAGAAAGCTTCTTTCTCTTTGTTATCGGAGGATATTTCCTTTGGCCCTATGGTCTTCCAAGGGATCCGAAATATCTATTCTCAGATTCCACAGAAATAAGGCTAGCAAAGAGATCCACGAAATACAGATGAAACTCTGTGAGATGAATTAACAGAACACTAAGCAGTTTCTCAGAAAGATTCTTTCCAGTTTTCATCTGAGGATATTTCCTTTTTCAACATATCCCTCTATGGGCTTCCAAATATCACTTTGCCAATCCCACGAGAACTGTCTTAGCAAAAGGCTTCTTGAGGGGAAAGCTGTAACTCTGTGAGATGATTTCACAGAACACAAAGAACTTTCTCAGAAAGCTTCTTTCTCTTTGTTATCGGAGGATATTTCCTTTGGCCCTATAGTCTTCCAAGGGATCCGAAATATCTGTTCTCAGATTCCACAGAAATAAGGCTAGCAAAGGGATCCACGAAATACAGATGTAACTCTGTGAGATGAATTAACAGAACACTAAGCAGTTTCTCAGACAGCTTCTTTCCAGATTTCATCTGAGAATATTTCCTTTTTCACCATAGCCCTCTATGGGCTTCCAAATATCACTTTGCCAATTCCACAACAACTGTCTTAGAGAAAGGCATCTTGAGGGGAATGCTGTACTCTGTGAGATGATTTCACAGAACACAAAGAAGTTTCTCAGAAAGCTTCTTTCTATTTGTTATCCGTGGATATTTCCTTTGCTCCTATAGTCCTCCAAGGGATCCGAAATATCTGTTCTCAGATTCCACAGAAATAAGGCCAGCAAAGAGATTCACGAAATACAGATGTAACTCTGTGAGATGAATTAACAGAACACTAAGCAGTTAATCAGAAAGCTTTTTCCAGATTTCATCTGAGGATATTTCCTTTTTCACCATAGCCCCCTATGGGCTTCCAAATATCACTTTGCCATTTCCACAAGAACTGTTTTAGCGAAAGGCTTCTTGAGGGGAAAGCTGTAACTCTGTGAGATGATTTCACAGAACACAAAGAAGTTTCTCAGAAAGCTTCTTTCTCTTTGTTATCGGAGGATATTTCCTTTGGCCCTATAGTCTTCCAAGGGATCCGAAATATCTGTTCTCAGATTCCACAGAAATGAGGCTAGCAAAGAGATCCACGAAATACAGATGTAACTCTGTGAGATGAATTAACAGAACACTAAGCAGTTTCTCAAAAAGCTTCTTTCCAGATTTCATCTGAGGATATTTCCTTTTTCACCGTAGCCCTCTATGGCCTTCCAAATATCACTTTGCCAATTCCACAACAACTGTCTTAGCGAAATGCTTCTTGAGGGGAAAGCTGTAACTCTGTGAGATGATTTCACAGAACACAAAGAAGTTTCTCAGAAAGCTTCTTTCTCTTTGTTATCGGAGGATATTTCCTTTGGCCCTATAGTCTTCCAAGGGATCCGAAATATCTGTTCTCAGATTCCACAGAAATAAGGCTAGCAAATGATCGACGAAATACAGATGTAACTCTGTGAGATGAATTAACAGAACACTAAGCAGTTTCTCAGAAAGCTTCTTTCCAGATTTCATCTGAGGATATTTCCTTTTTCACCATACCCCTCTAAGGGCTCCAAATGTCACTTTGCCAATTCCACAAGAACTGTCTTGGCGAAACGCTTCTTGAGGGGAAAGCTGTAATTCTGTGAGATGATTTCACAGAACACAAAGAAGTTTCGCAGAAAGCTTCTTTCTCTTTGTTATCGGAGGATGTTTCCTTTGGCCCTATAGTCTTCCAAGGGATCCGAAATATCTATTCTCAGATTCCACAGAAATAAGGCTAGCAAAGAGATCCACGAAATACAGATGAACCTCTGTGAGATGAATTAACAGAACACTAAGCAGTTTCTCAGAAAGCTTCTTTCTAGTTTTCATCTGAGGATATTTCCTTTTTCAACATATCCCTCTATGGGCTTCCAAATATCACTTTGCCAATCCCACGAGAACTGTCTTAGCAAAAGGCTTCTTGAGGGGAAAGCTGTAACTCTGTGAGATGATTTCACAGAACACAAAGAAGTTTCTCAGAAAGCTTCTTTCTCTTTGTTATCGGAGGATATTTCCTTTGGCCCTATAGTCTTCCAAGGGATCCGAAATATCTGTTCTCAGATTCCACAGAAATAAGGCTAGCAAAGGGATCCACGAAATACAGATGTAACTCTGTGAGATGAATTAACAGAACACTAAGCAGTTTCTCAGACAGCTTCTTTCCAGATTTCATCTGAGGATATTTCCTTTTTCACCATACCCCTCTATGGGCTTCCAAATATCACTTTGCCAATTCCACAACAACTGTCTTAGAGAAAGGCATCTTGAGGGGAATGCTGTACTCTGTGATATGATTTCACAGAACACAAAGAAGTTTCTCAGAAAGCTTCTTTCTATTTGTTATCCGTGGATATTTCCTTTGCTCCTATAGTCCTCCAAGGGATCCGAAATATCTGTTCTCAGATTCCACAGAAATAAGGCCAGCAAAGAGATTCACGAAATACAGATGTAACTCTGTGAGATGAATTAACAGAACACTAAGCAGTTAATCAGAAAGCTTTTTCCAGATTTAATCTGAGGATATTTCCTTTTTCACCATAGCCCCCTATGGGCTTCCAAATATCACTTTGCCATTTCCACAAGAACTGTTTTAGCGAAAGGCTTCTTGAGGGGAAAGCTGTAACTCTGTGAGATGATTTCACAGAACACAAAGAAGTTTCTCAGAAAGCTTTTTTCTCTTTGTTATCGGAGGATATTTCCTTTGGCCCTATAGTCTTCCAAGGGATCCGAAATATCTGTTCTCAGATTCCACAGCAATGAGGCTAGCAAAGAGATCCACGAAATGCAGATGTAACTCTGTGAGATGAATTAACAGAACACTAAGCAGTTTCTCAAAAAGCTTCTTTCCAGATTTCATCTGAGGATATTTCCTTTTTCACCGTAACCCTCTATGGGCTTCCAAATATCACTTTGCCAATTCCACAACAACTGTCTTAGAGAAAGGCATCTTGAGGGGAATGCTGTACTCTGTGAGATGATTTCACAGAACACAAAGAAGTTTCTCAGAAAGCTTCTTTCTATTTGTTATCCGTGGATATTTCCTTTGCTCCTATAGTCCTCCAAGGGATCCGAAATATCTGTTCTCAGATTCCACAGAAATAAGGCCAGCAAAGAGATTCACGAAATACAGATGTAACTCTGTGAGATGAATTAACAGAACACTAAGCAGTTAATCAGAAAGCTTTTTCCAGATTTCATCTGAGGATATTTCCTTTTTCACCATAGCCCCCTATGGGCTTCCAAATATCACTTTGCCATTTCCACAAGAACTGTTTTAGCGAAATGCTTCTTGAGGGGAAAGCTGTAACTCTGTGAGATGATATCACAGAACACAAAGAAGTTTCTCAGAAAGCTTCTTTCTCTTTGTTATCGGAGGATATTTCCTTTGGCCCTATAGTCTTCCAAGGGATCCGAAATATCTGTTCTCAGATTCCACAGAAATAAGGCTAGCAAATGATCGACGAAATACAGATGTAACTCTGTGAGATGAATTAACAGAACACTAAGCAGTTTCTCAGAAAGCTTCTTTCCAGATTTCATCTGAGGATATTTCCTTTTTCACCATAGCCCATATGGGCTTACAAGTAT
Organism: Macaca nemestrina; assembly: GCF_043159975.1. Lineage (NCBI taxonomy): Eukaryota > Metazoa > Chordata > Mammalia > Primates > Cercopithecidae > Macaca > Macaca nemestrina. The sequence goes on from NC_092137.1 coordinate 100,483,010, forward strand.
CACTTTGCCAATTCCACAAGAACTGTCTTAGCGAAAGGCTTCTTGAGGGGAAAGCTGTAACTCTGTGAGATAATTTCACAGAACACAAAGAAGTTTCTCAGAACGTTTCTTTCTCTTTGTTATCGGAGGATATTTCCTTTGGCCCTATAGTCTTCCAAGGGATCCGAAATATCTGTTCTCAGATTCCACATAAATAAGGCTAGCAAAGAGATCCACGAAATACAGATGTAACTCTGTGAGATGAATTAACAGAACACTAAGCAATTTCTCAGACAGCTTCTTTCCAGATTTCATCTGAGGATATTTTCTTTTTCAGCATAGCCCTCTATGGGCTTCCAAATATCACTTTGCCAATTCCACAACAACTGTCTTAGCGAAAGGATTTTTCAGGGGAATGCTGTAACTCTGTGAGATGATTTCACAGAACACAAAGAAGTTTCTCAGAAAGCTTCTTTCTATTTGTTATCCGAGGATATTTCCTTTGGCCCTATAGTCTTCCAAGGGATCCGAAATATCTGTTCTCAGATACCACAGAAATAAGGCTAGCAAAGCGATCGACGAAATACAGATGTAACTGTGTGAGATGAATTAACAGAACACTAAGCAGTTTCTCAGAAAGCTTCTTTCCAGATTTCATCTGAGGATATTTCCTTTTTCACCATAGCCCTCTATGGGTTCCCAAATAGCACTTTGCCAATCCCACGAGAACTGTCTTAGCGAAAGGCTTCTTGAGGGGAAAGCTGTAACTCTGTGAGATGATTTCACAGAACACAAAGAAGTTTCTCAGAAAGCTTCTTTCTCTTTGTTATCGGAGGATATTTCCTTTGGCCCTATAATCTTCCAAGGGATCGGAAATATCTGTTCTCAGATTCCACAGAAATAAGGCTAGCAAAGAGATCCACGAAATACAGATGTAACTCTGTGAGATGAATTAACAGAACACTAAGCAGTTTCTCAAAAATCTTCTTTCCAGATTTCATCTGAGGATATTTCGTTTTTCACCATAGCCCTCTATGGGCTTCCAAATATCACTTTGCCAATTCCACAAGAACTGTCTTAGCGAAAGGCTTCTTGAGGGGAAAGCTGTAACTCTGTGAGACGATTTCACAGAACACAAAGAAGTTTCTCAGAAAGCTTATTTATCTTTGTTATCGTGGGATATTTCCTTTGGCTCTATAGTCTTCCAAGGGATCCGAAATATCTGTTCTCAGATTCCACAGAAATAAGGCTAGCAAATGATCGACGAAATACAAATGTAACTCTGTGAGATGAATTAACAGAACACTAAGCAGTTTCTCAGAAAGCTTCTTTCCAGATTTCATCTGAGGATATTTCCTTTTTCACCATAGCCCTCTATGGGCTTCCAAATATCACTTTGCCAATTCCACAACAACTGTCTTAGAGAAAGGGTTCTTGAGGGGAATGCTGTACTCTGTGAGATGATTTCACAGAACACAAAGAAGTTTCTCAGAAAGCTTCTTTCTATTTGTTATCCGAGGATATTTCCTTTGCCCCTGTAATCCTCCAAGGGATCCGAAATATCTGTTCTCAGATTCCACAGAAATAAGGCCAGCAAAGAGATCCACGAAATAAAGATGTAACTCTCTGAGATGAATTAACAGAACACTAAGCAGTTTCTCAGAAATCTTCTTTCCAGATTTCATCTGAGGATATTTCGTTTTTCACCATAGCCCTCTAAGGGCTTCCAAATATCACTTTGCCAATTCCACAAGAACTGTCTTACCGAAAGGCTTCTTGAGGGGAAAGCTGTAACTCTGTGAGATGATTTCACAGAACACAAATAAGTTTCTCAGAAAGCTTCTTTCTCTTTGTTATCGGAGGATATTTCCTTTGGCCCTATAGTCTTTCAAGGGATCCGAAATATCTGTTCTCAGATTCCACAGAAATAAGGCTAGCAAAGAGATACACGAAATACAGATGTAACTCTGTGAGATGAATTAACAGAACACTAAGCAGTTTCTCAGAAAGCTTTTTCCAGATTTCATCTGAGGATATTTCCTTTTTCACCATAGCCCCCTATTGGCTTCCAAATATCACTTTGCCATTTCCACAAGAACTGTTTTAGCAAAAGGCTTCTTGAGGGGAAAGCTGTAACTCTGTGAGATGATTTCACAGAACACAAAGAAGTTTCTCAGAAAGCTTTTTTCTCTTTGTAATCGGAGGATATTTCCTTTGGCCCTATAGTCTTCCAAGGGATCCGAAATATCTGTTCTCAGATTCCACAGAAATGAGGCTAGCAAAGAGATCCACGAAATACAGATGTAACTCTCTGAGATGAATTAACAGAACACTAAGCAGTTTCTCAGAAAGCTTCTTTCCAGATTTCATCTGAGGATATTTCCTTTTTCACCATAGCCCTCTATGGGATTCCAAATATCACTTTGCCAATTCCACAAGAACTGTCTTAGCGAAAGGCTTCTTGAGGGGAAAGCTGTAACTCTGTGAGATGATTTCAAAGAACACAAAGAAGTTTCTCAGAAAGCTTCTTTCTCTTTGTTATCGGTGGATATTTCCTTTGGACCTATAGTCTTCCAAAGGATCCGAAATATCTGTTCTCAGATTCCACAGAAATAAGGCTAGCAAAGAGATCGACGAAATACAGATGTAACTCTGTGAGATGAATTAACAGAACACTAAGCAGTTTCTCAGAAAGCTTCTTTGCAGATTTCATCTGAGGATATTTCCTTTTTCACCATAGCCCTCTATGGGCTTCCAAATATCACTATGCCAATTCCACAAGAACTGTCTTAGCGAAAGGCTTCTTGAGGGGAAACTGTAACTCTGTGAGATGATTTCACAGAACCCAAAGAAGTTTCTCAGAAAGCTTCTTTCTCTTTGTTATCGGAGGATATTTCCTTTGGCCCTATAGTCTTCCAAGGGATCCGAAATATCTGTTCTCAGATTCCACAGAAATAAGGCTAGCAAAGAGATCCACGAAATACAGATGTAACTCTGTGAGATGAATTAACAGAACACTAAGCAGTTTCTCAGAAAGCTTCTTTCCAGATTTCATCTGAGGATATTTCGTTTTTCACCATAGCCCTCTATGGGCTTCCAAATATCACTTTGCCAATTCCACAAGAACTGTCTTAGCGAAAGGCTTCTTGAGGGGAAAGCTGTAACTCTGTGAGATGATTTCACAGAACACAAAGAAGTTTCTCAGAAAGCTTATTTATCTTTGTTATCGTGGGATATTTCCTTTGGCTCTATAGTCTTCCAAGGGATCCGAAATATCTGTTCTCAGATTCCACAGAAATAAGGCTAGCAAACGATCGACGAAATACAAATGTAACTCTGTGCGATGAATTAACAGAACCCTAAGCAGTTTCTCAGAAAGCTTCTTTCCAGATTTCATCTGAGGATATTTCCTTTTTCACCATAGCCCTCTATGGGCTTCCAAATATCACTTTGCCAATTCCACAACAACTGTCTTAGAGAAAGGGTTCTTGAGGGGAATGCTGTACTCTGTGAGATGATTTCACAGAACACAAAGAAGTTTCTCAGAAAGCTTCTTTCTATTTGTTATCCGAGGATATTTCCTTTGCCCCTATAATCCTCCAAGGGATCCGAAATATCTGTTCTCAGATTCCACAGAAATAAGGCCAGCAAAGAGATCCACGAAATACAGATGTAACTCTCTGAGATGAATTAACAGAACACTAAGCAGTTTCTCAGAAATCTTCTTTCCAGATTTCATCTGAGGATATTTCGTTTTTCACCATAGACCTCTAAGGGCTTCCAAATATCACTTTGCCAAATCCACAAGAACTGTCTTACCGAAAGGCTTCTTGAGGGGAAAGCTGTAACTCTGTGAGATGATTTCACAGAACACAAATAAGTTTCTCAGAAAGCTTCTTTCTCTTTGTTATCGGAGGATATTTCCTTTGGCCCTATAGTCTTTCAAGGGATCCGAAATATCTGTATTCAGATTCCACAGAAATAAGGCTAGCAAAGAGATACACGAAATACAGATGTAACTCTGTGAGATGAATTAACAGAACACTAAGCAGTTTCTCAGAAAGCTTTTTCCAGATTTCATCTGAGGATATTTCCTTTTTCACCATAGCCCCCTATTGGCTTCCAAATATCACTTTGCCATTTCCACAAGAACTGTCTTAGCGAAAGGCTTCTTGAGGGGAAAGCTGTAACTCTGTGAGATGATTTCACAGAACACAAAGAAGTTTCTCAGAAAGCTTCTTTCTCTTTGTTATCGGAGGATATTTCCTTTGGCCCTATAGTCTTCCAAGGGATCCGAAATATCTGTTCTCAGATTCCACAGAAATAAGGCTAGCAAAGAGATCCACGAAATACTGATGTAACTCTGTGAGATGAATTAACAGAACACTAAGCAGTTTCTCAGAAAGCTTCTTTCCAGATTTCATCTGAGGATATTTCCTTTTTCACCATACCCCTCTAAGGGCTCCAAATGTCACTTTGCCAATTCCACAAGAACTGTCTTGGCGAAACGCTTCTTGAGGGGAAAGCTGTAATTCTGTGAGATGATTTCACAGAACACAAAGAAGTTTCGCAGAAAGCTTCTTTCTCTTTGTTATCGGAGGATATTTCCTTTGGCCCTATGATCTTCCAAGGGATCCGAAATATCTATTCTCAGATTCCACAGAAATAAGGCTAGCAAAGAGATACACGAAATACAGATGAAACTCTGTGAGATGAATTAACAGAACACTAAGCAGTTTCTCAGAAAGATTCTTTCCAGTTTTCATCTGAGGATATTTCCTTTTTCAACATATCCCTCTATGGGCTTCCAAATATCACTTTGCCAATCCCACGAGAACTGTCTTAGCAAAAGGCTTCTTGAGGGGAAAGCTGTAACTCTGTGAGATGATTTCACAGAACACAAAGAACTTTCTCAGAAAGCTTCTTTCTCTTTGTTATCGGAGGATATTTCCTTTGTCCCTATAGTCTTCCAAGGGATCCGAAATATCTGTTCTCAGATTCCACAGAAATAAGGCTAGCAAAGGGATCCACGAAATACAGATGCAACTCTGTGAGATGAATTAACAGAACACTAAGCAGTTTCTCAGACAGCTTCTTTCCAGATTTCATCTGAGAATATTTCCTTTTTCACCATAGCCCTCTATGGGCTTCCAAATATCACTTTTCCAATTCCACAACAACTGTCTTAGAGAAAGGCATCTTGAGGGGAATGCTGTACTCTGTGAGATGATTTCACAGAACACAAAGAAGTTTCTCAGAAAGCTTCTTTCTATTTGTTATCCGTGGATATTTCCTTTGCTCCTATAGTCCTCCAAGGGATCCGAAATATCTGTTCTCAGATTCCACAGAAATAAGGCCAGCAAAGAGATTCACGAAATACAGATGTAACTCTGTGAGATGAATTAACAGAACACTAAGCAGTTAATCAGAAAGCTTTTTCCAGATTTCATCTGAGGATATTTCCTTTTTCACCATAGCCCCCTATGGGCTTCCAAATATCACTTTGCCATTTCCACAAGAACTGTTTTAGCGAAAATCTTCTTGAGGGGAAAGCTGTAACTCTGTGAGATGATTTCACAGAACACAAAGAAGTTTCTCAGAAAGCTTCTTTCTCTTTGTTATCGGAGGATATTTCCTTTGGCCCTATAGTCTTCCAAGGGATCCGAAATATCTGTTCTCAGATTCCACAGAAATGAGGCTAGCAAAGAGATCCACGAAATACAGATGTAACTCTGTGAGATGAATTAACAGAACACTAAGCAGTTTCTCAAAAAGCTTCTTTCCAGATTTCATCTGAGGATATTTCCTTTTTCACCGTAGCCCTCTATAGCCTTCCAAATATCACTTTGCCAATTCCACAACAACTGTCTTAGCGAAATGCTTCTTGAGGGGAAAGCTGTAACTCTGTGAGATGATTTCACAGAACACAAAGAAGTTTCTCAGAAAGCTTCTTTCTCTTTGTTATCGGAGGATATTTCCTTTGGCCCTATAGTCTTCCAAGGGATCCGAAATATCTGTTCTCAGATTCCACAGAAATAAGGCTAGCAAATGATCGACGAAATACAGATGTAACTCTGTGAGATGAATTAACAGAACACTAAGCAGTTTCTCAGAAAGCTTCTTTCCAGATTTCATCTGAGGATATTTCCTTTTTCACCATACCCCTCTAAGGGCTCCAAATGTCACTTTGCCAATTCCACAAGAACTGTCTTGGCGAAACGCTTCTTGAGGGGAAAGCTGTAATTCTGTGAGATGATTTCACAGAACACAAAGAAGTTTCGCAGAAAGCTTCTTTCTCTTTGTTATCGGAGGATATTTCCTTTGGCCCTATAGTCTTCCAAGGGATCCGAAATATCTATTCTCAGATTCCACAGAAATAAGGCTAGCAAAGAGATCCACGAAATACAGATGAACCTCTGTGAGATGAATTAACAGAACACTAAGCAGTTTCTCAGAAAGCTTCTTTCTAGTTTTCATCTGAGGATATTTCCTTTTTCAACATATCCCTCTATGGGCTTCCAAATATCACTTTGCCAATCCCACGAGAACTGTCTTAGCAAAAGGCTTCTTGAGGGGAAAGCTGTAACTCTGTGAGATGATTTCACAGAACACAAAGAAGTTTCTCAGAAAGCTTCTTTCTCTTTGTTATCGGAGGATATTTCCTTTGGCCCTATAGTCTTCCAAGGGATCCGAAATATCTGTTCTCAGATTCCACAGAAATAAGGCTAGCAAAGGGATCCACGAAATACAGATGTAACTCTGTGAGATGAATTAACAGAACACTAAGCAGTTTCTCAGACAGCTTCTTTCCAGATTTCATCTGAGGATATTTCCTTTTTCACCATACCCCTCTATGGGCTTCCAAATATCACTTTGCCAATTCCACAACAACTGTCTTAGAGAAAGGCATCTTGAGGGGAATGCTGTCCTCTGTGAGATGATTTCACAGAACACAAAGAAGTTTCTCAGAAAGCTTCTTTCTATTTGTTATCCGTGGATATTTCCTTTGCTCCTATAGTCCTCCAAGGGATCCGAAATATCTGTTCTCAGATTCCACAGAAATAAGGCCAGCAAAGAGATTCACGAAATACAGATGTAACTCTGTGTGATGAATTAACAGAACACTAAGCAGTTAATCAGAAAGCTTTTTCCAGATTTCATCTGAGGATATTTCCTTTTTCACCATAGCCCCCTATGGGCTTCCAAATATCACTTTGCCATTTCCACAAGAACTGTTTTAGCGAAAGGCTTCTTGAGGGGAAAGCTGTAACTCTGTGAGATGATTTCACAGAACACAAAGAAGTTTCTCAGAGAGCTTTTTTCTCTTTGTTATCGGAGGATATTTCCTTTGGCCCTATAGTCTTCCAAGGGATCCGAAATATCTGTTCTCAGATTCCACAGAAATGAGGCTAGCAAAGAGATCCACGAAATGCAGATGTAACTCTGTGAGATGAATTAACAGAACACTAAGCAGTTTCTCAAAAAGCTTCTTTCCAGATTTCATCTGAGGATATTTCCTTTTTCACCGTAGCCCTCTATGGCCTTCCAAATATCACTTTGCCAATTCCACAACAACGGTCTTAGCGAAATGCTTCTTGAGGGGAAAGCTGTAACTCTGTGAGATGATTTCACAGAACACAAAGAAGTTTCTCAGAAAGCTTCTTTCTCTTTGTTATCAGAGGATATTTCCTTTGGCCCTATAGTCTTCCAAGGGATCCGAAATATCTGTTCTGAGATTCCACAGAAATAAGGCTAGCAAATGATCGACGAAATACAGATGTAACTCTGTGAGATGAATTAACAGAACACTAAGCAGTTTCTCAGAAAGCTTCTTTCCAGATTTCATCTGAGGATATTTCCTTCTTCACCATAGCCCTCTATGGGCTTCCAAATAGCACTTTGCCAATCCCACGAGAACTGTCTTAGCGAAAGGCTTCTTGAGGGGAAAGCTGTAACTCTGTGAGATGATTTCACAGAACACAAAGAAGTTTCTCAGAAAGCTTCTTTCTCTTTGTTATCGGAGCATATTTCCTTTTGCCCCGTAGTCTTCCAAGGGACCCGAAATATCTGATCTCAGATTTCACAGAAATAAGGCTAGCAAAGAGATCCACGAAATACAGGTGTAACACTGTGAGATGAATTAACAGAACACTAAACAGTTTCTCAGAAAGCTTCTTTCCAGATTTCATCTGAGGATATTTCCTTTTTCACCATAGCCCTCTATGGGCTCCAAATGTCACTTTGCCAATTCCACAAGAACTGTCCTGGAGGAACGCTTCTTGAGGGGAAAGCTGTAACTCTGTGAGATGATTTCACAGAACACAAAGAAGTTTCTCGGAAAGCTTCTTTCTCTTTGTTATCGGAGGATATTTCCTTTGGCCCTATAGTCTTCCAAGGGATCCGAAATATCTGTTCTCAGATTCCACAGAAATAAGGCTAGCAAAGAGATCCACGAAATTCAGATGTAATTCTGTGAGATGAACTAACAGAACACTAAGCAGTTTCTCAGAAAGCTTCTTTCCAGATTTCATCTGAGGATATTTCCTTTTTCACCATAGCCCATATGGGCTTACAAGTATCACTTTGCCAATTCCACAAGAACTGTCTTAGCGAAAGGCTTCTTGAGGGGAAAGCTGTAACTCTGTGAGATAATTTCACAGAACACAAAGAAGTTTCTCAGAACGCTTCTTTCTCTTTGTTATCGGAGGATATTTCCTTTGGCCCTGTAGTCTTCCAAGGGATCCGAAATATCTGTTCTCAGATTCCACATAAATAAGGCTAGCAAAGAGATCCACGAAATACAGATGTAACTCTGTGAGATGAATTAACAGAACACTAAGCAGTTTCTCAGACAGCTTCTTTCCAGATTTCATCTGAGGATATTTCCTTTTTCAGCATAGCCCTCTATGGGCTTCCAAATATCACTTTGCCAATTCCACAAGAACTGTCTTAGCGAAAGGCTTTTTCAGGGGAATGCTGTAACTCTGTGAGATGATTTCACAGAACACAAAGAAGTTTCTCAGAAAGCTTCTTTCTATTTGTTATCCGAGGATATTTCCTTTGGCCCTATAGTCTTCCAAGGGATCCGAAATATCTGTTCTCAGATACCACAGAAATAAGGCTAGCAAAGCGATCGACGAAATACAGATGTAACTGTGTGAGATGAATTAACAGAACACTAAGCAGTTTCTCAGAAAGCTTCTTTCCAGATTTCATCTGAGGATATTTCCTTTTTCACCATAGCCCTCTATGGGTTCCCAAATAGCACTTTGCCAATCCCACAAGAACTGTCTTAGCGAAAGGCTTCTTGAGGGGAAAGCTGTAACTCTGTGAGATGATTTCACAGAACACAAAGAAGTTTCACAGAAAGCTTCTTTCTCTTTGTTATCGGAGGATATTTCCTTTGGCCCTATAATCTTCCAAGGGATCGGAAATATCTGTTCTCAGATTCCACAGAAATAAGGCTAGCAAAGAGATTGACGAAATACAGATGTAACTCTGTGAGATGAATTAACAGAACACTAAGCAGTTTCTCAGAAATCTTCTTTCCAGATTTCATCTGAGGATATTTCGTTTTTCACCATAGCCCTCTATGGGCTTCCAAATATCACTTTGCCAATTCCACAAGAACTGTCTTAGCGAAAGGCTTCTTGAGGGGAAAGCTGTAACTCTGTGAGATGATTTCACAGAACACAAAGAAGTTTCTCAGAAAGCTTATTTATCTTTGTTATCGTGGGATATTTCCTTTGGCTCTATAGTCTTCCAAGGGATCCGAAATATCTGTTCTCAGATTCCACAGAAATAAGGCTAGCAAATGATCGACGAAATACAAATGTAACTCTGTGAGATGAATTAACAGAACACTAAGCAGTTTCTCAGAAAGCTTCTTTCCAGATTTCATCTGAGGATATTTCCTTTTTCACCATAGCCCTCTATGGGCTTCCAAATATCACTTTGCCAATTCCACAACAACTGTCTTAGAGAAAGGGTTCTTGAGGGGAATGCTGTACTCTGTGAGATGATTTCACAGAACACAAAGAAGTTTCTCAGAAAGCTTCTTTCTATTTGTTATCCGAGGATATTTCCTTTGCCCCTGTAATCCTCCAAGGGATCCGAAATATCTGTTCTCAGATTCCACAGAAATAAGGCCAGCAAAGAGATCCACGAAATACAGATGTAACTCTCTGAGATGAATTAACAGAACACTAAGCAGTTTCTCAGAAATCTTCTTTCCAGATTTCATCTGAGGATATTTCGTTTTTCACCATAGCCCTCTAAGGGCTTCCAAATATCACTTTGCCAATTCCACAAGAACTGTCTTACCGAATGGTTTCTTGAGGGGAAAGCTGTAACTCTGTGAGATGATTTCACAGAACACAAATAAGTTTCTCAGAAAGCTTCTTTCTCTTTGTTATCGGAGGATATTTCCTTTGGCCCTATAGTCTTTCAAGGGATCCGAAATATCTGTTCTCAGATTCCACAGAAATAAGGCTAGCAAAGAGATACACGAAATACAGATGTAACTCTGTGAGATGAATTAACAGAACACTAAGCAGTTTCTCAGAAAGCTTTTTCCAGATTTCATCTGAGGATATTTCCTTTTTCACCATAGCCCCCTATTGGCTTCCAAATATCACTTTGCCATTTCCACAAGAACTGTTTTAGCAAAAGGCTTCTTGAGGGGAAAGCTGTAACTCTGTGAGATGATTTCACAGAACACAAAGAAGTTTCTCAGAAAGCTTTTTTCTCTTTGTTATCGGAGGATATTTCCTTTGGCCCTATAGTCTTCCAAGGGATCCGAAATATCTGTTCTCAGATTCCACAGAAATGAGGCTAGCAAAGAGATCCACGAAATACAGATGTAACTCTCTGAGATGAATTAACAGAACACTAAGCAGTTTCTCAGAAAGTTTCTTTCCAGATTTCATCTGAGGATATTTCCTTTTTCACCATAGCCCTCTATGGGATTCCAAATATCACTTTGCCAATTCCACAAGAACTGTCTTAGCGAAAGGCTTCTTGAGGGGAAAGCTGTAACTCTGTGAGATGATTTCAAAGAACACAAAGAAGTTTCTCAGAAAGCTTCTTTCTCTTTGTTATCGGAGGATATTTCCTTTGGACCTATAGTCTTCCAAAGGAACCGAAATATCTGTTCTCAGATTCCACAGAAATAAGGCTAGCAAAGAGATCGACGAAATACACATGTAACTCTGTGAGATGAATTAACAGAACACTAAGCAGTTTCTCAGAAAGCTTCTTTGCAGATTTCATCTGAGGATATCTCCTTTTTCACCATAGCCCTCTATGGGCTTCCAAATATCACTTTGCCAATTCCACAAGAACTGTCTTAGCGAAAGGCTTCTTGAGGGGAAACTGTAACTCTGTGAGATGATTTCACAGAACCCAAAGAAGTTTCTCAGAAAGCTTCTTTCTCTTTGTTATCGGAGGATATTTCCTTTGGCCCTATAGTCTTCCAAGGGATCCGAAATATCTGTTCTCAGATTCCACAGAAATAAGACTAGCCAAGAGATCCACGAAATACAGATGTAACTCTGTGAGATGAATTAACAGAACACTAAGCAGTTTCTCAGAAAGCTTCTTTCCAGATTTCATCTGAGGATATTTCGTTTTTCACCATAGCCCTCTATGGGCTTCCAAATATCACTTTGCCAATTCCACAAGAACTGTCTTAGCGAAAGGCTTCTTGAGGGGAAAGCTGTAACTCTGTGAGATGATTTCACAGAACACAAAGAAGTTTCTCAGAAAGCTTATTTATCTTTGTTATCGTGGGATATTTCCTTTGGCTCTATACTCTTCCAAGGGATCCGAAATATCTGTTCTCAGATTCCACATAAATAAGGCTAGCAAATGATCGACGAAATACAAATGTAACTCTGTGAGATGAATTAACAGAACACTAAGCAGTTTCTCAGAAAGCTTCTTTCCAGATTTCATCTGAGGATATTTCCTTTTTCACCATAGCCCTCTATGGGCTTCCAAATATCACTTTGCCAATTCCACAACAACTGTCTTAGAGAAAGGGTTCTTGAGGGGAATGCTGTACTCTGTGAGATGATTTCACAGAACACAAAGAAGTTTCTCAGAAAGCTTCTTTCTATTTGTTATCCGAGGATATTTCCTTTGCCCCTGTAATCCTCCAAGGGATCCGAAATATCTGTTCTCAGATTCCACAGAAATAAGGCCAGCAAAGAGATCCACGAAATACAGATGTAACTCTCTGAGATGAATTAACAGAACACTAAGCAGTTTCTCAGAAATCTTCTTTCCAGATTTCATCTGAGGATATTTCGTTTTTCACCATAGCCCTCTAAGGGCTTCCAAATATCACTTTGCCAATTCCACAAGAACTGTCTTACCGAATGGTTTCTTGAGGGGAAAGCTGTAACTCTGTGAGATGATTTCACAGAACACAAATAAGTTTCTCAGAAAGCTTCTTTCTCTTTGTTATCGGAGGATATTTCCTTTGGCCCTATAGTCTTTCAAGGGATCCGAAATATCTGTTCTCAGATTCCACAGAAATAAGGCTAGCAAAGAGATACACGAAATACAGATGTAACTCTGTGAGATGAATTAACAGAACACTAAGCAGTTTCTCAGAAAGCTTTTTCCAGATTTCATCTGAGGATATTTCCTTTTTCACCATAGCCCCCTATTGGCTTCCAAATATCACTTTGCCATTTCCACAAGAACTGTTTTAGCAAAAGGCTTCTTGAGGGGAAAGCTGTAACTCTGTGAGATGATTTCACAGAACACAAAGAAGTTTCTCAGAAAGCTTTTTTCTCTTTGTTATCGGAGGATATTTCCTTTGGCCCTATAGTCTTCCAAGGGATCCGAAATATCTGTTCTCAGATTCCACAGAAATGAGGCTAGCAAAGAGATCCACGAAATACAGATGTAACTCTCTGAGATGAATTAACAGAACACTAAGCAGTTTCTCAGAAAGTTTCTTTCCAGATTTCATCTGAGGATATTTCCTTTTTCACCATAGCCCTCTATGGGATTCCAAATATCACTTTGCCAATTCCACAAGAACTGTCTTAGCGAAAGGCTTCTTGAGGGGAAAGCTGTAACTCTGTGAGATGATTTCAAAGAACACAAAGAAGTTTCTCAGAAAGCTTCTTTCTCTTTGTTATCGGAGGATATTTCCTTTGGACCTATAGTCTTCCAAAGGAACCGAAATATCTGTTCTCAGATTCCACAGAAATAAGGCTAGCAAAGAGATCGACGAAATACACATGTAACTCTGTGAGATGAATTAACAGAACACTAAGCAGTTTCTCAGAAAGCTTCTTTGCAGATTTCATCTGAGGATATCTCCTTTTTCACCATAGCCCTCTATGGGCTTCCAAATATCACTTTGCCAATTCCACAAGAACTGTCTTAGCGAAAGGCTTCTTGAGGGGAAACTGTAACTCTGTGAGATGATTTCACAGAACCCAAAGAAGTTTCTCAGAAAGCTTCTTTCTCTTTGTTATCGGAGGATATTTCCTTTGGCCCTATAGTCTTCCAAGGGATCCGAAATATCTGTTCTCAGATTCCACAGAAATAAGGCTAGCCAAGAGATCCACGAAATACAGATGTAACTCTGTGAGATGAATTAACAGAACACTAAGCAGTTTCTCAGAAAGCTTCTTTCCAGATTTCATCTGAGGATATTTCGTTTTTCACCATAGCCCTCTATGGGCTTCCAAATATCACTTTGCCAATTCCACAAGAACTGTCTTAGCGAAAGGCTTCTTGAGGGGAAAGCTGTAACTCTGTGAGATGATTTCACAGAACACAAAGAAGTTTCTCAGAAAGCTTATTTATCTTTGTTATCGTGGGATATTTCCTTTGGCTCTATAGTCTTCCAAGGGATCCGAAATATCTGTTCTCAGATTCCACATAAATAAGGCTAGCAAATGATCGACGAAATACAAATGTAACTCTGTGAGATGAATTAACAGAACACTAAGCAGTTTCTCAGAAAGCTTCTTTCCAGATTTCATCTGAGGATATTTCCTTTTTCACCATAGCCCTCTATGGGCTTCCAAATATCACTTTGCCAATTCCACAACAACTGTCTTAGAGAAAGGGTTCTTGAGGGGAATGCTGTACTCTGTGAGATGATTTCACAGAACACAAAGAAGTTTCTCAGAAAGCTTCTTTCTATTTGTTATCCGAGGATATTTCCTTTGCCCCTGTAATCCTCCAAGGGATCCGAAATATCTGTTCTCAGATTCCACAGAAATAAGGCCAGCAAAGAGATCCACGAAATAAAGATGTAACTCTCTGAGATGAATTAACAGAACACTAAGCAGTTTCTCAGAAATCTTCTTTCCAGATTTCATCTGAGGATATTTCGTTTTTCACCATAGCCCTCTAAGGGCTTCCAAATATCACTTTGCCAATTCCACAAGAACTGTCTTACCGAAAGGCTTCTTGAGGGGAAAGCTGTAACTCTGTGAGATGATTTCACAGAACACAAATAAGTTTCTCAGAAAGCTTCTTTCTTTTTGTTATCGGAGGATATTTCCTTTGGCCCTATAGTCTTTCAAGGGATCCGAAATATCTGTTCTCAGATTCCACAGAAATAAGGCTAGCAAAGAGATACACGAAATACAGATGTAACTCTGTGAGATGAATTAACAGAACACTAAGCAGTTTCTCAGAAAGCTTTTTCCAGATTTCATCTGAGGATATTTCCTTTTTCACCATAGCCCCCTATTGGCTTCCAAATATCACTTTGCCATTTCCACAAGAACTGTTTTAGCAAAAGGCTTCTTGAGGGGAAAGCTGTAACTCTGTGAGATGATTTCACAGAACACAAAGAAGTTTCTCAGAAAGCTTTTTTCTCTTTGTTATCGGAGGATATTTCCTTTGGCCCTATAGTCTTCCAAGGGATCCGAAATATCTGTTCTCAGATTCCACAGAAATGAGGCTAGCAAAGAGATCCACGAAATACAGATGTAACTCTCTGAGATGAATTAACAGAACACTAAGCAGTTTCTCAGAAAGCTTCTTTCCAGATTTCATCTGAGGATATTTCCTTTTTCACCATAGCCCTCTATGGGATTCCAAATATCACTTTGCCAATTCCACAAGAACTGTCTTAGCGAAAGGCTTCTTGAGGGGAAAGCTGTAACTCTGTGAGATGATTTCACAGAACACAAATAAGTTTCTCAGAAAGCTTCTTTCTCTTTGTTATCGGAGGATATTTCCTTTGGACCTATAGTCTTCCAAAGGATCCGAAATATCTGTTCTCAGATTCCACAGAAATAAGGCTAGCAAAGAGATCGACGAAATACAGATGTAACTCTGTGAGATGAATTAACAGAACACTAAGCAGTTTCTCAGAAAGCTTCTTTGCAGATTTCATCTGAGGATATTTCCTTTTTCACCATAGCCCTCTATGGGCTTCCAAATATCACTATGCCAATTCCACAAGAACTGTCTTAGCGAAAGGCTTCTTGAGGGGAAACTGTAACTCTGTGAGATGATTTCACAGAACCCAAAGAAGTTTCTCAGAAAGCTTCTTTCTCTTTGTTATCGGAGGATATTTCCTTTGGCCCTATAGTCTTCCAAGGGATCCGAAATATCTGTTCTCAGATTCCACAGAAATAAGGCTAGCAAAGAGATCCACGAAATACAGATGTAACTCTGTGAGATGAATTAACAGAACACTAAGCAGTTTCTCAGAAAGCTTCTTTCCAGATTTCATCTGAGGATATTTCGTTTTTCACCATAGCCCTCTATGGGCTTCCAAATATCACTTTGCCAATTCCACAAGAACTGTCTTAGCGAAAGGCTTCTTGAGGGGAAAGCTGTAACTCTGTGAGATGATTTCACAGAACACAAAGAAGTTTCTCAGAAAGCTTATTTATCTTTGTTATCGTGGGATATTTCCTTTGGCTCTATAGTCTTCCAAGGGATCCGAAATATCTGTTCTCAGATTCCACAGAAATAAGGCTAGCAAATGATCGACGAAATACAAATGTAACTCTGTGCGATGAATTAACAGAACCCTAAGCAGTTTCTCAGAAAGCTTCTTTCCAGATTTCATCTGAGGATATTTCCTTTTTCACCATAGCCCTCTATGGGCTTCCAAATATCACTTTGCCAATTCCACAACAACTGTCTTAGAGAAAGGGTTCTTGAGGGGAATGCTGTACTCTGTGAGATGATTTCACAGAACACAAAGAAGTTTCTCAGAAAGCTTCTTTCTATTTGTTATCCGAGGATATTTCCTTTGCCCCTATAATCCTCCAAGGGATCCGAAATATCTGTTCTCAGATTCCACAGAAATAAGGCCAGCAAAGAGATCCACGAAATACAGATGTAACTCTCTGAGATGAATTAACAGAACACTAAGCAGTTTCTCAGAAATCTTCTTTCCAGATTTCATCTGAGGATATTTCGTTTTTCACCATAGACCTCTAAGGGCTTCCAAATATCACTTTGCCAAATCCACAAGAACTGTCTTACCGAAAGGCTTCTTGAGGGGAAAGCTGTAACTCTGTGAGATGATTTCACAGAACACAAATAAGTTTCTCAGAAAGCTTCTTTCTCTTTGTTATCGGAGGATATTTCCTTTGGCCCTATAGTCTTTCAAGGGATCCGAAATATCTGTATTCAGATTCCACAGAAATAAGGCTAGCAAAGAGATACACGAAATACAGATGTAACTCTGTGAGATGAATTAACAGAACACTAAGCAGTTTCTCAGAAAGCTTTTTCCAGATTTCATCTGAGGATATTTCCTTTTTCACCATAGCCCCCTATTGGCTTCCAAATATCACTTTGCCATTTCCACAAGAACTGTCTTAGCGAAAGGCTTCTTGAGGGGAAAGCTGTAACTCTGTGAGATGATTTCACAGAACACAAAGAAGTTTCTCAGAAAGCTTCTTTCTCTTTGTTATCGGAGGATATTTCCTTTGGCCCTATAGTCTTCCAAGGGATCCGAAATATCTGTTCTCAGATTCCACAGAAATAAGGCTAGCAAAGAGATCCACGAAATACTGATGTAACTCTGTGAGATGAATTAACAGAACACTAAGTAGTTTCTCAGAAAGCTTCTTTCCAGATTTCATCTGAGGATATTTCCTTTTTCACCATACCCCTCTAAGGGCTCCAAATGTCACTTTGCCAATTCCACAAGAACTGTCTTGGCGAAACGCTTCTTGAGGGGAAAGCTGTAATTCTGTGAGATGATTTCACAGAACACAAAGAGGTTTCGCAGAAAGCTTCTTTCTCTTTGTTATCGGAGGATATTTCCTTTGGCCCTATGGTCTTCCAAGGGATCCGAAATATCTATTCTCAGATTCCACAGAAATAAGGCTAGCAAAGAGATCCACGAAATACAGATGAAACTCTGTGAGATGAATTAACAGAACACTAAGCAGTTTCTCAGAAAGATTCTTTCCAGTTTTCATCTGAGGATATTTCCTTTTTCAACATATCCCTCTATGGGCTTCCAAATATCACTTTGCCAATCCCACGAGAACTGTCTTAGCAAAAGGCTTCTTGAGGGGAAAGCTGTAACTCTGTGAGATGATTTCACAGAACACAAAGAACTTTCTCAGAAAGCTTCTTTCTCTTTGTTATCGGAGGATATTTCCTTTGTCCCTATAGTCTTCCAAGGGATCCGAAATATCTGTTCTCAGATTCCACAGAAATAAGGCTAGCAAAGGGATCCACGAAATACAGATGTAACTCTGTGAGATGAATTAACAGAACACTAAGCAGTTTCTCAGACAGCTTCTTTCCAGATTTCATCTGAGAATATTTCCTTTTTCACCATAGCCCTCTATGGGCTTCCAAATATCACTTTGCCAATTCCACAACAACTGTCTTAGAGAAAGGCATCTTGAGGGGAATGCTGTACTCTGTGAGATGATTTCACAGAACACAAAGAAGTTTCTCAGAAAGCTTCTTTCTATTTGTTATCCGTGGATATTTCCTTTGCTCCTATAGTCCTCCAAGGGATCCGAAATATCTGTTCTCAGATTCCACAGAAATAAGGCCAGCAAAGAGATTCACGAAATACAGATGTAACTCTGTGAGATGAATTAACAGAACACTAAGCAGTTAATCAGAAAGCTTTTTCCAGATTTCATCTGAGGATATTTCCTTTTTCACCATAGCCCCCTATGGGCTTCCAAATATCACTTTGCCATTTCCACAAGAACTGTTTTAGCGAAAGGCTTCTTGAGGGGAAAGCTGTAACTCTGTGAGATGATTTCACAGAACACAAAGAAGTTTCTCAGAAAGCTTCTTTCTCTTTGTTATCGGAGGATATTTCCTTTGGCCCTATAGTCTTCCAAGGGATCCGAAATATCTGTTCTCAGATTCCACAGAAATGAGGCTAGCAAAGAGATCCACGAAATACAGATGTAACTCTGTGAGATGAATTAACAGAACACTAAGCAGTTTCTCAAAAAGCTTCTTTCCAGATTTCATCTGAGGATATTTCCTTTTTCACCGTAGCCCTCTATGGCCTTCCAAATATCACTTTGCCAATTCCACAACAACTGTCTTAGCGAAATGCTTCTTGAGGGGAAAGCTGTAACTCTGTGAGATGATTTCACAGAACACAAAGAAGTTTCTCAGAAAGCTTCTTTCTCTTTGTTATCGGAGGATATTTCCTTTGGCCCTATAGTCTTCCAAGGGATCCGAAATATCTGTTCTCAGATTCCACAGAAATAAGGCTAGCAAATGATCGACGAAATACAGATGTAACTCTGTGAGATGAATTAACAGAACACTAAGCAGTTTCTCAGAAAGCTTCTTTCCAGATTTCATCTGAGGATATTTCCTTTTTCACCATACCCCTCTAAGGGCTCCAAATGTCACTTTGCCAATTCCACAAGAACTGTCTTGGCGAAACGCTTCTTGAGGGGAAAGCTGTAATTCTGTGAGATGATTTCACAGAACACAAAGAAGTTTCGCAGAAAGCTTCTTTCTCTTTGTTATCGGAGGATATTTCCTTTGGCCCTATAGTCTTCCAAGGGATCCGAAATATCTATTCTCAGATTCCACAGAAATAAGGCTAGCAAAGAGATCCACGAAATACAGATGAACCTCTGTGAGATGAATTAACAGAACACTAAGCAGTTTCTCAGAAAGCTTCTTTCTAGTTTTCATCTGAGGATATTTCCTTTTTCAACATATCCCTCTATGGGCTTCCAAATATCACTTTGCCAATCCCACGAGAACTGTCTTAGCAAAAGGCTTCTTGAGGGGAAAGCTGTAAATCTGTGAGATGATTTCACAGAACACAAAGAAGTTTCTCAGAAAGCTTCTTTCTCTTTGTTATCGGAGGATATTTCCTTTGGCCCTATAGTCTTCCAAGGGATCCGAAATATCTGTTCTCAGATTCCACAGAAATAAGGCTAGCAAAGGGATCCACGAAATACAGATGTAACTCTGTGAGATGAATTAACAGAACACTAAGCAGTTTCTCAGACAGCTTCTTTCCAGATTTCATCTGAGGATATTTCCTTTTTCACCATACCCCTCTATGGGCTTCCAAATATCACTTTGCCAATTCCACAACAACTGTCTTAGAGAAAGGCATCTTGAGGGGAATGCTGTCCTCTGTGAGATGATTTCACAGAACACAAAGAAGTTTCTCAGAAAGCTTCTTTCTATTTGTTATCCGTGGATATTTCCTTTGCTCCTATAGTCCTCCAAGGGATCCGAAATATCTGTTCTCAGATTCCACAGAAATAAGGCCAGCAAAGAGATTCACGAAATACAGATGTAACTCTGTGTGATGAATTAACAGAACACTAAGCAGTTAATCAGAAAGCTTTTTCCAGATTTCATCTGAGGATATTTCCTTTTTCACCATAGCCCCCTATGGGCTTCCAAATATCACTTTGCCATTTCCACAAGAACTGTTTTAGCGAAAGGCTTCTTGAGGGGAAAGCTGTAACTCTGTGAGATGATTTCACAGAACACAAAGAAGTTTCTCAGAGAGCTTTTTTCTCTTTGTTATCGGAGGATATTTCCTTTGGCCCTATAGTCTTCCAAGGGATCCGAAATATCTGTTCTCAGATTCCACAGAAATGAGGCTAGCAAAGAGATCCACGAAATGCAGATGTAACTCTGTGAGATGAATTAACAGAACACTAAGCAGTTTCTCAAAAAGCTTCTTTCCAGATTTCATCTGAGGATATTTCCTTTTTCACCGTAGCCCTCTATGGCCTTCCAAATATCACTTTGCCAATTCCACAACAACTGTCTTAGCGAAATGCTTCTTGAGGGGAAAGCTGTAACTCTGTGAGATGATTTCACAGAACACAAAGAAGTTTCTCAGAAAGCTTCTTTCTCTTTGTTATCGGAGGATATTTCCTTTGGCCCTATAGTCTTCCAAGGGATCCGAAATATCTGTTCTGAGATTCCACAGAAATAAGGCTAGCAAATGATCGACGAAATACAGATGTAACTCTGTGAGATGAATTAACAGAACACTAAGCAGTTTCTCAGAAAGCTTCTTTCCAGATTTCATCTGAGGATATTTCCTTCTTCACCACAGCCCTCTATGGGCTTCCAAATAGCACTTTGCCAATCCCACGAGAACTGTCTTAGAGAAAGGCTTCTTGAGGGGAAAGCTGTAACTCTGTGAGATGATTTCACAGAACACAAAGAAGTTTCTCAGAAAGCTTCTTTCTCTTTGTTATCGGAGCATATTTCCTTTTGCCCCGTAGTCTTCCAAGGGACCCGAAATATCTGATCTCAGATTTCACAGAAATAAGGCTAGCAAAGAGATCCACGAAATACAGATGTAACACTGTGAGATGAATTAACAGAACACTAAACAGTCTCTCAGAAAGCTTCTTTCCAGATTTCATCTGAGGATATTTCCTTTTTCACCATAGCCCTCTATGGGCTCCAAATGTCACTTTGCCAATTCCACAAGAACTGTCCTGGAGGAACGCTTCTTGAGGGGAAAGCTGTAACTCTGTGAGATGATTTCACAGAACACAAAGAAGTTTCTCGGAAAGCTTCTTTCTCTTTGTTATCGGAGGATATTTCCTTTGGCCCTATAGTCTTCCAAGGGATCCGAAATATCTGTTCTCAGATTCCACAGAAATAAGGCTAGCAAAGAGATCCACGAAATTCAGATGTAATTCTGTGAGATGAACTAACAGAACACTAAGCAGTTTCTCAGAAAGCTTCTTTCCAGATTTCATCTGAGGATATTTCCTTTTTCACCATAGCCCATATGGGCTTACAAGTATCACTTTGCCAATTCCACAAGAACTGTCTTAGCGAAAGGCTTCTTGAGGGGAAAGCTGTAACTCTGTGAGATAATTTCACAGAACACAAAGAAGTTTCTCAGAACGCTTCTTTCTCTTTGTTATCGGAGGATATTTCCTTTGGCCCTATAGTCTTCCAAGGGATCCGAAATATCTGTTCTCAGATTCCACATAAATAAGGCTAGCAAAGAGATCCACGAAATACAGATGTAACTCTGTGAGATGAATTAACAGAACACTAAGCAGTTTCTCAGACAGCTTTTTTCCAGATTTCATCTGAGGATATTTCCTTTTTCAGCATAGCCCTCTATGGGCTTCCAAATATCACTTTGCCAATTCCACAAGAACTGTCTTAGCGAAAGGCTTTTTCAGGGGAATGCTGTAACTCTGTGAGATGATTTCACAGAACACAAAGAAGTTTCTCAGAAAGCTTCTTTCTATTTGTTATCCGAGGATATTTCCTTTGGCCCTATAGTCTTCCAAGGGATCCGAAATATCTGTTCTCAGATACCACAGAAATAAGGCTAGCAAAGCGATCGACGAAATACAGATGTAACTGTGTGAGATGAATTAACAGAACACTAAGCAGTTTCTCAGAAAGCTTCTTTCCAGATTTCATCTGAGGATATTTCCTTTTTCACCATAGCCCTCTATGGGTTCCCAAATAACACTTTGCCAATCCCACGAGAACTGTCTTAGCGAAAGGCTTCTTGAGGGGAAAGCTGTAACTCTGTGAGATGATTTCACAGAACACAAAGAAGTTTCACAGAAAGCTTCTTTCTCTTTGTTATCGGAGGATATTTCCTTTGGCCCTATAATCTTCCAAGGGATCGGAAATATCTGTTCTCAGATTCCACAGAAATAAGGCTAGCAAAGAGATCCACGAAATACAGATGTAACTCTCTGAGATGAATTAACAGAACACTAAGCAGTTTCTCAGAAAGTTTCTTTCCAGATTTCATCTGAGGATATTTCCTTTTTCACCATAGCCCTCTATGGGATTCCAAATATCACTTTGCCAATTCCACAAGAACTGTCTTAGCGAAAGGCTTCTTGAGGGGAAAGCTGTAACTCTGTGAGATGATTTCACAGAACACAAAGAAGTTTCTCAGAAAGCTTCTTTCTCTTTGTTATCGGAGGATATTTCCTTTGGACCTATAGTCTTCCAAAGGATCCGAAATATCTGTTCTCAGATTCCACAGAAATAAGGCTAGCAAAGAGATCGACGAAATACACATGTAACTCTGTGAGATGAATTAACAGAACACTAAGCAGTTTCTCAGAAAGCTTCTTTGCAGATTTCATCTGAGGATATCTCCTTTTTCACCGTAGCCCTCTATGGGCTTCCAAATATCACTTTGCCAATTCCACAAGAACTGTCTTAGCGAAAGGCTTCTTGAGGGGAAACTGTAACTCTGTGAGATGATTTCACAGAACCCAAAGAAGTTTCTCAGAAAGCTTCTTTCTCTTTGTTATCGGAGGATATTTCCTTTGGCCCTATAGTCTTCCAAGGGATCCGAAATATCTGTTCTCAGATTCCACAGAAATAAGGCTAGCAAAGAGATCCACGAAATACAGATGTAACTCTGTG
Organism: Macaca nemestrina; assembly: GCF_043159975.1. Classification (NCBI taxonomy): domain Eukaryota; kingdom Metazoa; phylum Chordata; class Mammalia; order Primates; family Cercopithecidae; genus Macaca; species Macaca nemestrina. The sequence goes on from NC_092137.1 coordinate 100,505,843, forward strand.
AGATGAATTAACAGAACACTAAGCAGTTTCTCAGAAAGCTTCTTTCCAGATTTCATCTGAGGATATTTCGTTTTTCACCATAGCCCTCCATGGGCTTCCAAATATCACTTTGCCAATTCCACAAGAACTGTCTTAGCGAAAGGCTTCTTGAGGGGAAAGCTGTAACTCTGTGAGATGATTTCACAGAACACAAAGAAGTTTCTCAGAAAGCTTATTTATCTTTGTTATCGTGGGATATTTCCTTTGGCTCTATAGTCTTCCAAGGGATCCGAAATATCTGTTCTCAGATTCCACATAAATAAGGCTAGCAAATGATCGACGAAATACAAATGTAACTCTGTGAGATGAATTAACAGAACACTAAGCAGTTTCTCAGAAAGCTTCTTTCCAGATTTCATCTGAGGATATTTCCTTTTTCACCATAGCCCTCTATGGGCTTCCAAATATCACTTTGCCAATTCCACAACAACTGTCTTAGAGAAAGGGTTCTTGAGGGGAATGCTGTACTCTGTGAGATGATTTCACAGAACACAAAGAAGTTTCTCAGAAAGCTTCTTTCTATTTGTTATCCGAGGATATTTCCTTTGCCCCTATAATCCTCCAAGGGATCCGAAATATCTGTTCTCAGATTCCACAGAAATAAGGCCAGCAAAGAGATCCACGAAATACAGATGTAACTCTCTGAGATGAATTAACAGAACACTAAGCAGTTTCTCAGAAATCTTCTTTCCAGATTTCATCTGAGGATATTTCGTTTTTCACCATAGACCTCTAAGGGCTTCCAAATATCACTTTGCCAAATCCACAAGAACTGTCTTACCGAAAGGCTTCTTGAGGGGAAAGCTGTAACTCTGTGAGATGATTTCACAGAACACAAATATGTTTCTCAGAAAGCTTCTTTCTCTTTGTTATCGGAGGATATTTCCTTTGGCCCTATAGTCTTCCAAGGGATCCGAAATATCTGTTCTCAGATTCCACAGAAATGAGGCTAGCAAAGAGATCCACGAAATACAGATGTAACTCTGTGAGATGAATTAACAGAACACTAAGCAGTTTCTCAGAAAGTTTCTTTCCAGATTTCATCTGAGGATATTTCCTTTTTCACCATAGCCCTCTATGGGATTCCAAATAATACTTTGCCAATTCCACAAGAACTGTCTTAGCGAAAGGCTTCTTGAGGGGAAAGCTGTAACTCTGTGAGATGATTTCAAAGAACACAAAGAAGTTTCTCAGAAAGCTTCTTTCTCTTTGTTATCGGAGGATATTTCCTTTGGACCTATAGTCTTCCAAAGGATCCGAAATATCTGTTCTCAGATTCCACAGAAATAAGGCTAGCAAAGAGATTGACGAAATACAGATGTAACTCTGTGAGATGAATTAACAGAACACTAAGCAGTTTCTCAGAAAGCTTCTTTGCGGATTTCATCTGAGGATATTTCCTTTTTCACCATAGCCCTCTATGGGCTTCCAAATATCACTTTGCCAATTCCACAAGAACTGTCTTAGCGAAAGGCTTCTTGAGGGGAAACTGGAACTCTGTGAGATGATTTCACAGAAACCAAATAAGTTTCTCAGAAAGCTTCTTTCTCTTTGTTATCGGAGCATATTTCCTTTGGCCCTATAGTCTTCCAAGGGATCCGAAATATCTGTTCTCAGATTCCACAGAAATAAGGCTAGCAAAGGGATCCACGAAATAAAGATGTAACTCTGTGAGATGAATTAACAGAACACTAAGCAGTTTCTCAGAAAGCTTCTTTCCAGATTTCATCTGAGGATATTTCCTTTTTCACCATAGCCCTCTATGGGCTTCCAAATATCACTTTGCCTATTCCACAAGAACTGCCTTAGCGAAAGGCTTCCTGAGGGGAAAGTTGTAACTCTATGAGATGATTTCATAGAACACAAAGATGTTTCTCAGAAAGCTTCTTTCTCTTTGTTATCGGAGGATATTTCCTTTGCCACTATAGTCCTCCAAGGGATCCGAAATATCTGTTCTCAGATTCCACAGAAATAAGGCCAGCAAAGAGATCCACGAAATACAGATGTAACTCTCTGAGATGAATTAACAGAACACTAAGCAGTTTCTCAGAAATCTTCTTTCCAGATTTCATCTGAGGATATTTCGTTTTCCACCATAGCCCTCTAAGGGCTTCCAAATATCACTTTGCCAATTCCACAAGAACTGTCTTACCGAAAGGCTTCTTGAGGGGAAAGCTGTAACTCGGTGAGATGATTTCACAGAACACAAAGAAGTTTCTCAGAAAGCTTCTTTCTCTTTGTTATCGGAGGATATTTTCTTTGGCCCTATAGTCTTTCAAGGGATCCGAAATATCTGTTCTCAGATTCCACAGAAATAAGGCTAGCAAAGAGATACACGAAATACAGATGTAACTCTGTGAGATGAATAAACAGAACACTAAGCAGTTTCTCAGAAAGCTTTTTCTAGATTTCATCTGAAGATATTTCCTTTTTCACCATAGCCCCCTATGGGCTTCCAAATATCACTTTGCCATTTCCACAAGAACTGTTTTAGCGAAAGGTTTCTTGAGGAGAAAGCTGTAACTCTGTGAGATGATTTCACAGAACACAAAGAAGTTTCTCAGAAAGCTTTTTTCTCTTTGTAATCGGAGGATATTTCCTTTGGCCCTATAGTCTTCCAAGGGATCCGAAATATCTGTTCTCAGATTCCACAGAAATGAGGCTAGCAAAGAGATCCACGAAATACAGATGTAAATCTGTGAGATGAATTAACAGAACACTAAGCAGTTTCTCAGAAAGCTTCTTTCCAGATTTCATCTGAGGATATTTCCTTTTTCACCATTGCCCTCTATGGGCTTCCAAATATCACTTTGCCAATTCCACAAGAACTGTCTTAGCGAAAGGCATCTTGAGGGGAAAGCTGTAACTCTGTGAGATGATTTCACAGAACACAAAGAAGTTTCTCAGAAAGCTTCTTTCTCTTTGTTATCGGAGGATATTTCCTTTGGCCCTATAGTCTTCCAAGGGATCCGAAATATCTGTTCTCAGATTCCACAGAAAAAAGTCGAGCAAAGAGAGCCACGAAATACAGATGTAACTCTGTGAGATGAATTAACAGAACACTAAGCAGTTTCTCAGAAAGCTTCTTTCCAGATTTCATCTGAGGATATTTCCTTTTTCACCATAGCCCTCTATGGGCTTCCAAATATCACTTTGCCAATTCCACAAGAACTGTCTTAGCGAAAGGCTTCTTGAGGGGAAAGCTGTAACTCTGTGAGATGATTTCACAGAACACTAAGAAGTTTCTGAGAAAGCTTATTTATCTTTGTTATCGTGGGATATTTCCTTTGTCCCTATAGTCTTCCAAGGGATCCGAAATATCTGTTCTCAGATTCCACAGAAATAAGGCTAGCAAATGATCGACGAAATAGAGATGTAACTCTGTGAGATGAATTAACAGAACACTAAGCAGTTTCTCAGAAAGCTTCTTTCCAGATTTCATCTGAGGATATTTCCTTTTTCACCATAGCCCTCTATGGGCTTCCAAATAGAACTTTGCCAATCCCACGAGAACTGTCTTAGCGAAAGGCTTCTTGAGGGGAAAGCTGTAACTCTGTGAGATGATTTCACAGAACACAAAGAAGTTTCTCAGAAAGCTTCTTTCTCTTTGTTATCGGAGCATATTTCCTTTGGCCCTATAGTCTTCCAAGGGATCCGAAATATCTGTTCTCAGATTCCACAGAAATAAGGCTAGCAAAGAGATCCACGAAATACAGATATAACACTGTGAGATGAATTAACAGAACACTAAACAGTTTCTCAGAAAGCTTCCTACCAGATTTCATCTGAGGTATTTCCTTTTTCACCATAGCCCTCTATGTGCTCCAAATGTCACTTTGCCAATTCCACAAGAACTGTCCTGGCAAAACGCTTCTTGAGGGGAAAGCTGTAACTCTGTGAGATGATTTCACAGAACAAAAGAAGTTTCTCAGAAAGTTTCTTTCTCTTTGTTATCGGAGGATATTTCCTTTGGCCCTATAGTCTTCCAAGGGATCCGAAATATCTGTTCTCAGATTCCACAGAAATAAGGCTAGCAAAGAGATCCACGAAATACAGATGTAATTCTCTGAGAAGAATTAACAGAACACTAAGCAGTTTCTCAGAAAGCTTCTTTCCAGATTTCATCTGAGGATATTTCCTTTTTCACCATAGCCCTCTATGGGCTTCCAAATATCACTTTGCCAATTCTACAAGAACTGTTTTAGCGAAAGGCTTCTTGAGGGGAAAGCTGTAACTCTGTGAGATGATTTCACAGATCACAAAGAAGTTTCTCAGAAAGCTTCTTTCTCTTTGTTATCGTGGGATATTTCCTTTGTCCCAATAGTCTTCCAAGGGATCCGAAATATCTGTTCTCAGAGTCCACTGAAATAAGGCTAGCAAAGAGTTCCACGAAATACAGATGTAACTCTGTGTGATGAATTAACAGAACACTAAGAAGTTTCTCAGACAGCTTCTTTCCAGATTTCATCTGAGGATATTTCCTTTTTCACCATAGCCCTCTATGGGCTTCCAAATATCACTTTTCCAATTCCACAAGAACTGTTTGAGCGAAAGGCTTCTTGAGGGGAAAGCTGTAACTCTGTGAGATGATTTCAAAGAACACAAAGAAGTTTCTCAGAAAGCTTCTTTCTCTTTGTTATCAGAGGATATTTCCTTTGGCCCTATAATCTTCCAAGGGATCTGAAATATCCGTTCTCTGATTCCACAGAAATAAGGCTAGCAAAGAGATCCACGAAATACAGATGTAACTCTGTGAGATGAATTAACAGAACACTAAGCAGTTTCTCAGAAAGCTTCTTTCCAGATTTCATCTGAGGATAATTCCTTTTTCACCATAGCCCTCTATGGGCTTCCAAATATCACTTTGCCAATTCCACAAGAACTGCCTTAGCGAAAGGCTTCTTGAGGGGAAAGCTGTAACTCTGTGAGATGATTTCACAGAACACTAAGAAGTTTCTCAGAAAGCTTATTTCTCTTTGTTATCGGAGGATATTTCCTTTGGACATATAGCCTTCCAAGGGATCCGATATATCTGTTCTCAGATTTCAAAGAAATAAGGCTAGCAAAGAGATCGACGAAATACAGATGTAACTCTGTGAGACGAATTAACAGAACACTAAGCAGTTTCTCAGAAAGCTTCCTTCCAGATTTCATCTGAGGATATTTCCTTTTTCACCATACCCCTCTATGGGCTTCCAAATATCACTTTGCCAATTCCACAAGAACTGTCTTAGCGAAAGGCTTCTTGAGGGGAATGCCGTAACTCTGTGAGATGATTTCACAGAACACAAATAACTTTCCAGAAAGCTTCTTTCTCTTTGTTATCGGAGGATATTTCCTTTGGCCCTAGAGTCTTCCAAGGGATCCGAAATATCTGTTCTCTGATTCCACAGAAATAAGGCTAGCACAGAGATCCACGAAATACAGATGTAACTCTGTGAGATGAATTAACAGAACACTAAGCAGTTTCTCTGAAAGCTTCTTTCCAGATTTCATCTGAGTATATTTCCTTTTTCACCATAGACCTCTAAGGGCTTCCAAATATCACTTTGCCAATTCCACAAGAACTGTCTTAGCGAAAGGCTTCTTGAGGGGAAAGCTGTAACTCTGTGAGATGATTTCACAGAACACAAAGAAGTTTCTCAGAAAGCTTCTTTCTCTTTGTTATCTGAGGATATTTCCTTTGGCCCTATAGTCTTCCAAGGGATCCGAAATATCTGTTCTCAGATTCCACAGAAATAACGCGAGCAAAGAGATCCACGAAATACAGATGTAACTCTGTGAGATGAATTAACAGAACACTAAGCAGTTTCTCAGACAGCTTCTTTTCAGATTTACTCTGAGGATATTTCGTTTTTCACCATAGCCCTCCATGGGCTTACAAATATCACTTTGCCAATTCCACAAGACCTGTTTTAGCGAAAGGCTTCTTGAGGGGAAAGCTGTAACTCTGTGAGATGATTTCACAAAACACTAAGAAGTTTCTCAGAAAGCTTCTTTCTCTTTGTTATCGTGGGATATTTCCTTTGGCCCTATAGTCTTCCAAGGGATCCGAAATATCTGTTCTCAGATTCCACAGAAATAAGGCTAGCAAATGATCGACAAAATACAGATGTAGCTCTGTGAGATGAATTAACAGAACACTAAGCAGTTTCTCAGAAAGCTTCTTTCCAGATTTCATCTGAGGATATTTCCTTTTTCACCATAGCCCTCTATGGGCTTCCAAATAGCACTTTGCCAATCCCACGAGAACTGTCTTAGCGAAAGGCTTCTTGAGGGGAAAGCTGTAACTCTGTGAGATGATTTCACAGAACACAAAGAAGTTTCTCAGAAAGCTTATTTCTCTTTGTTATCGGAGCATATTTCCTTTGGCCCTATAGTCTTCCAAGGGATCCGAAATATCTGTTCTCAGATTCCACAGAAATAAGGCTAGCAAAGAGATCCACGAAATACAGATATAACACTGTGAGATGAATTAACAGAACACTAAACAGTTTCTCAGAAAGCTTCCTACCAGATTTCATCTGAGGTATTTTCTTTTTCACCATAGCCCTCTATGTGCTCCAAATGTCACTTTGCCAATTCCACAAGAACTGTCCTGGCGAAACGCTTCTTGAGGGGAAAGCTGTAACTCTGTGAGATGATTTCACAGAACAAAAGAAGTTTCTCAGAAAGCTTCTTTCTCTTTGTTATCGGAGGATATTTCCTTTGGCCCTATAGTCTTCCAAGGGATCCGAAATATCTGTTCTCAGATTCCAGAGAAATAAGGCTAGCAAAGAGATAGACGAAATACAGATGTAATTCTCTGAGATGAATTAACAGAACACTAAGCAGTTTCTCAGAAAGCTTCTTTCCAGATTTCATCTGAGGATATTTCCTTTTTCACCATAGCCCTCTATGGGATTCCAAATATCACTTTGCCAATTCTACAAGAACTGTTTTAGCGAAAGGCTTCTTGATGGGAAAGGTCTAACTCTGTGAGATGATTTCACAGAACACAAAGAAGTTTCTCAGAAAGCTTCTTTCTCTTTGTTATCGTGGGATATTTCCTTTGGCCCTATAGTCTTCCAATGGATCCGAAATATCTGTTCTCAGAGTCCACAGAAATAAGGCTAGCAAAGAGTTCCACGAAATACAGATGTAACTCTGTGAGATGAATTAACAGAACACTAAGCAGTTTCTCAGAAAGCTTCTTTCCAGATTTCATCTGAGGATATTTCCTTTTTCACAATAGCCCTCTTTGGGCTTCCAAATATCTCTTTTCCAATTCCACAAGAACTGTTTGAGCGAAAGGCTTCTTGAGGGGTAAGCTGTAACTCTGTGAGATGATTTCAAAGAACACAAAGAAGTTTCTCAGAAAGCTTCTTTCTCTTTGTTATCGGAGGATATTTCCTTTGGCCCTATAGTCTTCCAAGGGATCCGAAATATCTGTTCTCTGATTCCACAGAAATAAGGCTAGCAAAGAGATCCACGAAATTCAGATGTAACTCTGTGAGATGAATTAACAGAACACTAAGCAGTTTCTCAGAAAGCTTCTTTCCAGATTTCATCTGAGGATATTACCTTTTTCACCATAGCCCTCTATGGGCTTCCAAATATCACTTTGCCAATTCCACAAGAACTGTTTGAGCGAAAGGCTTCTTGAGGGGAAAGCTTTAACTCTGTGAGATGATTTCAAAGAACACAAAGAAGTTTCTCAGAAAGCTTCTTTCTCTTTGTTATCAGAGGATATTTCCTTTGGCCCTATAGTCTTCCAAGGGATCCGAAATATCTGTTCTCAGATTCCACAGAAATAAGGCTAGCAAAGAGATCCACGAAATACAGATGTAACTCTGTGAGATGAAATAACAGAACACTAAGCAGTTTCTCAGAAAGCTTCTTTCCAGATTTCATCTGAGGATATTTCCTTTTTCACCATAGCCCTCCATGGGCTTCCAAATATCACTTTGCCAATTATACAAGAACTGCCTTAGCGAAAGGCTTCTTGAGGGGAAAGCTGTAACTCTGTGAGATGATTTCACAGAACACAAAGAATTTTCTCAGAATGCTTCTTTCTCTTTGTTATCGGAGCATATTTTTTGGCCCTATAGTCTTCCAAGGGATCCGAAATATCTGTTCTCAGATTCCACAGAAATAAGGCTAGCAAAGAGATCCACGAAATACAAATATAACAATGTGAGATGAATTAACGGAACATTAAACAGTTTCTCAGAAAGCTTCCCACAAGATTTCATCTGAGGATATTTCCTTTTTCACCATAGCCCCTCTATGTGCTCCAAATGTCACTTTGCCAATTCCACAAGAACTGTCTTGGCGAAACGCTTCTTGAGGGGAAAGCTGTAACTCTGTGAGATGATTTCACAGAACAAAAGAAGTTTCTCAGAAAGCTTCTTTCTCTTTGTTATCGGAGGATATTTCCTTTGGCCCTATAGTCTTCCAAGGGATCCGAAATATCTGTTCTCAGATTCCACAGAAATAAGGCTAGCAAAGCGATCGATGAAATACAGATGTAACCTGTGAGATGAATTAACAGAACACTAAGCATTTTCTCAGAAAGCTTCTTTCCAGATTTCATCTGAGGATATTTCCTTTTTCACCATAGCACTCTATGAGCTTCCAAATATCACTTTGCCAATTCCACAAGAACTGTCTTAGCGAAAGGCTTCTTGAGGGGAAAGCTGTAACTCTGTGAGATGTTTTAACAGAACACAAAGAAGTTTCTCAGAAAGCTTCTTTCTCTTTGTTATCGGAGGATATTTCCTTTGGCCCTATAGTCTTCCAAGGGATCCGAAATATCTGTTCTCAGATTCCACAGAAATAAGGCTAGAAAAGAGATCCACGAAATACAGATGTAACTCTGTGAGATGAATTAACAGAACACTAAGCAGTTTCTCAGAAATCTTCTTTTCAGATTTCATCTGAGGATATTTCGTTTTTCACCATAGCCCTCTATGGGCTTCCAAATATCACTTTGCCAATTCTACAAGAACTGTTTTAGCGAAAGGCTTCTTGAGGGGAAAGCTGTAACTCTGTGAGATGATTTCACAGAACACTAAGAAGTTTCTCAGAAAGCTTATTTATCTTTGTTATCGTGGGATATTTCCTTTGGCCCTATAGTCTTCCAAGGGATCCGAAATATCTGTTCTCAGATTCCACAGAAATAAGGCGAGCAAAGAGAGCCACGAAATACAGATGTAACTCTGTGAGATGAATTAACAGAACACTAAGCAGTTTCTCAGAAAGCTTATTTCCAGATTTCATCTGAGGATATTTCCTTTTTCACCATAGCCGTCTATGGGCTCCAAATGTCACTTTTCCAATTCCACAAGAACTGTCCTGGCGAAAGGCTTCTTTAGGGGAAAGCTGTAACTCTGTGACATGATTTCACAGAAACAGAGAAGTTTCTCGGAAAGCTTCTTTCTCTTTGTTATCGGAGGATATTTCCTTTGGCCCTATAGTCTTCCACGGGATCCGAAATATCTGTTCTCAGATTCCACAGAAATAAGGCTAGCAAAGAGATCCACGAAATTCAGATGTAACTCTGTGAGATGAATTAACAGAACACTAAGCAGTTTCTCAGAAAGCTTCTTTCCAGATTTCATCTGAGGATATTTCCTTTTTCACCATAGCCCTCTATGGGCTTCCAAATATCACTTTGCCAATTCCACAAGAACTGTCTCAGCGAAAGGCTTCTCGAGGGGAAAGCTGTAACTCTGTGAGATGATTTCACAGAACACAAAGAAGTTTCTCAGAAAGCTTCTTTCTCTGTGTTATCGGAGCATATTTCCTTTGGCCCTATAGTCTTCCAAGGGATCCGAAACATCTGTTCTCAGATTCCACAGAAATAAGGCGGTCAAAGAGAGCCTCGAAATACAGATGTAACTCTGTGAGATGAATTAACAGAACACTAAGCAGTTTCTCAGAAAGCTTCTTTCCAGATTTCATCTGAGGATATTTCCTTTTTCACCGTAGCCGTCTATGGGGTCCAAATGTCACTTTTCCAATTCCACAAGAAGTGTCCTGGCGAAACGCTTCTTGAGGGGAAAGCTGTAACTCTGTGAGATGATTTCACAGAAACAAAGAAGTTTCTCGGAAAGCTTCTTTCTCTTTGTTATCGGAGGATATTTCCTTTGGCCCTATAGTCTTCCACGGGATCCGAAATATCTGTTCTCAGATTCCACAGAAATAAGGCTAGCAAAGAGATCCACGAAATTCAGATGTAACTCTGTGAGATGAATTAACAGAACACTAAGCAGTTTCTCAGAAAGCTTCTTTCCAGATTTCATCTGAGGATATTTCCTTTTTCACCATAGCCCTCTATGGGCTTCCAAATATCACTTTTCCAATTCCACAAGAACTGTTTGAGCGAAAGGCTTCTTGAGGGGAAAGCTTTAACTCTGTGAGATGATTTCAAAGAACACAAAGAAGTTTCTCAGAAAGCTTCTTTCTCTTTGTTATCAGAGGATATTTCCTTTGGCCCTATAGTCTTCCAAGGGATCCGAAATATCTGTTCTCAGATTCCACAGAAATAAGGCTAGCAAAGAGATCCACGAAATACAGATGTAACTCTGTGAGATGAATTAACAGAACACTAAGCAGTTTCTCAGAAAGCTTCTTTCCAGATTTCATCTGAGGATATTTCCTTTTTCACCGTAGCCCTCTATGGGCTTCCAAATATCACTTTGCCAATTATACAAGAACTGCCTTAGCGAAAGGCTTCTTGAGGGGAAAGCTGTAACTCTGTGAGATGATTTCACAGAACACAAAGAAGTTTCTCAGAATGCTTCTTTCTCTTTGTTATCGGAGCATATTTTTTGGCCCTATAGTCTTCCAAGGGATCCGAAATATCTGTTCTCAGATTCCACAGAAATAAGGCTAGCAAAGAGATCCACGAAATACAGATATAACACTGTGAGATGAATTAACAGAACACTAAACAGTTTCTCAGAAAGCTTCTTTCCAGATTTCATCTGAGGATATTTCCTTTTTCACCATAGCCCTCTATGAGCTTCCAAATATCACTTTGTCAATTCCACAAGAACTGTCTTAGCGAAAGGCTTCTTGAGGGGAAAGCTGTAACTCTGTGAGATGATTTCACAGAACACAAAGAAATTTCTCAGAAAGCTTCTTTCTCTTTGTTATCGGAGGATATTTCCTTTGGCCCTATAGTCTTCCAAGGGATCTGAAATATCTGTTCTCAGATTCCACAGAAATAAGGCTAGCAAAGAGATCCACGAAATACAGATGTAACTCTGTGAGATGAATTAACAGAACACTAAGCAGTTTCTCAGAACGCTTCTTTCCAGATTTCATCTGAGGATATCTCGTTTTTCACCATAGCCCTACATGGGCTTCCAAATATCCCTTTGCCAATTCCAGAAGAACTGTTTTAGCGAAAGGCTTCTTGAGGGAAAAGCTGTAACTCTGTGAGATGATTTCACAGAACACAAAGAAGTTTCTCAGAAAGCTTCTTTCTCTTTGTTATCGTGGGATATTTCCTTTGGCCCTATAGTCTTCCAAGGGATCCGAAATATCTGTTCTCAGATTCCACAGAAATAAGGCTAGCAAATGATCGACGAAATACAGATGTAACTCTGTGAGATGAATTAACAGAACACTAAGCAGTTTCTCAGAAAGCTTCTTTCCAGATTTCATCTGAGGATATTTCCTTTTTCACCATAGCCCTCTATGGGCTTACAAATATCACTTTGCCAATTCCACAAGAACTGTCTTAGCGAAAGGCTTCTTGCGAGGAAAGCTGTAACTCTGTGAGATGATTTCACAGAACACAAAGAAGTTTCTCAGAAAGCTCCTTTCTCTTTGTTATCGGAGGATATTTCCTTTGGCCCTATAGTCTTCCAAGGGATCCGAAATATCTGTTCACAGATTCCACAGAAATAAGGCTAGCTAAGAGATCCACGAAATACAGATGTAACTCTGAGAGTGAATTAACAGAACACTAAGCAGTTTCTCAGAAAGCTTCTTTCCAGATTTCATCTGAGGATATTTCCTTTTTCACCATAGCCCTCTATGGGCTTCCAAATATCACTTTGTCAATTACACAAGAACTGACTTACCGAAAGGCTTCTTGAGGGGAAAGCTGTAACTCTGTGAGATGATTTCACAGAACACAAAGAAGTTTCTCAGAAAGCTTCTTTCTATTTGTTATCCGAGGATATTTCCTTTGGCCCTATAGTCTTCCAAGGGATCCGAAATATCTGTTCTCAGATTCCACAGAAATAAGGCTAGCAAATGATCGACGAAATACAGATGTAACTCTGTGAGATGAATTAACAGAACACTAAGCAGTTTCTCAGAAAGCTTCTTTCCAGATTTCATCTGATGATATTTCCTTTTTCACCATAGCCCTCTATGGGCTTCCAAATAGCACTTTGCCAATCCCACGAGAACTGTCTTAGCGAAAGGCTTCTTGAGGTGAAAGCTGTAACTCTGTGAGATGATTTCAAAGAACACAAAGAAGTTTCTCCGAAAGCTTCTTTCTCTTTCTTATCGGAGCATATTTCCTTTGGCCCTATAGTCTTCCAAGGGATCCGAAATATCTGTTCTCAGATTCCACAGAAATAAGGCTAGCAAAGAGATCCACGAAATACAGATATAACACTGTGAGATGAATTAACAGAACACTAAACAGTTTCTCAGAAAGCTTCCCACCAGATTTCATCTGAGGTATTTCCTTTTTCACCATATCCCTCTATGTGCTCCAAATGTCACTTTGCCAATTCCACAAGAACTGTCTTGGCGAAACTCTTCTTGAGGGGAAAGCTGTAACTCTGTGAGATGATTTCACAGAACAAAATAAGTTTCTAAGAAAGCTTCTTTCTCTTTGTTATCGGAGGATATTTCCTTTGGCCCTATAGTCTTCCAAGGGATCCGAAATATCTGTTCTCAGATTCCACAGAAATAAGGCTAGCAAAGAGATCGACGAAATACAGATGTAACTCTGTGAGATGAATTAACAGAACACTAAGCAGTTTCTCAGAAAGCTTCTTTCCAGATTTCATCTGAGGATATTTCCTTTTTCACCATAGCCCTCTATGGGCTTCCAAATATCACTTTGCCAATTCCACAAGAACTGTCTTAGCGAAAGGCTTCTTGAGGGGAAAGCTGTAACTCTGTGAGATGTTTTAACAGAACACAAAGAAGTTTCTCAGAAAGCTTCTTTCTCTTTGTTATCGGAGGATATTTCCTTTGGCCCTATAGTCTTCCAAGGGATCCGAAATATCTGTTCTCAGATTCCACAGAAATAAGGCTAGCAATGAGATCCACGAAATACTGATGTAACTCTGTGAGATGAATTTACAGAACACTAAGCAGTTTCTCAGAACGCTTCTTTCCAGATTTCATCTGAGGATATTTCCTTTTTCATCATAGCCCTCTATGGGCTTCCAAATATCACTTTGCCAATTCCACAAGAACTGTCTTAGCGAAAGGCTTCTTGAGGGGAAAGCTGTAACTCTGTGAGATGATTTCAAGAACACAAAGAAGTTTCTCAGAAAGCTTCTTTCTCTTTGTTATCGGAGGATATTTCCTTTGGCCCTATAGTCTTCCAAGGTATCCGAAATATCTGTTCTCAGATTCCACAGAAATAAGGCTAGCAAAGCGATCGACGAAATACAGATGTAACTCTGTGAGATGAATTAACAGAACACTAAGCAGTTTCTCAGAACGCTTCTTTCCAGATTTCATCTGAGGATATTTCCTTTTTCACCATAGCCCTCTAAGGGCTTCCAAATATCACTTTGCCAATTCCACAAGAACTGTTTGAGCGAAACGCTTCTTGAGGGGAAAGCTGTAACTCTGTGAGATGATTTCACAGAACACAAAGAAGTTTCTCAGAAAGCTTCTTTCTCTTTGTTATCGGAGGATATTTCCTTTGGACCTATAGTCTTCCAAGGGATCTGAAATATCTGTTCTCAGATTCCACAGAAATAAGGCTAGCAAAGAGATCCACGAAATACAGATGTAACTCTGTGAGATGAATTAACAGAACACTAAGCAGTTTCTCAGACAGCTTCTTTCCAGATTTCATCTGAGGATATTTCGTTTTTCACCATAGCCCTACATGGGCTTCCAAATATCCCTTTGCCAATTCCACAAGAACTGTTTTAGCGAAAGGCTTCTTGAGGGAAAAGCTGTAACTCTGTGAGATGATTTCACAGAACACAAAGAAGTTTCTCAGAAAGCTTCTTTCTCTTTGTTATCGTGGGATATTTCCTTTGGCCCTATAGTCTTCCAAGGGATCCGAAATATCTATTCTCAGATTCCACAGAAATAAGGCTAGCAAAGAGATCCACGAAATACAGATGAAACTCTGTGAGATGAATTAACAGAAAACTAAGCAGTTTCTCAGAAAGCTTCCCACCAGATTTCATCTGAGGATATTTCCTTTTTCACCATAGCCCTCTATGTGTTCCAAATGTCACTTTGCCAATTCCACAAGAACTGTCTTGGCGAAACGCTTCTTGAGGGGAAAGCTGTAACTCTGTGAGATGATTTCACAGAACAAAAGAAGTTTCTCAGAAAGCTTCTTTCTCTTTGTTATCGGAGGATATTTCCTTTGGCCCTATAGTCTCCCAAGGGATCCGAAATATCTGTTCTCAGATTCCACAGAAATAAGGCTAGCAAAGAGATCCAAGAAATACAGATGTAACACTGTTAGATGAATTAACAGAACACTAAGCAGTTTCTCAGAAAGCTTCTTTCCAGATTTCATCTGAGGATATTTCCCTTTTCACCATAGCCCTCTATGGGCTTCCAAATATCACTTTGCCAACTCCACAAGAACTGTCTTAGCGAAAGGCTTCTTGAGGGGAAAGCTGTAACTCTGTGAGATGATTTCACAGAACACTAAGAAGTTTCTCAGAAAGCTTATTTATCTTTGTTATCGTGGGATATTTCCTTTGGCCCTATAGTCTTCCAAGGGATCCGAAATATCTGTTCTCAGATTCCACAGAAATAAGGCTAGCAAATGATCGTCGAAATACAGATGTAACTCTTTGAGATGAATTAACAGAACACTAAGCAGTTTCTCAGAAAGTTTCTTTCCAGATTTCATCTGAGGATATTTCCTTTTTCACCATAGCCCTCGATGGGCTTCCAAATATCGCTTTGCCAATTCCACGATAACTGTCTTAGCGAAAGGCTTCTTGAGGGGAAAGCTGTAACTCTGTGAGATGATTTCACAGAACACAAAGAAGTTTCTTAGAAAGCTTCTTTCTCTTTGTTACCGGAGGATATTTCCTTTGGCCCTATAGACTTCCAAGGGATCCGAAATATCTGTTCTCAGATTCCACAGAAATAAGGCTAGCAAAGAGATCCACGAAATGCAGATTTAACTCTGTGAGATGAATTAACAGAACACTAAGCAGTTTCTCAGATATCTTCTTTCCAGATTTCATCTGAGGATATTTCCTTTTTCACCATAGCCCTCTATGGGCTTCCAAATATCACTTTGCCCTTTCCACAACAACTGTCTTATCGAAAGGCTTCTTGAGGGGAAAGCTGTAACTCTGTGAGATGATTTCACAGAACACAAAGAAGTTTCTCAGAAAGCTTCTTTCTCTGTGTTATCGGAGCATATTTCCTTTGGCCCTATAGTCTTCCAAGGGATCCGAAACATCTGTTCTCAGATTCCACAGAAATAAGGCGAGCAAAGAGAGCCATGAAATACAGATGTAACTCTGTGAGATGAATTAACAAAACACTAAGCAGTTTCTCAGAAAGCTTCTTTCCAGTTTTCATCTGAGGATATTTCCTTTTTAACCATAGCCGTCTATGGGCTCCAAATGTCACTTTTCCAATTCCACAAGAACTGTCCTGGCGAAACGCTTCTTGAGGGGAAAGCTGTAACTCTGTGAGATGATTTCACAGAAACAAAGAAGTTTCTCAGAAAGCTTCTTTCTCTTTGTTATCGGAGGATATTTCCTTCGGCCCTATAGTCTTCCACGGGATCCGAAATATCTGTTCTCAGATTCCACAGAAATAAGGCTAGCAAAGAGATCCACGAAATTCAGATGTAACTCTGTGAGATGAATTAACAGAACACTAAGCAGTTTCTCAGAAAGCTTCTTTCCAGATTTCATCTGAGGATATTTCCTTTTTCACCATAGCCCTCTATGAGCTTCCAAATATCACTTTGCCAATTCCACAAAAACTGTCTTAGCGAAAGGCTTCTTGAGGGGAAAGCTGTAACTCTGTGAGATGATTTCACAGAACACAAAGAAGTTTCTCAGAAAGCTTCTTTCTCTTTGTTATCGGAGGATATTTCCTTTGGCCCTATAGTCTTCCAAGGGATCCGAAATATCTGTTCTCAGATTCCACAGAAATAAGGCTAGCAAAGAGATCCACGAAATACAGATGTAACTCTGTGAGATGAATTAACAGAACACTAAGCAGTTTCTCAGACAGCTTCTTTCCAGATTTCATCTGAGGATATTTCCTTTTTCAACATAGCCCTCTATGGGCTTCCAAATATCACTTTGCCAATTCCACAAGAACTGTCTTAGCGAAAGGCTTCTTGAGGGGAATGCTGTAACTCTGTGAGATGATTTCACAGAACACAAAGAAGTTACTCAGAAAGCTTCTTTCTATTTGTTATCCGAGGATATTTCCTTTAGCCCTATAGTCTTCCAAGGGATCCGAAATATCTGTTCTCAGATTCCACAGAAATAAGGCTAGCAAAGAGATCGACGAATACAGATGTAATTCTGTGAGATGAATTAACAGAACACTAAGCAGTTTCTCAGAAAGCTTCTTTCCAGATTTCATCTGAGGATATTTCCTTTTTCACCATAGCCCTCTATGGGCTTCCAAATATCACTTTGCCAATTCCACAAGAACTGTCTTAGTGAAAGGCTTCTTGAGGGGAAAGCTGTAACTCTGTGAGATGTTTTAACAGAACACAAAGGTAGTTTCTCAGAAAGCTTTTTTCTCTTTGTTATCGGAGGATATTTCCTTTGGCCCTATAGTCTTCCAAGGGATCCGAAATATCTGTTCTCAGATTCCACAGAAAAAAGGCTAGCAAAGAGATCCACGAAATACTGATGTAACTCTGTGAAATGAATTTACAGAACACTAAGCAGTTTCTCAAAAAGCTTCTTTCCAGATTTCATCTGAGGATATTTCCTTTTTCACCATAGCCCTCTGTTGGCTTCCAAATATCACTTTGCCAATTCCACAACAACTGTCTTAGCGAAATGCTTCTTGAGGGGAAAGCTGTAACTCTGTGAGATGATTTCACAGAACACAAAGAAGTTTCTCAGAAAGCTTCTTTCTCTTTGTTATCGGAGGATATTTCCTTTGGCCCTATAGTCTTCCAAGGGATCCGAAATATCTGTTCTCAGATTCCACAGAAATAAGGCTAGCAAAGAGATCCACGAAATACAGATGTAACTCTGTGAGATGAATTAACAGAACACTAAGCAGTTTCTCAGACAGCTTCTTTCCAGATTTCATCTGAGGATATTTCCTTTTTCAACATAGCCCTCTATGGGCTTCCAAATATCACTTTGCCAATTCCACAAGAACTGTCTTAGCGAAAGGCTTCTTGAGGGGAATGCTGTAACTCTGTGAGATGATTTCACAGAACACAAAGAAGTTACTCAGAAAGCTTCTTTCTATTTGTTATCCGAGGATATTTCCTTTAGCCCTATAGTCTTCCAAGGGATCCGAAATATCTGTTCTCAGATTCCACAGAAATAAGGCTAGCAAAGAGATCGACGAATACAGATGTAATTCTGTGAGATGAATTAACAGAACACTAAGCAGTTTCTCAGAAAGCTTCTTTCCAGATTTCATCTGAGGATATTTCCTTTTTCACCATAGCCCTCTATGGGCTTCCAAATATCACTTTGCCAATTCCACAAGAACTGTCTTAGTGAAAGGCTTCTTGAGGGGAAAGCTGTAACTCTGTGAGATGTTTTAACAGAACACAAAGGTAGTTTCTCAGAAAGCTTTTTTCTCTTTGTTATCGGAGGATATTTCCTTTGGCCCTATAGTCTTCCAAGGGATCCGAAATATCTGTTCTCAGATTCCACAGAAAAAAGGCTAGCAAAGAGATCCACGAAATACTGATGTAACTCTGTGAAATGAATTTACAGAACACTAAGCAGTTTCTCAAAAAGCTTCTTTCCAGATTTCATCTGAGGATATTTCCTTTTTCACCATAGCCCTCTGTTGGCTTCCAAATATCACTTTGCCAATTCCACAACAACTGTCTTAGCGAAATGCTTCTTGAGGGGAAAGCTGTAACTCTGTGAGATGATTTCACAGAACACAAAGAAGTTTCTCAGAAAGCTTCTTTCTCTTTGTTATCGGAGGATATTTCCTTTGGCCCTATAGTCTTCCAAGGGATCCGAAATATCTGTTCTCAGATTCCACAGAAATAAGGCTAGCAAAGAGATCCACGAAATACAGATGTAACTCTGTGAGATGAATTAACAGAACACTAAGCAGTTTCTCAGACAGCTTCTTTCCAGATTTCATCTGAGGATATTTCCTTTTTCAACATAGCCCTCTATGGGCTTCCAAATATCACTTTGCCAATTCCACAAGAACTGTCTTAGCGAAAGGCTTCTTGAGGGGAATGCTGTAACTCTGTGAGATGATTTCACAGAACACAAAGAAGTTACTCAGAAAGCTTCTTTCTATTTGTTATCCGAGGATATTTCCTTTAGCCCTATAGTCTTCCAAGGGATCCGAAATATCTGTTCTCAGATTCCACAGAAATAAGGCTAGCAAAGAGATCGACGAATACAGATGTAATTCTGTGAGATGAATTAACAGAACACTAAGCAGTTTCTCAGAAAGCTTCTTTCCAGATTTCATCTGAGGATATTTCCTTTTTCACCATAGCCCTCTATGGGCTTCCAAATATCACTTTGCCAATTCCACAAGAACTGTCTTAGTGAAAGGCTTCTTGAGGGGAAAGCTGTAACTCTGTGAGATGTTTTAACAGAACACAAAGGTAGTTTCTCAGAAAGCTTTTTTCTCTTTGTTATCGGAGGATATTTCCTTTGGCCCTATAGTCTTCCAAGGGATCCGAAATATCTGTTCTCAGATTCCACAGAAAAAAGGCTAGCAAAGAGATCCACGAAATACTGATGTAACTCTGTGAAATGAATTTACAGAACACTAAGCAGTTTCTCAGAAAGCTTCTTTCCAGATTTCATCTGGGGATATTTCCTTTTTCACCATAGCCCTCTGTTGGCTTCGAAATATCACTTTGCCAATTCCACAAGAACTGTCTTAGCGAAAGGCTTCTTGAGGGGAAAGCTGTAACTCTGTGAGATGATTTCAAGAACACAAAGAAGTTTCTCAGAAAGCTTCTTTCTCTTTGTTATCGGAGGATATTTCCTTTGGCCCTATAGTCTTCCAAGGGATCCGAAATATCTGTTCTCAGATTCCACAGAAATAAGGCGAGCAAAGCGATCGACGAAATACAGATGTAACTCTGTGAGATGAATTAACAGAACACTAAGCAGTTTCTCAGAAAGCTTCTTTCCAGATTTCATCTGAGGATATTTCCTTTTTCACCATAGGCCTCTAAGGGCTTCCAAATATCACTTTGCCAATTCCACAAGAACAGTTTTAGGGAAAGGCTTCTTGAGGGGAAAGCTGTAACTCTGTGAGATGATTTCACAGAACACAAAGAAGTTTCTCAGAATGCTTCTTTCTCTTTGTTATCTGAGGAGATTTCCTTTGGCCCTATAGTCTTCCAAGGGATCTGAAATATCTGTTCTCAGATTCCACAGAAATAAGGCTAGCAAAGAGATGCACGAAATACAGATGTAACTCTGTGAGATGAATTAACAGAACACTAAGCAGTTTCTCAGACAGCTTCTTTCCAGATTTCATCTGAGAATATTTCGTTTTTCACTATAACCATCTATGGGCTTCCAAATATCACTTTGCCAATTCCACAAGAACTGTTTTAGCGAAAGGCTTCTTTAGGGGAAAGTTGTAACTCTATGAGATGATTTCACAGAACACAAAGAAGTTTCTCAGAAAGCTTCTTTCTCTTTGTTATCGGAGGATATTTCCTTTGGCCCTATAGACTTCCAAGGGATCCGAAATATCTGTTCTCAGATTCCACAGAAATAAGGCTAGCAAAGAGATCCACGAAATGCAGATTTAACTCAGTGAGATGAATTAACAGAACACTTAGCAGTTTCTCAGATATCTTCTTTCCAGATTTCATCTGAGGATATTTCCTTTTTCACCATAGCCCTCTATGGGCTTCCAAATATCACTTTGCCCATTCCACAACAACTGTGTTAGCGAAAGGCTTCTTGAGGGGAAAGCTGTAACTCTGTGAGATGATTTCACAGAACACAAAGAAGTTTTCAGAAAGCATCTTTCTCTGTGTTATCGGAGCATATTTCCTTTGACCCTATAGTCTTCCAAGGGATCCGAAACATCTGTTCTCAGATTACACAGAAATAAGGCGAGCAAAGAGAGCCACAAAATACAGATGTAACTCTGTGAGATGAATTAACAGAACACTTAGCAGTTTCTCAGAAAGCTTCTTTCCAGATTTCATCTGAGGATATTTACTTTTTCACCATAGCCCTCTATGTGCTCCAAATGTCACTTTTTCAATTCCACAAAAACTGTCCTGGCGAAACGCTTCTTGAGGGGAAAGCTGCAACTCTGTGAGATGATTTCACAGAAACAAAGAAGTTTCTCGGAAAGCTTCTTTCTCTTTGTTATCGGAGGATATTTCCTTTGGCCCTATAGTTTTCCACGGGATCCGAAATATCTGTTCTCAGATTCCACAGAAATAAGGCTAGCAAAGAGATCCACGAAATTCAGATGTAACTCTGTGAGATGAATTAACAGAACACTTAGCAGTTTCTCAGAAAGCTTCTTTCCAGATTTCATCTGAGGATATTTCCTTTATCAACATAGCCCTCTATGGGCTTCCAAATATCACTTTTCCATTTCCACAAGAACTGTCTTCGCGAAAGGCTTCTTGAGGTTAAAGCTGTAACTCTGTGAGATGATTTCACAGAACACAAAGAAGTTTCTCAGGAAGCTTCTTTCTCTTTGTTATCTGAGGATATTTCCTTTGGCCCTATAATCTTCCAAGGGATCCGAAATATCTGTTCTCAGATTCCACAGAAATAAGGCTAGCAAACAGATCCACGAAATACAGATGTAACTCTGTGAGATGAATTAACAGAACACTAAGCAGTTTCTCAGAAAGCTTCTTTTCAGATTTCATCTGAGGATATTTCGTTTTTCACCATAGCCCTCCATGTGCTTCCAAGTATCCCTTTGCCAATTCCACAAGAACTGTTTTAGCGAAAGGCTTCTTGAGGGAAAAGCTGTAACTCTGTGAGATGATTTCACAAAACACTAAGAAGTTTCTCAGAAAGCTTCTTTCTCTTTGTTATCGTGGGATATTTCCTTTGGCCTTATAGTCTTCCATGGGATCCGAAATATCTGTTCTCAGATTCCACAGAAATAAGGCTAGCAAATGATGGAAAAAATACAGATGTAGCTCTGTGAGATGAATTAACAGAACACTAAGCAGTTTCTCAGAAAGCTTCTTTCCAGATTTCATCTGAGGATATTTCCTTTTTCACCATAGGCCTCTAAGGGCTTCCAAATATCACTTTGCCAATTCCACAAGAACTGTCTTAGCGAAAGGCTTCTTGAGGGGAAAGCTGTAACTCTGTGAGATGATTTCACAGAACACAAAGAAATTTCTCAGAAAGCTTCTTTCTCTTTGTTATCGGAGGAGATTTCGTTTGGCCCTATAGTCTTCCAAGGGATCCGAAATATCTGTTCTCAGATTCCACAGAAATAAGGCTAGCAAAGAGATCCACGAAATACAGATGTAACTCTGTGAGATGAATTAACAGAACACTAAGCAGTTTCTCAGACAGCTTCTTTCCAGATTTCATCTGAGGATATTTCGTTTTTCACCATAGCCCTCCATGGGCTTCCAAATATCCCTTTGCCAATTCCACAAGAACTGTTTTAGCGAAAGGCTTCTTGAGGGAAAAGCTGTAACTCCGTGAGATGATTTCACAGAACACTAAGAAGTTTCTCAGAAAGCTTCTTTTTCTTTGTTATCGTGGGATATTTCCTTTGGCCCTATAGTCTTCCAAGGGATCCGAAATATCTGTTCTCAGACTCCACAGAAATAAGGCTAGCAAATGATCGATGAAATACAGATGTAACTCTGTGAGATGAATTAACAGAACACTAAGCAGTTTCTCAGAAAGCTTCTTTCCAGATTTCATCTGAGGATATTTCCTTTTTCACCATATCCCTCTATGGGCTTCCAAATATCACTTTGCCAATTCTACAAGAACTGCCTTAGCGAAAGGCTTCTTGAGGGGTAAGCTGTAACTCTGTGAGATGCTTTAACAGAACACAAAGAAGTTTCTCAGAAAGCTTCTTTCTCTTTGTTATCGGAGGATATTTCCTTTGGCCCTATATTCTTCCAAGGGATCCGAAATATCTGTTCTCAGATTCCACAGAAATAAGGCTAGCAAAGAGATCCACGAAATACACATGTAACTCTGTGAGATGAATTAACAGAACACTAAGCAGTTTCTCAGAAATCTTCTTTCCAGATTTCATCTGAGGATATTTCGTTTTTCACCGTAGCCCTCTATGGGCTCCCAAATATCACTTTGCCAATTCCACAAGAACTGTCTTAGCGAAAGGCTTCTTGAGGGGAAAGCTGTAACTCTGTGAGATGATTTCACAGAACACTAAGAAGTTTCTCAGAAAGCTTATTTATCTTTGTTATCGTCGGATATTTCCTTTCGCCCTATAGTCTTCCAAGGGATCCGAAATATCTGTTCTCAGATTCCACAGAAATAAGGCTAGCAAATGATCGATGAAATACAGATGTAACTCTGTGAGATGAATTAACAGAACACTAAGCAGTTTCCCAGAACGTTTCTTTCCAGATTTCATCTGAGGATATTTCCTTTTGCACCATAGCCCTCGATGGGCTTCCAAATATCGCTTTGCCAATTGCACGATAACTGTCTTAGCGAAAGGCTTCTTGAGGGGAAAGCTGTAACTCTGTGAGATGATTTCACAGAACACAAAGAAGTTTCTCAGAAAGCTTCTTTCTCTTTGTTATCGGAGGATATTTCCTTTGGCCCTATAGTCTTCCAAAGGATCCGAAATATCTGTTCTCAGATTCAACAGAAATAAGACAAGCAAAGCGATCGATGAAATACAGATGTAACTCTGTGACATGAATTAACAGAACACTAAGCAGTTTCTCAGAAAGCTTCTTTCCAGATTTCATCTGAGGATATTTCCTTTTTCACCATAGGCCTCTAAGTGCTTCCAAATATCACTTTGCCAATTCCACAAGAACTGTCTTAGCGAAAGGCTTCTTGAGGGGAAAGCTGTAACTCTGTGAGATGATTTCACAGAACACAAAGAAGTTTCTCAGAATGCTTCTTTCTCTTTGTTATCGGAGGATATTTCCTTTGGCACTATAGTTTTCCAAGGGATCCGAAATATCTGTTCTCAGATTCCACAGAAACAAGGCTAGCAAAGAGATCCACGAAATACAGATGTAACTCTGTGAGATGAATTAACAGAACACTAAGCAGTTTCTCAGACAGCTTCTTTCCAGATTTCAACTGAGGATATTTACTTTTTCACCATAGCCCTCTATTGGCTTCCAAATATCACTTTGCCAATTCCACAAGAACTGTCTTAGCGAAAGACTTCTTGAGGGGAAAGCTGTAACTCTGTGATATGATTTCACAGAACACAAAGAAGTTTCTCAGAAATCTTCTTTCTCTTTGTTATCGGAGGATATTTCCTTTGGCCCTATAGTCTTCCAAAGGATCCGAAATATCTGTTCTCAGATTCCACAGAAATAAGGCAAGCAAAGCGATCGATGAAATACAGATGTAACTCTGTGAGATGAATTAACAGAACACTAAGCAGTTTCTCAGACAGCTTCTTTCCAGATTTCATCTGAGGATATTTCGTTTTTCACCATAGCCCTCCATGGGCTTCCAAATATCCCTTTGCCAATTCCACAAGAACTGTTTTAGCGAAAGGCTTCTTGAGGGAAAAGCTGTAACTCCGTGAGATGATTTCACAGAACACTAAGAAGTTTCTCAGAAAGCTTCTTTCTCTTTGTTATCGTGGGATATTTCCTTTGGCCCTCTAGTCTTCCAAGGGATCCGAAATATCTGTTCTCAGATTCCACAGAAATAAGGCTAGCAAATGATTGACGAAATACAGATGTAACTCTGTGAGATGAATTAACAGAACACTAAGCAGTTTCTCAGAAAGCTTCTTTCAAGATTTCATCTGAGGATATTTACTTTTTCACCATAGCCCTCTATGGGCTTCGAAATAGCACTTTGCCAATCCCACGAGAACTGTCTTAGCGAAAGGCTTCTTGAGGGGAAAGCTGTAACTCTGTGAGATGATTTCACAGAACACAAAGAAGTTTCTCAGAAAGCGTCTTTCTCTTTGTTATCGGAGCATATTTTCTGGCCCTATAGTCTTCCAAGGGATCCGAAATATCTGTTCTCAGATTCCACAGAAATAAGGCTAGCAAAGAGATCCACGAAATACAGATATAACACGGTGAGATGAATTAACAGAACACTAAACAGTTTCTCAGAAAGCTTCCCACCAGATTTCATCTGAGGATATTTCCTTTTTCACCATAGCCCTCTATGTGCTCCAAATGTCACTTTGCCAATTCCACAAGAACTGTCTTGGCGAAACGCTTCTTGAGGGGAAAGCTGTAACTCTGTGAGATGATTTCACAGAACACAAAGAAGTTTCTCAGAAAGCTTCTTTCTCTTTGTTATCGGAGGAGATTTCCTTTGGCCCTATAGTCTTCCAAGGGATCCGAAATATCTGTTCTCAGATTCCACAGAAATAAGGCTAGCAAAGAGATCCACGAAATACAGATGTAACTCTGTGAGATGAATTAACAGAACACTAAGCAGTTTCTCAGACAGCTTCTTTCCAGATTTCATCTGAGGATATTTCGTTTTTCACCATAGCCCTCAATGGGCTTCCAAATATCCCTTTGCCAATTCCACAAGAACTGTTTTAGCGAAAGGCTTCTTGAGGGAAAAGCTGTAACTCCGTGAGATGATTTCACAGAACACTAAGAAGTTTCTCAGAAAGCTTCTTTTTCTTTGTTATCTTGGGATATTTCCTTTGGCCCTATTGTCTTCCAAGGGATCCGAAATATCTGTTCTCAGATTCCACAGAAATAAGGCAAGCAAATGATCGATGAAATACAGATGTAACTCTGTGAGATGAATTAACAGAACACTAAGTAGTTTCTCAGAAAGCTTCTTTCCAGATTTCATCTGAGGATATTTCCTTTTTCACCATAGCCCTCTATGGGCTTCCAAATATCACTTTGCCAATTCCACAAGAACTGTCTTAGCGAAAGGCTTCTTGAGGGGAAAGCTGTAACTCTGTGAGATGATTTCACAGAACACAAAGAAGTTTCTCAGAAAGCTTCTTTCTCTTTGTTATCGGAGGATATTTCCTTTGGCCCTATAGTCTTCCAAAGGATCCGAAATATCTGTTCTCAGATTCCACAGAAATAAGGCTAGCAAATGATCGACGAAATACAGATGTAACTCTGTGAGATGAATTAACAGAACACTAAGCAGTTTCTCAGAAAGCTTCTTTCCAGATTTCATCTGAGGATATTTACTTTTTCACCATAGCCCTCTATGGGCTTCCAAATAGCACACTGCCAATCCCACGAGAACTGTCTTAGCGAAAGGCTTCTTGAGGGGAAAGCTGTAACTCTGTGAGATGATTTCAGAGAACACAAAGAAGTTTCTCAGAAAGCTTCTTTCTCTTTGTTATCGGAGCATATTTTCTGGCCCTATAGTCTTCCAAGGGATCCGAAATATCTGTTCTCAGATTCCACAGAAATAAGGCTAGCAAAGAGATCCACGAAATACAGATATAACACTGTGAGATGAATTAACAGAACACTAAACAGTTTCTCAGAAAGCTTCCCACCAGATTTCATCTGAGGATATTTCCTTTTTCACCATAGCCCTCTATGTGCTCCAAATGTCACTTTGCCAATTCCACAAGAACTGTCTTGGCGAAACGCTTCTTGAGGGGAAAGCTGTAACTCTGTGAGATGATCTCACAGAACACAAAGAAGTTTCTCAGAAAGCTTCTTTCTCTTTGTTATCGGAGGAGATTTCCTTTGGCCCTATAGTCTTCCAAGGAATCCGAAATATCTGTTCTCAGATTCCACAGAAATAAGGCTAGCAAAGAGATCCACGAAATACAGATGTAACTCTGTGAGATGAATTAACAGAACACTAAGCAGTTTCTCAGACAGCTTCTTTCCAGATTTCATCTGAGGATATTTCGTTTTTCACCATAGCCCTCCATGGGCTTCCAAATATCCCTTTGCCAATTCCACAAGAACTGTTTTAGCGAAAGGCTTCTTGAGGGAAAAGCTGTAACTCCGTGAGATGATTTCACAGAACACTAAGAAGTTTCTCAGAAAGCTTCTTTTTCTTTGTTATCTTGGGATATTTCCTTTGGCCCTAGAGTCTTCCAAGGGATCCGAAATATCTGTTCTCAGATTCCACAGAAATAAGGCAAGCAAATGATCGATGAAATACAGATGTAACTCTGTGAGATGAATTAACAGAACACTAAGTAGTTTCTCAGAAAGCTTCTTTCCAGATTTCATCTGAGGATATTTCCTTTTTCACCATAGCCCTCTATGGGCTTCCAAATAGCACTTTGCCAATCCCACGAGAACTGTCTTAGCGAAAGTCTTCTCGAGGGGAAAGCTGTAACTCTGTGAGATGATTTCACAGAACACAAAGAAGTTTCTCAGAAAGCTTTTTTCTCTTTGTTATCGGAGCATATTTTCTGGCCCTATAGTCTTCCAAGGGATCCGAAATATCTGTTCTCAGATTACACAGAAATAAGGCTAGCAAAGAGATCCACGAAATACAGATATAACACTGTGAGATGAATTAACAGAACACTAAACAGTTTCTCAGAGAGCTTCCCACCAGATTTCATCTGAGGATATTTCCTTTTTCACCATAGCCCTCTATGTGCTCGAAATGTCACTTTGCCAAATCCACAAGAACTGTCTTGGGGAAACGCTTCTTGAGGGGAAAGCTGTAACTCTGTGAGATGATTTCACAGAACAAAAGAAGTTTCTCAGAAAGCTTCTTTCTCTTTGTTATCGGAGGATATTTCCTTTGGCCCTATAGTCTTCCAAGGGATCCGAAATATCTGTTCTCAGATTCCACAGAAATAAGTCTAGCAAAGAGATCGACGAAATACAGATGTATCTCTGTGAGATGAATTAAGAGAACACTAAGCAGTTTCTCAGAAAGCTTCTTTCCAGATTTCATCTGAGGATATTTCCTTTTTCACCATATCCCTCTATGGGTTTCCAAATATCACTTTGCCAATTCCACAAGAACTGCCTTAGCGAAAGGCTTCTTGAGGGGTAAGCTGTAACTCTGTGAGATGTTTTAACAGAACACAAAGAAGTTTCTCAGAAAGCTTCTTTCTCCTTGTTATCGGAGGATATTTCCTTTGGCCCTATATTCTTCCAAGGGATCCGAAATATCTGTTCTCAGATTCCACAGAAATAAGGCTAGCAAAGAGATCCACGAAATACACATGTAACTCTGTGAGATGAATTAACAGAACACTAAGCAGTTTGTCAGAAATCTTCTTTCCAGATTTCATCTGAGGATATTTCGTTTTTCACCGTAGCCCTCTATGGGCTCCCAAATATCACTTTGCCAATTCCACAAGAACTGTCTTAGCGAAAGGCTTCTTGAGGGGAAAGCTGTAACTCTGTGAGATGATTTCACAGAACACTAAGAAGTTTCTCAGAAAGCTTATTTATCTTTGTTATCGTGGGATATTTCCTTTGGCCCTATAGTATTCCAAGGGATCCGAAATATCTGTTCACAGATTCCACAGAAATAAGGCTAGCAAATGATCGATGAAATACAGATGTAACTCGGTGAGATGAATTAACAGAACACTAAGCAGTTTCTCAGAAAGTTTCTTTCCAGATTTCATCTGAGGATATTTCCTTTTGCACCATAGCCCTCGATGGGCTTCCAAATATCGCTTTGCCAATTCCACGATAACTGTCTTAGCGAAAGGCTTCTTGAGGGGAAAGCTGTAACTCTGTGAGATGATTTCACAGAACACAAAGAAGTTTCTCAGAAAGCTTCTTTCTCTTTGTTATCGGAGGATATTTCCTTTGGCCCTATAGTCTTCCAAAGGATCCGAAATATCTGTTCTCAGATTCCACAGAAATAAGGCTAGCAAAGCGATCGATGAAATACAGATGTAACTCTGTGAGATGAATTAACAGAACACTAAGCAGTTTCTCAGACAGCTTCTTTTCAGATTTCATCTGAGGATATTTCGTTTTTCACCATAGCCCTCCATGGGCTTCCAAATATCCCTTTGCCAATTCCACAAGAACTGTTTTAGCGAAAG